>NC_090646.1:379673181-380340681 GCF_040937935.1 Hyperolius riggenbachi | reverse complement strand
TCTGATCAGAGAGGGATCGTATGGCTGCCTTTACTGCAAACAGATTGTGATTCGATTTCAGCATAGAACCGATTACAATCTGTGGTGGTGCTGCCGCTGCCTCCCCTCCCTCCCTCACATACATTACCTGCTCCGGACGGCGCGTGTCCCCGCTGTCTTCTTCTCCGCTGGGTGCCGGGTTCCTGACCGGCTGGCTTCACTTCTTTCTGTCCGGGGAAGTTTAAACAGTAGAGGGTGCTCTACTGTTTAAACTTCCTGCCGGGACAGGAAGTGAAGCCAGCCGGACCGGAACGCGGAACCCAGCGGAGAAGAAGACATCAGTGACAGCGGGGATACGCGCTGGCCGGAGCAGGTAATGTATTGCCGCTGTATTGCGTCGGTCGTCGGGCATTCGAACGCCGCTATTGACGCACTCCCGGCCCGCCAGCGATCGAGAAAAATCTTCCGCACGGACGGCTCGACGGGAACGATTGATTTCAGACGGAAATCAATCGTTTGTGTTTGCGCAACGATTTCACAGCAGATTTGATCACAGTGATCGAATCTGCTGTATATCGGCGGGAAAATCGTTAGGTGTATGGGCCCCTTTACCCTTCCTAAGCTGGAAGAGTCTGTGCCTGTAGTGCTATGGTGGAGGAAGTCACACATCAGCAGGGGGAGATTTGTGCAGCTACTTTCCTCCATTGGTTGCTCAGTGCTGTTTTTGATTTGTCTGCATAAGGAAAGGATTTGTGTGGAGTGTTTGTTCACAGAGAGGCAACACTAACTGCAAGTCCATGTCACCTGTCAGTCCCCTCCTGCTGTCTTATCAGTCTACTTCCCCCCCTGTGGAGAGAGACCACCTGGTGCATTGTTAGTGCTGGCTTCCTCCCATTTATTTTAGTATTTATATAGCGCTGACATCTTATGCAGCACTATACAGAGTATATCGTCTTGTCACAAACTGTCCCTCAGAGGAGCTCACAATCTAATCCATACCGTAGTCGTATATCTATGTATGAATCGTGTAGTGTATGTATCCTAGTCTACAGTCAATTTTAAGGTGCGTACAGACAAACTACTGTAATGAATGACGGGTCCGTCAGACCCTCCCGCTGGGCGGGCGTTCTCCCGACAGTAGTGCGTGTGTACAGTCTGTTGGCAGACTGATAAGATACATTCAGAAACAGCCTCATCAGTCTGTCTGACAGACTGTACACACACACTACTGTCAGCAAAATGCCCGCCCAGTGGGAGGGTCTGACGGACCCGTCATTCATTACAGTAATGCGTGTGTACGCACCTTTAGGGGGAAGCGAATTAACTTATCTGTAGGTGATTGGGGTGTGGGAGGAAACCAGAGTACCCGGAGGAAACCCATGCAGACATGGGGAGAACATACAAACTCCTTGCAGATGTTGACCTGGCTGGGATTTGAAGCAGGGACCCAACCCGCACAAGGCGAGAGCGCTAACCACTCCACCACCGTGCATCCCACTATTATTTCTAATATTGGCTACTTTCATTGCCCCTGGTCAGAAGCTCAGACTGGCAGGGTTTATTCATGTATATTACATATAAATATTTTATTAATCTGGCTCAGTTTTTAGTTTTTCTATTTGAAAACCACATACGTTTGCACCTTGAGGTATTGTAAGTCTCACCCCTCCTCCCACTAGCACTCATTGGGACCCCCTGTACCCAGTAGTACTCAGTGTAAACCCCCTCTTCCCAGCAACAGGCAGAGCAACCCAACCCCCTTTCCAGCAGCACCAGTGTGCCACCAACCCCCATCCACAGATATGATGCCCTCTTCTAAGCAGCAGTGAGCCCAATGTGCTCCCCACGTTCCAGTTTTGGGATGTAAGAGGATGCCAGAAGCCCTGGCAATATCTGTATATGCATGCCATTGATATACACCTGTTGGTGGCGTGTGTGTGTGTGTGTGTGTGTGTGGTGGTGGGGGGGCGCCGCCACGGGTTTTCTTGCCTGGAGTGACAAAGAGGCTTGAGGCGCCCCTGCATGGTTGCTCCCTCTTCCCTCCCACACAACAATGAACCTGCATGGCTGAAGGCTGTCAGATCGTGCCTGCATGTACAAGAAATCTCTGTTTTTATTTCTTGGTTTTATAGTCAAAAAGGAAAATACCTCTAGTTATTTCTAGGTAAATAAACATGAACATTATTAGCAAATGACTTCCAATATTTCAAATCAACCAGGCAACATAATTGTCTGAAATCTAGTATCTAAAACAAATTAAAAATGCAGAACATACAGCGTGAGGTCTGAGGAGACCAAATAATCTGAGAAGTCGAAGTTCAAAATGTTGACTAAACCTGTAAGTGAACTCTTGTAATTCAGCACTTCGGGCCATGTCAGAAGTAAAATCGATGACAGGAGTGATTTCTCGTACAAAAAAGCTGTCAAGTTTCAATTCCCAGAGTCCAGACCTTTGAAATGAGCTAGCAAGCAGAACTACAACAGGCCAGAGGCCATGTGTTCGGAGCCAAAAAGTAGCAGGGTTACCTCATTAGATGAGCTTTCCAGCTTGTTCTGGTAATCTGTCAAGGTATGTCTCAGCGCTTCAAGGACAGCAGGGCCGGCAGGTTTAATGTTATTGTGGGTCCCTAAAGACCAAAAATATAGCGATAAAATATAATCATGGAATTGCAAATAACATTAAATAATATAAATATATATATTTAAAAACAGGAAGCGATTCAAAACCCAGGGGAGTTTTTATATTATCCTCTTTTAATTTCTATGCACAGTATTTATAGACATCTACTGATAAATGATTAAAAAAGAAATACAACCATGCCACTCCATCCTTAGCCAGCACTGCTACTGTAACAATGGCCTTCACACAAGAATAATCTTCCACAGAATAATTGGCACTAGGAGTATTAGATCTCTTGGTACTGGTACTGGTACTGAGTGGAGATGCTGCTGCCAATAAAGTGGCCAAAACATAATTAAAGTGATTTTTCACCAAATTATTTTGGACACAAAGTCTGCATAGCAGGGGCCTTTATGCTGTGTCATCCCTCATACAGCCGGGGCTCAGTGTAGCCAAAATGTGTCCTGACACGCATACCTTATTGTGCTTGCAGGGATGCCAAGATGCTTAGTAGCAATAAAAAAAAAGTATGTGAACCCTTTGGAATTATATGCACTTCTGTACAAATTGGTTACAAAATGTGACCCGGTGTTCATCTATGTCACAACAATAGACAATCACAGTCTGCTTAAACTAATACCACACAAATAATTAAATGTTTCCATGTTTTTATTGAACACACCATGTAAACATTCACAGTGCAGGTGGAAAAGGTATGTGTAAACCGATGGATTTAATAACTGGTTGAACCTCCTATAGCAGCAATAACTTCAACCAAACGTTTCCTGTAGTTGCAGATTAGACGTGAACAACGGTCAGGAATCATTTTTGACCATTCCTCTTTACAGAACCGTTTCAGTTCAGCAATATTCTTGGGATGTCTGGTGTAAACTGCTTTCTTGGGGTCATACCACAGCATCTCAATCGGGTTGAGGTCAGGACTCTGACTAGGCCACTCCAGAAGGCGTATTCCTTCTGTTTAAGCAGTTCTGTTGTTGATTTAAGTTTATGCTTTGGGTCATTGTCATGTTGCAACACCCAGTTTCTGCTGACCTTCAGCTGGTGGACAGATGGCCTTAAGTTATTCTGCAAAAAGTCTTGATAAACTTGGGAATTTATTTTTTCTTCAATGATAGCAATCTGTCCAGGCCCTGATGCAGCGAAGCAGCCCCAAACCATGATGACCCCACCACCATACTTCACAGTTGGGATGAGGTTTTGATATTGGTGTGCCCCTTTTTCTCCTTACATAGTGTTGTGTTTTTCTTTCAAACAACTAAACTTTGGTTTCATCTGTCCACAGAATATCTTGCCAGTACTGCTGTGGAACATCCAGGTGCTCTTTTGCAAACTTTAAACACGCAACAATGGTTCTTTTGGGACTGCAGTGGCTTCCTCTGTGGTATCCTGCCATGAACTCCATTCTTGTTTAGTGTTTTACATACGATAGATTCAGAGATAACAGGGATGTTCGCATATGCCAGAGACTTTTTTAAGTCTTTAGCTAACACTCTAGGATTTTTCTTCACCTCACTGAGCATTCTGCACTGTGCTCCTGCAGTTATCTTTACAGGACGGTCACTCCCAGGGAGAGTAGCAGCAGAGCTGAACTTTCTGCATTTACAGTGGTTTTCAAAAGTATTCGGCCCCCTTGAAGCTTTCCACATTTTGTCATATTACTGCTACAAACATGAATCAATTTTATTGGAATTCCACGTGAAAGACCAACACAAAGTGGTGTACTTGTGAGAAAGTGGGGTGTGCGTAATTATTCAGCCCCCTTTGGTCTGAGTGCAGTCAGTTGCCCATAGACATTGCCTTATGAGTGCTAATGACTAAATAGAGTGCACCTGTGTGTAATCTAATGTCAGTATAAATACAGCTGCTCTGTGACGGCCTCAGAGGTTGTCTAAGAGAATATTGGGAGCAACAACACCATGAAGTCCAAAGAACACACCAGACAGGTCAGAGAAAAAGTTATTGAGATATTTAAAGCAGGCGTAGGCTACAAAAAGATTTCCAAAGCCTTGAACATCCCACGGAGCACTGTTCAAGCGATCATTCAGAAATAGAAGGAGTATGGCACAACTGTAAACCTACCAAGACAAGGCCGTCCACCTAAACTCACAGGCCGAACAAGGAGAGCGCTGATCAGAAATGCAGTCAAGAGGCCCATGGTGACTCTGGACGAGCTGCAGAGATCTACAGTTCAGGTGGGAGAATCTGTCCATAGGACAACTATTAGGGCTCGTTCCCACTGTTGCGACGCGATTTCGGCCGCATTCCGACGCTTGTAAAAACGCATGCGGATGCGTTTCCGCATGCGTTTTTACCCGCAATTTCGCATGCGATTTCGCATGGCAGGGTGCCATGCGAAATTAACCATGACACTGCCAGGGCTAAATAAAATTGAAAAAGGTGCAAAATCGCACGCGAAATCACGGGTAAAAACGCATGTAACAAACGCATGCGTTTTTACTATTAAATACATTAGCGGCGATTCGCACGGATTCCCGATGCAGGCGAAATCGTTGGCTCTTGTGCGTTTTTTCCACGCTGAAAAAAACGCACCTCAACAACGCTACAGTGGAAACAGGCACATCCACTTGCATTACACGTGCGGATCTGCATGCGTTGGACGCATGCAGATTCGCGATAGTGGGAACGAGCCCTTAGTCGTGCACTGGACAAAGTTCGCCTTTATGGAAGAGTGGCAAGAAGAAAGCCATTGTTAACAGAAAAGCATAAGATGCCCTGTTTGCAGTTTGCCACAAGCCATGTTGGGGACACAGCAAACGTGGAAGAAGGTGCTCTGGTCAGATGAGACCAAAATGGAACTTTTTGGCCAAAATGCTATGTGTGGTTTTTTTTTTAATGTTTGGAATCATGTATGATCTTCGTTCCACTTCTCACGTCTACACCACTTTGTATTGGTCTTTCACGTGGAATTCCAATAAAATTGATTGAGGTTTGTGGCAGTAATATGACAAAATGTGGAAAACTTCAAGGGGGCCGAATACTTTAGCAAACCACTGTATAGACAATTTATCTTACCGTGGACTGATGAACAGCAAGGCTTTTGGAGATACTTTGATAACCCTTTCCAGCTTTATGCAAGTCATCAATACTTAATCGTAGGTCTTCTGAGAGCTCTTTTGTGCGAGGCATCATTCACATCAGGCAATGCTTCTTGGGAAAAGCAAACCCAAAACTGGTGTGTGTTTTTTATAGGGCATGGCAGCTGTAGCCAACACCTCCAATCTCATTTTTTGATTGGACTCCAGCTGGGTAACACCTCACTCCAATTAGCTCTTGGAGATATCATGCACTGTTTACATGGTGTGTTCAATAAAAACATGGAAAGATTTAATTATTTGTGTTGTATTAGTTTAAGCAGACTGTGATTGTCTATTGTTGTGACTTAGATAAAGATCAGATCACGGTTTATTACTAATTTGTGCAGAAATCCATAGAATTCCAAAGGGTTCACATACTTTTTATTGCTACTGTAATTGTCACATACAGAGAGGGAAGCACTGTGACTGCCAGGCTACTGAAAACTTCTAACCTGCCCTCTTCTTCAATGCAGAACATTCTGTTTGGCCCAGAGCAGAGCGAAACGTTTTGCTTGCAAGTGGGAACCAAGCCTATTGTGTTGCGTTGCTGATTTCAGCACATTACAGGACTTCTTAGTACATTCTGATCTGCAGTTTGACTTGTGCCGACATACTGTACAGCTTACAAAAGATATGCAGGTCTCATCATTATTTGGCTACAGTGGGAATTATTAACCACTTGAGGACCGCGGTGTTAAACCCCCTAAAGACCAGGACATTTTTCTTAAACTGGGCCACTGCAGCTTTAAGGGCTCGCTGCGGGGCCGCACAACTCAACACACAAGTGATCCCCCCCTCCCTTTCTCCCCACCAACAGAGCTCTCTGTTGGTGGGGTCTGATCGCTCCCCCAGTGTTTATTTTTGTAAATATTTTCTTTTTTTTTTTAAATAAATTTTAATTTTGTTATATTTTTCCCTCCCTCCCCCAGTCAGCCTATCACAGGTATCGTCTGTCATAGGATTCAGCCTATGAGAGCCGATCGCTCTATTGTGTCCCAGGGGGACAGCCGTGTCACACGGCTATCCCCAGTACAGCGCTGCCTTAGATCGCAGTGCTGTACTATGTTAATAGACGTGGTTTTGCCGTCTAACAGTCTCCTAGCGGCGATCGCCGCTCCGTCTTCCAAGCGGAGATGCGCGTGCATCGGCACATCCGCAATCTCCTGCTAGCCCCATTAAAAGCGTTCACGCCAATCGTGGAGCGGTCGGCAAGTAGTTAAACTATGCAAAACCTTAATGTGTATGCTGCAGATAGAACACACTCCAAAATCAAACTGAGACCTGCCTGTACTGATAACTGCATAGAAAGGTTCTTTCTTTTATTCTCTCCTCTCAGATGAGAAGAGTTTTCTGACGTTTCACTGGATTGAAAATGGAGTAGGAATAATAATTGTTATACTGTATTTGAGTACAAAATGTTTTAAATTGTGCTCTGCATCCCTCTTTAAAGTAACAAAATTCAATGTAATGAGGTTAACTGACTACTTCTGTATAACCGGTAATTGGGAAGAGATAAATACGCATAACTTGATTATAAACTGTTCGGACCTTTCCTCCAACCATGTTGCTCAGGTAGACACCCTTGATATCTCTTTATGCAGAGTAAACAGCAGAGTGTTTGGAGAAAGGATGGAATAGCTACCTTTTCTGGTTCCAACCATTGGATGGATGAATTTGACCATTGCCCTTACATGTCATTCAGATTCTCCGACTTTAGTCTCCCAGCATTGTAAATATTTATTAAAAAAATAAAAATAAAAAACACTGGGGGGGTTTTGGGAAGCAGACCCCACCAACAGAGAGCTCTGTTGGAGGAGATAAAGGGGGGGGGGGGGGGAGGGGGGGAAAATCACTTGTGTGCTTTGTTGTGCGGCCTTAAAGTGATTAAACTTTAGATAAGATATATAATAATAATAATACGAACATTTGTATATCGCTTTTCTCCTGTCGGACTCAAAGCGCTCAAGAGCTGCAGCCACTGGGACACGCTCAAGAGGCCACCCTGCAGTGTTAGGGAGTCTTGCCTTGAACTCCTTATTGAATAGGTACTGACCCTTACCAGGATTCGAACACTGGTCTCCCATGTCAAAAGCGGTGCCCTTAACCAGTACACTATCCAGGCACTACTATAGACAAGTTACTTGTCATAGTTAGTTTTAAAGCTGCAGTGGCCTTTTTTTTAAAAAAAACGGCCTGGTCTTCAGGGAGGGGGGGAGGAAGTAAAGCCTGTGTTCCTGAAGAGGTTAAAGGACCACTATCGCAAAGAATTGTAAAATTGAAAATACATTTAAACATATACAAATCAGGAGTACGTTTTTTCCAGAGTAAAATGTGCCATGAATTACTTTTCTGTCACTTATGGTAGGTAGTAGAAATCTGACAGAACCGACAGGTTTTGAGCTACTCTATATCTTCATGGGGGAGTCCCAGCAAGACTTTTATTCTTTATAAAGACATTCCCTGAAAATGATTTATATAATGATGCTGGTCAGCCTCCCTGCTCGCTACACATTTTGGCAGCTGTACAGAGCAACTGCCATTCACTAAAAATACTTAGAATCCCAAATGAGGAGATGGGTTAGTCCAAATTGAAGTACCAGGGCCGAGGAAATAAGTCTTCAGCGACGGGCAGCCTTCGCTGCTCCCGTGGTCACCGTTAGCGGAGAGACGAATGAATGGGAATGCAGTTCCCATTCATTAATTGATTGAATCGAGATTCAATGAACCACAGCGTCTATGAGATGCCTGCATTCATTGTATCTTCCTGTGCCATGAATTACTTCCGATTCACGTACTAATAATGACTGAAGACATCTCGTGGCCAAATAGTAAATTATACCAAAATCCACTTTTATTTAATATAAATCCCAACACTAACTTTTATAATTAACTATGTCCCTCCCACACCCTCCCATAGTACCCAAACTTTTTTTTTTGTGCATAGGAAAAAAAAATTACGTAAAAAAAATACATAAGTAGTTACCTTAGGGATTACATTTTTTAAAAATATTTATGTCAAGAGGGTATATTACTGTTAATTTTTAATTTACTGGCTTGTAATTGGTGATGGACGCAAAACTGAGAAAATGCACCTTTATTTCCAAATAAAATATTGGCGTCATACATTGGCTTGATAGTGTAATGGTTAAGGGCTCTGCCTCTGACACGGGAGACCAGGGTTCAAATCTCAGCTCTGCCTGATCAGTAAGCCAGCACCTATTCAGCAGGAGACCTTAGGCAAGTCTCCTGCTGAATAGTGGCTGCAGCTCTGGCGCTTTGAGTCCGCTAGGAGAAAAGTGCGATATAAGTGTTTGTCTTGGTCTTTTGTCTTTTTTGTTTACTAGGGAATTTTTTTTAAATGTTTCAATAATTGGGACAAATGAGCAAATAAAATGTGTGGCTTTAATCTACAGTAGAACGTTTTATTTTAACACTATAAAGGTGACCATACACTGGTCGATTTGCCATCAGATTCGACCAACAGATAGATCCCTCTCTGATCGAATCTGATCAGAGAGGGATCGTATGGCTACCTTTACAGCAAACAGATTGTGAACCGATTTCAGCCTGAAACCGTTCACAATTTGTTGTGGTGGTGCTGCTGCTGCTGCTGTCCCCGCCCGCATACATTACCTGCTCCGCCGGCGCAACTCCAGTCCCCCGGTCACCGCTGCTCTGGTCTCCAGGTCCGGCATGCCTCACTTCTTCTAGCCCGGCAGGAAGTTTAAACAGTAGAGGGCGCTCTACTGTTTAAACTTCCTGCCGGGCTAGAAGAAGTGAGGCATGCCGGACCTGGAGACCAGAGCGCAGACAGAGCAGTGGTGACCGGGAGACTGGAGTCGCGCCGGCGGAGCAGGTAATGTATGCGGGCTCTATTGCGTCGGTCGTCGGGCACTCGAACGCCGCTAGCGACGCGCTCCCTACCCGCGGGCGATCGACGTTAATTTTCCGCATGGAGCGATCGGCGGGATCGGACGAAATGGATCGAAATTCGGCGTGTAGCGCGAACGATTGGCAGCAGATTCGATCCCAGTGATCGAATCTGCTGTCGAAACGGCGGCAAATCGGGCCAGTGTATGGCCAGCTTAATGGCCAAAAACTGAAACATAATGATTTTTTTTCTTATTATTCCAATTAAAATTTGTTTAGAATAAAATAATTCTTAGCATAATGCACCTCCCAAAGAAAGCCTAATTGGTGGTGAATTAGTAGTGATTAAGTTATTGGCGAAATAATGGAAGGAGTACTGACAGGTGAAAATTGCCCTGTTCCTAAAGGGGTAAAAACCCCTCAGTGGTCAAGTGGTTAATTTACTCTAAACTTTATTCCCATCCTTTAAATTTATATATTTCTTATTTTGATGTGGTTAATATGAAGGAAAATGAACCAGGATAGAAAGGAACAGTGTGGTTTGACAACATATTTGTCTTATGAAATCTTTATGGTATGCGTGACTAGGGATGCGGCAAGAGCATGGTTAGGGGTGTGGAAGGGGCATGACTTAAAAGTCCCTCTTTCTTATTTTAGAAAATTGGTAGGTATGCACCTGAACCTGCCCATACTACTCCCTGTGCTGGTGGAGATTACCGTAACTTTTTGTCAGGGTAATGTGAAAGGGGCTTTAGTGCGGTGCACTTTTCCTGTGGTGTGGTGCGCCTACCCTGCTGTGGGAGAATTGCACCACACATTTATGAAACCAGCCTGAAATAAACACTTACATTCTCATATCGATGCACTTTTTTTTTACAGCTTAGGAAAATGTAAATGTATGAATGAGTTAACCTCTTTAGCAGTAATCTGTAGCTCATAGCATAATCGTGTGCCTGAGTGAGTTATATGCAGGAGCTGCTGCAGATCTCTCTGTGGTATGTTTTGTTTCTTGTTTTTAGGGTCTAAAAGTTTGTGAAAAAATTGCATGGATTTTAGAACCTAAATCTGGAAATAATCATAATGCCAGGAAAGTTAAATTAAATGCTGAACCATATGTTAATTTGTGCACATTTAACGTTGTCTAGTTTTCATAAGAGATGTATGAACATGCTGGGACAATGAAAAGCTGTATAAAAAGTTGCGGAATGCCTTGTTAGGTCTTGAATGTCCTACACAACCTCTGTGAATGTGTGACCTTACACAGGCTCAAGACTTTGGCTCCAGCCCATGAAAACATCTGCTCCCTTTACAGGTACACTGAAAAGACCTTTTTCTCTGTTGGATTCAGGGTACAACATGTGTGCCCCTTCCTAGAGGTCCTCCTGGATTATAAAACTTGTAAATCAACGTACAATGCTACAACAGCAGGTCCTATCGCCCTGACCCTCCGGTAGGAAAGTCAGGCCAGAGTACTGCTGTGAGGATTCTTAGAATAATGCCATCAAATGAGAACATGCAGTGATGTGAATCTAGGAGACAGCTGTACAATTCCCCCATTGAAGTCACTTAAAAATGCAGACAGATGCATCTGTCACACTGTACCTCCAACTAACCTGATACAGAAAGGCCTGACACATTGAAGCTGTCCACCAGTCCCTGTAGTTCCCTTATAGTATATCCATACACCTCTTCCAGAGAAAGCTGCTGTTTCTTGGTCTGCATGACAGTTAAAATGGTATTAGTTTTAATAAGTAGTACAATGACAAAGTGGTATTAAAAAAATAAAAAATAAATAAATTATATATATATATAATTTATATAACCAAGAGCCCCTGTCACTGTTTTCCTGTTGTGTGCTGCAGCCGCCCCTCTGCAATTATATATTTCTTATGGAGGTTGGGGACCTCCTGTGCTGCGTGCATGCTTTGCATAGAATTGCATAAAAAAATTTGGTTTGTGCTGCTTACCCCTTGGTATTTATTTATAATTTTCCCCTGTAAGCCTGCATAACCACACCCACCTCTAGCACAGTTAAGCATATAAATTAGTGCATTGCACATGTTCAGAGAGTTCATTTGGTAGCTAGTGAAAGGTAAGGTGTTTTTAATTTCTTTTTTTTCCCATTTAGTTGACTCTTGGGTTTTTGGTTTAGTTCCCACTAGACTGCTTATAAAAACTGGCATTATGCATGGTAGAGTAGGACTCACCAGATCGGGGACACTTTGGCGCAGTTGGTGAGCTTAAGCGCGTTAAAGCGTAACCAAGAGCCCCTGTCACTGTTTTCCTGTTGTGTGCTGCAGCCCCTCTGCAATTATATATTTCTTATGGAGGTTGGGGACCTCCTGTGCTGCGTGCATGCTTTGCATAGAATTGCATAAAAAAATTTGGTTTGTGCTGCTTACCCCTTGGTATTTATTTATAATTTTCCCCTGTAAGCCTGCATAACCACACCCACCTCTAGCACAGTTAAGCATATAAATTAGTGCATTGCACATGTTCAGAGAGTTCATTTGGTAGCTAGTGAAAGGTAAGGTGTTTTTAATTTCTTTTTTTTCCCATTTAGTTGACTCTTGGGTTTTTGGTTTAGTTCCCACTAGACTGCTTATAAAAACTGGCATTATGCATGGTAGAGTAGGACTCACCAGATCGGGGACACTTTGGCGCAGTTGGTGAGCTTAAGCGCGTTAAAGCGTAACCAAAAGCCCCTGTCACTGTTTTCCTGTTGTGTGCTGCAGCCCCTCTGCAATTATATATATATACATACATACATACATATACACACACACACACACACACACACACACACACACACACACACACACACACATACACATACACATATACACGTACATACACAGTGGCTTGCAAAAGTATTCACCCCCCTTGAAGTTTTCCACATGTTGTCACATTACTGCCACAAACATGAATCGATTTTTATTGGAATTCCACGTGAAAGACCAAAACAAAGTGGTGTACACGTGAGAAGTGGAATGAAAATCATACATTATTCCAAACATTTTTTACACATACATAACTGCAAAGTGGGGTGTGCGTAATTATTCAGCCCCCTGAGTCAATACTTTGTAGAACCACCTTTTGCTGCAATTACAGCTGCCAGTCTTTTAGGGTATGTCTCTACCAGCTTTGCACACCTAGAGACTGAAGTCCTTGCCCATTCTTCTTTGCAAAACAGCTCCAGCTCAGTCAGATTAGATAGACAGCGTTTGTGAACAGCAGTTTTCAGATCTTGCCACAGATTCTCGATTAGATTTAGATCTGGGCTTTGACTGGGCCATTCTAACACATGGATCCGTTTCATTGTAAACCATTCCATTGTTGCCCTGGCTTTATGTGTAGGGTCATTGTCCTGCTGGAAGGTGAACCTCCGTCCCAGTCTCTAGTCCTTTGCAGACTCCAAGAGGTTTTCTGCCAAGATTGCCCTGTATTTGGCTCCATTCATCTTCCCATCAACTCTGAACAGCTTCCCTGTTGAAGAGAAGCACCCCCAGAGCATGATGCTGCCACCACCATATTTGACATTGGGGATGGTGTGTTCTGAGTGATGTGCAGTGTTAGTTTTCTGCCACACATAGCATTTTGCATTTTGGCCAAAAAGTTCCATTTTGGTCTCATCTGACCAGAGCACCTTCTTCCACGTTTGCTGCGTCCCCCACATGGCTTGTGGCAAACTGCAAACGGGACTTCTTATGCTTTTCTGTTAACAATGGCTTTCTTCTTGCCACTCTTCCATAAAGGCCAACTTTGTGCAGTGCACGACTAATAGTTGTCCTATGGACAGATTCCCCCACCTGAGCTGTACATCTCTGCATTTCGTCCAGAGTCACCATGGGCCTCTTGACTGCATTTCTGATCAGCGCTCTCCTTGTTCGGCCTGTGAGTTTAGGTACACGGCCTTGTCTTGGTAGGTTTACAGTTGTGCCATACTGCTTCCATTTCTGTGTGTGTGTGTGTCTATTTGAAAAAAAGTTTCCTACTGATAATCTCAATGTCACCTTTATACCATGGTCATTATTTTTACAGGGGTGTCAAACTCAAATACACAGTGGGCCAAAACTAAAATCGAAGTCCAACCATGAAGTCTAGTAACCATCTTCCTCCCTTATACAGTTCCCTGCTGTCTATTGCCCCTCCTCTCTTCCTCTATTCAGTCTCCTAGTGTCTAGTGGCCCCAGCTTCCTCTACCATGTAGCTTGCCTGCTGACCTAGTGGTTCCTCACTCCCTTCCCAGTGGCCCGCCACCCTCCCCTGTACAGTTTCCCGGTGTCTATTGGTCCTCCTCCCTCTCCTATTCAGTAGCCTAGTGTTTACTGCATCGTTCTCCCTCCCTTATACAGTTCCCTGGTGTCTAGTAGCCCCCTCGCTCCCCTTTACAGTTCCTTGCTGTTTATTGCTCCCCCCTCCCCCATACAGTTTCCTATTGTCAAGTGGCCCCACCTCCCCCTACCATGTGGTTTCCCTACTAGTCTAGTGCTTCCCCACTCCTTCCACAATATAGCATCTCTGTTGGTCTTGTGCTTCCAACCCACCCCCAATATGGCAACCCTGGTAGTCTAGTGGCTGCCCGTCCTATGGGCCCCTCTCCCTAGTATATACAATGCATCAGTAGCCATTCTTATCTTACCTCTTACAGACACCAACATTGTCCATCCATCTACAGCTCACTGGCCGCTCTCTGCCCATTTCATTCTCCTCTTGCATGTAATCACACGGCATGCAGGAGTAGTATCAGGATGTAGGGCGAGCAGTGAGCTGTAGAGGGTAGACAGACATTGTTGGTGTCCAGAGGAGGGGAGATAATCACAGCTAACTGAACACCGATACCTTGCATGTACTGGGCTGGGGAGCACAGGACAAGGGGGAGGAGGGGGAGTGCACGGCACCAGTTGCAATACAAATTCAAAATTACCCTTGTGGGCCATATATAATTACTGTTCGGTGCCAAATTTGGCCCATAGGACAGAGATTGACACCCTTCTTTTAGAAGCAGCAGAACATGGCCCACTGTCTTTCTGTGCAGCTGTGTACTGCTACTTTCTAGAGTGGTGATATGTTACAAAAGTGGTAATTCATGCAAGCATTCCTTTTCTGCACTATTACCCATATGGACTACCACTCTCAACGTGACATATCCATTTCACAGGTGTGGAAATGTGGGAGACTTGCACCAGATTGTCACTTAATTAAGAGGATAGAAAAATGCTCTTATATCTAAAAATCCAATCTATTTTCTGATCACTTTGTTATACTGTAGATAGGCTACTTATGTATCTTCAAAATTTACAATTTCATAAATGGGAACATTAAATGTTTTTCTTTGCTTTGGAGATCCACCTGCTGATTTAACTGGCAAGGTTTGTAATAAAAAAAAGAGCTTTGGTTTACTGATATAATACAAATGCCTCCAATATTACTGAAGCCAAGTCTCCTAATGACAGATGATTAAAAAACAATTCCACTCAGTGGCATATAACAGAATGTGTGGGACAAAGTGCTTGTGTGTTTCAATCTTCCTCAGGTCCAGGCTGTATTTTGAAATCTTTTATCAAAATCACTAGGGTAGATTCATTTAAAACTAGTGCAAGGGAAACTGGAACAGAAAAGGTGCAAACAACTAATCAGATTTCTAGATCAAGGATTCTGATTGGACAATCTGAATCAGCTTAAAAAGACACTGAAGCGGAAAAAAAATGATATCATGAATTGGTTGTGTAGTAGGGGTAAATACTAGCACATTGGTAGCAAAAAAAACATTTTTATTTTCAGTTATACAGATTTTTTTTATAACATTGCATCATTCTCTAATACTTGCAGTTTACACATTTCTCAGCATTCTAAAAGTTTTTGCAGAACAGGCAGTGAACTTTTGACCTGTCCTGAAAAGTTTTCTGCAAAAGAAAAACACAATGAGCTCTATTCTCAAAGACTTCCCGCATGCGGTAAAGTGCATGCGGGAAGTTACCGACCAAAACACCGCCACATTGAAATTCTCAAAATGTTCCGCACGTTTTTTCCGCATGCGGAAAAAGTGTGGTAAAAGTGCGGGATTCGTGCGGAAAAATTTCCACAAAAGTCGGTATTTTCCGCAATAAAAGATCAATTCTCAAAAATGTTCAGGCGCATCATTTCGTCGTTAATTACCGATTTTTTTATCACCTACAAGTAGTAGGTGATATATTCCGCATCCCATTGACTTTAACCTCCCTGGCGTTCTATTAAAGATCGCCAGGGGGCAGCGCAGCGCTATTTTTAAATTTTTTTTTTCAATCATGTAGCTAGCCTAGCGCTAGCTGCATGATGCCCCCCTCCCTTCCGCATCCCTCCCACCCCTCCGATCGCCTCCGGCGCTGTAAGCCATAAGGAAATCCTGTTCTGAAACGGGATTTCCTTTAAGGCTTCCCCCGTCGCCATGGCGACGCACGTCGTGACGTCATCGACGTCGTGACGTCACAGGGAGACCCGATCCACCCCTCAGCGCTGCCTGGCACTGATTGGCTAGGCAGCGCACGGGGTCTCGCCTGGGGGGGCCCTGCATCGCGGCGGGCGGATCGGCGGTGGCGATCAGGTGAGACACGCAGCAAGCAAAGTGCTTGCTGCGTGTTTAAAAAAAATTATTCAAATCGGCCCAGCGGGGCCTGAGCGGCGACCTCCGGCGGTAATGGACGCATTAAGTCGTCCATAGTGCTAAGGAGGTTAAAGAGACTCCGTAACAAAAATTGCATCCTGTTTTTTATCATCCTACATGTTCCAAAAGCTATTCTAATGTGTTCTGGCTAACTGCAGTACTTTCTACTATGACAGTCTCTGTAATAAATCAATGTATCTTTCCCCTGTCAGACTTGTCGGCCTGTGTCTGGAAGGCTGCCAAGTTCTTCAGTGTTGTGGTTCTGCTATGAACTCACCCTTTCTGGCCCCTCTATGCACACTGCCTGTGTGTTATTTAGATAAGAAAGAAGAGAGAAGCTGCTCTAATCAGCTGGATAAATCGTCCTCTGAGCTGGCTGGGCTTTCACATACTGAGGAATTACAAACAAGGGCAAAGCTGTTTGCAGGAAGAAAAGAGCAGCCTGAAACTTCAGTGCATGGGGGAAAGAAACACACAAATGATCTCTTGAGATTCAAAAGGAATGCTGTATACAGCCTGCTTATGTATGGATGCATTTTCTATGTGTGGACATACTGTACATCAACCTACTTCCTGTTTTGGTGGCCATTGTGTTTGTTTACAAACAAACTTTTTAAAACTGTTTTTAACCACTTTTAATGCGGCGAGGAGCGGCGAAATTGTGACAGAGGGTAATAGGAGATGTCCCCTAACGCACTGGTATGTTTACTTTTGAGCGATTTTAACAATACAGATTCTCTTTAATGAAGTCTGGAGGCTTAAGGGCTGTGCTTGCTGGACTTTAACTTTTTTTTTTAAACACTTTTTCATGCGACCTTTTTACCGCATGATACCCGCATGAATAATGGCTGTTTCCGCATCTTTTTTTCCGCATGCGGCAAACATGCGGAAAATGTTAGAGAATGCTGAAAAAATGCGGAGTTTACCGCTGGCGTAAATATAGCGGTAACATTTTGCGGAAAAGTTTGGTCTTTGAGAATAGAGCCCAATACAGCTGAGATAACCTAATCAGAAGTCAGAGCTCTCCACCACTTTCAAAGTCGCAGAGCTGAATGCTATTTGCATAGATTTCTACCCTGCCTGCCTGTGAGCCTGCCTGCTTGCCTGCTGACCCACTGTTGCCCTGCTTCGCTGTTTCTCTGCCCTGTCCTGCTTTGCTGCTTCTCTGCCCTCCAACCCTGCCAAACCCTGGGCCTATCCTGCCTGTGCCTAGCAGGTGTGCACTCCGGCTGACCCACAGCGGTCCTGCTCCTCTGCCCTCAAACCCCTGTCAGTCCCTGGGCCTATCCTGCCAGTCCCAGTCACTGTGCCTATCCTGCCGCGCACTCCTGCTGATCCACAGCGGCCCTGCCCTTCTGCTCCGATCGTCCGGTCCTGCCAATCCCTAGGCCAAGCCTGCCCCACGACCTATGTGAGTGCCATGCTAGACTTTTGGGGCGCTGCGGCTAACTGGCGACTAGCCTGTATGCACTCCTGCTGAAGCGAACTGAAGGCATGAGAATGCCATGCTCCTCCACCCCCCGCTGGCCCCCTACCATCCCTCGCGCCGGCTGCCATAGCCTGCCCATGCCGCCCACCGCCACCTGCACCACCTACACCTGGGAACAGCTTCTAGGGTGGGAACCACGTGGCCCCCCACCCCCTGAAGCCAGGCTTCTGACTACTCTAGTCTGGAACCACATTCAGCAAGTCCTGGATCCAGCCCTGAGACTCCGGCCTGGCCAGCGACGAAGAGGATGCCGTGCTGGAGCCCGGGTGAGGCTATGGAAGAAAGGCCTACGTTCAGCCATCCCCTCAGTCCTCCTGGCAATTGTCCAATCCCTCCCTAACAAAATGGACGAGCTGCCCCTCCTCTGCGACAGGAGAGACCTCAGCAGTAACACTCCGGCCCTCTGCTTCACGGAAACATGGCTACACGAGGACATCCCTGAGAACGCCCTCTTTCTCCCAGGCTTCAGCATCATCCGAGCAGACAGGGACCATGTCCTCTCAGGGAAGAAAAGAGGGGGTGGTATCTGCTTTTACATCAGCTCTTCATGGTGCCCTACCCCCACGATACTCGATAGGAAGTGTTCTCCGGACCTGGAGCTACTACTAATCAACTGTAGGCCGCCATACTCACCACGGGAGTTTTCCTCTTACGTCCTTGCTGGAGTTTACATCCCCCCAATGCCGACGTCAAGTCTGCGCTACTGGTCCTTAGCGACACCATCTCGCAGTGGGAGACATCTCTTCCGGACTCACTGTTCATCGTAGCAGGCGACTTTAACAAGGCCAACCTGCGCCAGGAGATGCCACGCTATCATCAGCATGTAGCCTGCCCCACCAGGGTCCGGAGTACCCTTGACCACTGCTACACGGCATTGAAGGAGGCATACAAAGCAGTCCCACGGGCAGCCCTGGGCTCCTCTGACCACTGTCTCATACATCTTATCCCTACCTACAGGAGGCGCCTAGAATCAGCTAAACCGATCGTTAAGTCTACCAAGGTGTGGTCGGACGAGGCCAAACTGAAACTTCAAGCCTGCTTGGAATGCACCGACTGGAAGTCCCTGGAAACGCCGAACCTGGACGAATGGGCGGACAACATCGCCTCATACATCAGTTTCTGCGAGGACTCGTGTGTACCAACAAAATCCTTCAAGGTGTATCCGAACAACAAGCCGTGGTTCACCAACAAGCTACGCCACCTGCGGAGACGCAAGGAGGCTGCACACGTCCGGGAACCAGGAGGACTACAGAATGGCAAGAAATGACCTTAATCGAGAGCTGAGAGCTGCCAAAAAAGAGTACGCTGAGAGAATAAGAATCAACCTATGCTCAAACAACTCACGAGCTGTATGGAAGGGACTGAAGGCCGCCACTAACTACAAGCCCCAACCCCAGCATGCAACACCCAGCCTGGCACTAGTAGAAGAACTCAGCAGATTCTACTGCAGGTTAGAGAACCAGGTAACACTGGAGGGAAACCTGGCACCGGCTTCCCCTCCTCTGTGCCCTGCAAACAACATCCAGAGCCTGTCCTCTCCCACGGTGGTGGGTGAGGCAGAGGTCATGCGCCTCTTATCAACATTAAATGCCAGGAAAGCCTCCGGCCCCGACGGAGTATCTCCAGCCTGCCTAAAAACCTGCTGTCGGCAACTTGCTCCCATCCTCTCTGCCATATTTACCAAGTCCCTAGAGGTAGGCAAGGTCCCTGTATGCTTCAAGAGGTCCACCATCATACCTGTCCCCAAGAAACAAGGGGTCTCCGAACTTAACAACTTTAGGCCCGTGGCCCTGACGTCCGTCATCATGAAAACCATGGAGCGGGCGGTCCTAGCCCACCTTAAGCACTCCACTTCGCCCCACCTAGACCCCTACCAGTTTGCCTACAGGGCGAACAGGTCCACCGATGATGCAATCAACATCTGTCTTGAACTCATCAACGTCCACCTTGACAGGCCTGACACGTACGCTAGGATACTACTCTTGGACTTCAGCTCGGCCTTCAATACCATCTGCCCACGCATCCTCCAACGGGACCTGGCTGCACTTGAAGTCCACTCAAGCCTACAGCTCTGGATCACGGACTTTCTCACCAACAGGTCCCAAGTCGTCAGACTGGGCGATATCCACTCCCAAGCTGCAACCACGAACACAGGTGCTCCTCAAGGCTGCGTCCTGTCACCACTCCTGTTCTCCCTCTACACGAACAGTTGCAGATCTGAGGCAGACTCTGTCAAGGTCATCAAGTTCGCTGACGACACCACCATCATTGGACTTGTCACCAAGGATAATGTTCAGGAGTACCGTCAGCAGGTGGAGAGAATCTGCAACTGGAGCTGGTGCTTAACACTGCAAAACCAGTTGAACTAATCATTGACTTCAGGAAGTCTGCCCACACCCCACCTCCAATTTATATTGACGGAACTGAGGGAGCCAGGGTGCCCTGTGCCCGGCTCCTGGGTACTACCATCTCCAGTGACCTAAGATGGAAGCCTAACATCACTACCACCCAACAGAAAGCCCAGCAGAGACTTTACTTCCTCCGTCAGCTGAGGAAGTTCGGCATGACTCAAGTAATTCTAACTAACTTCTACTCCGCCACCATCGAGTCGATCCTCTGTTCTTCCATCTTGGTCTGGTATGCCGGCGCCACCACCAGCGACAAGGACATACTACAGAGGGTCATAAGGTCAGCGGAGAGGATCATTGGGGGCCCCCTCCCTTCACTTGCCCTACTACACAACAAAAGGCTGAAATCCAGGGCACTGAAGATTGCCAACGATCCCTCACACCCAGGCCACCGCTAGTTCAGCCTGCTGCCACTGGGCCGGAGGCTACGGGCTATCTCCACAAAAACTGCGAGACATAGGAATTCTTTCTTCCCCTCAGCGGTCAACCTCCTAAATTCTCTCCACATACTACCGTCAATTCAAGCCCCGACGGACTGCGGTGCCGGCTGCGCTATGGCTGACTAGTTGACCGAACCAACCAGTCCAATAGACTAACTGCCAGGCTCCTCAGGTCACACTGGGGACTGTGATGCATATATTGGAATGTTGTAATGTAATTTAATGTGTACTTGATGCCTTTGCTGTCGCTGCTATCTATTTATGTCTCTTTCCATCTATGTCTCTCCCTGAGCTATATGTACTGTGCCAAAAATAATTCCGGGCATGACCCAGTCACGCTTGGCGAAATAAACGATTCTGATTCTGAGATAACAACTGGAGTTTCTTAACTCTTCCTGTACTGGAAACAAATATTAGCCTTATGTCTCTGCTCCTAATGCTTAATTTCTTAGCTGTACTACACAACCAATTCATTATATCATCATTTTTTTTTCCGCTTCAGTGTCTCTTTAACTGCTGCACCTGCTTTGCACCAGATATGTTCCCCCCCATAGATTCTAGACTTCCTGCATCCAAAATACTTCCACTTGCATGCTGTCCATTCTTGTCTTTGAATTTTTTTTACGGCATTTTAAAAACATTTCTCAGGTGGTTCATATCTGCGGGTCACAAATCCAGTTACACTTATATATAGAGTTGAGTCAGGGAGAACTACCAGGATTTTTTGTAGTGGGCCAAATTAAACGAAAATCCCTTTCCTGGTGGCAATTGCAAAGTACATTATCTTGTTAAAGCAGAGCCAAACTCTAGCACAGCACACAATGAAAAGTCTTTATTTCACGTATGGTTACTAAAGAAGTTCACTGGACTATGCTCTATGCTTGTTTAGCCAGATCAGAATGTCTGATCAGCATCTAGGAATCAGAGCTGTGAGCGGTGTGTAAGCTCTCTGCCCTACAGAAAACACACGCTCAACACTTGCAGTGCTTCTAGTGAAGTGAATCCAAGTAAAACTTCCATTTTTTTCAGGATTTCCATAAATTGTCATGAATACTTTTTTGCCTCTAAAGGTAATCCATGTCATGGCTAATCTTTCAGAGCAAAGAGTTATTTCTAAGTTTAGTTCCACTTTAAAGTGGGCCTGACCTCTTGCACAGGACAAAAGGAAAACAGAGAGAAACGCACCCTGTATATATTTAGAGAGTTTAGCCTGTCGAATTCCCCCTCACCTGTGACTAATCACCACTGCAATTTGATCTCTCAGCTGTGTCACCTCAGGAATCTCCTCTGCCATGGCAGAGCTGCTAATTTGTAAACACACGATGTTAACCCTATGTCTGCTTCCATGAAAGCAGGAATTAGACACACTGCATATTTATTGAAGAATTTGTATCAGCTGTAACAAGGAAATGTTTTTCTTTAAAGGTTATTATGCTGTTGCGTATCTTTTAGAGCACAGAGAAAGTTCTGAGCTCAGGTCCGCTTTAAAGAAGGCATGAAAAGCCTGCATGCATGTTTTCCACCACCCCTGGAAGCATTATCTATTACCAATAATTACATCTGCTTCTTTTTTTGCATGAAAAGAAACTCCGCAGTTTTGTTTTTTCTCGTATAAAAAAAAGAGTGAGTGATACAGATGTTGAAATCTGAGCATAACATAATCCCCAATGTCTCACTCTCAACATTAATGTTAAATATTGCTTGCAGCCACGCTCCCCCTTTCGTGTTTGAGCACTGTTGTGCTGCACAGGCACAAAGTGCGCAGTAGAAAGGTGCAGCTTGTGCACTGCTTATTACTCCCTGCTAATGTGTAGGTGCAAACCCTACTGGCGCCTGTGCAGTGCGACCACGCTTGTACACAACAAGGGGAGCAGGGCTGCAAAGAAGAGCGCCATGGCGAACAGCGGAGGGGTTGATAAGGATCAGTGGCGAGTAACTATTTTTTGCAGATCAGACAGGCAGTAAATGCAGCATTTTTGGAAGGCAATTAAAGGAGGGTTTGGGTGGGAATGATTGCTTTCATTTTTTAATGATTGCACATTTACAAAGCCCTGCAGTCTAAGAAAGCTACAGACAAGAGCTTATTTTCAGTTCGGGTCTGCTAAGGGCTCTTTTCCACATGAAATGCGATCGCATTTGCGATCATCGCGATCGCAATTGCGTATCAATTTGAATTGCGATTGAACTACTATACTCATAGTAAAGTTCAATCACACCCAAAATGCGGCAGGACGACGATTGCGTTTTGACCAAAATCGCATTGCAATCGGATTGCACTAATGGAAATTGCTGCTGCAGTTTACATTAGTTTAATGTACCTTGCGATTTGAAATCAGAATCAAATCGCAAATCGCAGGGTAGTGGAAAAAGGCCCTTAAAGAGACTCTGTAACAAATTGTTTATCTTTATTTCTTCTATGCTATAAGTTCCTATGCCTTTTCTAATGTGGTCTGGCTTACTGCAGCTTTTCCTAATTGCACAGTAGCTGTGTTATCTCTGTTATATGATCTAATCTTCTCTCTATAGTCGGCACAGTCAGGCTGAGGCAGTCAGACTGGAATGTGCAGGGCTGCTTGTGATTAGCTAGAAGCTGTACACACCCCCTGCAGGCTCTGTGTGACTAACACACTCTGCTTAGCTGAGCCTATTAGAAGCTGGTTAGTTTGTTTGTAAACACTGCCTAAAACTGGCAATTACAAGCCAGGTTTGCAGCAGAGAATGGCAGAAACAGCACAGAGGGGACCAGGAGCACATAATGAATAGAATGGTATGCTTTTTATTGTAAGAATTTCAGAGTACAGATTCTCTTTAAACACAAGGTATTTACAGGTCATCACTGTCAGTCAATATCCTTCTAAAGTTCAAATTTTCTCTCTGCTCCAACAGTTTAGCCACACCATAAGAACTGAGCAAACTCTTGAATCTACAGATAAAACTAGAAAAATAAGAATATTGTGCAAAAGTTCATTTATTTCAGTAATTCAACCGAAAAGGTGAAACTAATATATGAAATAGACTCACTACATGCTAAGCGAGATATAACAAGACTTTATTTGTTATAATTTTGATGATAATAGCTTACAGCTTATATAAATCCTCAAATCTAAAATCACAGAAAATTTGCATATTGTGAAAAAAGGTTCAATATTCTAGGCTCAAAGTGTCAGACTCTAATAAGCTAATTAATCCAAAACATCTGAAAATGGTTCCTGAGCCTTTAAAATGGTCTCTCAGTCTGGTACAGAATTACTGACTAAGGCTGCTTACACACCAAGACGTTACAGGCGCACGTTAGTGCGCCTGTAACGCTCCCCCAACGCACAGCAATGTAACACAAGTGGGCTGTTCACACAGCCCACGTTGCGTTACATGTAACGCTGCACGTTCTGTGCAAAGTGCAGCATGCTACGGCGTTGGAGCGGCTATAGCCGCGTTAGACTGTTTGCACATGCGCAGTGGGGGGCGGAGAGGAGGCGGGGAGAGCCAGCTACAGTAGCCGCGCACATGGCTACATAATATTTACTGCACTGGCGGGCGCTGATTGGCCGGCGGGACCACGTGATGCGGAGTGTCTCGCTCCGCATCACGTGGTCCCGCTGGCCAATCAGCGCCACTCTGGGAGGCATTCTAGGACTCGAGCCGCCTAACGCGGCTCACTCTACCGTCGGCTCTTGCAGCACCATACGTTGTGTTAGGTGCACGTTATGCGACCTTAACGTGCCACCTAATGCAACGCCTGGTGTGCAAGAAGCCTAAAATGAACTTTTGCACGACATTCTAATGTTTTGAGTTTTGCCTGAATGCCACAGATGCTTATCAATCACTTTGCTTTGCTGATGCTGCAGTAAGCTTAGCTCACTAACTGTAGGCGAAAACTCTAATGTCTGGTACACCATGCAATTTTCCATCAGATAGATGGGCTGAATTGATCATTTCTGACACGTCCGATATACTTTCCAATTATTTTTCTGATAAATTTTCTGATCACTTCTGTACAAAATAAATCGAAAATCGATTGGGAATCAGATCAGACCTGTCAAAAATGATCGATTCGACCCGTGAAACTGATAGGAAAGGATATGTTGTGTACCAGGCACGAAGCAAAAAAAAAAAAAGCAAAAAGATTCCATCTGTAAGAAAGTAGGTAAAAGAGAGCTAATTTCCCTCACTGAAGAGCATTTTGAATGAGCTGGCTATAACATATCCACACAATGGTAGCTCCCGGCACTGCTGCACTGTGATATGGGGAAAAGGGTGTTTTATTCATTTTTTATTTATTTTTAACACGTAATGGTTCCAGATATATGAATACACTACTATACCCTACAAGAGAAGTGTTTTCTCAAATCACTTTAATTTCCTATACTTATGGCTAGCTGCATCCATGTGCTTCAGTCTGCATTCTATTTTTTACATTAGGGATTAGTGATAATTTGCATATGATTTGTATTCAAGGTGTGTATTTAAGCCCCTAGGGGGCGCTGCACATTGGTGTCATTTCATTTGCAGCCTAGAAGCGCTGCCAATTGTTTGCTGTATGCACACTGTACATAGGAATTCTAACTCAACTACAACTGTTTCCGTCTCTTTAACCATTTTAAAAGCCCCAAACCTTGTACCCCAGTGGAGGCTAGAGCAGGTACACGAGTGACATCATCAGCCATAGTGCCATACCCTCATCATCAGCCATAGTGCCATACCCTATAATTAAACCAACAGGACTTATATGGCTTCCCAGCTTTCATTCAACTTCCACTTTTCATGCAAGGGAAAGCATTGTGCTTTCAGATAAAGAAGCAATAGTCTTTCCCTGTGGTACTAATGTACAAGTCCACAGTTGGTTCCCATATTCAATCCAACACAAATCCTCACCATTGCAAAATTCTGTTCCATCACAGCCCAGTTTTCTTCACTGTTGCTTAATTTGGCAGAAATGTCACTGATCGTCTTAGTTTTCTTCTCAATTTCTGCTTTTAAGTCATCGACCATAACAAAATGTTCTTTCTCCATACTAAATCAAAAATACAAGAAAAACCCACATATTCAATTATTTTTTAATAAAAAATAAAAGCAAAGCTTTTTCACAGTTTGATATAAAGCTGTTTCAGATGAAAAAAACTTCAAAACATAAGTCACTTCATAAATTACCCAACAACAATTAGCATAATAAAACCATGGTCCACCTATTGGTGCAATATTCTTATGGATTTTCAGTACAAGTCAATACAATAATATACATAAAAATGCAATACTCTATCTGCACAATTATTCTGCAGCATTAAAATTGTCAACAAAACCACCGATTAATGCAATAATATTCTTATGGATTTTCAGTACCAGTCAATCCAATATCATACATAAAAATGCAATATTCTATGTGCACAAACATCCCGCAGCATTAAAATGGTAAATTAAAGTTCATATATAAACACAAAATAATAAATAAAAATAATAGCATTCCTATAATAAATAAAAAAATCCACATACAGTTCAACCAACATCCACCAGATGGAGCTGCTATCACACAAATGGAAAACTATGGTAATCAGATCTCTGTTCACCTTAGAAATATGAATGAGAATATGTGCAAATGTATTTAAACACATTGATAAATTGCAAAAACAAAAAACAAAAAAAAAAACACAACAACACTATCTTTAAATAATACATTTTATTTCCAGCTGTAACAATAATGAATGACCATTAAAATAAGCGCCACACAGTCTCAGTCTTTTACGTTATGTATTTATAAAACATTACTCCAATGGATAAGTGTCATTCCAGTGAACAACTACCGGAATATGATCAGAGAAGGCATTATTTGATCACCACTACACTACCATAAAACTGCATTCTTCTAAAGTGTAATATTCTTGCTATATCCCAGGGAAGCACTTACATCATCTCTCTACTACTGTGCCATTCCCGACGATAAACCATTTTTTTATGCCTGAAGGGAGTTGCAAATGCTCTGTCCATCAACTTACTTCCCACTCCCAGCAGAATTCTCGCAATTAAAGGGAACCCAAGGTGAGAGGTATATGGAGGATGCCATATTTGTTTCCTTTTAAACAATACCAGTTGCCTGCCAGCCCTGCTGGTCTATTTGGCTGCAGTAGTGTTGGAATTACACCAGAAACAAGCATGCAGCTAATCTTGTCAGTTCTGACAAAATTGGCAGAAACTCCTGATTTGCTAAATATGCTTGTTCAGATTCTGTGGCAAAGGCGGAGCTAGCCGGACAGCGCGTGCAGCACGTTTACAGCCATCCTGGGCCTCTCTACAACCTCTATTCGGTGAGCCTTGCGCTATTCCCTTACTCTGCTGCCTTGTTGTTTCACCTATTCACTTTCACTGTGAGCTTAGCGCTCTCCCTTCACCTCTTTTGTGCTGATATTTTTTTCACTCATCTACCTCAATTTACTCTTCATATTGACCTTATTGCCTACCTCATTATTTATTGCATTATCAATTATTTAGCACAGTTCATTATATACAGTGGCTTGCAAAAGTATTCTGCCCCCTTGAAGTTTTCCACATTTTGTTGTATTACTGCCACAAACATGAAACAATTTTATTGAAATTTCACATGAAAGACCAATACAAAGTGGTGTACACGTGAGAAGTGGAACGAAAATCATACAGGATTCCAAACATTTTTTACAAATAAATAACTGCAAAGTGGGGTGTGCGTAATTGTTCGGCCCCCCTTTGATCTGAGTGCAGTCAGTTGCCTATAGACATTGCCTGATGAGTGCTAATGACTAAATAGAGTGCACCTGTGTGTAATCTAATGTCAGTACAAATACAGCTGCTCTGTGAGGGCCTCAGAGGTTGTCTAAGAGAATATTGGGAGCAACAACACCATGAAGTCCAAAGAACACACAAGACAGGTCAGGGATAAAGTTATTGAGAAATGTAAAGCATGCTTAGGCTACAAAAGATTTCCAAAGCCTTGAACATCCCACGGAGCACTGTTCAAACGATCATTCAGAAATGGAAGGAGTATGGCACAACTGTAAACCTACCAAGACAAGGCCATCCACCTAAACTCACAGGCCGAACAAGGAGAGCGCTGATCAGAAATGCAGTCAAGAGGCCCATGGTGACTGGACGAGCTGCAGAGATCTACAGCTCAGGTGGGGGAATCTGTCCATAGGACAACTATTAATCATGCACTGCACAATGTTGGCCTTTATGGAAGAGTGGCAAGAAGAAAGCCATTGTTAACAGAAAAACATAAGAAGTCCTGTTTGCAGTTTGCCACAAGCCATGTGGGAGACACAGCAAACATGTGGAAGAAGGTGCTCTGGTCAGATGAGACCAAAATTGAACTTTTTGGCCAAAATGCCAAACGCTATGTGTGGCGGAAAACTAACACTGCACATCACTCTGAACACACCATCCCCACTGTCAAATATGATGGTAGCAGCATCATGCTCTTCAGCAGGTACAGGGAAGCTGGTCAGAGTTGATGGGAAGATGGATGGAGCCAAATACAGGGCAATCTTGGAAGAAAACCTCTTGGAGTCTGCAAAAGACTTGAGACTGAGCGGAGGTTCACCTTCCAGCAGGACAACGACCCTAAACATAAAGCCAGGGCAACAATGGCATGGTTTAAAACAAAACATATCTATGTGTTAGAATGGCCCAGTCAAAGTCCAGATCTAAATCCAATCGAGAATCTGTGGCAAGATCTGAAAACTGCTGTTCACAAACGCTGTCCATCTAATCTGACTGAGGTGGAGCTGTTTTGCAAAGGAGAATGGGCAAGGATTTCAGTCTCTAGATGTGCAAAGCTGGTAGAGACACACCCTAAAAGACTGGCAGCTGTAATCGCAGCAAAAGGTGGTTCTACAAAGTATTGACTCAGGGGGCCGAATAACTACGCACACCCCACTTTGTATTGGTCTTTCACATGGAATTCCAATAAAATTGATTCATGTTTGTGGCAGTAATATGACAAAATGTGGAAAACTTCAAGGGGGCTGAATACTTTTGCAAGCCACTGTATATATATATGTGTGTGTGTGTGTGTGTGTGTGTGTGTGTGTGTGTGTGTGTGTGTGTGTGTGTGTGTGTGTGTGTGTGTGTGTGTGTGTGTGTGTGTGTGTGTGTGTGTTTTTTATTTTTTTTTCAAGCACTAGTGTAATGATCCGCTTAGCTTTTTGACCACTGTTCAGGTCTGCATTCTGCAGGTCTCTGGAAGAGAGACCTTTTGTCAGTTTTGCAGCTTGCTGCTGCTGAGGAATTTGCATACGTTTGTCATGCAAATTGCCTAGCCACATCCTTTGTAGGCTGGCTCTATATATACCATGTGATTCCACAGTAAGTCGCTGGTCATAAGGGTTTGTCCTGTGAAACACTCCTGGAGTGTCAGCTTTGCTTATTGTTTGAAGATTAGCCTAGAGTAATTCCTGGGACTGCACTAGGCATCCTTGCTAGAGCAGTTAGGATTGTATTATTTGTATTGCCTGTTCTGTCTGTCTGTCGTGCTTGGATCACACTAGCCTCTAGCAGTAGCGGCTGTGGATCCTTCTGGTCTGCAACTCCTTTGCTATGCTTGGATCGCACTTGCTCTGACGGTAAGAGCAGTGGATCCTGCTAGCTCTGTTGCCTTACTTGGGTCGCACTCGCTCTGACGGAAAGAGCAGTGGATCGCATCTCGCACTTATCCCTGTTTTTGTGTACTTGTCTTGTCTGCTACGAACGCTTGCTGGAGGCTCGGTGAGGTAACCGTTAAGCAAGCGCTCGCGTCCTCTGTTTCATGTTTGTCTGTCGGTGGTTAGTTAGGCGTGCTTGTCTCTGTTGTGCTTAACACGCGGAGACCGCGCAGAAAACGCGTTCGCTGTTGCGAATGAGTGCGGTGTTCGCGTTTAGTTAGCGTTTATTATTTTCCTTATCTTCTCATTGTATGATTTGCTGTGCCTTTGCTACTCTCATGCTCTGCCTTGCTGTAGCCTTGTGTCATGTCTGGCAATCGCCTCTCTCGCGATTGCGTTCCTACGTCATATCTGCTGTTGTGTATGCATCGTCGCGGGTTGGCGACTAGATTGGTGCACACACATACAATCTGTCCCTTTGCTCATTCTCATTCGCTTCTCAGGCGATTGCGTTCTCACTCGGTTTCCTCTGTTGTGTGTCCACCGTCGCAGGTTGGCGACTAGATTGGTGCACACATACATTCCTCCTCTGTGCTTATTCTGTCTTGTGTCGCTGTTAGCAATCGTCATCTCCTGCGATTGCCTTCTCATCTGATCTTCATGGTTGTGTGTTCATCGTCGCAGGGTGGCGACTAGATTGGTGGACACGCATACCCTCTGTCGCTTTGCTCTCTCTCTTTCAGGGCTATCTTGCCCTGCGTTTCTTCCCTTCGTACAATTCCTGTCTGGCATCTGTGGCAGGGCAGAGGAGCTGTTCCTCTGCACTCCACAGCTCCACCTGCCGAAAGGAATTTCCCTCTACAGGTGCGGTCCCCCTTGGCTGGGTTCCTGCAAATTATCCGCTTGTGGAGGATTTCCGCCGTGTCAGCGCACGCCTTGTGCGCTGATCACGGAGAGAATTCCACAATCGTTACAACTAGCACCTTATTGCAGTAGACTTTGGAAGTGAGATACGATAATTTTGGGATTGTCCCATACATGCCTCCCCTGTGGATTATCTTTGCGGCACAGTGTTATTACTTGATAACTATATTATTTACTATTTGTGGCACTGTGATTAATATTTGACTGCAGAGACCCCCAGGTGAGATATATTCTTATTAATAATGTATTGTTAGCATTAGGCTTCTAGATAGATTTTAATGTACATCAGGGATTTATGGCCCAGACATGGTTGTATTGTTTTTTATTGGTTTTATTTTTGTAGTTGGTAATTAATAAAGATATGTACATTTACTTTTTGCCTCCTGATCCAATCTGTTCGCTCTCTAGTTAGAATTATTTAGTGGTTTGCAAAAGTATTCAGCCCCCTTGAAGTTTTCCACATTTTGTCATATTACTGCTACAAACATGAATCAATTTTATTGGAATTCCACATGAAAGACCAACACAAAGTGGTGTACACGTGAGAAGTGGAACGAAGATCATACATGATTCCAAACATTAAAACAAACAAAAAAAAACCCTGCAAAGTGGGGTGTGCGTAATTATTCAGCCCCGAGTCAATACTTTGTAGAACCACCTTTTGCTGAAATTACAGATGCTAGTCTTTTAGGGTATGTCTCTACCAGCTTTGCACATCTAGAGACTGAAATCCTTGCCCATTCTTCTTTGCAAAACAGCTCCAGCTCAGTCAGATTAGATAGACAACGATTGTGAACAGCGGTTTTCAGATCTTGCCACAGATTCTCGATTGTTAGGCTTGGTAGTGTATTCTCCAGAGTCAGCATACAACACATAAGCTGACGTGAAGGAGGTACACACACCAGCACAAGGAATCAGGATATCCCCAGTTTAGTGGAGGAGAGGACTGACTCCAATAGGAGATTGTGGCGCACAGAGCCGGTGCAGATCCGAACAGCCGCAAGCAATACTTTCGTGATAACGTCTCAGCGCAAAGTAGCGCTGAGCGCATAAACCAGGACTGAGGAGATCAGGACAGGTAGACAGAATGAACGCTTGCTTAACCAGCCACTACTTAGTGACAGCAAGCGTCCACAACAAGACAGACTGGAATGAGGCAACCAATGCGTTGCAGCGATGACGTGCCTCACAAGACAGGACAGGATAGTCAGGAAATAGGAGGATCAAGATAGATGAACGTAACACAGACAAATATACAATAAGTATGTTTTCCTAGCGTATTACAATTACAGCTATCAATGAAACTATTTGTAACGTCTGACTAACATATGTATATATCAGCAATGAACCGATATATGACATAAGCAGGAACACTGACCAGGACTGGAGCAATACAGGGAACTGGACTCGGAAGGATTCGCTATCTCTTCGCAGAGATGAACGCAATCCACAAACAGAACCAGGAGCAGGATAACTAACTCAGCACGGGTGATCACAATACGCGCAACTACCAAAACGTGCTGGAAAGCTGACTAACTGAACACAGGATATAAACAGTTTGTGTACGTATATATCAGCGACACTGATGTATCAACGTAACACGAATACAAGGAAAATAATAAAACGTGCAAGTATGCGTATATATTGGCGATGAACCAATATATGACACAAGACAAGCAAAGTAACAACTTCTAGAAACAAGAGCAGAACTAGGAGGACTCGCTGACCCCTTCGCAGGAGTCAGCGCAGTCCACACGGACTAGGAACGAGGTGGGGCACGAGCAGAGTAACAGACAGAATCTGAGACTATGGTAGCCCATGGAGCATTGCAGGAAGCAGTTCTTTGTACTGAGGTCATCCAATGGGAGCAGACATGCAGATTCCCACACAAGTGAATGGTAATTAATCACAGGCTGACAGCAGGAAAAGGCAGACAATGATATGCAGCCTGCAGGAAAGGGATTGCCACTCCATTGCAGCAGACAATGTTTGTTTTCACAAAAGCATATTAAACTGTCATTAACTTCAGAGCGACTGCAGATGGAATCAGCAACTAGTTTAAGTGCAAACCAAACTATGCAAGCAAATGCATGTAATGACATCAGAACTGCTTGGGTTGCAATACCACTGCAGCCAGCAGTAAACGCTGCAGAAGCGATCGTGATATCGATTGATTTTAGATCTGGACTTTGACTGGGCCATTCTAATACATGGATATGTTTTGTTTTAAACCATTCCATTGTTGCCCTGGCTTTATGTTTAGGGTTGTTGTCCTGCTGGAAGGTGAACCTCAGCGCCAGTCTCAAGTCTTTTGCAGACTCCAAGAGGTTTTCTTCCAAGATTGCCCTGTATTTGGCTCCATCCATCTTCCCATCAACGCTGACCAGCTTTCCTGTCCCTGCTGAAGAGAAGCACCCCCAGAGCATGATGCTGCCACCACCATATTTGACAGTGGGGATGGTGTGTTCAGAGTGATGTTCAGTGTTAGTTTTCTGCCACACATAGCGTTTGGCATTTTGGCCAAAAAGTTCCATTTTGGTTTAATCTGACCAGAGCACCTTCTTCCACATGTTTGCTGTGTCTCCCACATGGCTTGTGGCAAACTGCAAACGGGACTTCTTATGCTTTTCTGTTAACAATGGCTTTCTTCTTGCCACGCATCCATAAAGGCCAACTTTGTGCAGTGCACGACTATTAGTTGTCCTATGCACAAATTCCCCCACCTGAGCTGTAGATCTCTGCAGCTCGTCCAGTCACCATGGGCCCCTTGACTGCATTTCTGATCAGCGCTCTCCTTGTTCGGCCTGCGAGTTTAGGTGGGCAGCCTTTTCTTGGTAGGTTTACCATTGTGCCATACTCCTTCCATTAATGTGATATTCAGAGACACATAGCTGAAGTCATATCAACAGCTGTACAAGCTAAAATTATCGATGAGAAGTTGGCTAAATTTTTAATACAGGAACATCCCATCACACCTGTGATATATGCATGTCCCAAAATTCACAAACGATTGGTGGACCCCACGGGTCGTCCTATAGTGGCAGGGGTAGAATCGGTATTTTCTCCAGTGGCTAAATATCTAGATCAAATATTAAGACCCTATGTGGCTGGATTAAAATCCTATTTACGGGATACTCAAATGGTTTTGAATATTATCCGTAATATGGAACCTTTACCATATCCTTGTTTACTTGTTACTTTAGATGTGGAAAGCCTCTACACCTCCATCCCACATGATGGAGGTGTGGAGGTGGTACATTATATACTTGAAACAGCATCGGACTTCTCAGGTCCTCAGGTTAAGTTCATTTGTGATCTCTTGAGGATTGTCCTTCAATTTAATTATTTTCGGTTTGAGGATTCTTTCTATTTACAGGTCAGGGGCACAGCTATGGGGTCGAATGTGGCCCCGTCCTACGCAAACATCTTTATGGGGGTATATGAAGAAATGTACGTATACACCAGTGAATTATTTCAAAAATACGCCAGACAGTGGCATAGATATATTGATGATGTTTTTTGCGTGTGGGTGGGGCCGCATTCGGCCCTTGTGACTTTTGTGGATGAGTTGATGAGCAGATGCCCTAATATACGACTGACTATCCATTCTTCCGCTGATGAAGTGAGTTTCTTGGACACTTTGGTTCATAGATGTGGAGATAGGTTGAATACCGACCTCTATGTTAAGCCCACGGATGTGAACTCCCTTCTCCATTACGGGAGTTTTCATTCGTGGGCAACTAGAGGTTCGGTACCTATTAGTCAGTTTCAAATAATACAACATATAGTTGAGGACGGGGAGACACGGGAGTGGAGACTTGATGAGATGCAACATAAATTTGAAAATAGGGGATATCCAGTTGAAATTTTGCAGAGAGCACGTAGTAGAGCCAATATACAACATGGGGGACAGAGGAACAGACAACAGATACGGGATCGTATTCCATTTGTCACGATATATAATACACAAAGCCCTAACATTTCAAAGATTATCAAACGACATTGGCACTTGTTAGCCGATAGCTTCCCAGACATTGCACATTTTAGGAACCCCCCACTTATTTCTTACAAAAGACCCCCTACACTTAGGGATCGTCTAGTACATGCTGACGTAAATGTTAATAGTGATGTCACTTCTACCCAGAGGAGGGGGACATACCCCTGTCTTAACTGTGTTCATTGCAGTTCTGTTATTTAGGGTCCAGCGATATTACATCCCCATCAGGGAACCAAAATTTTAATTAAGGGGTAGCATACTTGCGATTCAGATTATGTGGTTTATGCCCTAAAATGCCCTTGTGGCTTACTATATATTGGGCAAACCACTCAAAAATTTAAAAAACGCTTGTCATCACATAAGCATGCTATCAGGGAAAGACTAACAGATCAAGCTGTAGCATTTCATTTTGCTCAAGCAGGTCACCATGTCAGTCAGCTGAGATTTATGGTTATTGAAAAAATAGCACCCTTGAGAAGAGGGGGAGATCGCCTGAAAAAAATGCTGTGGAGGGAAGCCTATTGGATTAAGAGACTAGATACAATGGAGCCTAGAGGATTAAATAGAGAATTTGATCTATTACCGTTTTTTGTAACTTTTTTTTGTAACCTCTATCCTCTGCTCCATTGTACCTAGCCTCCTCTAAGAGATAATGTCCTGGTTGGGTTTAGCGAGTATATTATTATGTCTGAGATACTGTCCCTTTAATTGCAACGGATTGGTCTGTTCCTGTTACCCTACATGGACATTGCTACCTGTATTTTTTGTATATATCTTTATTTTGTATTACTTTTTTAATTTTTTTTTATTATTTTATTTTTGTATTAATTTTTATTTTTGGCTAGCGCTTATTTTTTTATATTTTTTTAATTTGTCGGTTTACTTTTCATTTTTATCATTTTCCCTCCCTCTTCTTATATACTGTATTTTATATATTTCATTATATCTTATTCCTCTGGTTCCCCCCGTCTCTTACTTCTCCTCTCTTATGTAGTTTGATAAGAGTGTTATGAGATAGCGCTGTATAAGTATGGCCACCTTTATTTACTTATGCAAATTAGCCATATGAAGTAGATACGTCTGATAGACGGCATCATGTTGTATTGTAGAGTGCGACGTCCGTGCCGCACTTACATGGGATGACCCCGATTAGCCGGTGGCTGCCTCCCCCTTAGAGTCATCTGGTTATCCCTGACCTGTCTGGTGTGTTCTTTGGACTTCATGGTGTTGTTGCTCCCAATATTCTCTTAGACAACCTCTGAGGCCGTCACAGAGCAGCTGTATTTGTACTGACATTAGATTACACACAGGTGCACTCTATTTAGTCATTAGCACTCATCAGGCAATGTCTATGGGCAACTGACTGCACTCAGACCAAAGGGGGCTGAATAATTACGCACAACCCACTTTGCAGTTAGTCATTTGTAAAAATTGTTTGGAATCACATATGATTTTCGTTCCACTTCTCACGTGTACACCACTTTGTATTGGTCTTTCAATAAAATTGATTCCTGTTTGTGGCAGTAATATGACAAAATTTGAAAAATTTCAAGGGGGCCGAATACTTTTGCAAACCACTGTATATGTCAGGTGGTTCTTGAGTCTCTTGGTTTGTTATAGTTTATGGTTTCAGGTCGTTGACCTTCCCCCTGACCCTGCCTATTATTGGCATATATAGCTATTTCAGCTGCATAGATATGTCTGCTTGCTTAAGTTTCATTTTGATACCCACCCTGGAGGAACATGAGGACCAAAAGTGACAAGCCGAGATCGCTAGAGTTTTTTCAGACACCAATTATTGTTTCCAGGTTTTTTGATAAATTTATCTTGTAACCTTTTTTCTGCTTTGAATAAGGGTTTCAGATAGCTTGTTAGTGAAGCCCTTCCTTCTTAACAACTCCCACTTCCACGCAGAAAGTTGAAAGAGCTTCAGGTTGGGATGATCAGTGGGCCCTGGAGAAGGAGGCCTAAACAGCCTGGCACCATGAGATGAACTATAATAACTAAACTTCGTAGCAGTGTAAACCAGAGTCTCCTGGGACAGCATGGTCGATTAGAATAACTTGGCCCTAGTCTTGGCGGATTTTGTTGAGTAGTCAAGGTTTTAGGCTGAGAGGTGGAAACGCATATATCAGATGGGATTCATATGTTACTGAGAGAGTGTCCACCACCCAAGGATTGTCCTGGGGACACAGGGAGCAGAATATTGGACATCTGGTGTTGCATTTCTGAGTCAAGGGAGGTTAAAACCTGAAAACTTGGAAATTCTTACTTCCTCACACTCATTAAATTTCTCCCGTCGATATATGGCGGATGATGAGAAATTGATGCAGCATTTGACCTGATTGATCGAATGACGGAGAGATTTCCATCCAAAATCACTTGAATAGGTTGATTGGTCCTAATGGAAAATTTGGGTCGATCAGCTGCGGATTGGGAGTGTGTTGCTAGTGGCGTTTGATTCGACGACTGACTAAGCTACTCTCATTTGTCCACCGCACGTTCCCGGTCTCTGCTTCTACTGTGCCGCTGTTCCGTCTTCTTTGCTTCCATGCACCCGGGAGCATATATGACGTAATGCAGAGGGTAGATACTAGAGGCCTCTAGTGGCCAGTGTCTCTAGTGTCCCCTGCATTATATTAAACTACATAGGTGCCCTGGAACATGGAAGTATAGACTACAGAGTAGTCAGTAGGAAGAGGTAGCAACCCGGGACCTAACAGCAGACATGTGAGAGCCGCACGTCCTGGGACCCGGCAGGAACACACAGGTTTTCAAAGATTTCATACTGAAATTGCTTGAAAATGTGTGTATAGTGTAGAGGGAATCAAACAGATAGATCCCTCTCTGATCAGATAATGATCGGAGAGAGGTCTGTCTGCTGGCCATATTGACCAGTGTATCGGCCAGAGTATGGCCACCTTTAATCCAGTAGAGCATTGCTACACTTACTTGTGAATCTTGGCTTTCAAATCTTCTGCAGTAGATTTTTCTCTGTTGAAAGCAGCTTCCAGTTCTTTAAATTGACTTTTTATAAGCTCCAGCTCGGATGTACTTTGAACTTGACTTGCCTTTTCCACTTGTAATGACCCTTCAAGATCTCGAACACGCAACTGACAATGGAGAAATTAAAAAGGATTATAAATAATTAAAACAGAAACATAAATAAAACACCTATTAGATTGTAAGCCTATTTGGCAGGTCCCGCCTCCTCATGTGCTTTTTTCTGCCACCATATGGACTCGGTTACTAAACTTATATATTGCAATCTGCACACCATTGTTTATTGTTACATCACTATTCTATGTACCATGGTTTAATGCTGTAATGTCCCTGTGAAACATTAATGTTGCCTCCCCTATCTTGTGGACAGCGCAGTGTAATAGGGTAGCGCTTTATGCTATTTAATAATATTGTACATGCTACTTTGAACATAACCAATACATACAAGACAGGCATATACGTACAAGACGGGCATACAAGACAGGCTAATGTTCAATGAGCAAAAATCCCTTATTGTGGGCGAGTGTATTTTTTAGATACACTACGGCTCAAAAGTTTAGGATCACTTAAAAATGTATTTCTTTTTCTTGAAATCATGCTGTAACGATTGTGGAATTCTCTCCATGATCAGTGCGCTGACAATGCGGAAATCCTCCACAAGCGTATAATTTGCGGGAACCCAGCAGAAGGTGCAATGCACCTGTAGAGGGCAATTCCTGTTGGCAGGTGGAGCTGTGGAGTGCAGAGGAACAGCTCCTCTGCCCTACCACACACGCCAGACAGGAATTGTACGAAGGGAAGAAACGCAATCGCAAGAGAGGCGATTGAGAATGAGCACAGAGACAGATTGTATGTGTGGGCACCAAACTAGTCGCCAACCCGCGACGGTGCACACACCACAGCAGATATGAAGTAGGAACGCGATCGCGAGAGGTGCGATCGCCAGACATGACACAAGGCTACAGCAAGGCGGAGCACGAGAGTAGCAAAGGCACAGCAAATCATACAATGAGGAGATAAGGAAAATAACAAACGCTAACTGAACGCGAACACCGCACTCATTCGCAACAGTGCACGCGTTCATGCGCGGTCTCCATGTGATAAGCACAATAGAGACAAGCATGCCTAACTAACCACCGACAGACAAACATGAAACAGAGAACGCGAGCGCTTGCTTAACAGTTACCTCACCGAGCCTCCAGCAAGCGTTCGTAGCAGACAAGACAGACACACGAAAACAGGGACAAGCGAGAGATAGGATCCACAGTACTAGCGAAAAGAGGCCAGTGCGATCCAGGGAGACAGAGATTAGACGGATCCACAGCACTAGCGCTAGGCGAGTGCGATCCAGGCAAGACAGATAGAGGAGGTAGCTAGTAGCAACCGCTGCTCCAGCTATACTTCAAGAACAAAGATCAGAACGACCTCCTGTCGACCACCGCAGGGACAGGACAATCGCAACAGACAGACAAAACAGATATGCAATCCTAACTGCACTAGGGAACCTGCCGAGTGCAGTCCCAAGAATTACTCTTAAGCTAATCTTTCAAACAATGAGCAAGGCTGACACTCTCCAGACTGTTTCACAGGAAGAATCCTTATGACCAGCAACTTACTGTGGGAAACATAGCTCTTTATAAAGCAAGCCCACAGGGGATGTGGCTAGGCAATCTGCATGACAAACATATGCAAATTCCTCAGCAGCAAGCTGCACAACTGACAAAAGGTCTCTCTTCCAGAGACCTGCAGAATGCAGACCTGAACAGTGATCAAAAGGCTGCCTGCCTGCGCAGGCAGCCACGCGGATCCTCACACATGAATAAAATGATTCTGAATAGGAAATATACAGTAGTCAAGCTGCTCCTACACACATCAGTAGGACTTAGAAACAGTGAGTGTGCTGGCCACTCGTTATAGACAGAATACCAGCAAAACACTTCTTCCATAAATAGTTGCATAAATAGTTGCACAGACTGCAGGGGTGGTTTGGATCATTGCCCTGTTGAAGGACATCCTGGTAAGATGATCAGGAACAATCATTTCGATCCAGGGAAATGTGAAGTGTGTAAATTATTGAACTTCATTGGGTGCATACAGGTGCGCAACTTGAGCCACACTGGCCCCCAGTGAAACCATGCTAGCAGATCACACGCAATGCACAGACAGGAGCTGCATGGAGATAAGAGTGTACAGCAGCTACAATGAAGAGAGGAGCGAGGACACGACACTCTGCTGGAGGAAGGTAAAGTATGATGCTCTGCACCTTGCCACAGGACCGTTCCCCTTAGCTCCCGAGATGGTGGAGGTCACAGGGGTCATATATTACACCCCTGTGTGCATGTTGCAAGTGGGTGGCCACTACAATGCTGAAGTCAAAGACAGATCTGCATAATAGCCAGGCCCAAACCCAGTACACATTTCAGAGTGTTCTTGGTCGAGGCGGCCATCTCTGCTAAGCATCTAGCGTATGTACAGCTGTCCCGATGCATCCCCGGGATGGTCTCAGCCGAGAACACGGTTTTCATCCTTACCCCTCCTAATGGAAGCTACTCCATTAGGCAGTGACTTCATTCTTCCATCCCCCCTCCATAGCAGCAGAAAGCGTTACAAGGATTTAGCCATGCAAGTCATCTGTATTTGGCACTGAACTATTACCCAAGGGATAAACACCCCATCACTGTGCAATAATCTTTGTACTAAGGATTTGGTGTAAAGGGAACCTAAACTGAATTTAAAAAAGGACTTTAAAGGAACACTATCGATTTACATAATTTTTTCAATTGAGATAGGAATTGTTTGGGAAGTGCTGCTAAGTACTGGTGTATACATTTCACTGGTAACCTCTTTGTTTACTGTTATCAAAATACTTTCAAACTTTACTGCAAAACTGATGGCAGAATGAGCCATGAGGGCAGGGGAAATTCCCCTCACACTTCATTAGTTAACCCTGTATGTAACTCTGTGTGCGTGAGAGAGAGAGAGAGAGAGAGAGAGAGAGAGAGAGAGAGAGAAAGCTCCCAACAGCTGCAGCTTCTGTATCCTGTGTTTCTGACTGAAGTGTCTGAAGAGAGCAGAGGGAACTTGTTATGAACATTTGTAATTGTCACAGCTTTTCATACTGTTTTTGCTTTCTGAGAAAAATACTCTGTAGTCTGATATGCAACACTGGCTGTGCATTGAAGCAGACACCCCTTCTGCAATTGATTTTGTTGCAATATTGCGAAATCCTACACTAAATAATTTAAAGCTTTTGCCAGGGGTGTAGCAATAGGGGTTGCAGAGGTAGCGACTGCATCAGGGCCCTTGGGCCAGAGGAGCCCCGAAGGGCCATGCCTCAACTACAGTTTTAGGTCTCTATTGGTCCTGTGCTCATAATAATCACTTCTATAGATACTTTGTGGTATAGTAGTAATCATTAACAAGCTGTCCACTTGGGCATTGATAGTATTCCTTTAACTTACCTGGGGCTTCTACCGGCCCCCTGCAGAGTCCCTGTGCCCCAGGTAAGTTAAAGTCCTTTTTTTAACTTCAGTTTAGATTCAGTTTAGCGTCCCGAAAGCTATCCTCCAGTTCCCCCGAAGCACCCTACTTTCATTTTGAACTAAAGCAGAAAAAAACAGTACCCTGGAAAAACAGCACCACACTGACCATTTAAATATTAGAATAATCAAAAATCTTTATTGAGACATAGACGATACTAATAAATAAAACCAATTAAAAATCACCACCAGGTGATAAGCATGGTGTCACAAGCATTATATATATTGAATAATAATAATATATGTCAGGGGATTATTATTATTTTTCCCATGTCAGTGTGCATAGCCACGCCCACCTCTAGCACAGTTAAGCATATAAATGAGCGGAGCTCATAGTTCAGTTAGTAGCTAGTAGAAGGTGAGGTGTTTTAAATTTCATTTCTACCATTTAGTTGACCCTTGGGCTTTTGGCATGGTTCCCACTAGAACGCTGATAAAAACTAGCATTTTTGCATGGTTAGAGTAGGACTCACCAGATCGGGGACACTTTGGCGCAGTTGGTGAGCTTAAACGAGTTAAAGCCTAACCAAGAGCCCCTGTCACTGTTTTCCTGTTGTGTGCTGCAGCCCCTCTGTATTTATATATTTCTGTATTTAAATTATAATAATATAGTTACAAGGTCCACCTGACCCAAAAATGTATACAAAAATAATAAACAGGGATGCTTATCCGGATTCTGGATATCCAAACTTTTTTTCAGCTATCCGATTCGGATTCCGGATTTTTTTTTAAATCCGGATAGCTATCTGCAGATATTTGGTCGCATACCAGGATATCCGGATCAGAATACTGTAACTAAGGAGATGACATCATTGAGCCAATCAGAGGGCTCCCAGCAGAAGCCCTAGCAACCAATCACAGAAGGGAACCTTGGCCAGCCCCACCTGACCATATTGAGCCAGAGAGCTCCCAGCCTAAGCCCTGGCACCCAATCACAGAAAGGTACCCTGGCCAGCCCCCCTATATAATGAGGGCTGCCATGATGAGACATATTGTCCTAGCTTGCTGAATGCCCACTGAGAGACATGCTCCAGTGCTGCTGGCCTACCAAGGGCTGTACACAGTGATAAACCTAAAGCTGTTCAGTGATTAACCCATTCACTATCACTACACTTTTGCTGTAATGTTAATTAGCTTGATTTATTGAGTGACAGTCAGAGTGTGTGCTGTGCTGCAGGGCTGCTGCAGCTGCAATGTGTCTGTGTGTGTGCTGTGCACAGACCAGGCCAGCTGCGGCCTGCTGGCCAGCTAATAGCCTTACCTAGCTACAGTATAGTTAGGTTAGGGAATAGGAATACCGCAGTCAGTGCTAGTAGTTGTTAGAGTAGTAGTACTACTGCTGTGAGCAGTGCCAGTGTGACAGTTAGTGTGCACTAGTGTCTTCTCCTCTGCTGTCTGACTGTCACTTGGCACGTGCCACTTGCTACGTGCCAAGTGACACCCGCCAAGTGCCATGTCCGGCATGCTCCTGGCACACGTTACACCTGCTGCTGCTGCATTGTCCTGCTCCTGCGGCATGTGCAGCTCCCACCGCCAGGGTGCCACAGACCACTGATACCACCTATATTTACCCAAAACACAATTACTGCGTAATTTTTGGGGAGGTGTCTTGGCTGAAAACTGTCATGTCCCAGTTGTACAGTTGTACTTTGGACACAATGTGGGCTGCACGACTGCTGTCTGGAACCTAGTCCTGATGCTAATTGACAGCCAATTTTTTTTTTTTGGGGGGGGGGGGGGGGGGGGTTAAGTCCCCACATAATCATTTAGTTTTTCACTTTAAAAAACCATGATGCTGCATGCCTCATTTTCCCTAAAAAAAACATTTTAGAAGCAATTTAAAAACCCACTTCCGGTTTTTCTATTCGGATATCCGAATCCGTCCGGATAGCCCGGATAATGCGCTTGGATATCCGCACAACGCGGATATCTGAAAATTCGGATTCGGATATCCGATCCGGATATCTGGGTATCCGGATCAATTCGGATTTTGAAAAGGGGTATGCGAGTACCCCTGAAAATAAATATATGTATATATAAAAATGGCACAAGCACGTAATCACAAAAGGGGGGGGGGGGGGGTTGGTCTTCTGAGACTGTGCACAATAATCCATAAATTATGGAGAATGCATTAACATGATTACCGGTACATGTGTGGTTATACACAACAGAGTGCATTGGTGCTTGCAGCATAAATAATAAAAATGGCTATAAGAAGCAATCAAATGTAAAAAATATACCAAAAAAAGTATAATCAAAGAAACTGAACAAGATTGCCCCTACATAGACCAAAGTAAAATGTGCAGAGTGCCATAGTGCTTATAGTTATTTATGCTATGGCGCTTGTCCGTTCTCCACTTTTGTGACACTACCTTTGTTTTGATGCTAGGCCCCGGTGTGCGTGCCTCCTGATCGTGCTCCCGTGTACGTGTGCAGTGACCGTGGACTCGCCAGTCGGAAGAGGGTCGCTGCAGGGGACTGGAGAATCACTGTAGTGACAGCGCGGGCACAGGGCGGCTACTGGGGGCTGGTAGGGACCCCAGGTAAGGTTAGCCCTTTTTTGAACTTCAATTTAAGTTCCCTTTAAATATTTTAAGTATTTACAATAGACATTGGAGAACTGAAAATATTGGATTTTTCATTTACAGTACTAAATGCACTGTGTAAAATGTACAGAATAATTGTTTTTATTGCTAAGAGAAAATAACAGGCATTACAGCAACAGATCTACTTTTACTATGTGCAAAAAAATTCAGTTCAGTTCTTTGTTACTGTATGTAGGAAGTGAATGCAGAGGAACGTCACTGCAGCTTTCCTTTAGTAAATTCCACACATACAGTCATACACAGTTATTGGATCTGTTACCTGGATGATTTCAGAGTTGAACTTGGATTCCAGGTGTGCAGCTCTTTCAGCCTCTATATTCTCTTCCAATCTCTGCACTCGCTGATTTGCAGTCTGTGATAAAGAAAAGATGCATGAATAAGTCTGTGGTTTACGAAGGCTCATACACAACCTTAAACAGAATACATGATTTAGAGCACCTGGCCATGTAAGCATGCATCAGCATGGTCTTTTTCTTTTACTGAAACACAGGGGTGTGGCCTGACCGAAATACCCAAGTGCTGGTGCATGCTAGAGCTGTGGCAGTAGCACAAAACATCAACACTTGTATCCTACCAAAACTACGTCCGACATTTTGATCCCCTCCAGCCATGCAATATACTGTAAATATTACATAGACGCATTTGGCATCCTGCAACACATTCCGCTGGATCTAACCCAACACGGCATCAGACCCACTATTACGTATTGCGCCACTGTGCGTACATTACAGGGGCAGCTACAGCGTTTGAGCCAGTACCAGCCCCGTCCTCCCTGAGTGACGAATCACCACTTCCTTGCTCTAGTGTTGACCCTACTAGCTCTCCCCAAGATTACTCATGTCCCCTTACCCGCTACAGCAGATGAAAAGTACGTGCTGGGAAGATGTGGGCGGTCTTGTTAACAGATCAGAAAGGGTAACGTTACTTTTATAAAGCTTTGCATATAACTTTAACCTTTCTAATGGCACTGTGCACACTGTGTTTGCTTGTTCCAATTCTAAGCCGCTTATATTTGCATAATAAGTATAAACTTTACTTTATCTTAAAATTCTTATCATCTGATTGACCCTCCCTAATACACATACATGTAACTACTACGTAGAATCAAGGGTTATGCTGAGAATGCAGAGACAGCCCACCCAGCAGGAGATGCACAGCAGAAGTGGCAAGGCAATATACAGCAAGACATTGTAGAGGAAGCATGGGCATATGTATCAAATGTGTTTCTGTGTTGGTGGATATGAAACATGGCTGATTATAAGAAATGAAAGACGCACCAGCCTGTTCAGCAATTATCCATCTACAAAAAGTATGCTGGGAGTTCCCAAGCAGAAAATATTGCAGGATAAGGTACCAATGGATTCAAAATGAAGTTCTTTGCTGCTCTCTCCATAGTTTCAAATGCCAATGCCTATATAAACGCCACATAGCATAATACTGTTAGATAAAGTGCATGCAGTGCTCAGCCAGTTGAGTGACAGGTGCCTCTGTGTATAACTCACCATGCCCCTATCATGCAGCAGCTCACCAAATCGTTGCCACCTCACAACCAGGTAGGTCTAGCGTTTACTTGTCTTATAAAATTGAATAAATTCTGAAAGCTCTGTTTTTTTTTTTTTTTATACGACTATTGAAGAAATGTCTTGTCTGGAAACAACAGTATATGCAAATGCTAGGGGCGTTGTGTGTGATACAGAGGCAATTGTAACTCATCACTTGGCTGAGCACTGCATGCACTTATATCTGACAGTATTACACTATGTAGACTTTATTTATCCATATGAAGAAGGGTGGAGGCACCTAAAAATAAATCTCTCTCAGAGTATACGTTAAGAAGATATAAATAAATACATGAGGTATCTTAACTCCCCAGATGAATGTGAGGTTTTTAATATTACTATAGATGAACATAAGCCCTTGTAGGCCCAATAACTATTAGAATGACAGGTACTCTTAGAATTCAGAGCTATTCAGGAAAGCTACTTCTTTGCAGATTTTCTCTGCTAAGCAAGATATTGATTTTCTTTGCAAAAACAAGAGACTTTGACTCTTTGCTTTGTCTCTTTGCTTTGACTGTGTAACTAAGCCATTTCTTCAAACGCTACTCGCATTTATCTGGTCCAGAGGAGGAGATCTCTTTTAAATTCTGAATCATCCACCTCGGGCTATGAAAACTCTTTAGTTTAAGAAAAAAATATATGCATACATGTTTTTGTGTTTAACATTTTCCTTTTTAGCTAGGGACAGTAGATGGAACCTAGAGGCTTGAATGTCTTGAGGACTGCCACAAGGGTAAAAGTAGGGTCTATGTCCAGTAAGGGGTTAACAGCTCCTCTGGGGGCCTTGAGTTGGGCATCAGCTTCCATCTACTTGGCTAGGCAAGATTAAGTTTTTTTTTGGAATATTGTTAAAATAATTTATTTTGTAATTTCTGTAATTTGTAATCATTTGTGTGATCATATATTATCAAAGGGGGGAATGTCTGTATATTTACCAATTTTCAATGTTTGAAACAGTTTGTTCTTTTATTAATTATTACGGTCATATTGTGTAGTGAATAGGTGTTGATACATCTTCTAAGGTATCCACCAGCAGTGGAGTGTTTTTTCTGTACCATCATTTTCTCCCACCTCTCTCTCCTAGGGGCCTTTGTTTCTAGGGCTCGTGCCTCGCCTCACTGTCTTTCCTTTTCCCTTTTTCCCTCACTTTCATTACTCACATTTCCTTTACTCCCCTCTCTTCATCCCTTCTTCTTTCCCTCCCCTCATCATCTCCCCCCCCCCCCCCCCGGTCATCCTCCTGGTATGGGACCACCCATACATGCATAGGCTACATTGCATGAAGGGTGTCTATTTGGTTACCATGTCTAGGTAATAGAATCAGAATCAATTTTTATTTTCGCCAAGTAAGTTTGCACCTACAAGGAATTTGTCTTGGCAGTTGCTTAACAAACACAAACAAAAACAATACAAGGACAGACAGTGTGTGTATTACAAGTCAAGGACATTATAAGTATAGTGGCAGTAAGCAATGTGAGAATTGTTCATTTACAGTTCTGTGCTGATTACTATCAAGTCCTAGCAGCTCTAACGTGGTTCAGCATTAAGTATGGCTACCGCTTGAGGAAAAAAGCTGTTCCTGTGTCTGGAGGTTTTGGTAGCGATTGACCAGAATCTTACTCCTGAAGGCATGCGCTGGAAGATGGAGTGAGCTGGGTGAGAGGGGTCAGAGGCAATTTTGGTTGCTCTTTTTCTGCACCTGCTAGCGTAAAAGCTATGGGCATGGATAATGTATCCTACCCCTCACGTGGACGGAGCTGTGTATGTGCTGCGTCTGCTTGGCTAGCCCACGTGCACCACGGTCCTCGGGTCCTTTCTTTGTCCTGGGGTTCGGGTTGCAGTGTGGGGCCGACTGGCAGTGCAGCATAACATCCATTTACTGCTGGTTGCTTGGCAGCCGAGATGCGTGTCCATCCACCCGCCCCCCTCCCGCCTATTGGTTGACAGCTTAGGCTGCCGCCTGTTACGCGGCCTGGAGGCAGTTTAGGTTGCCATAGCAACACTCCGTAAACATACACGTCCTTTGTACGTAGTGACGCATAGCGCCACCTACGATGACGCACCAGTTACACTCAATGGCCTGGCCCCACGTCATACAGGACAGGTAGGCGGGATCGCGCACGGAAGAAGGCGATTTAAATGGCCTCTCCCATCCAGCACATTGTGCACGATTAGCCTCCGAAAAAACAAGGCTCAGCCCATTGCGAAACGGCTGTAAGTCCGTGCACCCACTGGCGCCCACAGTTGCCTTCCCTCTTCAGCAGAGCACGATAAGTACCATCTATGTTCACGGACTTTGTTTTTGTGTAACATGTGACACATGCTTGTACACTTGCTGCTACGCATTAAAGCTACAGTGCCAAACATTTTTGCTTTCTCTTGCTTGAAGTTAAGACCACATTTGCCATGATTATACATAACTGTTACCTCAAGTTCTTTTTTCAGTCTTTCTTCCCTCTCAAGGCTGAATCCCAGCTCGCTTTTGTGTTTTCGTATAGCATCCACAAGGCTGTTTTTTTCTAAATCCAGTTGATGCAGTTTTTGCTGCAGTTCTTGGATGATCCCATTTTGTTTCTGTGACAAAATATGTAAAGCATTCAAATAAAAATCCCTTTCTCTCGACATTAAGGACAGAAACCCACTAGGAGCAAGTTGAAAACTCTTGCTAATGTAATGCTATGGGTAGGATCCCACTTGAGTGATGTGATTTTATAAAAATCCTCCATAGCATTGCATTAGCAAGAGCTTTTTCAAATCACTAGTGATTAGAAATCGCTCTTAGTGGGTTTCTGGCCTCAGTGAAAATACAAGTTGCTGGTTACACATCAAATTATAGCTACCTGAACAACAGCTTCCATCTTACTCTTGTCCAACATCAGCTTCTCCTGCTCTTTCTTCAGTTTCTCAATGGCACGGTCACAGGTTTGTAAATTGCTTTCAAGAGCTTTGCGGGAATCTACCCAATTGAATTCTGTGCTTTGAAAATGTTCCTGCAAGTTCTGCATCTTTCTTTGAAGTTCTTCCATTTGCTCTGTTTGGAGAAAATGCATTTGTCAGTACTGGTAAGTGTAGAAATCTAAAGGTGCGCTTCCCACTAGGGATGGTCAATGAGATGCAAATAATTTTGCCCTGATGTAGGATTATGCTTATTTAATATGCAAATGTATGTAGCTTGAAAATAGATCAATCAAATTGTACCTCAGCAGGATTTGATTGGTTCATTTTGAAGCTGGTCCATCTCCGTCTCTCCCTTCTCCAGCTTGCCAGCAGCAGGTGAGGTAGGGAAATTGCAGACAGGCAGGTGACTGAGGTGAGGTTAGGCTGAGGCTCACAGAGTCCCTCTGCAGCTCCTCTCTCACTCCCCATCTCTCTGTCTGTGTGCCCCAATGCCTTCTGTTCTGGTGCTGTGACCAGCCAGGCAAGCGGAAAGGGTAGGAGCTACGTCCAGCGCCATGCAGGAGGGAGAGAGGCTACAGATGGGAGGAGGCAGAGCCACGTAGAGTGATGGGAGGGGCAGAGCTATGACTGGGAGAGGGCAGAGCCACAGACAGTGCTGGGAGAGGTGAAGCCACAACTCTTCTGTGTTCCAGGCATTAGGTCAGGACTATAATGTAAGTGTCGAGGAAAATCAGTGCGCAGAGAGGTGGCAGGTGGAAAAACAGTCCCATTTCACCTGCCAGCCTCTCTGCAATGAGCGGCAGGGAGTGGGGGTAAGGTCACAATTGCAATCCTAGCCTTGCCATGGGCACATGGATTAAAAAAAAAAAAAAAAAAAAAAAAAAAAAAAAAACCAGACAGTAGGACAGACTGACCCCCTGTTTTATCTAGGGGTGGAGGGCTCCATAGCAAATGCTATGTTTATCCTTACGCCCCTGATTTGAGCGCTTGTATTTATAGTCTCATTCACACAGAGGTTGACCTGGCTGCAGTGGCTGGCTTCATTTACTCTCCACCCACATGGTGATGTTGCATCCTGCCCACCTTCACCCACTTTAATCCTGTTGGAAATGCAAGAAAGTGGGTGGGGCTTGATGTCCCTACCTGGACAGAGATTGGCAGAATTGGCCTCTGCATTTACCCCAAGCTGCAGCTAGGCTGTTGAGCAGACATGCATGAAGCTTACAACAGCTGATACTACAGTATACTTCACAAGGATCAGGTGACAAATGTAAGTACAGTCAACATCCTATGCAGGATTGTGTTTACTTTCAGTGCTTATACCACACTACAAGGCCCTTTAATCCCTGCATATATACTTAAATGAGGTGGTCATTACTTTACCTTTGAAGTGTTCTTGTATTCTGATGGCTTTTGCTTTCTCATCTTCCAGGGCCACTCTTTCCGAACCGCATTGTTTTCTTGCCACTGCCAAATCAAATTCTAGACTCTGACGGACTACTTCTCCCTTCTCAACCTCACACCTAAGCTTGACTATCTGACTCTCACGTGTCTGTAGCTGGAAGATAAAACAGAAAGTAAATGAATGTGCAGTTACCACCATAAAAGTCTTCATCAGCCACATGTATAAGCTAAATCAACGTTCACATTACCAAGAACTCAGTTACATCAATGCACTTTGCCATTTATATACAATAAAGTTACACAAACCACTTAAATAACATGCAAACCCCACTGTCTCAGGAACTGGAAGCTGTGCTAACAAGTAAAAGTCACTAGATGCCAAACAATTAGCTGCAAACAAATTAAACAAACACTGCTAGTTAACTGAATATTAGCTAGTAGATTGTATTTGCTAGAACTTCCTGGGTGAGTAGAGGTTTGCATGTTTGAAGAATTTTCCTCTCATCCCTACTGAATATGATCATCACAACATTCCACATGTGTTCTTGATTAACGGTGCACCATTGGATATGATTTATTAACAATCTGCAGGGCTGGAGATCAATAGAGCACTTTAGTGATCCAACAGACCTGTCTGACTTTATTAACAGTTCTCAATCCCGTTAGGGATGGAATTCAGTGCATTTTTAAGCTGCATAAATCTGCTTACAAAATGTGCATAATTCTGCATGAACTTTAATTTTTTGCACCTCATAAACCATTCCCTACTTCTTGGTGGTTACTCTGTACTTGATGATACTGAAGTATCCAAGTAGCAACAAGCTGCAGAGCATAAGCCTTATACAGACATTAGATGGTTCTTGGCTGAGGCTGCACCAATTCTCCCATCGTCAGTGATAGTTCCAGTCTGTTGAGATTGTCTCCTACTTACCTCACCCACTCTGTTGTGCGGAGTGCTGTCCCTTTCCTCTATTTATCAACAGAATGCATCTGCGGGGGACAGTAACTGCGTGTGTATGCACCTTTGCAGTGGTCCTACTGCTAAAATCGGTCACACATTATTTATACCTACAAGAGCCATCCTCAAAAGAAATGTAATTTTTAGAAATAAAGAAAACAATTCTATAGCAGACTGCATGGACGTAGGCGTGGTCATAGGTCTGATGGGAGTCTCCCAGATTTAAATTTTTTCCCTACCGTTAAAAACTGAGCAAATTCTTAGCTGTCCTTAATCTAGACCGAATAGCAGCCACATATTGTAGTAAACAAAATACTTTGTCACATTTAAATAAGAACCTGCACTATTCAATGTAACTCACCTCTTCATTATGCTTTGATACCAATGTTAAAGTCTCATTTTTGGCTCTATTAAGCTGAAATCGGAGTTCCAGTATGTCATCCAAATCAGGCAACTCCTTTTTTCCATGTTTAGATGTTTTTGACCTGTAAAATGAATTAGACAGTGTTTGATAGCAAAGATGTTTTACAGGAAACACTTATAAGGAGAAACACAGTCTGTACATTCAAAGTTCCTTACAGGATCAGTAAGCTGAAGAACACCCATATGGTGCATTCTACCTTTAGTCTACTAAAGAAATAGTAACATGATAAGAGCATTAAAAATGTTATTATTGTGGTGACCTTGTATATTTGTTGTAACTTGCTCGTCTCATTGCATGCTCCTAAGTGTAAAGATTTATACGGTAATACTCCCATAAATAATAAAAATTGTTTATAAAACAAGTTCTAAAGTTTTACCCATGGCTATTTCTAGGCATGGGACATCTAGGCTAGCGCCTTGAGTGCCACCTACTAATCAGGACAGGCACTGCAGTCTTCACATTATGTAGAGTGACCAGACGTCCCGGATTGCCCGGGACGCGTCCCGGATTCGGGGTCCGCTGTCCCAGGCAGCATGAGGTCACGGGAAACGTCCCGCTTTCAGCAGCGGGACGTCCCGGCCTTGGGACTCTGGTCACTCTATACTCATGAACTGGCAACGGCGTCTATAGACGCCGTGCCACTTCATTGCCCGCAGCCCCGCTCCAGCCTACTGTCTTCCGGTGTTCCGACACCGGCAGGCGAGCAGGGCTACGGCAAGATGGCTGCCAGAGCCCTGTACTGGAGACTATTTGTGTCTCCAGTACAGGGCTTCGGGCGCCATCTTGCCGTAGCCCTGTCAGCGCGGGAGAGAAGATCAGCAGCAAGATGGTCCCGGGAGCAGCGCGCCAGAGGCCGGAGACTTCTGCCAGGTGAGTAAATGCTTTCTTTTCCAGGTGAAATGTTTGCCCGCATTGCGTTTCTTTTCTGGTGAAATGTTTGCCCGCATTGCGTTTCTTTTCTGGTGAAATGTTTGCCCGCATTGCGTTTCTTTGCTGGTGAAATGTCTGCCCGCATAGCGTTTCTTTTCTGGTGAAATGTTTGCCCGCATTGCGTTTCTTTTCTGGTGAAAGGTTTTCCCGCATTGCGTTTCTTTTCTGGTGAAATGTTTGCCCGCATTGCGTTTCTTTTCTGGTGAAATGGTTGCCCGCATTGCGTTTCTTTTCTGGTGAAATGTTTGCCCGCATTGCGTCTATTTTCTGGTGAAATATTTGCCCGCATTGCGTTTATTTTGTACTGACATGTTGACTGCATTGCAATTATTTTGTACTGACATGTTCGCCCGCATTGCGTTTATTTTGTACTGACATGTTGCCCGCATTGCATTTATTTTGTGCTGACATGTTGCCCATTGCGTTTATTTTCTGGTGTCCGGGTAACTGTTACTGTATTTATTATTTAGTGGTCATAGATGGCTATGTTTGCTGCTTTGTGGTTACGGTATACTATTAGCATCACACAGTTTCTGCACACCCATGAAGCAAAGTCTCGTTTGTCTTATGCCTCGCTGTTACATCATTACATTAGCTCCGCCCATACAATGTCATGGCCACGCCCATTTCGCCGCAGCGGCGCAGCCCCCCCCCCAGTCTTCGTTGCTGCGCGCTCCTCAGTCCTCCCCACTTTTCGCCGCGCTATGCGCGCCGCCCCCCCCCCCAGCTCCCCGTCCCAGGTTGGACCCACAAAAATCTGGTCTCTCTACATTATGGGTTGCTGCCGACCCTGTACACTGTGCAGGAGCTCAGAAGGATGGAGGAGGAAATGGACAGCACGGACTGCTCTCTCTTTCTCCATACACTTGCACACTACAGGAGTAGCAGCTCAGCAGAGTAAACGACAAGTCCCCCATCTTTCCTCACTGCTGCTGATAATGTTTATCTTGGCTGAAAATATGAGGACAGGAGGAGGAACCTGGAAAACATGTTAGAGAGGAGAGAGACAATATACTGTGAGGGAAAGGCTGCAGAATAAGTGCAAGTACTGCGTATGTCTGTGGATGCACTTGTGTATCAGGGTATGTATGGGAGTATGTGCATGTATATGTGTGCATGTGCATATTTATGTATGTGTGCACTGATATGAATGTATGTAAAGTATATTTAGTTCATCTGGAACCATTAATTGCACGTTAAAAAAAAAGGTCAACTATGGTTATCAGTTTAACTTTTTAAAAGATTCACTTTGAAAAGAGCATTTGCAAATATCTGATCTAACTGACAACATTCTCTGCAAAATAACATAATTCAGAAAGTAGTACAATGGGAAAGTAGAGGTTAACTTGATCAGGGCACCAACAAGCTGTGCTCATACAAGAGATGGCTGTGCAATTATTATCACTATCAATCACAATATTACCTTGTAATTTCATTATCAGTCGTGTGGTTTTGGGAGATGAACGTCATCTTGTCCATATTTGTAGCTGTTCTTGTTAACCAGGACAACGGCTGTTCTTTCAAATTGCTCCCTATCTTCTAGTCCCTGCCCGAATCCCCCCTTCTTCCCTCCCTGTGCTCCGGGCTCCCTTCACCGTTAACTCACATGATGGCTCCGATCCACCCGCCGGAACTTGCCGCTCTCCTGCATAGCGTCCTGGCTGTCACCATGGTTACTTCCGGTACCCGCATTTGACGTCATGAGATGCGCATGCCGGAAGTAACTATAGTGACGGTCGGGACGCCATGTGAGTTAATGGCGAAGGTGGGCACTGAGCACAGGGAGGGAGGGAGGAGAGAGAAGGGGAAAAGGCGTATAAGGGTGGGGGAAGCTGGCGCACTAAAGATGACATGGCTGGGGCCCCAGGGACAAGAGATGACACAGGGAGGGGGGTTCAAAGTTAAATTCTTGGTCGGAGTTTCTCTTTATACACTGTCAACTGCCACAATCTGTATGTACTGATAATTTATGGCAATAATAAGCTTAAATCTATGACATTACAAGGGTAATATCCCCACACATGATAATACTATTATCATGTGTGGGGATAGTACAACAAGGCTCTTTCATTCTCTATGGAGCTTACCATCACTGCACTACAACAAAATCAGTGTTCTCCACTAGTGATGGGAATTCCGGCTCTTCTCAGAGAATCGGCTCTTCTGAATCGGCTCCCATTAAAGAGCCGGCTCTTACGGCTCTGAATCGGCTCTTCATTAAATATCACTAGACATCACTCAGAATCGGATTAAAAGCCCCGCCCTCGTCTCCATGCCAACTCCAGACTACTTCTCTGACTGAGGCAATCCCTCCTGCTACTGCTCTGCTCCGCCCTAAACACTTCTACAAGCTGCAAGAGGAGGACTACATCTCCTAGAATGCCTCAGCGCCCTTTATTACGGAGCAAAGCAGAGCTAAAAGGGGCGGCTGAGGCATCGGCTCTTCTCAGAATGAGCATCGGCTCCTCTGATTCACTTCAAAGAGCCGTCTCTTAGAGCCGGCTCGTTTGCAAACGACCCATCACTATTCTCCACAGAATTTTTTTCCTGCCCGGTGGCATGAAATAGTAGCCGGGTGGGGCAAGATGTGAGAATGCAGGGCTGGTGCTTCTCTGCACAACTCTGCTTACAGCATAGGAGGAGGTGAGCAGATGACAGCCGGTGTGGTGTCTAGGTGATATACTTTGTCGAGGTATTATACCTGGACTACTTTGGTAGAGTAATTTTATATGTCAGTATGTCAAACTAATATACTTCATAGAATTGTACTACCATGTAGGATTGATTGAGAGAGGAGCGCAGTAAAGGGGGTGGTGTGCACAGCGCAGGGAAGGAGGGGGGGGGGGGGGGAGGAAAGCACAGCGCTTCCCTCACCTTGGGGCCCACCTTCCTGCCTCGCCCCTCCGGTATTTTAATAAGTGTCGGTGCAGCGGCTGACAGCGGGAGAGGACTCACCGCTGTTCTTCCAGCCGGCGGAGGGAGCTATGCTCTGTGCGCCGCTAGTCAGACTAGCGGCACACAGATCAGCGCTCCCTCCGGCGGCTGTAACAGCGGCAAGTCCCCGCCCGCTGTCAGCCGCTGCTCTCTCCTCTACTCCCGGGCCTCTTGGTTCACCACGCAGCTTGTCTCCTCTGGCTCTGCTACACTTTGAGCCCCCGAAGGCACAGATCGATAAGCCGCGGGTGGATATTGAGTAATTTGGTCAGAGTTGTTTTGCGCATGTGCAAAAAGGCTGTGCGCGTGCGCAGTTATGATGGTAGAACAACTTGATGGGAATTGTAAATCGACAGGACACCGGGTGCTCACCAAAACTAGCCGGGTGGAGCACCCGCTTAAAAGAGCCTGGGGAGAACACTGAAGTACTACTCCTGAAGCTTGGCAGTCAAACCAACAAGTGTACATTTGTGGTATTTTCTTGTTTAAAAAGAAAAAAAAATCCTAGTCACAATTTGAAAAACTACTACTGGTAATTCAAATACAGTGGGATGCAAAATTTCGGGCAACCTTGTTAATCGTAATGATTTTCCTGTATAAATCATTGGTTGTTACAATAAAAAATGTCAGTTAAATATATCATATAGGAGACACACACAGGGATATTTGAGAAGTGAAAATACGTTTATTGGATTTACAGAAAGTGTGCAATAATTGTTTAAACAAAATTAGGCAGGTGCATAAATTTGGGCACCACAAAAAGGAAATGAAATCAATATTTAATAGATCCTCCTTTTGCCGAAATTACAGCCTCTAAATGCTTCCTATAGGTTCCAATGAGCGTCTGGATTCTGGTTGAAGGTATTTTGGACCATTCCTCTTTACAAAACATCTCTAGTTCATTCAGGTTTGATGGCTTCCGAGCATGGACAACTCTCTAACTCCTAGGTTCTCAATGTATTGTACGCGTACCCCAGAGGGTACTTCTGATGGTTCCAGGGGGTACTCAGGCTTGACATACTTAACCAAGAATAACAAATTTTGAATTTTAAAAAATGATAAATCTAACGTAAACAACACCAAATCAGTATTTTATCTAATTAAAAGCAATAGTAAATGCTTGGAAATTGTTTAGGACCAATTATCATGTGCTACCATTAAATATATATTTGTCAAGGGGTACTTGTGATAATTTTGACTATACTAGGGGGTACTTGGTGAGCACAGGGTTTTAAAAGGGGTACATACCAATAAAATGTTGAGAAACACTGCTCTAACTCACACCATAGATTTTCAATTACATTCAGGTCTGGGGACTGAGATGGCCATTCCAGAACGTTGAACTTGTTCCTCTGCATGAATGCCTTAGTGGATTTTGACCAGTGTTTAGGGTCGTTGTCTTGTTGAAAGATCATCCAGCTCCGGCGCAGCTTCAGCTTTGTCACTCATTTCTGGACATTGGTTTCCAGAATCTGCTGATACTGAGTGGAATCCATGAGTCCCTCAACTTTGAAAAGATTTCCAGTCTCTGCACTGGTCACAGCCCCACAACATGATGGAACTACCACCATATTTTACTGTAGGTAGCAGGTGTTTTTCTTGGAATGCTGTGTTGTTTTTACTCCATGCATAAAGCCCCTTGTTATGCCCAAATTTTAGTTTCATCAGTCCATAGCATCTTATTCCAAAATGAAGCTGGCTTGTCCAAATGTGCTTTAGCATACCTCAAGCGGCTCTGTTTGTGCTGTGGGTGGAGAAAAGGCGTCCTCTGTATCACTCTCGCATACAGTATCTCCTTGTGTAAAGTGCGGCGAATGGTTGAACGATGCACAGTGACTCCATCTGCAGCAAGATGATGTTGGTGGTCTTTGGTGCTGGTCTGTGGGTTGACTCTGACTCTTCTCATCACTCGTCACTTCTGTTTATTCAAGATTTTTTTTTGGTTTGCCACTTTGAGCCTTAACTTGAACTGAGCCTGTGGTCTTCCATTTCCTCAGTATGTTCCTAACTGTGGAAGCAGACAGCTGAAATCTCTGAGACAGCTTTCTGTATTCTTCCCCTAAACCATGATGGTGAACAATCTTTGTCTTCAGGTCATTTAAGAGTTGTTTTGAGACCCCATGTTAGTACTCTTCAGAGAAAATTAAAAGAGGGAAACTTACAATTGACCCCCTTAAATACTCTCTCATAATTGGATTCACCTGTGTATGTAGGTTAGGGGTCACTGAGCTTACCAAGTCGATTTGAGTCCCAATAATTAGTTCTAAAGGTTTTGGAATCAATAAAATGACAACAGTGCCCACATTTATGCACCTGCCTAATTTTATTTGAACAATTATTGCGCACTTTCTGTAAATCCAATAAACTTAATTTCACTTCTCAAATATCACTGTGTGTCTCCTATATTATATATTTAATATAAAAACGGGTTCTGTTGGCGCGCTCCACACCCTATCCTAATCAATCTACCTCAACCGTGGGTATGCAGCATGGAAAAAATGTCGCATATATGGTACATTCAGTATCAATAAACAATTATAAAACAACCATGCGCTGCCTCACAGTCCACTAGACAATGTCCACCAATAGTAAATTCTCATGTAGGTTATTCCACTCCGTTCCTGAAATCCAATGCACCTCAAAAAGATAAAGAGGAAGAAAAAAAAACAAAGTTCATCACATAGAGTCTAGACCAGGCATGGGCAAACTTGGCCCTCCAGCTGTTGAGGAACTACAAGTCCCACAATGCATTGCAGGAGTCTGACAGCCACAGTCATGACTCATAAAGGCAAATGCATTGTGGGATTTGTAGTTCCTTAACAGCTGGAGGGCCAAGTTTGCCAATGCCTGGTCTAGACTGTAGAGCTGTTGAGACCTTCCACCTGATATGTCCCGTGTGGCATACTATGGTAACACAGTCTATCCGTGATCCACCACCACTAGGGACCGCTCTCACCTTCTGAACTGGCTGCCCAGACCCACAGACAGCTCATACAGCTTAGTAAGTAGCAGTGTGTAAGCTCTTCAACTTCTTCCAGCTTCAGGTTATCCTCACGCACATTAATAAAAATGATTAAAAAGATCATTGCATAGGCTGTTTGCTTACTAATTGAGGGACACCACTGCTAGGGACATGCAATCACCATGTGTCTTAATGGGGGTCACCTTACTATCACTTGTGCACCCACCACCTACACAGACCGTGCTCACCTTTCTTCTTCATACATGTGCTTTGAGCTGTCTGTGATTGTGGCAGCCTGGAAGAAAGGTGAGCACGGTCTGTGTAGGTGGTGGGTGCACAAGTGATTGCATGTTCCTAGCAGCACTGTCCCTCATTAATTAATAAGCAAACAGCCTACGCAATGATCTTTTTATTCATTTTTTTTTTTTAATGTGCGTGAGGATAAACCGAAGCTGGAAGAAGTTGAAGATCTTACACACTGCTACTTACTAAGCTGTATGAGCTGTTTGTGGGTCTGGGCAGCCAGTTCAGAGGGTGAGAGCGGTCCCTAGTGGTGGTGGATCACGGATAGTCGGTGTTAGCATAGTATGCCACACGGGACATATCAGGTGGAAGGTCTCAACAGCTCTACAGTCTATGCGATTAACATTTTGTTTTTTTCTTCCTCTATATTTTTTTGAGGCGCATTGGATTTCAGGAATGGAGTGGAATCACCTACATGAGAATTTATTATTGGTGGACATTGTCTAGTGGACTGTGAGGCAGCGCATGTTTGGTTTATAATTGTTTGTATGATATATTTAACTGACATTTTTTATCGTAACAACCGACGATTTATACAGGAAAATCACGATTAACAAGGTTGCCCAAACTTTCACATCCAACTGTAAATAAATTATAGAAAAAAAAACCACAGTAACTTTTGCTTGGACCATATCAAAACTTGTACATACAATACATCCTAATTAGGGTCTTTTTATATTATATCAGTTGCTGTCAGTTTAACTGAAAAGACAACTGATGTGCAGCCCAGTGTCCATGTTTCCCTATGGGCTCTTTCACACTATACGCTAAAAAACTGAGGCAGGGAACACTTGTCTTTCAGGCTTCTGCGCGTGTTTTTCTGCGTATGTTTTCTGCACACCAAATGTGTTTCTATGCAAGAAAATGCATGTGTTTTTTTTCACAGCAGCTAAACATACAGAAAACTGACAATGTGTAGAATCATGATGCAGAATGTCAGTCTTTTTTTTCGATGCGCGAAACACACATTAAGTGTGAACTAGCCCATTGATTAACATGAGTTCTCAGTTTTTCTGCGCAGAAGACGCATACGAAAACAGTCAAGTGTGTTCCCTGCCTGAAGCTTGAAAAAAAACGGAATGAAATGCAACGCATTAAAACACACTAAGTGTAAAAGGGCCTTACCAATTTTATAACTCAAAATACTGAACATGTAACCCTTTCCAAAACAAGTGCAAACTGCTGCCAGATGCTCATCCTTACTGTAGAGGTACACAGGAGGAGTACACTGCAGGCTGTAGCGCCTTCACTCCTCTATAAATCCACAGTCTCCACAACAGCATGAGAAAATCCTTCCTTATCCTACAGAGCTGCTGTGAAGCCACTTTTTGAGACATTTCTGGCCAAGTCAAGTAGGGTGAAATATGCGCCTCTTCATAAGGGGAATAATTGAATGTAATTAGCTAAATTCTCAACTAAAGCTAGTAAGGGTCAAATATAATTCTAGTAAACCTGATCTATGAAAAAGGATCACCTACACTAAAAGGCTACACCTTTCTTGTGGCTGGAGTTACAGCGTAAAGCAACGCTGGCATTAACTATAACATGCTATAGCAATTTAAAGTTGCAGAGCATGGGAAGGCAAACGAAGATGGATTATTATTATTATGGATTTATATAGCGCCAACATCTTCTGCAGCGCTGTACAGAGTATATTGTCTTGTCACTAACTATCCCTCAGAGGGGCTCACAATCTGATCCCTACCATAGTCATATGTCTATGTATGTATCATGTTGTGTATTTCAAAACGTAATATTAATTTGGAATCTTCCTCTCTAAAACCAGGTAAACTCTGGTTCTATCGAAGCTGTGCTATATGTAAGCAATGATCTCTACCTTAGGTGCTATTCCATGAATTATTTTTAGTGGACATGAATGGGGTAAGCTTGATGCCAGTAGATTTAGCGTAAGTGCCTAATAATTAAAGAGTAACTGTCAGGCTGCAGAAGCTAATTTAAACCTCTATTCTCCTGTGTTAAACAGTTTAGAAGGAAGCCAAAAAGGCATTACTGAAGATAAAAATCTCTCTTACCTTTGATGTGTGCTTATCAGCAAAGCTGTTAGACCCAAGCAGGACGCAAGCCGCATACCATACTGCAAAGCATTCTGGGGCCCTCCCCTCGGCTGCTAATGAGACGTTACAGGATAGAGTTTCAGCAGCTTGTAATCAGTCCAGCGCGTAGCACTGATAAATCTTGGGGCAGAGTACACTGCAGGAGTCCGCTATTGTTCCTAGCCACATGGCTAATTAATATTCACTGCACACTGTGTTATTCAGTACAAGCTTTTCTGTGATCAGGAAGCAGGCAGGACATGACAACACATTTGGCTTCATAGGACGACAGACAAACATGGAACCTGCCATGAGCTGTCAGGAGCATCAATCTCTGCATATACTATATAAATTCTGTGAAATCCAAACGTGGACAGTGAAATGCATATGTAATGTAAGTACAGCCAATCTTTAGCTACTGATATATGTGTTTATTTTCTCTGAGACCCCTTACCTAACAGCTCCTCTTTAAAGCATTAGTAATATGATTACTAATGCGCTGCTTTTTTAGTATGTAACCTAATTTTCTCTGCAGTTTTGAGCGCTACTCCCCCATTGATCAATTAACCATAACCATACCATTAATTGTAAAGCACTTTACTGACTCACAATTCTAACCCACCTCTCAATGTTAACTGCCTTCCTTAAAGAGAACCAGAGATGAAGCACCCTCATGTATTTTACCATATATATCAGTGGGAACATTAAAGAAAACACCTACCCTGCTCTCTGTTTTATCCTTCACTGCTCAGCCTGCTGGTTATCAGCCCTGATAAAATTCTCGACTGAGCATTCAGTCTGGCTTTGCTCAGGAATCATTATAGCTGAGTCATTATAGCAGAGCCAGAAAGGAGCAGGCTTGGGCTTGAAAAGACATGAGAGAAGACAGACTTAGCTATAATGATTCCTGAGCAAAGCCAGACTGAATGCTCAGTCTGGGATTTTATCAGGGCTGATAACAAGCAGGCTGAGCAGTGAAGAATGAAACAGAGAGCAGGGTAGGTGTTTTCTCTATTGTTCCCACTGATATATATGGTAAAATACATGAAGGTGCTTCGTCTCTGGTTCACTTTAAGTCTAATAACCCTAACAACTAAGAATTGATTCAGACAAAAATCTGTACGTTTCCAGTCCTTTCCTTTCAATGGATTTTAAAATACAGCAGTAAATATGCCAGCAAAACCATTATATTGTTTCAGCCTAAAAATGCATGCTGAAAACAATAAGCATATTCCTAAGGGAATGAAATGGTGGTAATTTCTCAAGAGGAAAACCAGGAAAACTCTGTCTCCCGTAGTGCTATTCCTATGAGCCTTTTTGTAGCTAAGCAGAGCGTGAGATCTTAGCTGCGCTCCTCATTAAACGCTGACTAATGTGTAGTAAGTGTGCCACCAAGCTCATTAATTTTAATTATTACTATTATTAATGTCAGTCCACATGATTTTTTTTTTAACACGCACGCACGCACGCACACACACACACACTGCAGTGTTTGATTACCATTAGTCATTGATTGTTTTAGCCTTCTCATGCCAGGAATAATTCCTACCTAAAATCCCAGCAATCCCCATCCATTCCCTCGAAGCCTCTCCCTAATGTACAACACTATTCCCCATCCACAGCCCAGTCATCCTTCCTACTTAAAGGACAACTGAAGAGAAAGGTATATGGAAGCTGCCATGTTTATTTCCTTTTAAACAATACCAGTTGCCTGGCAGCCCTGCTGACCCTCTGCCTCTAATACTTTGAGCCATACACCCTGAACAAGCATGCAGCAGATCAGGTGTTTCTGGCATTATTGTGAGATCTGACAGATTAGCTGGATGCTTGTTTCTGGTGTTATTCCGACACTTCTGCAGCCAAACAGACCAGCAGGGCTGCCAGACAACTGGTAACAACTGGAAATAAACATGGCAGCCACCATAGTCTTCTCACTTCAGTTGCCCTTTAGCAAGCTCAATTTCAGCTGTAAAATCTGACCTCTGCTGATTATAATGTGTTAGTTAGCTAATGTTGTCTACAATTAAGGCTACTTTTACATGGTGTTTGGGACAGGAACACTTTGTAAACATATACCCATTTCTGCTTTAGAAATGTAGGAGGAAACAAAATAATATTGTATTGGCTAAATTAATACGGTTGGAGCTTAAAAGACATCTCCTGAGAGCCTTGCCTCACATTCATTCAGAGACACCACATATGCTAAATCAACATTTCTTCAAGAGAAACGGTGACCAAGATTTGAACTTCTTCCCAATCAGTAGCTGATACCCCCTTTCCCATGAGAAATCTTTTCCTTTTCTCAAACGGATCATCAGGGGGCTCTGTATGGCTGATATCGAGGTAAAAACCCTCCTCCGGTGTGATGTCAGGACCATGGTGCTGACATCACACTTTGGGAGCCTTGTTGCATTGTGGGAAATAACAGCTGTTTCCAACTGCCAAAAAGCAAGCAGCATTCATCTCCTTCCTGTGACATCACCTGCCAGCAGTAAAAATGTCACCATGTGATAAATGTCAGAATGTAAATCAGGGAGAGGAAAGATTTTACAACGGGCAAACACTGACTAAATCATTTATACATAATTATTGAAAAAAATTAAGCAATTTTGTTCATTACGTTATTTTCACTGGAGCTACTTTTTAACTTGGGTTCTGTAGAACCGTAGAGTTCCATAAGACATCTTTGGGGTTTGGCCCGCAGCAGGCCAAAATAGTCCTGCCTCCCCTTTTTCATGGGACAAAATTTATAATTCCACTCCACATCACCAAGAACTAGATGGGAAAGATTTTTGCCCGCTTTGGACAGTGGCGATTAATGTCAAGAAAGTGGTGGTGACAGTGACAGCGAAAATGAGTGTGAGCAAGGCAGCAGAAGAAAAGGCAAACAGCATAGAGGTGTGTGTGTGTGTGTGTGTGTGTGTGTGTGTGTGTGTGTGTGTGTGTGTGTGTGTGTGTGTGTGTGTGTGTGTGTGTGTGTCTGTGTGTGTGTCTGTGTCTGTCTGTGCATGTGTACATTATTAAGTGTGTGTAAAAGGTGAAGGAGGAGTGAACATTATTAAAGCCGTATCGTCACCATAAAAATCAAATTTCAACAGCAACTGGTCTGAGTGTATTAAGTGATAAAGATGCTAAGCCTGCATTCAAAACTTTCAAAACTTTTTCTGCTGTTATGATTTAGAGTTATCACATACTTAAGGAACACTGGCCCTTTAGTAGTTGTGCCAAAGAATTGCATGCTGGGGGTTCTTTTTATCTATTATTTATTCCTCCTTTTCCCTTTATGAGGCGACTCAGCGATTGGAGGAGACAAGAAAAAAAGTAAAGGGCAGAAATGACATCACGAGTTAGCCTTAACTGTGGGCAAAAGACATGGCCCCCACCAGGAACAGAATTCTCATAATTTACTATATAACATTCATTGAAATCAAAACGTGGACAGTATAATACATGTGTTATGTAAGTAGATCAAGTATTTATCTACTTATATATGTATTTTTTTCCCTGGCATAGTATGGCTGATCCTACTGCTTTAAGCCCACTGACACCAATGAACAGGTTAGCCCCTGGTGAGTCGTATGACGTAACGCGTAGGGCGGAGCAAGGAAGGGAAGCGACCAGCAGCAGGAGGAGACGTCCCCTGACTTTTTAAACTTTACATGCGCTTTTTACTCTGTTTGTGAGTATAATTCATAATGTTTATTGAATAAATCAAGTGGTTTTACACTATTAGAAGTTTTTTAGCCCTAGATTTTACTCGCTTCTGTCTCAAGATTTACACTGTTGGAGTAGCATATCATCGGGAAGCACTGTGGAGGTGTCTGTGTGTCTGTAAAGCTAAGTACTCACGGGGGGACAATTGTAGCTGTCGCTGCACACGGGAGCGTGTGCGCGACAGTTCGGAGACAGTTCTGCGACAGCTCGTCGCCAAGTCCCTCTGCATACACACGGCAGCAGAGGGATTAGCGATGCGGCGGAAGCTGTCGCCGAGGTTCCTCCCCCCCGCCGGATGCTCCGTGTACTGTGTGTGGGTAGCTGTCGCTAGCCCGCATACACATGCGGGGCTAGCGACAGTTCCGGCGATGTTGCGGCGACGGCTGTAGCCGGCGATTGAACATGTCAATCGCCTGGCGACAGCTCCGACGGGCGACGGTTCGGGGCGCGCGCGTCATACACACGGACGAACCGTCGCCTAAACACGCGCGTGCCACGTGGTTGCGGCGACGGCCGTACCCCGTGTGTATGAGCCTTAAAGCGAGGACAGCTTTCTGTGAGGGTGGGCAGCAGCAACAAAGGCTGAGCAGGAAACAATAGGTGTGGACTGCTGTGATAACCCAGTGTTGTAAGATGTTACTACACTATGATGTCTTATTGTTTTGTTTGAGGTTGAACACACGAACATCACTGGAAGAGAGCCAGTGTAACAATATAAGCGCAGTTGCTGTCTGTAAGGCGGGGCAGCCTTGCAGCAAGGTGAGCGTGCCATTTGTTGGTCACTATAGGGTGACAGAGGTGATCCCATAATAGAACGTGCACTGCTGGGCCCCCCTTTAGGGTGATGGTCCCTGTGTGGAAATAGTACATACAGATCGCACTATGTTGTTTTTCTCTTTTTCTGTTTTTTGTCCTGTATGACCAATTCCCTTGGAGCACCCGGACAACCAGTGTCGTTTGAACAGAGGAGGATGCAATATATGAGGACTAATACAGTAGGAACTATCTAACCTGTAAATAAACAGAAAAGGGTAGCGCACTCTACAAGAACTGTGACAATGAACAGGGGGTAGTTGCTGCATTGGGGGCACATAACTAATTGTGGAGCCCACTAAGCACCAATGAATGCAGGAACGGTATCTGCACTTTGAGGAGATGCTGCTGGGGGAGAGGGGTGTATTATTATGTAATTTGCCCACTGACACCAACAATGACTGTAGGGCAGTGGCCGCAATGGGGGAGGAGGTGGCAGCATACATTGGTAAAAGAAACTGAGCACTAATGATGGAGGGTGATAGCTGCACTATAGGAAAAGTAAGGGGGTACTGCATGGGGGCACCATTTTTTCTTTAGTTCACTAACACCAATGATTGGTGGACTTTATTACTGCATTTAAAAAGATGGGATGATTGCTGCATTTTATGTGTAGGGCAGAGATTGTCACATTTATAACATGGGGTGTACAGTAGTAATAGAAGGGGAAACTCCTTAAAAAAAAAAAAAGTAGGCTAATATGTTTGCCAAAGTTAACATATTTATAACAATTCTATGTGTAGATATAGAAATATAGAATACAATCATTGGTAAAACTTTTCAACCCTTAATTTGAAGTGGTGAGAATTGTATACATATATTTTATACAGGGGATCATGGAGATCTGAAAAATATTTGGAGCTGGTCTAGCTGTGGGGACCCAGTGGGAACCCTCATAGATCATCGGCCACTCCCTGCAAATTCTCTGCAAACACTGATTTGTAAGAAATGTAGGGACCTTCAATTGCAATCACTTTGGCTACAGTCTCCACAACTTTTCTAATCCTATTCGGTTGGTGGCATGGATAGTGTTTCCCGCTGGGTCCCTTCAAGAGTACCTATAGCAAAACTGACAAGCCTGTCTGATTGATAAAAAGGGGGGGAGGGGGATTGCAGAGTTAAATACTCACCTGTCCTGCGGTCCTCCCTCCAGGCAGGTGAATGCTTCACTCCCTCAAAGAATGTGCCCTGGCCAAACTAGGGGTGGGCCGTGGCCACACAGGCAAAGGTTTACAAAGACTCTTCCTGGACAGAAATGGCGGCATAGTTATGGGTTCAACTCCACCCTTTGAACCCGATTCCTGATTCGATTCAATTCGAATAGAATCATGAATCGGACATGTCAGATCAAATCAATGAATCGAATCAAATTGAATCGAATCTGACAAAGAATCATATGGCGTAGATGGGAATGATTCTCCCAGCAGCTTATGACTCTTTTCACAAACGAGTCTCTGCACCGGCCTCTGGTTGCCTAGCAACAAATGTAAACACATATTGAGGAGCTCAGCGGAACTCATCTGTTAGGGCTATAACGGCGATTCCTGCTAGCAGTGGATTATACCACTGAAAACTACTTAGGCAGGAGTTATGGTTGTAAAAAGAAAGTAAAAAAAAAAAAAAACACCCCTAACAAATGGATTAGCCTCCCAGTCCGTCATCCGTCACTATTTACATTACATGTTGTATTGATGAAACCATTCATTTTTTAAAAAAACTTTTTACACTATTTTAGAAGGATGTTTAATAGTTTATGCATAAACCACTTTTTATTTTTTTCCTCATTCGTGAAAGAACCCCTTTAAGAAAGCATTCTTATCATCAGGTGGAGCCTATAGACTGGCAGTGGCTCTTACTTCCCTAGCCAAGGCTGTTAAAGTGTGGGTTGAAAACATAGTCTTCAGAAGCATGGCCACCCCCACACTGCCAAGGAGGTGGGTGGGGCATCACCTATGCACTAAAGACATCAAGATAGGTATATATTTATTTATATATTTTTAGCGATCGCGTTTTGCTCTTCTATAGCACTGAAACGCGATTGCCGGGAAATCGCCTGAAAATGGTGCAGGCTACGCGTTTGCGTTTAGCGGTTTTTGGCGATTAGCGCAAATCGCCCAAACGAGAACGGGCCCATAGACTTTTATTACCCTAGCGCTTTGAAAAGCGCTAGCGTTTGAGCGTTTTGCCGAAATCGCTGGCAAAACGCTCAAGTGTGAATGGGCCCTTTTTTTACGATTAGATCATTTAGTTTGATTACTCCGTTAGATTGAATATAAAGGTTTTTTAAACTTGTCTGATCGGATTTTTATACAAAAAAATTGGATAATCGTTTTTGTTTTTTTAATTAAAAAAAAAGATTATTTTCAACTTTCATGCAGTTCAATCGCTTTGGTCAAAAAACTGGAAAATTTAACATTTTTATTGTACCGTTTATGGGTACCATAAAGGTGCCCATACATGGTGCAATAAAAACATTAAATTTTTTCGTTTATTCGACCAAAACGATTTAATCGAATGAAAGTTGAAAAGAATCTTTTTTTTCCATCAAAAAAACGAATGATTATCATGTTTTTTCAATAAAAATCCAATCGGACATGATGGAAAAATCTTTATATTCGATCAAACGAAATGATCAAACTAAATTATCTAATCGAAAAAAAAATGAAAAAATTGTACCTTGTACGGGTACCATTAGTGGGTGTTATGGCTTAAAGGACACCTGAGGCGAAAATAAACTAATGAAATAAACAATTGTATCTATCTTCCTTCTGCTAAAAATGACTATTTAATATATTCCACAGTTTTATTTTATGTTTAAATCTACTTTAAGTTTTAACTGTTTTATTGTTTTTGCTCAATGACACATTCATTGAAGTATGCCAGAGCTAAAATCTATGAACTATTCTTGCTGTTTTATCTTGTTCCTGCTCTCAGAAGCCATTTTCTGCTAGGAAAGTGTTTTATAGTTGGAATTTCTTATCATTGATGGTCACACTGTAGTCACTTCCTGTTTGAGTCAGGACTGAGTCAGCCACTTACATATCTGATATTTAATTCTTCCAGGCAGAGAAAGGAAAAAAAGGAACACAGCATAGTTATTTGTGTGCTAGGCACTGTACATACCTATTTCTATCTCATCATGTCACATGTCACCTCAGGTATCCTTTAACCATGCATCCGAGCAATTTTCACCTTCTATTCATTTGCCAATAACTTTATCACTAATTATCACAACAAATTGATTTACATCTTATTTTTTCTGCCACCAATTAGGCATTCTTTGGGTGGTACATTTTGCTAAGAATTATTTTTTTCTAAATGCATTTTAACAGGAATATTAAGAAAAAAATGGGGAAAAAAATCATTATTTCTCAGTTTTCGGTCACTATAGTTTTAATATAATACATGCTACCATAATTAAAACCTATGTATTTTATTTGTCCATTTGTCCTGGTTATTACACCATTTAAATTATGTCCCTATCACAATGTATGGAGCCAATATTTTATTTGAAAATAAAGGTGCATTTTTTCAGTTTTGCATCCATCACTATTTACAATCTTATAATTTAAAAATGTTTGCAATATACCCTCTTCACATGCATATTAGAAAAGTTCAGACCCTTAGGTAACTGTTTGTTTGTAATTTTTTTTTCCCCATTAAAAATTTTATTTGGGTAATTTTTGGTGTGGGAAGTAAGCAGTTACTTTCAAATGTAACAATGTGGATTTAATTTATTTAAAAATGTACCTAGATGTAGTTTTACTTTTTGGCCACAGTGAGATTTTTTTTTTTTTTCTAGTCCTGGAAGCGAAGTGCGGTTCAGCATGAAATCGATTCATCATCTGTGAAGCACTCCCCGCCCCGCCAGCTATACATTACCTGATCCGGCCGGCGCGAGTCCCCCGGTCTTCGCTGTCTTCTTCTCCGGCGTCGGCTCCAGGGCGGAGAAGGAGCAGCAGGGACACCTGCCGGCGGAGCAGGTAATGTATTGCCGCAAGCGTCGGTTGTCGAGCATTTGAATGCCGCTATCGACGCACTCCCGACCCGCCGGCGATCGAGCGAAATCTTCCGCACGGACGGATCGACAGGAAAGATCGATTTCGGATGGAAATCAATCATTCGGTCAGCGTTTGCGCAACGATTTCACAGCAGATTCGATCACAGGGATCGAATCTGCTGTATATTGGAGGGAGAATCGTTAGGTTTATGGGCCCCTTTAAATAGCTAAAGTATACATCTGGCAATATATAAAAAGAAAAAAAAACAGATTTACTTACCTGGGACTTCATCTACCCTGGAAACCTATGTGTCACTCACCGCAGCTAGGATCTCAAGCAGTCTCTAGGGGTCCGCTCCATAGCAGTCAGCGACTCGGGCAGGCCGGCGTCATATGCACGCAAAATGCTCTCGGCTACAGGAGTGCAAGCTGCGCAGAGGCGGCTGCTACAGAGGGGACCCCGGGAGACTCCATGAGAGCAGAGCTGCGGTGAGGGACACATAGGTTTCCAGGGGCTGGAGGAAGACCCAGGTAAGTAAATCTGTTTTTTTTTTTTTTTTTTTATATTGTCAGATGTATCCTTTAGGGTAGCCATAAAGATAAAAAATAAGAATTTCAATCTGAAGAACCCCTTGAAGCCTTTAATTACACCACACTGATTATAGTGATATTTTATTTCTTCATTATAATGATTGAAGTCTTCAAAGATGGAAGGGCTTTCAGCAACCTGAAAGAGGACTTCTAGCAGCAGGAGGAGGGCAAACATGCAAAAAAGGTACATCAGTAATTTTGGCGCCGGGGATAGCCAATAGAATACCTGATATTGTACTATTGGGCAATAGGTATACAATAGTAGAATATCAGTATTTTTTACCAATATTTTACTATTGCTAAACCTAGCCATATTCCCTCTTGAACCCTCCCTCTTTCGATGCCTAACCCTAACCGATCCCCTCCCCCATTTACAATACAATATCCGCCTATACAAGTGCCCCCTTCGCCACTAAAAACTCCTCTGCCGATACCCCAACTACTTTAAAACAAAAATTATTGAGCTCTACCAAATTACCCCAAGGGCACTGCAATAGCCACAATTAACATTGCAGTCTATGCAGTGCCCATTTTACCAGAGTGCTACCCAAATTATCTGCTTCTGGGGGAGGCCGCTCTGCTAATTGCTATCAAGATCAAGCTTTAAAACAAGCTCGTATAGAAAAAAAAAAAGAAAAAATGGATACTTAAGCATCCAGAGGCTTTTATGCCCTCCTCGACCCCCGTCACCGCTAGAATTCAAACGCATTATGTGTTTTTGCAAATTCACAGTGTTTTTTTTTTTCGCGTCATAAAATTGTGCAGTAGGTCTCTTTTTTTTTTGTCTGTGTTGTGTGCAATTTGAATTGAATGCAAGTCACTGGAAATACATGGACCCATATGCAATTCAGTTTTGCTCTAGGTGAAGTTTGTGAAGGCTGAGTTTTCTTCTAGGTGATATTTTCACACCTTGGGCTTGATTCACAAAGCCATCAAACTGTTTAGCATGGGTGTGCTAAACAGTTAGCACGTGAAGTGCCGTTCGCAGACTTTTGCACGTGCAAAGTGCCGCAATCACGTGAATCGCGGCACTTTGCGCACGCAAAAGTCCGCGAACGGCACTTCACGTGCTAACTGTTTAGCACACCCATGCTAAACAGTTTGATGGCTTTGTGAATCAAGCCCCTTGTCATAAAAAAATTGAATTGAGTTTTAAATCCCCAGCAAGCAAGAACATACAAAAAAAATTTTATACTTCTTTTTCACCTAATTTTAGGTACTTTTTTTAATTGTAAAAATGCTTAAAGGGGTTCTGTAAGGTGGGGGGGAGGGGGGCTGAGGATAAAAAACGCCACTTACCTGGGGCTTCTATCAGCCTCCTGTAGCAGTAATGTCCCACGCCGTCCTCCTCCGATCCGCCATTCCCCGCCGCCAGCCCCGGTGTAGCGCGGCATGCCGTCCAACTGCGGCTACGCGCCTGCTCGCTCCCGCCCGCGTCATCGGAAGCTTACTGCGCAGGCACAGTACAAGAAAACTTTGTACTGCACCTGCGCAGTAAGCTTCCGATGACGCGAGAGGCAGCGCGCACTATTCGTTTTTGTCAGACGAATAATTGCCCGGGGCTGGCGGCGCGGAACGGCGGATAGGAGGAGGACGGCGTGGGACATTACTGCCACATGGGGCAGATAGAAGCCCCAGGTAAGTTCTGGTTTCTATCCTCAGCCCCCCTCCCCTACAGAACCCTTTTTAGGCTCCATGCACACTGCAAATCCGTTTTGCGATTCCGATTTCGATTTTCCCTGAATACATTCAACAGGAAAACAGATAAAAAAATGCAGCATGCAGTAACGATTAACCAGCTGAGCGGTCTGGACGAGCTCAGCTCGTCCAACACCGCCAGCGGCTGCCGCTCAGGCCCTGCTGGGCCGATTTGAATGAAATAAAAAGCAGCACACGCAGCCGGCACTTTGCCAGCCGCGTGTGCTGCCTGATCGCCGCCGCTCTGCGGCGATTCGCCGCGAGCAGCGGCGAAAGAGGGTCCCCCCAGCCGCCTGAGCCCAGCGTAGCCGGAACAAAAAGTTCCGGCCAGCGCTAAGGGCTGGATCGGAGGCGGCTGACGTCACGACGTCGGCTGACGTCGATGACGTCACTCCGCTCGTCGCTATGGCGACGATATAAGCAAAACAAGGAAGGCCGCTCATTGCGGCCTTCCTTGTTTATTCTGGGCGCCGGAGGCGATCGGAAGATCGCCTCCGGAGCGCCCTCTAGTGGGCTTTCATGCAGCCAACTTTCAGTTGGCTGCATGAAATAGTTTTTTTTTTATTTAAAAAAAACCCTCCCGCAGCCACCCTGGCGATTTAATCAGAACGCCAGGGTGGTTAAAAATCAGAATCGGATGTAAAAACCGATTAAAAATTGGAATCGCATGCAGGGTGCAGGAAGCCTAAAAGTTATTTTAAAGAGAATATGAAAAACTACATGCATTTTTTAAGTTAATTAGATACAGTTTTGTGTAAATTAACGTTGAATAATGAATAGATTCACAAAAATTGCAAAGAAAAAAATCAAAGGAAAATTCCGGAAGAATTGCAAAAAGCAGATTTGTGCATTCGGAAAGCTGATGTAAGGACCATAGATACCCACTGATAGGATGCAAAGCCTGGAGATGAAATGCTTTCTCCTTCCCTTTTGCTTGTGCAGTGTAATGCTGACCACCAGATGGCAGCATTATATTAGATACAGTTGTGTGAGGCTGTACAATGCATAAGCTATACAGATACCACAGGTGATACTAGTAGTAACTAACCTCTTGTCTAGTATAGTATACTATAGTAAAACTGAGCAGACTGATTGTATGCAAACATAATAGAAATATTGCTTCAATAGAATAGAACAATAGAAATATTGTTTTAGTACAGATGTCTAAATCCCCCCCCCCCCAAAAAAAAATAAAAAATATATGTATGTTTATGTATGTAACTGGCATTATACCAGTGATGATTAGTTTACCAAGCTTTTGATCTTGTACTGCATACCTTTTCATTGTATTTCTTGCTTATCACTACCTGTTTAAAATGCAATGAGGACAGACGGGGACCATTGTGTCAGGCAGACTCCAACCAACGGAAGATCCTAGTGAGACACATTTCATTGATAGGGTCACTTGCATGTAGTAGGCAAAATACATCTCTTTGCAGCAATGTTCTAAAGACAAGACATCAGACAATAGTGAAATACAGTTTATTGAAAGTGCACTATATAGAAATGTAATGACTGGGCGACCAATAACCCAGCAAACACCACAAATCTAACTAAGTAGTGGTGTGCCCGGGAGATTTAGGCGCAGGGTAAAGCCAATAAAAGGCTTACCCTGCTCCTGCGCAAGTTCTGGCTGTGTCAATTACTATTCCCCCTCCAGATCGCTGTGGATAGAGGGGGGAAGATGTAATTCGGCTTCCAGCTATTGCTGGCGGCTGAATTACACTGTTTTTGTAGTAATTTGTGCTCCAACTTTTGACGGCACCCAAATTACTAACTAAGCACTGCTATAGCCGTAATTCCGGTGATGCCGGCTGCGCCCAAATCTCCTGCACTGTTTTTACAGTGCTCGGTAGTGGGCACAATACAGTATATACAAATGATTCACAGTACAAAGTCAGAAAGCAGCAGCTTGTCTGGGACAAGCTACAAGTTAGAACCAGGCAATTAGAGCAAGCAGAAGGTAATGGGGCAAGGTGACCGAAACCGGAAGGAAGGAGTGATGTCACACCACAGAGAGGGTGAGTGGGGAAAACAATGCAGATTATCTGCAGAGGCCGGCGTTATTGGTTTCAGCTGAGTTTCATCAACCATGTGTAAGGGGGTTTAATAACTGATATTCTGGAAAAGGTTTCAAAGAAGGAGGAGTTCTTACACAGGAAGCTCACAAGCAGAGGCGGGACAAGGTCCTCCAGCACCCAAGGCTGAGACACCAAAGTGCGCCCCTTCATCCCTGCCACCCTAGCCGTCACACACTGATTGCTATTAGACTAAGAGGTGCCACAGGGCCCACAACCTCCCAAACACCTTAATATCTAGTTATCTGGCTTGCAGTCACTGCCATGTATCCCCTTCTCTTATTTCTTTCTGCTTCAAACGCAATTAGGAATGACAGCTGAATGAATTGTGCGCCCCCTCCTACACTGCGCCCTGAGGCTGGAGCCTCTCCAGCCTATGCCTCGTCCCGGCCCTGCTCACAAGTGTCCCACAGTCTAATGAGAAACAACTGATGGTGTAGAGGTGGAAATCTTAAGTTATGTACGCATGCTGGTTTGAACTTGGTTGTGGTGGATAATAAAGACCTTCTCGGCCGAGTATCTTGAGTGACTCCAGTGTGTGTACAGGGGCCGCCTAAGGACTGCTAAAGATCTGGCATACCAGATCTTTAGTGATCCCCAATGCCTGAGCACTGCCTGAACGCATTGTTCTCCCCATTTACTCCACCCATAGAAATCCTCTCTATCGTGCACTGCTCGTTCACCCTCCGACCCCCTCCATAGCAACAGATACTTCGCTAGCCAGGAGGACCGATCCTTGCCTGGCACAGAAATCCCCCATAGGGCACAGAAGGACAAGGGGAGGAGAGGGTAAAGGATGATGGATGGAGGGGGCACAGGATGACAATACGCGACACAGGAGAAGGCACATAGGAGGCACAGCAAAGACATAGGATGACAAGAAATGCACAGAGGAAGCTCAGGGTGACAAACGGGAGCACGAGAAAATTGGTTAGTCACTGCAGGCAAATGGGTACAGTAAGGGCAAATATGGGGACAGTAGAGGCACAGAGGGAGACCAAGGTGGCACAGAAGGGGCACAGTGGGACATTAGTGTTCCTACTTCCATACAAACTCAACTCAAGAACAAACCTACAGCCCCTATCTCGTTCATTAACCTGTACACTAAATACTTCACATCACTGACTAATGTCCTTATTACAATCAGAAGCAATTTTAAGGAAAAGCCAGCTTTACCTATATGTTTTGAATTGAGAGATAGAAACCAACACAAATACATGGACAAATACAAACTCGATGCATAGTGTCCTAGGCCGGCAAGTATCACATTAATGTTTCTTGAACGGTAACGTGAGTGTACTACCCACTTAACCACAGTGCTGCCCACATTTAAGAAGAGCTATCCAAAAATACATCAAGGATCAATTTTGTTCCCCAGAAAGGAAAAAAAAAAGTCAAGACACGTCACATTTTCCATGTTTGCAGAAGAGATGTCTCAGTAATTAACCACTTAAAGGATACCACAACTGACATGTGGCATAATGAGATAGACATGTGTATTTACAGTGCCTAGCACACAAATAACTATGCTGTGTTCCTTTTTTTCTTTCTCTGCCTGAAAGAGGTAAATATCAGGTATGTAAGTGGCTGACTCAGTCCTGACTCAGACAGGAAGTGACTACAGTGTGACCTTCACTGATAAGAAATTTTAACTATAAAACACTTTCCTAGAAGAAAATGGCTTCTGAGAGCAAGAAAGAGATAAAAAAGGGGGAAATTCTTATCAGTGAGGGTCACACTGTAGTCACTTCCTGTCTGAGTCAGGACTGAGTCAGCCACTTACATACCTGATATTTACCTCTTTCAGGCAGAGAAAGAAAAAAAGGAACACAGCATAGTTATTTGTGTGCCTGGCACTGTACATACCCATGTCTATCTCATTATGCCACATGTCAGTTGTGGTATCCTTTAACCACTTAAGCCCAACTGGACGAGATTTCTCGTCCAGTTGGGCTGCGCGCACTCCCGCGGGTCGCGCGCGCGCCCGCGGGCCCCCCCGTGCGCGCCCCCGCTGCTGCCCGCTAGCCCACCGATCAGTAAAAGGGATTATAAATCCCTTTCGCTGATCGGACCCCCCCCGGAGAAAAGCCGACAGCGTCTCTTCAGACGCTGCGGCTTTTCTGAGCTCTGGTCTCCTTTCTTCTGCCTGGGAGCGAGATCGATCGCTCCCAGGACTTTTTGATTCTGGCCATCTTGTGGCCAAATAGCAAATTACACCTACAAAAAAAAGTTTTAAGAATTAACCTATAAATATATTAAAAAAAAACCTGTTTACCTCCCACACCAAAAAATACCCACATACAAGTTTAAATTAAAAAAAAAAAAAAAATTACAATAATAAAAAAAAAAAAAAAACATAAATAGTTACCTAAGGGTCTGAACTTTTTAAATATTCATGTCAAAGGAGTATATCAATATGATTTAATAAATTATGGGCTTCTAAACAGTGATGGACGCAAAACGGAAAAAATGCACCTTTATTTCCAAATAAAATATTGTCGCCATACATTGTAATAGGGACATAATTTTAACGGTGAAATACCCGGGGCATATGGGCAAATACAATACGTGAGTTTTAATTATGGAGGCATGTATTATTTTAGAACTATAATGGCTGAAAACTGAGAAATAATGATTTTTTTCCATTTTTTTCTTATTCTTCCTGTTAAAATGCATTTACAGTAAAGTGGCTCTTAGCAAAATATACCACCCACAGAAAGCCTAATTGGTGGCTGAAAAAACAAGATATAGACCCATTAATTGTGATGACGAGTAGTGATAAAGTTATTGGCAAATGAATGGGGGGTGAAAGTTACTCGGATGTAAAAAAATTTCAACCCTTCGGGCTTAAGTGGTTAAGGACTGCAGTCATAAAACCCCTTAAGGACCAGAACCTTTTTTTCCATTCAGACCACTGCAGCTCTAACGGTTTATTGCTCGGTCATACAACTTACCACCTAAATTAATTTTACCTCCTTTTCTTGTCACTAATACAGCTTTCTTTTGGTGCTATTTGATTGCTGCTGTGATTTTTAGTTTTTATTATATTCATCAAAAAAAGACATGAATTTTGTAAAAAAAAGTGATTTATTTTTTTTTTACTTTCTGTGATAAAATTTGTCAAATAAAGTAAAATTTCTGTATACATTTTTGTCCAAATGTATTGTGCTACATGTCTTTGATTAAAAAAACAACAACCATTCAGTGTATATTTATTGGTTTGGGTAAAAGTTATAGCGTTTACAAACTATGGTGCAAAAAGTGAATTTTCCCATTTTGAGCATCTCTGACTTTTCTGAGCACCTGTCATGTTTCATGAGGTGCTAAAATTCCAGGATAGTATAAATACCCCCCAAATGACCCCATTTTGGAAAGAAGACATCCCAAAGTATTCACTGAGAGGCATGGTGAGTTCATAGAAGATTTTATTTTTTGTCACAAGTTAGCGGAAAATGACACTTTGAGACAAAAAAAAAAAAGTTTCCATTTCTGCTAACTTGTGACAAAAAAAAATGAAATCTGCCACGGACTCACCATGCCCCTCTCCGAATACCTTGAAGTGTCTACTTTCCAAAATGGGGTCATTTGTGGGGTATGTTTACTGCCATGGCATAAATTGTAAGCACCCCTGTAAAGCCTAAAAGTGCTCATTGGACTTTGGGCCCCTTAGCGCACTTAGGCTGCAAAAAAGTGCCACACATGTGGTATCGCTGTACTCAGGAGAAGTAGTATAATGTGTTTTGGGGTGTATTTTTACACATACCCATGCTGGGTGGGAGAAATATCTGTAAATGACAATGTTTTGATTTTTTTTACACACAATTGTCCATTTACAGAGAGATTTCTCCCACCCAGCATGGGTATGTGTAAAATACACCCCAAAACACATTATACTACTTCTCCTGAGTACAGCGATAGCACATGTGTGGCACTTTTTTGCACCCTAACTGCGCTAAGGTGCCCAAAGTCCAATGAGTACCTTTAGGATTTCACAGGTCGTTTTGAGACATTTGGTTTCAAGACTGCGCCTCACGGTTTAGGGCCCCTAAAATGCCAGGGCAGTTTAGGAACCCCACAAGTGACCCCATTTTAGAAAGACAACACCACAAGGTATTCTGTTATGAGTATGGTGAATTCATAAAAGATTTTTTTTTTTGTCACAAGTTAGCGGAAATTGACACTTTGTGAAAAAAAAAACAATAAAAATCAATTTCCGCTAAGGTGACAAAAAATAAAATCTTCTATGAACTCACTATACCCCTAACGGAATACCTTGGGGTATCTTCTTTCTAAAATGGGGTCACTTGTGGGGTTCCTATACTGCCCTGGCATTTTAGGGGCCCTAAACCGTGAGGAGTAGTCTTGAAACCAAATTTCTCAAAATGACCTGTGAAATCCTAAAGGTACTCATTGGACTTTTGGCCCCTTAGCGCAGTTAGGGTGCAAAAAAGTGTCACACATGTGGTACCGCCGTACTCAGGAGAAGTAGTATAATGTGTTTTGTGGTGTATTTTTACACATACCCATGCTGGGTGGGAGAAAGCTCTCTGTAAATGACAATTTTTTGATTTTTTTTTTTTTTTTTTTACACACAATTGTCCATTTACAGAGATATTTCTCCCACCTAGCATGGGTATGTGTAAAAATACACCCCAAAACACATTATACTACTTCTCCTGAGTATGGCGACACCACATGTGTGGCACTTTTTTGCACCCTAACTAACATCCTATGAGTACCTTTAGGATTTCACAGGTCATTTTGAGGCATTTGGTTTCTAGACTACTCCTCACGGTTTAGGGCCCCTAAAATGCCAGGGCAGTATAGGAACCCCACAAGTGACCGCATTTTAGAAAGAAGACACCCCAAGGTATTCCATTAGTAGTATGGTGAGTTTATAGAAGATTTTATTTTTTGTCACAAGTTAGCGGAAATTGATTTTTTTTTTTCATAAAGTGTCATTGTCCACTAACTTGTGACAAAAAAATAAAAACTTCTATGAACTCACCATACTACTAACGGAATACCTTGGGGTGTCTTCTTTCTAAAATGGGGTCACTTGTGGGGTTCCTATACTGCCCTGGCATTTTAGGGGCCCTAAACGTGAGGAGTAGTCTGGAAAGCAAATGCCTCGAAATGACCTGTGAATAGGACGTTGGGCCCCTTAGCGCACCTAGACTGCAAAAAAAGTGTCACATGTGGTATCGCCGTACTCAGGAGAAGTAGTATAATGTGTTTTGGGGTGTATTTTTACACATACCCATGCTAGGTGGGAGAAATATCTCTGTAAATGGACAATTGTGTGTAAAAACAAAAAAAATCAAAAAAATTGTCATTTACAGAGATATTTCTCCCACCCAGCATGGGTATGTGTAAAAATACACCCCAAAACACATTATACTACTTCTCCAGAGTATGGCGATACCACATGTGTGGCACTTTTTTGCAGCCTAGGTGCACTAAGGGGCATTTGGTTTCTAGACTACTCAAGGTTTAGGGCCCCTAAAATGCCAGGGCAGTATAGGAATCCCACAGGTGACCCCATTTTAGAAAGAAGACACCCCAAGGTATTCCATTAGGTGTATGGTGAGTTCATAGAAGATCTTATTTTTTGTCACAAGTTAGTGAAAAATGACACTTTGTGAAAAAAAACAATAAAAATCAATTTTCTGCTAACTTTTGACAAAAAATAAAATCTTCTATGAACTCGTCATACACCTAACAGAATACCTTGGGATGTCTTTTTTTTTCTAAAATGGGGTCACTTGTTGGGTTCCTATACTGCCCTGGCATTTTAGGGGCCCAAAACCGTGAGGAGTAGTCTGGAAACCAAATGCCTCAAAATGACTGTTCAGGGGTGTAAGCATCTGCAAATTTTGATGACAGGTGGTCTATGAGGGGGCGAATTTTGTGGAACCGGTCATAAGCAGGATGGCCTTTTAGATGACAGGTTGTATTGGGCCTGATCTGATGGATAGGAGTGCTAGGGGGGTGACAGAAGGTGATTGATGGGTGTCTCAGGGGGTGATTAGAGGGCAAAATAGATGCAATCAATGCACTGGGAAGGGGGTCTGAGGGGGATCTGAGGGTTTGGCCGAGTGATCAGGAGCCCACATGGGGCAAATTAGGGCCTGATCTGATGGGTAGGTGTGCTAGGGGGTGACAGGAGGTGATTGATGGGTGTCTCAAGGTGTGATTAGAGGGGGGAATAGATGCAAGCATTGCACTGGCGAGGTGATCAGGGCTGGGGTCTGAGAGCGTTCTGAGGGTGTGGGCGGGTGATTGGGTGGCCTAGGGGCAGATAGGGGTCTGATCTGATGGGTAGCAGTGACAGGGGGTGATTGATGGGTAATTAGTGGGTGTTTAGAGGAGAGAACAGATGTAAACAATGCACTTGGGAGGTGATCTGATGGCGGGTTTGCGGGCGATCTGATGGTGTGGGTGGGTGATCAGATTGCCCGCAAGGGGCAGGTTAGGGGCCGATTGATGGGTGGCAGTGACAGGGTGATTGATGGGTGATTGACAGGTGATCAGTGGGTTATTACAGGGAAGAACAGATGTAAATAATGCACTGGCGAATTGATAAGGGGGGGTCTGAGGGCAATCTGAGCATGTGGGCGGTTGATTGGGTGCCCGCAAGGGGCAGATTAGGGTCTAATCTGATGGGAAACAGTGACAGGTGGTGATAGGGGGTGATTGATGGGTAATTAGTGGGTGTTTAGGGTAGAGAACAGATGTAAACACTGCACTTAGGAGGTGATCGGACGTCGGATCTGCGGGCGATCTATTGGTGTGGGTGGGTGATCAGATTGCCCGCAAGGGGCATGTTAGGGGCTGATTGATGGGTGGCAGTGACAGGGGGTGATTGACAGGTGATCAGTGGGTTATTACAGGGGGATAGATGCATACAGTAGACAGGGGGGGGGGGTCTGGGGAGAATCTGAGGGGTGGGGGGGTCATCAGGAGCCCCCAGGGTGCAGTTAGGGACCTAATAAAAAAATTGCGTTGACAGATAGTGACAGGGAGTGATTGGGTGCAAACAGTGGTCTGGGGGGTGGGGGGGGGGGGAGGGTCTGAGGGGTGCTGTGGGCAATCAGAGGGAAGGGGGGCAGGATCAGTGTGTTTGGTGCAAACTAGGGTGGCTGCAGTCTGCCCTGGTGGTCCCTCGGACACTGGGACCACCAGGGCAGGAGGCAGCCTGTATAATACACTTTGTATACATTACAAAGTGTATTATACACTTTGTATGCAGCGATCGTGGGGTTAACAACCTGCCGGCGCTTCCGAACGGCCGGCGGGTTGTCATCGTGGGTGGGCAGAGCCTATTGCCGGCGGATGCGCACGCATCACTGCTTGCGATCCCCAGCCCGAAAGAGACCCAGGACCCGACGCCAATCTGCGTTATGTGGTCCTGGGGCTGCCACTTCGCCGCAGCCAATCTACAGTAGGCTGTCGGCAAGTGGTTAAAAACACAATTAATGTTAGTAATTTAATCTCATCCTTCAATTAAAATACCAGTAGTGTGGTTTAGAGATGTTAATGTCATCAAGTCCATATCTTCAGCTGTGCTCTGTTAAACGCATGGTGCCTGTTTAAGTGCTTCTTTTCTTTCAGACACAGAGAAGTACTGTATTTTTTACTTGCATAATTATTAGGACCTAGAAAATAAGATTATCTTCTTCATAACAAACTACATAATATGAGTAATTCAGAGGGACCGATTTTTTCAAGACCAGAGCAAAGGTGAAACAGTTGCAGAGCACACCCAATCAAAAGCCTTCTGTATCCTAATGAGCTGCTTTAAGCAATAGTTCCATTTTTGTTCCACAGTTCCTTGAATCAGCTATTTTTCTTAAATTGGTAACGTAATCTCTGGACACACTGTAATAGTATATACAAGGTAAGATTCCTGCAAAGGCCACATAGGCCATGGCCAAGGGAGATTGCTGTCAAATGGAAAGGTTGGACATGGAAAGGGGTATGCCACATATGGAGGAAGAGGAGTAGGCTGCAAATGAATTTTGAAGGCTGAGAATGCGGAGCATGGAAAAGAGGAGTTACTACCTAAGGGAGCCATGCATGAAGGTTATGCATGAAAAAGGGGGGGGGGGTTCACATGTACAGTAATGAGTGTAGGAAGACTCCCAGAATAGGTTGCCTCAGGGCTCCCAGTATAGGTGGCCAGAAGTAGCTCCCCCCATCATAGAAAGGCCCCCAGTATAGGTAGCTAGAGCTCCCCCACCCCAGAATAGGAGGCCAGGAATAACTCCACCCGGTATAGTTAGCTCCCACCAGTATAGGTATCCCCCCATCATATGTAGCCAGAAGTTGCTCCCCAGTATAGGTGGCCAGAAGTATCTCCCTCAGTAAAGAATGACCTCCAGTATAGGTGGCCAGAATTAGCTGCCCCCAGTATAGGCAGCCCCTCCCAGCAAAGAGAACAAGATTGGATATATATATATATATATATATATATATATATATATTCTCCTCCCTAGGAGGAATCTGGCTGCCACTGTGTCCGCCGTGTGTCAACAGCTAAATGGGAGGGGCAAGCTGGCTTTCTCTTCTCTACCCCTCCTCTTCAGTGTGCTGCACTCCAGTGCTTGCAATTGGTGCCACAACTGTCCACGAGCACCGGCCATTGATGCAGTTATGTTAGAAGACAGGGCTCATCCCAGGGAGGAAAACTGAAAATAAAGCTGCGTTGGTGGGTAGGCGGCTATCCACAATAATTTGTGTGATGGGCCAGCCCCGGCCTCAGCTGTCCTTGCATGGGGGGATGCTTTGCAAATGCTGTGGAGCTCCAGTCCCTTGGTCCCCAAACCCCACGAAGATCACGTGATTGGGAGCCAGCGAATGGCAACAGAGGGCCAGATTTATCAAGAACTGCAGAACTGTCTCAGGCATCTTAAGAAATTATTAGATAGTGCAGATTCCTTCTAAAACTGTTGTAAAATAGGAGGCGCTAGGAGGAGTCTCTCAGACAGTGCAGTGTGTGAGGGAAATTACTGTTGCTGAGGTAACCAACACACCCGCTGTATTGATAGCAGCAGGCTCTGAGGAGGAATTCAGCAGGGGGGGAGGAGCACATCACACATCATGTCTAGCCTGCACTCTGCAATCATGTCTAGCCTGCAGTTCTACATCTTTAGTACAGCTATCAAGCACTTCTTATTTTGCGCCAGTTTAGGGATGAATTTGCACTTTTCTTAACCACTTGACGACCAGGGTAATTTCCAGTGATCGGTGCTGCGTGGGCTCTACAGCCCGCAGCACCGATCAGGAGTGCAGCAGGGCGATCAGACTACCCCCCCCCCTTTTTTTCCCACTAGGGGGATGTCCTGCTGGGGAGGTCTGATCGCCGCCGGCTGCTTGCGCTTGCGGGGGGGCTCTTCAAAGCCCCCCTCCGCAGCGCTTCCTGGCCTCCTTCCCTCCCTCCCCGTCCTGCGCCTGATAGGATAGGCTTCTGCCTATCAGATGCCGGCGATCCCCGGCCAATCAGAGGCCGGGGATCGCCGATCTACGTCACGGCGCTGCTGCGCAGCATAAACAGCGGGGATTTCTTCCCCGCGTGTTTACATTTTGCCGGCGAGCCGCGATCGGCAGCTCTCCGGCTGTTCACGGAGACACCCTCCGTGAACTGACATGGAAAGGCCGCTCGATGTTTCCATGGTAACCCGCAGGCGACCAGTTTACGCCAATCGGCGTTAGCTGGTCGTCAAGAGGTTAAAGAGAACCTGAACTGAAAATATAAAGTCAAAAACAACCATACACATGTCATACTTACCTCCCATGTAGTCTACTCCTCAATCTCTCCTGCGTCCTATTTATCCACTGTGATCAATGGATTTCTCTGTCCTCCATTTAAAAAATGGCCATTACCCCCTAAAAGCTTCCTGGTCAGCACACTGTTAAACTGTAATATCACTCACTTGAGCCATAGGGAAACATGGACATGGCCTTGCACATTCAGTTGTAACCAGGGCGGGATTTACCATAAGGCACTGTAGGCACGTGCCTACAGGCGCATGATGATGGAGGGGCGGCTCACTCCACTAACCTAGTGCCTCCATCCTTCCCTATGCTGATTCCTGAGCAGAAAGTAAATGAGAGTTTAGTCATCTGGCTCTCAGCATTCCACTAACAAGATCTCCCTAGCTACCTAGTTACTTAATACTGAGCGTACCTCTGGCTTCCTAATACTAAGGGGCACCTGTAGCTACCTATGATGGGTAAGGGAGAAGTGACAGCTGGGGCAACCAACCAGCACACTTCAGTGCGATTCAGCAGGGGTTTGTATGTTCCTGGAGGGCGAAGTTTAGGGTGCCAGAACATCTGTGTCTATAGGCTTCTGTGATGTAAATCCAGACCTGGTTGTAACTGACAGCTGCTGATATATAACTGACAGCAACTGGTATATTTCAGTTCTGCCAAAATATTGTCAGAACTGGAAGGCATCGCTGTAAGAAGAAAATGGTGAGCCTGGTATTCATTTGCAGCTACTTGATGTGTTTATTTAACCATCTTAGCGGTATGGACCCGCCGATGGCTGCCGCTCAGGCCCTGCTGGGCCGATTTTGTTGGAATAAAAAGCAGCACACGCAGCCGGCACTTTGCCAGCCGCGTGTGCTGCCTGATCGATCCGCCGCTAGCAGCGGCGAAAGAGGGTCCCCCCAGCCGCCTGAGCCCTGCGCAGCCGGAACAAATAGTTCCGGCCAGCGCTAAGGGCTGGATCGGAGGCGGCTGACGTCAGGACGTCGGCTGACGTCCATGACGTCACTCCGCTCGTCGCCATGGCGACGAAGTAAGCAAAACACGGAAGGCCGGTCATTGCGGCCTTCCGTGTTACTTCTGGCCGCCGGAGGCGATCAGAAGAACGCCTCCGGAGCGCCCTCTAGTGGGCTTTCATGCAGCCAACTTTCAGTTGGCTGCATGAAATAGTTTTTTTTTATTTAAAAAAAACCCTCCCGCAGCCGCCCTGGCGATCTTAATAGAACGCCAGGGTGGTTAAAATAATTTTCCTCGCTTCAGGTTCCCTTTAACTGTAGTGCAGCTCTAGAAATTCATGCTAAACTAACTGCCACTATTACTTAGGATTTAAGAAGGTTCTTCTTATCATGCAGAACTGTTCTCCCTGCTGGTTAGAACAGATTAAGAAGAAAAAACTGTCGGTAATGTGTTGACAAATCTCCCCCAGAGAGTGTTCTGCTGTGAAGCAGCATCTTCTACCAGACCCCAGCAGACATCCTGCGCCTGCGGCGTCCTGGAATGATGCTCTGGTCTCTTGCCGCGGCTCAGTTTCGTTTTATACCAACTGGCCAGTCGATGTATACTGCACCTGCACGGCCCTGTCTGCACGCATGCTTGGGTCGCCAGGAGCAACCTGCGCAGACGCAGCATAAGATTTCCGGGTACTGCGCCTGCGCAGGAAGCTCCTGGTGACACAAGGATGACCAGTCGGTGTAAAAGGAAACTGAGCAGTGGCGGGGGACCGGAGCATTGTTCCAGGGACGGCACGTGCACAGGACATCTGCTGGGGGCTGGTAGAAGCCCCAGGTCAGTGAAACTTGTTTTTGTCTAATTGATTTAGGTTCACTTTAAAAGTGCCCTGCATGTGTACATTTTCATATTTTAATCTACAGTAAAAGTGAACCCGAGGTGAGAGTCATATGGTGGATGCCATATTTATTTCCTTTTAAACAATACTAGTTGCCTGGCAGTCCTGCTGATCTATTTGGCTGCATTAGTGTCTGAATTACACTAGAAACAAGCATGCAGCTAATCTTGTCAGATCTGACAATAATGTCAGAAACACCTGATCTGCTGCATGCTTGTGCAGGGTCTATGGCTAAAAGTAAAAAGGTGCGTACACACATGCGACTATAGTCGTTTGAAACGATCGTTCCCCGATCGTTTCGAACGACGATCGTTTAAAAAAAAGCAACCAACGATCATTAAATCTAACGACAGACGAGCTAGATCGTTAAAAACGAACGATCTAGCTTGGCGGATTTTTACCAACGACGATCGTTTGCAAAAGTAGTACATCGTTGGAAACGGTCGTTCGTACTAGGCTTGACATGCGCATTTCGCTATTTCTCCATGAAACTTCTCATTTTTATGCGCAAGCGCAATAGTTGCTTTACGTGATGTAACGTTCGTTCTAACGATCAGATCGTTACACACAATTTAAAACTAACTTTACTTAGGTCGTTCTTTCATCAATTAAAAGTTTGTTCGTCATTCTCAACGAACGATCTTTGTCGCATGTGTTACGTAGCATTAGAGGCAGAGGGTGAGCAGGACAGCCTGGCAGCTGGTATTGCTTAAAAGAAAATACATATGGAAGCCTCCATGTCACCCTCACCTCAGGTTCACTTTAAAGTTTACATTAAATGGAATAGAAGGCATCAATTTCCTAAGAAATTTGCCAAAAACTAGAAAAAAACTTCTTACAGATGAAGAATGAAATGGCATTCCAAGGAGTCACATAGAAATGCAATCCAGACAAGTCCTTTATGGCAAAATCAGAAAATGCCACTCAAGTACTTTGAAATGGTACTAGACCGTTTCAGACAGGTCTCACGTGACCCTTTGTCCATCATATAATTCCAGAAATAATGGTGTGAATTTAACTTAGGGCATGTAGAAAGAACAAACTCCAAAGTTTAACAGATGACCAAAAACCTAATGCTGGGTACACACTTTGAGATTTTCTGGCCGATTTACTGTCAGATCGATTATTTCCAACATGTCCGATTTGCTTTCTGATCGATTTTTGACAATTTTCTGATCGATTTTCGTTAACATTAATAGAAAATCGATGGAAAAATGCTCGGGAATCGATCGGAAAACAAATCGGACATGTTGGAAATAATCGATCTGACAGTAAATCGGCCAGAAAATCTCATAGTGTACCAGCATTAGGTTTTAAGAAGACAAATTTCACCAAGCATTGCTTATTAGCAGGAGGGCTCCTTTATCATACTATACATTGCTGGTGCTTTGGGTCACCCTGAGCTGCTTGGTTACTCTATTATATCTATCTTAGAGCTGCTGTTTACACAGCAAAGGGTTAACAAATTAAAAAAATGCTATGGAATAGTCCTTTCTTGCTCTCTTCGCATTGCTCTGTAAGCTCCGTACATTGCTTAAAACCACTTCGCCACCCGGGTACAGTATATCTACGCTCCTTTGGACTTCAGTTCCCCGCCCGGAGCGTATATATACGCACCCCCCGCAGCTGTCCGCGCTCCCGCTTGCACTCCCGCGATCGTACACGCCGCTGCCCGCTCGCCCCCGGAGATCAATGAACGGGAAAATCCATTCCCGTTAGTTGATCTCTGCCCCCGCAATAATCGGCATGTTGCTATGTGAAGCAACGTGACCATTGTGAAAAATCTCAGTTTCCCAGCCTTCCTTCCTGCAAGCGTCCTTCCGACGCTTGTAGGACGCCTGAAAAACAAATGTGGCCATCTTGTGGCCAAAAAGTAATACTACACCCAAAAACATTTTTCACATACACTATTTACACTATTAATTTTAACTAATTAACTCCCACACTCCTCAATTGTTACCAATATTTTTTTTTGTAATATTAAAATAAATAAAAAAAATTACAATAAAAAAAACTTAAATAGTTACCTTAGGGACTGAAATCTTTAAATATTTATATCAAGAGGGTATAACACTGTTACTTTATAAATTATGGGCTTGTAATTAGGGATAGACGCAAAACTGAAAAAAATGCACCTTTATTTGCATATAAAATATTGGCGCCAAACATTGTGGTAGGGACATAATTTAAACGGTGTAATAACCGGGACAAATGGGCATATAAGTTACATGGATTTTAATTATAGTAACATGCATTATTTAAAAACTATAATGGCAGAAAACTGAAAAATAATGTTTTTTTTTCCAAATGTTTTCCCATTAAAACACATTTAGAATAAAATAATTCTTCTCATAGTGTCCCACCTAAAGAAAGCCTAATTGGTGGTGGAAAAACCAAGATATAGATCATTTTATTGTGATAAGTAATGATAAAGTTATAGGCGAATGAATGGAAGGAGCGCTGAAAGGAGAAAATTGCTCAGATGCTGAAGGGGTAAAACCCCTCAGTTGTGAAGTGGTTAATATTGTAATCCGTGTATTATTCCATTGCTTAATAATTGTAAGAAGTGTAATATTCCATTGCTTTTTCACAGGAAAAAGCCGAGCAACCTCTACTAACTGCGCATGCACGCAGCCGTATTATCACTCATCATAGAAGCACAGACTAATGACTCTCATACACCACCCATTTCTAAACCTTGTCCAATTACAGTGGAGTGGGGTGGGCGTGCCCATGCCCATGTAGCGACAGCAATAGGGGGGGGGGGGGGTTGTGAGCCCTTCAATGAACAAAACTTTATTAGTTATTGAACAAGCCAAGGGAGGACTTCCTTTGTCAGCTGCTCCTCCTTCTCCTGCGCTGGCCCCTACAGCTGGGAGGGCAGGCACAGGTCAGGTCCGGGGGACGCTCGTGTCATTCTGTTTTCAGCACAGCCAGACCTGCGCTGGAGAGGCTCTGCTGCAGTCACCGCTGTAAGGTGAGGAGGGGAGCGCTGCAGTGTACAATGTATGCTCTCATAGACATGACAGAGGAACGAATGTTAGTGTGTATACGGTATACATATTATATATCATGTAATAGCTGCTTTACAGTTCATCAATGTGTTTATCAGTAACACTCCACTGAGTTCTGGTTCACAATGAGCTTGCTGGTTAGTCTGTATTTATCAGTAAAAGACAGCATACAATAGGCTGAAATGTATACAGGATACATTTCAGCCTATTGTATGCTGTCATTTACTGATAAACACCTTGATGAACTGTAAAGCAGCTATTACATAATCAAGTATAAAAGCATTCAAAACAGCATGAGCTGCTTGGATGACGATATGGTCTAAAGCTGGTCATACACTACAATTTTGGTTGTACGGTCTTATTTTTTTAGTGTTGTTATGAAGCACCCCCATCGCCATCATTCTTTTTATTTATAACTTGCCATCATCTAAGTGTAAGAGTCCAGTTCAGGATATTTTCAGTCATTTAGCTCTTATACCTTATTACATTTTCTGAGGATTTATTCTAAAGAACATGTCTTGACAGAAACCTTGTGCGGTGTTGAAACACTGGCAAATACTTTTTGTGATTAGTAAGCTTTATAAGCCTTAAATTTCAAGGTGTGCTGGCTGTATATAAAAATTTACCTAGAATTCATTCATTTTGTCACCCAGTGGAAGTTCTAAACACTTACACTGGTGAACACAATAAGGACTGCTAACCAGTTACTTTACAAATGGATCCAACAATGCTAGCCCTGTCCTAATTAATGCAACATGCTGTCAGTTAACCCAAACATTAAAATCCTTTTGATTATCCTAGCCTGTCAGTTCCAATGCACTTTTGCATTGTATTAAAGCTGACATCATTGCATATAGTGTGGATGAGCCCTTTTATAGAATTATTCTTGCTGTCCTGTTCTGTGCAAAGATGACGACTTAACTACGACTACCTCTGCCACTCCTTGCCCATCTTCCCTTCACTGACTGTGTGGGTAGGTGAGATGACTGTTGTCAGGGAGTAAGTTTACATTATGGGTGGAGAGAGGCAGAGACAGCCACTACATCTAAAGGTCTCCTGATTGATTTTGCTTGGCAGGTTCTGATCATTGTGATTGAATCTCACAAAGATCGATGCCCCATATGGCCGTTTGGTAAGAATTTCAATTGATTTTTCCAGCTGCATTGATCAAAATGACGGTCTGGACGTTAAATTTTAGTTGAAAGGAAGCAGGGCATGGTGGTATGTAATTGCCAGGGGTCCTGGATTGGTGATGGGGGGCCCCCCAGGTGTCATTAGGGCCCCTGCAGCATATTAGCAGCTTCAAAGTGCACTCACCTGTCTCCCAGTCTGTGTTCCTTTGTCTTCATCTTGCCGATGCCTCTTCCATGTGACCTGACTGACAGCACATGATTTTATACATGCTGCCGGGTCACAGAGAAGAAGCATTGAGCAGATGACGATAGGACACAGGAGGGAGCGAGCTAGCCGGACAAGTGAGCGGCAAGCATGCTCTGCCGTGATTACTCTGTAGGAGGAAGACCTGAGGGCCCATCTATAGATTTTGAATAGATTTCATACTGGAAATATATTATACTTTTTTTTTATTTTTCAGTGGTGGCAGTAATAGATCGCTCTCTGATCAGATTCCAATCAGAAAAGGATCTATCTTTTCGGATGGCCATCAAATAATGTATGGGCACCTTTAATCAAGCAACACAAACTTTGCTAATGGTCAGGTTTGCACGGAGCATGGTACTGAAGAATAATCAGAGGTTTAGCTAGGGTTTTCAGTGCCCGGGGACAAAGACACCCCTCTCCCCCTGGACAAAATGGGCGTGGCCATGCATCAAAATATGGTCATGGGTGGAGTCAAATGTAAGAATGCTGTTTAGAAAGGCAGATGTACTCCCTATATATAGCCATATGTGCCTCCTGTCTCCCTGTTTAGGCATGTGTGCTCTATTTCCCCATTCAGATAGTCTGAGCTTCCCCTTTTTAAATAGCCAAATGTGCCCCCCTATAGATAGCCAGATGTGTCCCATTTTTATGCTGCTGTTAACACTTCTGCACTTCCCTGCAGAGGGAGTGAGAGAAGCAGGGACACTTTGGGCAGCGACTGTGCTGAGCCCCCTCACAGTGCTGCGCCCGGCGACATATGTAACCCATTGCCCACCCATAGCTACGCCTCTGGGAATAGTTCACTACGACAATGCAGATCAGTGAATGGATGTAGCAGATTTTTGCAAGTTACAATACATAGTAACAGATGTAGTACAGGTGTCCTCAATTATTCTCCATACCAAATCATTGGGCTAGATGCACAGTGGGGTGTTGCATTCCGTGTAAAGCAGGAAAGCAACAAAATGGAAAGTTGTGCCGCACATTATTCGACCATTGCCTCAATGAAAAGTATGCTTCACTGTTAATGCATGTGTTTTACACCACACCACTCAGTGTGCACGTAGCCTAAATGACTGTTACTGGTTGCCACCTCCTACTGATGTTCTTCTGAGGAGCAGAAACACCAAGCTGGAGGTTACTGCGCCAAAACTAGGTGCCCCATAGCAGTAATGTTATACTGTGCGGGGCGCGTAATGGTAATTTGGGGGTCAATCGCCGGACCCAGAATTACATCTCCCTCTGAGTTGTGACAACTCAGAAGGGGAAAGTATTTTACGATGCCAGGGACTTTAGCAGCGGCAGCAGAGTAGGCTGTCATTCAGCTCACCGGAGGCGTACATATGCGTATGCGTACGCACAGAACAGGCTGATAACTTTAAAGGGAACCTAAACTGTGAAGCATATGGATTTTTCCTTTTAAAATAATACCAGTTGCCTGACTCTCACGCTGATCCTGTGTCTCTAATACTTTCACACTAGAGGGCTTTTTCGGTGTTTTAACGCCATGGCTAAAGTTGGCGTTTTCCAAGGTAAAATGAAAGTCCATAGACTTTCATTTTACCTTTCACATCTAACGCATCGTTTTTGGAGCGTTGCGTTTCATCGCTCCCAGGAGCTTTTTTAGGGCTTACCGTGGCGCTTCTCATTACATATGATAGTAATGTGTTGGCGTTAAAACGCCTTCAAAACTATTTCCAAAGTTCTGCAGCCAAAACGCAGCGTTTTAGCCTTTTTACCGCTGCCTGTAGTGTAAAAGAGCCCTTAGCCAAAGCCCCTCAACAAGCATGCAGATCAGGTGCTCTGACTGAAGTCAGACTGGATTAGCTGCATGCTAGTTTCAGGTGTGTGATTCAGCCACTACTGCAGTCAAAGGCCACATACACACATCAGACCATAGTCTTTTGAAAATAAAAGATCACAGACCAATTTTACCCCCTTCCATGTAGTATGAGAGCCATACCTTCACAGTCTATTCTATGGAGCTGAGCTCCCCATCAGAAAAAACTCTTTGCAAGATGCTGCACACACAGATGCTGTACAGACACAAAAGATCAGCATCTTCAAAATATCTGTTCCTGCCAAAGATCCATTCATAGTCTATGAGATCTGCAGATCATCATACACACTTTGTTTAACTGACATTCATCTGCAGATCAGACAATCCATCCTGGTGGATCTGATCTGCAGATGAAGGTCTGTTAAACAAGGTGTGTATGAGGCTCTGCAGATATCATAGACTATGAATGCATTTTGCAGGAACGGATCTTTTGCAGGAACAGATCTTTTGCAGATACTGATCTTTTGAATGTTTACAGCATCTTTGTGTGCAGCATCTTGCAAAGGTTTCTGTCTGATGGGGAGTTCAGCTCCATAGAATAGACTGTGTAGGTATGGCTCTCATACTACATGGAAGGGGGTAAAATTGGTATGTGATCTTTCATTTTCAAAAGACTATGGTCTGATGTGTGTATGAGCCTAAAGAGATCAGCAGAGCTGCCAAGCAAATAGTATTGTTTAAAAGGAAACATCCATATCCCTCTCAGTTAAGGTTCCTTTTAAGGCCTGGGGCCCGCGATTGCAAAAAAATAACCTATTTAAAGGGAACCTAAACTGAGAGGTCAGCAAAAGCTCGGTATACAGAGGCGCCAGAGTAGAGTAAAACGTTTTAAAAACCATTTAAAAGCAGAGGGGGATGTTAGGGTGGACTTACCTCCCTCTTACAAAAAAGAAAACTCACTCGAGTCTTGATAAAACAGAATTGACAAATAATTTATTCAACTCCACAAATGCAACGCGTTTCGCGGGCGTGACCCCGCTTCTTCAGGCAAAAATGGGAGCACAACTCAGTGGGTCAAGCAGTAGGTTTGAGCGCCTCTGTATACCGAGCTTTTGCTGATCTTCTAGTCCACCCTGGGTGGAGGGGTGCATCCCCATCTACTATCTACAGAGAGCGACTTCTTAACCTGAATGGGGTCAGGTCCTAATGCTCCCCACCTGCATTTAAAGTGGTTGCCTATGGGTAACCCGTGTTTGTGAGTATATACACATAAAATTGTATTGAACTCTTCATTTTACCTGACAATACTGCACCATATTGGGCTCTCGATTCTCTTTTTGTTTTTAAGCTAAACGGAGAGGGATATGGATGTTTCCTTTTAAACAATACCATTTGCTTGGCAGTCCTGCTGATCTATTTGCCTGCAGTAGTGGCTGAATCACACACCTGAAACAAGCAGGAAGCTAATCCAGTCTGACTTCAGTCAGAGCACCTGATCTGCATGATTGTTGAGGGGCTGTGGCTAAAATCCGCATGAGAGTTAGGCAACTGGTATTATTTTAAAAGTAAAAATGCATATCCTTCTCAGTTTAGGTTCCCTTTAAAAACAATTTTGCCACTGAAAAGCGGAGCGATTTCCAAGCAAAGCATTTTTGGACCCTGCTTTCATCTACGGAATTGCATAAAACATGCTGTGCGATCAGGATTTCAACAAATCACAATTAGTCCTGTGGGATCATGGCCATTCCCTTTCAGCCGTAAAGCACTTTTGGAATTGCTGGAAAGCATAAATCACTGCTGGAAGCAATCTAGTGGGTCCCAAGCCTATCAGATTTTAGTCATGTATGGTCAAATCTAAAGTTGCTTGGCAACCAGCCTTCCATAACATTGTGTTGTGCAGTGAATTCCTTCTTTGTTAAAGCAAACCTTGAGCAAAAGAAAGTGTGATATAATGAATTGTATGAATAGAACACTAGTAGCAAAGGAAAGAGTCTTGTATTTTTATTTTCAGTTCTATCGCTTTTTTTTAATATAACATTGCATCATTCTGTTACAGTTGCAGGTTTAAAACCACACTCTCACCTTTAAGCTATAAAACAAGCCAGAAATACTGACCCTTTGAACTTTTCTGCAGTAAAACTTTATCTCAAGCTGTCTCTCACTGTTTCTTGGCTGTTTAAGTGCTTCAGAAAACAGGACTGTATTCAACCCAAGATGGGTTGATTAGCTCAAAGAAGCTCTTTTGCATAGATTACTGATTTTTTTTTTTTAACTCTTCCTGTACTGGAAAATATGAGACTCTTTTCTTTGCTACTAATGTTCTATTTTTTTTAGCAGTACTACTCATACAATTCATTATCTCATACGTTTATTTTCACTTCAGGTGTGCTTTAAGCGACAGTGCATAAAGACTGGCAAAACATCAGATTTTTTTTTTTTCAAAATGTGTGGACCCCTTAGCAGGTTACCTCCTATGAAAGGTGTAAGTTGTGTAATTAAATTTCACTGAACATTATATTTAATCTTTAGTTTGTAGCTGCTATACCTTGGTGGAAACCATAGTAACAGCACATAGCTTTGAGTTAAAGGGACCCTGAGCACTGATGAAAAAAATTGGGACTTAGCTAGTGCAGGACCCTTACGGCGACGCGCGTGATGACTCCACAGGTGATGGCTGGCCGGGTCTCTGTACTGCGCACTTTCCGGAGCCACCAGTGGAACCACTGCGGGGACCCAGAGAACACTGGGGGAACTCGTGGGCTGGAGGAAGCCCCAGGTAAGTCCCAATTTCATTTTTAATCACTGCTCAGGGTCCCTTTAAAGTGCTAGTTATACTTAGAGAGAACTTGAGACAAATACAACATAAGGATTTATACTTACCTGGGGCTTCCTCCATTCCCCTGTAGGCTGTCTGCTTGATCTCAGTCCTCTCGAACCTGGCTGTTCTCCCACAGTGGAGTCTGCGATCCAGCCAGGTATTATACCACTCACTGCACATGTATGGTCCAGGCTGCACCCACCCCATGATTGTGTTTCTGTGGCTAGGAACATTCTGCACAAGCGCAGTTACAATCTTACTGAATTGTGTATGCTCAGTATGCTTTCAGCCACAGGATTGTGCATACGCAGCGGCCCAAGAGTGTGTCAGTTTAAGAATTTATTGTGCCAGACTACAGTAGAATGAAGGAGACTGGGAGGACAGCAATCAAGCAGACGGCCTACAGGGGCTGGAGGAAGCCCTAGCTTAGTATAAATCCTTATGTTCTATTTGTCTCAGGTCCTCTTTAAAGTGGTCTGAAAGCCAGCATTTCTACTTTGCGCTAAAAGATTCCTCACAGCTTGAAAGCTACTATCCCAGAAAAAAGTTCTATCAGAACATCACTGAAATGGTTAAACAAAAGCACTTTGTCCTGCTATTCAGCTTCAATCCGCATCCAAACTGTAGATAACAGTATCTTTGTTTACATGCCAATGTTGTTACAATGCGTGTAAAGACAGTCTAATGCTGGGAATACACGTTACGTTTTTTGCGAAGAATCGTTTCAATAGATGCCTTCAATGATAAAATTCCGACATGTCCGATTCTCCGCTCGATTCTGTTTCACTCGATTTCTCATAAAAGTGAATGAAAAAAAGATTTTTTAAAAAATTAGCGGAAGATAAGACAATAATGCGCACACACACCGCCGCCGGGAGTGTACTACACCTGTGCAGCACTATTGCGCAGGTGCAGAATGCTCCTGGCTATGGAAGTGGCATGCGGCTGGACTGCGCTGACTGGCTGAATTACCAGGACTCATAGCAGAAGATCCAGGTGGTGGTGGACAGCGAGGGACTGATTAGCCTGAAGGGGGCTTGAAGAAGCCCCAGGTATGTATAAAACTTGTCTTTTCATCCTTCTCAGGTACCATTTAATTCGTAGTCACCAAACCAAATTAACATATCAAATTATTTGATTTCATGAGCAAAGTGAGTGCATACATTAGCATAAATCAGAATCAACGCAGAATTATTTCCATCTCATTGACCATCTCTATTAGTGACACAGCTACACATCAGGCTTTATACTTACAGCATAGATGTTGTTTAGTATATATGTTACGGCCAGAACCCGAAGTGTGGCCCCTTCTAGTTCTGGCCGGCCACTTCGGGTTCTGGCCGGCCAATGCGCGAAGTGGCCGCAGCGCAGCGGCCAATGTTAGAAATGGAATGTTTCCTTTTATTATGAATGTAGTTTTCCGGCCGTCTCTGGCCAAAATGTAGCAAAACAGTTCGTTCATTAAATGAAATGAAGCTGGCGGCAATGTAGAAGGATGAAGCCGCCCGGCTTCTGCTCCGCCTCCTCTCCTCCGCCCCTGCCTCTCTCTCTCCTCCCCGATACTGGCAGCGGGGGACATGCGTGTCCCCCCCAGAGTCGTTCGTCGCGGCAGGCAATCCTGTCGTTCGTCCCTGCAGAGCGGGTGCTGGCAGAAGCAATGTCTGCAGCCTCCCCGCTCTGCTTTCCTGACGCCACGAATGACTCTCGGAGACACGCGTGTCCCCGCCGGCTGCCCGAAGAAGAGAGAGAGAGAGAGAGAAGAGGCGGAGGAGAGGAGGCGGAGCCGCCAGCTTCATTTCATTCAATTAACAAACTGTTTTGCTACATTTTGGCCAGAGACGGCTGGAAAACTATATTAATATTAAAAGGAAACATTCCATTTCTAACATTGGCCGCTGCGCTGCGGCCACTTCGCGCATTGGCCGGCCAGAACCCGAAGTGGCCGGCCAGAACTAGAAGTGGCCACACTTCGGGTTCTGGCCATAACATATATAAGAGATTCCTGTGTACACATCATTATATACAGTCACAATCAGATGTGTATATCTGCCTTTAAAATACGGGGACTGCTTTATTGAAGCAGCACAAGTAACTAATTTTGATTGGTTTATTTCATTTTTGTGGACTAAGCACAGCTATTACTGTATGTACAGTATAAATTATTTATGATGACTATTATCTGAGAAATAGAACATTTTATCATTTTCTATTTTAATTACATTTTAAATTCTTTAGGAGTCAGAGTCGGTGCATTTTTTCCTGACTCCAGGCACCCAAAATTGACCCGACTCCGACTCCACAGCCCTGATTCGTAGACAGACAATATTACTTGTGCACAAAAGCATATATGATAACACTATGAGTAATAAAAAGTAGGAAAAAAACATTTTTATTGAATGTTATGTCTGAGTTTCAGACCACTTTAAAGGGAAGCTTAAGGCTGGTTTCACACCAGGACGTTGCGTTTTAGAGAACGTTATGGTCGCATAACGTGCCCCTAATGCAACTCCTGGTGCTCCCTGCTTTGGACGTCAGAGTGAGCCGCGTTGTGCAGCTCACTCTGGCGTCCGTGATGCCGTGATGCGCACTCTTGGATGCATGCGGCATCACGTGGTCCCGCCGGCCAAGCGCCGCACAGAGCGGCCGCTCCAGGAAGTAAACACTGCACGTCACTGAGTGCAGTGAATATTAATTAGCCATGTGCCTGGCCGCTCTCCGCTCCTCCCCAACGTTACTGAGCATGTGCAAACAGTCTAACGCGGCTCTGCCGCTTACAAAGTACTGCATGCAGTACGTTATATTATGGCGCAGCGTTACACTGTAACACAACGTGGGCACTGTGAACAGCCCATTGATTTTTCATTGCTGTGCGGTGGGGTGCGTTACAGGCTGCTCTAACGTGCGCCTGTAACGTCCCACTGTGAAACCAGCCTAAGTGAAATAGAAAAAAAAAAAAGAAATTGCTACTGCACTAACAGGCCAGCTTTGCAAGGGTCGTCGCTGCTGGCCGGAGGGGATCAGGAGAACATCGTGGACACGGTACAAGTCCAGGGGTCCTGGAAGAAGCCCCAGGTAAGTTAAAATCTATTTTTTTTTTTTTTTAATTTCACTTAGAGTGAACCAGAGACGAAGCACTCTACCATATATATCAGTGGGAACATTAGAGAAAACGCTTACCCTGCTCTCTGTTTTAGCCTTCACTATAGCTGAGTCATTATAGCAGAGCCAGAAGGGGGCAGGCTTGGGCTTGAAAAGACATCTGAGAAGACAGACTCAGCTATGATTCCTGAGCAAAGCCAGACTGAATGCTCAGTTAGGGATTTTATCAGGGCTGATAAGAAGCAAGCTGAGCAGCAGTGAAGGATGAAACAGAGAGCAGGGTAGGTGTTTTCTGTAATGTTCCCACTGATGTATATGGTAAAATATAAGAGGGTGCTTCGTCTCTGGTTCACTTTAAGCTTCCCTTTTAAATGTACTTAAAATAAGTACAAATCAGATCCTGAATAAGGCAAAAATTCTTCTAGTATTTGTTTACCCCTTTTTTTTTTTTCTTTTTTTTTTTTTTATTTACTGATACAGTAATACAGTACAGAATCATCAGCTAAATACTGCTGCCTGGGGCTTTCTCCAGTCCCTTGCAGCCGGCATGTCCCACACCGCAGCTGCTGGCCCGGGGTCCCGCCAGTGCAGAGGCCGACCTCGAGGTTGTCCTTACTGCACCTGCACGAACACCTCTGTCAATAAAGTCCACATTGTCCGCAGTGGCCTGCGCCGGCTGAGAGCGGAGCTGCAGCGTGGGATATGTCGGCTGCAAGGGGCTGGGGGAAGACCCAGGTAAGTATATAAGGGGGCAGCAGTATTTAGCTGATGATTCCTTTAAAGATTTTTTTTTTTTTTTTTTTTAAATATTTAAAAAAAAAGTCAGATACTCACCTAAGGAGAGGGAGGCTCTGGGTCCCATAGAGCTTTCCCTCTCCTCTCCCGGTCCCCGCTGTTGCGCTGGCTCCCCCGTAGCGGTATTCGACCGTTTCGGTCAAATACCACTGTCTCCCGGCCGAAGGGAGGCTTCGGAAACGCTTCGGGAGCCCTAGTGCTCCCGAAGACGGGGCGCTGTATACTGTGCGAGCGCCCTCTATGATGCACTCGCGCATACGCAGTACTCGGCTCCCGAAGACTTCTGAAGTCCCCTCGGCGGGGGAAAATAACGGGGGCACCGGGAGAGGAGAGGGAAAGATCATTAGGACCCGAGCCTTCCCTCTCCTTAGGTGAGTATCTGACTTTTTTTATTTAAATGGGTTCCCATTAGCTTTAAAGCAAACCTGAAAATACTTACCTCACTAGTGGGAAGCCTGTGGATAGTCCAGAGGCTTTCCGAATCCATCTCCAGTCCATCGATCCAGCTTTGAATAAACTATTCTGCACTGGGCATGTGTGAGTACCGTCTGCACATGCCCAGTAGAACAGCTGTACATGGTTTGTTTGTTTTTTTTTTCCCCTTTTCTTGGATGCGCTTGTTTACGGCCGCACTCCTGTCCAGAAAAAGGACATATCTGACCCACTAGTTCGGTGGGCTGGAGAAGCATCTGGGAAGCCTCTAGACTATCCAGATGATTCCCTCTAATGAAGTATCTGTTATATTTTTTGATGTTTCAGGATTGCTTTAAAGGGAACCCAAGGTAAGAGGTACAGTATATGTCATATTTATTTCCTTTTAAACAATACCAGTCACCTTGCTGTCCTGCTGATCCTCTGTCTCTTTTAGCCATAGACCCTGGACAAGCATGCAGCAGATCGGGTGTTTCTGACATTATTGTCAGATCTGACAAGATTAGCTGTATGCTTGTTTCACGTGTGATTCAGACACTATTGCAGCCAAATAGATGAGACCTGCCAGACAACTGGTATTGTTTAAAAGTAAATAAATATGGCAGCCTTTATATCCTTCTCACTTCAGGTGTCCTTTAAGCCTTTTAAGCCAACTGAAACATAATTGCACTACTTGCACATTTAAGCAGGGGTCCCCAACCTTTTTGGCCCGGGGACCGGTATCCACACCAAACTTTTCGCCGGGAAGGGTGGGAGGGCAGAATGGGGTTTGGGGGGGTGTGGTTGATGGGCGTGGTGGGTTTCAGGGGGGAGGGGCTTTGGTGCGGCAAAGGTAGCCAGGTACAGGTATGGGGTATCTAGGTATAGCTGCCCCAGTATAGGGAGTATAGCTGCCCCAGTATAGGGAGTATAGCTGCCCCAGTATAGGGAGTATAGCTGCCCCAGTATAGGGAGTATAGCTGCCCCAGTATAGGGAGTATAGCTGCCCCAGTATAGTTACCCCAGTATAGGGAGTATAGCTGCCCCAGTATAGTTACCTCAGTATAGGGAGTATAGCTGCCCCAGTATAGCTGCCCCAGTATAGGGAGTATAGCTGCCCCAGTATAGCTGCCCCAGTATAGGGAGTATAGCTGCCCCAGTATAGGGAGTATAGCTGCCCCAGTATAGGGAGTATAGCTGCCCCAGTATAGGGAGTATAGCTGCCCCAGTATAGGGAGTATAGCTGCCCCAGTATAGGGAGTATAGCTGTCCCAGTATAGGGAGTATAGCTGTCCCAGTATAGGGAGTATAGCTGTCCCAGTATAGGGAGTATAGCTGTCCCAGTATAGGGAGTATAGCTGCCCCAGTATAGTTGCCCCAGTATAGGGAGTATAGCTGCCCCAGTATAGTTGCCCCAGTATAGGGAGTATAGCTGCCCCGGTATGGGGGAGGGGGGGGCAGAATGGGGTTTGGGGGTGTGGTTGATGGGCGTGGTGGGTTTCAGGGGGGAGGGGCTTTGGTCGGGTGCGGCAAAGGTAGCCAGGTACAGGTATAGGGTATCTAGGTATAGCTGCCCCAGTATAGGGAGTATAGCTGCCCCAGTATAGGGAGTATAGCTGCCCCAGTATAGCTGCCCCAGTATAGGGAGTATAGCTGCCCCAGTATAGTTACCCCAGTATAGGGAGTATAGCTTCCCCAGTATAGTTACCCCAGTATAGGGAGTATAACTTCCCCAGTAGAGGGAGTATAGTTTCCCCAATATGAGGATTATAGTGGCCCCAGTATAGGTAGTTACCCACCAGGGCAGCCACTGTGTTACCTTAGCTGGCGGACGCTTCCTCTTTCACATTGCGCTGTCCGCCCCGCTCCTCCATGCCTGTGTTTTTATTCACAGCAGCGCGTCTCCCGGCTGCTGCGTACAAGCAGGAAGTGGCTTCCTGTAGTGGCGATGTATATCGCCGTTACCAGGGGAACTGCTGCCCTGCTTCCTGCCTGTTCGCCGCAGCCGGTAGACGCGCTGCTGTGAATGAAAACGCAGGCATGGAGGAGCGGGGCGGACAGCGCAATGTGAAAGAGGCAGCGGCCGCCGGCTAACGTATCATTAGTGGCTGGGGGAGCAAGAGGCCCAGCCAGAAACTGCCCACGGACCGGCAGTGGGCCGCGGCCCAGTGGTTGGGGACCCCTGCATTAAAGGCACTGAAGTGAGAGTGATATGAAGGCTTCCATATTTACTTGCTTTTAAGCAATACAAGTTGCCTGGCTGCTCTTTATTTAGATTGTAGCGGTGCGGCACACATGCTCTGATTGTTCAAAATTCAGTGACATACTTCCTGTCCAGCAGGGAGCATGTCACCGAGCAAGGGGCGGAGCTAACCAAATTACCCTGTTGGCAAACTCTACTGCAGGGTGATTGAAAGACAAAAGGGTGCCATGCAATTGTCCTATGACAGGAAACCCTACTGCAGGACAATCGCACCGCACCAAGTGTACAATTTGGCCTAAATGAATTGATTAGGTAAATATACGGCAGTTCCTTTCCTGCATCAGTGCAGATTTCTATGTTGTTCATCCATTACTTTTGAAGACTACTAGTGTAGTACCATTTCTTGCACTGATGCAGATTGTAATGCTGGTTGCCTGACTATCCTAATCAGGGGTGTAACAATAGACCATGCAAGGGATGCCTCTGCACGTAGCCCAGAAGCCACAGGGGGCCCGTGGGGGGAAAAGTTTGAGAGACTGACAGCTAAGGGCATGGAGAGAAAAAACGAATTCTGCTCTCGCACCATTGTTATATTGACTGCATGTGTCCACCACACAGATAAGGACTCATACACACTTTAGAATTTGTACACTGTCCCTGCTCCCTAGGGTTCATAAAAAACATCTGTCTCTCCCTGCTGCAAAGTTCTGATGACTTCATGTACAACCTTACAAACAAAGAAGTCACATTTTGAAAAAAATTTGTAGACTTTCCCTTTTCAGCAAAGGATTCCTAGATTCTTATCACACACACAGGCTAATGACCTTATGGCCTCTGATTACTTTTACAACACAGTGGAGTGGAGATTAATGTCTTAAGGGGCCCATACACGTAACGATTTTTCCGCCAATATACAGCCGATTAGATCACTGTGATCGAATCGGCTGTGAAATCGTCACGCAAACGCTGAGAGAACGATCAATTTCCGTCCGCAATCGATCGTTCCCGACTATTTCCGTCCGTGCGGAAGATTTCCCTCGATCGCCGGCGGGTCAGGAGTGAGTCGATAGCAGCGTTCGCATGCCCGACGACGCTAGCAGCAATACATTACCTGCTCCGGCCGGTGCGAGTCCCCCGGTCTCCGCTCACTTATTCTCCGTGCTCGTCTCCTCCAGCTTCACTGAACTTCCTGTCCCGGCAGGAAGTTTAAACAGTAGAGCGCCCTCTACTGTTTTAACACCCCCGGCAGGAGGTTCAGCGAAGCTGGAGGAGACGAGCACGGAGATGAAGACAGCGGAGACCGGGGGACTCGCGCCGGCCGGAGCAGGTAATGCATGCAGGGGGGGAGGGGGGGGTAGCCACGGCAGCTTCACAGATTGTGAATCGATATCAGCATGAAACTAATCACAATCTGTTTGCAGAAAGGCAGCCATACGATCCCTCTCTGATCAGATTCGATCAGAGAGGGATCTATCTGTTGGTTGAATCTGATGGCAAATCGACCAGTGTATGGCCACCTTTACTGTTGCTGCTTCATTGAGAGCTTGTCTCAATGAAGTCCAAGATCTTGTAATAACAGTATCAATCAGTGACATTCTTAAATGTTCTGCCAAAGTTAGTGAATACTATATCTTATGTTCAGCATGTCCTTGTTCCTCCATATAGTATGTGCTCTTAGGCCTAGTGCACACCGGAGCGTTTCCGCTGCGGTTTGCGATCTGCTTGCGGGTGCGGATCCGCTAGGGTAATGTATTTCAATGGGCTGGTGCACACCAGAGCGGGAGACGTTTTGCAGAAACGCATACTCCCGGGCTGCTGCAGATTTTGGATTGCGGATGCGTTTCTGCCTCAATGTTAAGTATAGGAAAACCGCAAACCGCTCTGAAAAACGGCACTTCAGAGCGGTTTGCCAGGCGGTTTTTGTTACAGTAGCTGTTCAGTAACAGCTTTACTGTAACAATACATGAAATCTACTACACCAAAACCGCTAGACAAAACCGCAAAACGCTAGCTGAAACGCTGCAGAAAAATAAGAAAAAGCGTTTCAAAATCTGCTAGCATTTTGCGGATCTGCTAGCGTTTTTTTGTGTGCACCAGGCCAAATATAGTAAAATAATACGGCTGTGTGTGTATGTATGTACTGGGAGCAGAGCTGCAACGAGGGACTTGTCGGCTGCAAGGGGCTGGAGGAAGCCCGGTTAAGTAGATCTAGGGGTAGCATAGATTGCCTGACGTTTCCTTTAAGTCTAAGTGTTTTTATCTGCATGGGGAAAACACATTGGTCCTCAGTTTTCCTGTGCAGAAAGCAAGGGGGGTGGGGGGCTCCATCCAAAGTTTCGCAGGGGGGCCCAGTGATGTCTAGTTACGCCCCTGATTCTAATCCTTTGACTTTAATCATTTCAGTTCACTGACCAGGTCAATCATGCAACCATTAATGCTTGAGAGACCTCAAAACATGATCCGCATAGCAGTTCCATAAGCTTTGAAGGCAAACAAGCATTTTTTTTTCTTTTTTGGACTGTTGGCAGTGATAAGACTTGAGATTATCAGGCCAAGGCTGGTGTCCTCATTCCCCACATTTGTTGATTGAACAAAATCCTGTGGTCAGTAAAACAGATGACTAGTATTGTATCTGCTCATTGACTTATTTGCCAGGGCTTTCACATTAATCAATCAGAAATATGCATTTTTGTGACTATTCCTTGTTAAAGTGAAAATTCAAAAATGTGAATTTTCTATACTAACTGTAAGATCAATTAGAACTACTTTTACAAGCATGGCATCTGTTTGTTTGGTGTACATGTCAATCAGAAGTTCCCTAATTCCTGGATGAGTAATTTGCTACCCAGAATAGGAAACCTTGTTATTCATGTATTGCACCTGTACTCAAGTGGTCAGGTTAAATATGCTCATTAATGACACAATCGTGATTGTGCAACCTTACCAAATCTATGTAGTGGAATTAACAAACAGAACCAATATACTTCAAATGTATACTTTAGGTAGTCTCTCATATTGCAGCTCCATGATTGTACCATTAGTATGTACCTGCCACTTTCATACTTTCACCTGACAGTCTCTGGTAGGACTTGTTCACACTAAGGGCACTTTTAGTTTTTTTTGTTTTTTAAGCACTGGCGATTTTTACAATTGCCCTAAAAGCACTTATGCAATGATTCTTTATGAGAGTGTTCACATATGATTCCGATCCGCTCACCAAAGCGCTGCCTGTACCATTTTCGGGGCGATTTACCCAAATCGCAAAGCGCTTTGTATAGCGATTTCCCCAGCGCTTTCATAAATAAATACATTGTATTTATTCATTACCGGGTGAAAGAGAAAAAACAAATAGCTCTGCAAAAGCGCTTTAAAAAAAATAGGTAAGGCGCTGTGAGGCACAAAAAAAAAATCACGCACAAAATCACAAATTGCTGGCATCAGCGATTGCTATTTTATGATGTGAACAAGGCCATAAATCCAGTTTCAAGAATTTTTTTTTTTTCTAATTCCATCTAACAAACCTAATTTTGTAACCCTAGCCGCTAAGCCTCCCCTCCCCCTATCCCCATACCCATCTCCAAGGGGCACCCCATCATTCAGCCAGACAGTGCATGAAGTAGCAGCAGCTCACTGTGCTTTGACCTCAATCGGTGCTTTGTCCCGATTTCATCCTCTGTGCTGCAGCCCACAAACCACCATGCCGCTCCCAGGTTTTGGACTTAGGCTGCTTTTACAGTGAGACGTTACAAGCGCACATTAGTGCAGCCTGTAACGCACCCCACCACACAGCAATGAAAAATCAATGGGCTGTTCACAGTGCCCACGTTGCGTTACACAGTAACACTGCACGTTCGTTTGAAGTGCAGCATACTGTGCGTTCTAGCGGCTTAAGCCGCGTTAGACTGTTTGCACATGCTCAGTATGGGTGTTTTTTATTTTGTGGGCAGAGAGGAGGCGGGGAGAGGCTGCTACGTAGCCATGCACATGGCTACTTTATATTCACTGCACTTGCAGTGTTTACTTCCAGGAGCGGCCGCTGATTGGCTGGCGGGACCATGTGATGCGGAGAGCTCCGCTCACGTGGTCTCCGCAGCGCATCCGACAGAGCAGGCGCACCAAGAGCTGCTTTTAACGCTGCTCTTGGTAGCGTCCTGCTCCAACACCACCAGGCGTTGCGTTAGGGGCACGTTATGCGCCCTATAACGTCCCCTAAACGCAACGTCCTGGTGGGAAAGAAGCCTTAAGGTACATCCTTAGATTAGGTGTGTATTTGGGGGAGGGGAGGGGGAAATACAAATAGTGGTAAGCAGGCACTTATAAAAGAACCATAGTCGCATGAAGTAGTTAGTACAAAAATATTCAGGATGCCCAATTTTACTTTAAGTATCGTGGTTTCAGTATTAGAAACACTTTCTTTTATCTGTATATTGGTATGTAACCCTGCTCTCCAAGTGATGTTTAAAGGAGAACTGTAGAGAGAGATGTATGGAGGCTGTCCTATTTATTTCCTTTAAGCAATACCAGTTGCCTGGCAGCCCTGCTGGTCTATTTGGCTGCAGTAGTGTCTGAAACACACCAGAAACAAGCATGCAGCTAATATTGTCATATCTGTCAACTTTGTCAGAAAAACCTGATCTGCCGCATGCTTGTTCAGGGTCTATGGCTGAAAGTATTAGAGGCAGAGGATCAGCAGGGCTGTCAGGCAACTGGTATTGCTTAAAAGGAAATAAATATGGCAGCCTCCATATACCACTCACTACAGTTCTCCTTTAACCTAGTCTATTTAGTTATGCATCCCTGTCCCAGTAAGCATCACTTCCTGCTTGGATGGCTGCCAGACGTTAGTATGTGTTAACCCCCCAAGGCCTGTTTTTGGTGGTGTGGCCAAAAAAAAAATGGTATTGGGGGGAAAAAAAGCAATATTAATCATTAAATTACATTCAGTAATATTCCTATTTAATTAGTTTCTATGGGTATTGTCACATATCTTACAAGGTACCATGGGAGCTCTCTTTGTTTTTCATTTAATAGAAATATTCATTAGAAATATTCTTTCCACAGAAAACTACAATTGGTCTCAGGCTATGGCTGTCTTCAAAGCCTAATGATCAGATAGATCACAGCTCTTAGGCAGGGGACACACTTGTCTTTCTGTTTTCTGCATGTGTCTTTCTGCACACCATGTGTGTTTCCGTGCATAAAAAACGTGCACGTGTTTTCACAGCAGCTAATGTAATTGATGGAGAAAACTGACAAAATGTACAGAATCATGCTGCAGGATGTCTCTTTTTTTTTTGTTTGTTTTTTTGTTCTGCATGAGAAAAATGCATTCAAGTGTGAACTAGCCTATTGATTAACATGAGTTCTCTGTTTAAGTCAGTTTTTTTCTATGCAGAAAACATGCATGAAAATAGACACGTGTGTCCCCTGTCTTTATTGTGTGAAATGACCTGGTTGGACAACTTTCTGCCAATGATCTGTATTTTTTTATGTTTAATTACCCACCAGGTTTCAGGTGACCCTAAATGATCAAGGGCACGGCTACATCGCATATCAGAGTACCCAAGCAGCTCGGGGTGACCCAAACCACTAGGAAAGTATAAGGGAAGGGACTAATGGCCCATACTCACGAGGGACATTTGTCGCCTCAACACACGGCGCGCGCGTGTTGCGGCGACAGGTCGCTCGTGAGTATGGGCCGCCGCACGCGCGCGCACCCCGAACTGTCGCCCGCCGCTCATGTCGCCATGCGATTGAAAGTTTCAATCGCATGGCGACAGTCGCCGCCGCACCTCCCCCGCAACTGTCGCTAGTCCGCGTGAGTACGCGGACTAGCGACAGCAACCTCCATTGTATCAAATGGAGCTTCCGGCGGGGGGAGGAGGAACGTCGGCGACAGCTTCCGCCTCGCCGCTGGTCCCTCTTCCGCGTGTGTACGCGGAGGGACCTGGCGAGAAGCTGTCGCCGGCCTGTCGCCCACACGCTCACGTGTGCTGGCGACAGGCAACATTTGCAGCCCGTGAGTACGGGGCTTAAGAGACTGAAAAGCCCTCCTACTAAAAAGCAATGCTTGGTGTGACTTGCCTTCTTAAAACAGAAGGTACTTGGTGCCCAATTTCCGATACAACCCTTCTTTTTAGCTTCATCTTTGATGCCCAGTCTTTTGTCATAGCGCAACAGATTTATTTTTTCTGTTTTCAAAAGAGGTACCCGACCAACAGCAGGCTAGTGACCAATCTGCTGCACAATCTACTTGCTTCTGACTACAGGCTCTTCTTGTGCTGCCTTGCTAGGTAGACGAAATACAGTATACACATTTTAACCTGCACACAGGTTGACATATTTTACTACACAAAGGTCAGAAACGGTGAAGAACTGCAATCTGTCATAACCTTTAGACTTTTACTTGAAAGGTAGTAACTAGTCATTTCAGTGAACGGTAACCATCAATGTGATAGATCTATTGTCAGGCTCAAACTGACGGTTAGAACTGCGTGTGCTTATGTGTTTTTCTCAGAAAGGCAAAAACAAAAATTACGAAATGCATTGAAAGTGATATGTGATGACATGATGGAACTAGAGCTTCTTTGGTGACAGTGTTTTAAGTTACCCTTCACGGACTGTGGCGGTGTGGCTGTGACAGGTATCACAGCTGGCGCTGATGTCCATAATAACTAGCTTGTTTGGAGAATACATACATTACATCGCATAGAAACGCCCACATGAAAAGACGCGCCCATAACCGCAGGGTAAATTACTTGATCCCATTTCTGCCACGTGGCTAAATAACAAGTTGGTAAACTTGCCAAAACCATTGCAAGTCTGATGCAGAAATGGAGCAACTCACCCTCCTGCCCCTAAAAATGGCCCTGGCTCTTGCCCTGGAGTGCCCCAGGAGGGTTTCACCACAAAATAAGCCATACAGATCCCCCTGATGATCCATTTGAGAAAAGGAAAAGATTTCTCATTGGAAAGGGGGTATCAGCTACTGATTGGGACGCAATTCAATTCCTTGTTATGGTTTCTCTTTAAGGGCCCCCTGCAGCTGCATCCCTTGCAGGGGCTATTGTTGTGCCCCTGTTTGCACCAGTGTTCAAGTTTTTCTTGCACTTTGATAGATCTGCCCCATTGTTTTTATTAGTTATGGAGTTAAGAACTGATTGACTAGGAATCCTTAACCAATTGGTGCCTTTAATGTCATTGGGTTAGCCAGTCAGAAGGTTTTTTTTTTTTTTTTTTTCCCTGAAGACCATTTTGTGTTAGTTGTGTAAAATCACATAGTAGTTTAAAATGGCAGCAGCACAAAGGAAAAACTGCTGCCATCCTTTCTTATCATTATGACAAGACAAGACCAATAACATTTATATTGCGCTTTTCTCCTTGCGGACTCAAAGCGCCAGAGCAGAGCAGCAACCACTAGGGCGCGCTCTATTGGCAGTAGCAGTGTAAGGGAGACTTGCCAAAGGTCTCCTACTGAATTAGTGCTGGCTTACTGAACAGGCAGAGCCGAGATTCGAACCCTGGTCTCCTGTGTCAGAGGCAGAGCCCTTAACCATTACACTATCAGCCACTGTCAATTATGGTGTAATTGAGGGGACCCAGTCTAAAACAGTTAATTGACACTTAGTACTTCCTGTATAATTAGTACCTCACTAAGGTGGCCAGTTTGATTGCTGTATTAGTAATACAAAACAGATTTTCACAAAATTGCACCACCAGGTGGGTAGTACTGCAGAATGATCAGTGTTGTGAGCACAGAGACCCTTATTTCATTCCCAAAACGGCTATTTTTGAATATGCCACAGATGGTAAAATGTCAGATTTAAAAAAAAAAAAAAAAAAAATGTTAGCAACTGTTTTGGCTGGGAAACTAACTTCGCAAAAATCACATGCATATTATTTGTGACACACTGTTGTAAAAAGATTGGTAAATGCTGGTATCGGCTAAAAACAAACAAAAAGCTGAGCAACGTTTAAAAGGAACCTGAATTGAGAAGTATATGAAGGCTTGCCATATTTATTTACACCTGGCAACTAGTATTGTGGATGCAGTAATGTCTGAATCACACACTTCAAATAAGCATTGGGCTAATCTACTCCGATTTTTGCCTGAAACCACTAATCTGCATGCTTGTTCAGGGTCTCTGGCTAAGAGTATATAAGAGGCAGAGAATCAGCAGGGCTGCCAGGCAACTGGTATGGTTTAAAAGGGGGAAAAAAAATATGGCAGCCTCAATTTGCCTCTCACGTCAGGTTTCCTTTAAAAAGAAAGGGGCTCATATTTAAAGTGGACCCACATTAAAAATACTAGATTTCAGAAATAAAATCTATTTTCTAAATTATAATAAATGGCAGCCTTTTTTCAGCTGCATGATGACAAATCTAAAATATTTTACATTTATTGGAGGAACCCCTCCCTTCCTTTCGTATTGCCGGGACAGAAACTGGCAAAATGCTGGAGTAGGTGGTGCCCGGCAATGGAGGAATTGCTAATGGCTGCCACGTGTATAACCCCAGTTATGAAAAGAGAAGGGTGAAAAGCATGCATTGAAATGCTCATAAGCTTGAAGGAGTGTTTATTTATCCTTGTATGTGTCAGAGTGGTGCAACTAACTCTTTTGAATTAAAAAATGTTTGGTTTGGGTCCGCTTTAACAACTTCAGCCCTCAATTTAATTTATCACCTGAATGTGTACCTGTAAGGAAAAAAGTGCCTTTATGGGTTACTCACCTTAGCAGGTGGAAGCCTCTGGATCCAAAAGAGGCGTCCCCCGTCCTCCTCCGTCCCTCCGTTCCAGCACTGAGACCAGCAAAAAAGAGCTGGTGGACATGTTGGCAGCTCGCGCAGGCATGTCTGCGCAATAGCATAGACCCGATGGGGCTCAGCTATTTCCGCTGAAGCTAGGAGGCCGCTTTTCAGTGGTCCCAGCAGTGGAGGAGGGGTCTGCGGAGGACGAGGGAGGAAGCCTTTTTAGGAACTAAAGGCTTCCCTCTCCTAAGGGAAGTACCCCATAGGGGAGTGTTTTTTTTTTTTTTTTTTTTTTCCCCTCTACAGGTTTCCTTTAAAGGACAACTGAAGTGAGAATATGGAGGCTGCCATATTTATTTCCTTGTAAACTATACCAGTTGCCTGGCAGTCCTGCTGATCTATTTGGCTGCAATAGTGTCTGAATCGCACACCTGAAACAAGCATGCAGCTAATCCAGTCAGATCTGACAGTGTCAAACACCTGATCTGCTGCATGCTTGTTCAGGGTCCATGGCTAAACGTATTGGAGGCAGAAGATCAGCAGGATAGCCAGGCAACTGGTATTGCTTAAAAGGAAATATGGCAGTGTTCATATCGCTTCAGTTGTCCTTTAAGGACGGAAGCAATTTTCACATTTCAGCTGTCCTCTGATTGATTTCCAATAACTTAATCACTACTTATCACGGCTAAATGCTCTATATCTTCTTTATTTTTCTTTTCTTTTTTTTTTTTTTTGCCACAAATTAGGCTTTTTGTGTGAGATACTTGTTTTCTGTATCTGTTTATTTTCTATGTTTTTTTTTAAAGGGGGATTGTCAGCCACAAATTAAAAATTCCATTTACCCACTGTGCTGTGTTCATTATGCAGCTTAGAACCTCACTCTGCATTGCAAGCACTGCAATCTAATCAGAAATGTTTCTGTTGTAATAAATCTTATCTCAGTCAGACTAGCTTTGTTTGGCACATTGCCTACAAGAAGGAAGCTTGTCCTCTCCCCCCTCCCCCAACATTCCTGCTCATCACTAATTTGCTGAGAGCAGTTCAGTGCTGCTGAAATACGACCCATGTCGGTGCTCAAAGCAAGCTAGATATGACAGTGCAGATTCTGGGAGAAAAGCAAAGTAACGGAGGAAATATCAGGATTGGCTTCAGTCAGAGTGAATCAAGATGGCAAATGCCAGAAACAGAATTCTCTTTATTTACTATATAAAATTCACTGAAATCAAAATGTGGACAGTACAATACATCTGTTATGCAAGTAGCTATCTACTTATATATGTGTTTTTTTTCCCTGGCATACCGTAGTATGGCTGACCCTGCTGCTTTAAATCGGTATCGTCACCATAAAAATCTAATTTCAACAGCAACTGGTCTGAGTGTATTAAGTGATAAAGATGCCAATCCTGCATTCAAAACTTTCAAAACTTTTTCTGCTGTTATGATTTGGAGTTATCACATACTTAAGGAGCACTGGCCCTTTAGTAGTCGGTGTCAACCAATTGCATGCTGGGGCTTCTTTTCATCTCTAATCTATTCCTCCTCTTCCCTTTATTTCCCTGCCAGCTCCTTATCTGAAACCTAATCCCCTACTCACTTGTGTTTACAAGCAAGGCTGAGGCGACTCAGCGATTGGAGGAGACAAGAAAAAAAGTAAAGGGCAGAAATGACATCACGAGTTAGCCTTAACTGTGGGCAAAAGACATGGCCCCCACCAGGAACAGAATTCTCATAATTTACTATATAACATTCACTGAAATCAAAACGTGGATAGTGCAATACATATGTTATGTAAGTAGATCAAGTATTTATCTACTTATATATGTGTTTATTTTCCCTGGCATAGTATGGCTGATCCTACTGCTTTAAATGGCAAAAACAAGGAGAACATTAAAAATGCACTAATTCTCTTAATTCCATATCCTATAATTTTAAAATGAACCATGCTACTGATAAAACCCACTCCTTTTTTAGTTTCCCATTTGTCACGGTTACTGCAACGTTTAAATTAGGTGATAGAAACAGTTGTAGTTGAAACCCTACGTATTTTGAAAGTTTAACACCAATTACAGCTAAGGAATTTCTCCATACTGCATTATAGAAGTTGATGGTTCTATATCAATACCGTAACAAATAATACAACTAAATCTGAATAAATTAAATATATTCCTAGATTGTCAATTCATGCTTGGATTTTTTCAGATTCCATATGAATTAAGAGATGTGAAGTTGGTTAACAGTAGAAAATATGAAATAGTCTTAAGGAGGTCCTCCATGTTTAGAAAGCCCTGGAAATGACTGAAAATACTGTTAAGTACATAGGCACTGCTTCTCCTCCTTCCCCTGTAGTATAGACCCAGTCGTATTTCACCTTTGTACACAGTCTATGAAGAGGCATGGGCAGAGGGTGGAGTTCAGTTTTGTGTGACTTGTCAGTCTTTATGCAGAGATAAAGTTGCTTTTGCCAGCAACACTGCCTCTTGACCTTACGGACTTTTCTGCTCTCCCTCAATGTAGTGGCAAGACAGGCTTTGTTCTCTGGTGTGAGTATGACGATCTTTCTGTTTCTGCTGACTGTGTAAAATACCTCTGACTCATTCTAAACAAATAACTATGTATTAAAGGGAACCCAAGGAAAGAGGTATATGGATGCCGCCGTATTTATTTCCTTTTTAAACAATACCAAATTTCCTGGCACTCCTCCTGATCCTCTGCCTTTAATACTTTTAGCCTAATGCTGGGCATACACGGCACGATAATGCAATGGTATCGAGCCAGTGGCTCGACGCCGGCTCGTCCGCGCGGATCGATTCCCGCTCGTCCCCGCGGGCACTTCCTTATCTGCGCTTCGTTTTTGCCCATTGTCCGCCCGCGGGGATCGAGCCGGGAATCGATCCACGCGATGATTGGACACGGCGGAAATTATCAATCGAGCCATCAGCGGCTCGATTAATAAGGAGCAGTCGAGCCGTGTATGCCCAGCAATAGACCCTGAACAAGCATATGCAGATCAGGGACTCTGACTCAGGTTTTACTGGATTAGCCATATGCTTGTTCCAGTGTTTTGATTCAGACACTACTTATGCCAGTAGATCAACAGGACTACCAGGCAACTGGCATTATTTACATGGAAGTAAATATAGCAGCCTCCATATCACTCTCCCTTTAAAATGGAGATTATGACTGTGTTTTATTTTGCCTGTGTTTGTTCCTTTGCACTTAAAGGGGACCTGAAGAGAAAGGTATATGGAGGCTGCCATGTTTATTTCCTTTTAAGCAATACCAGTTGCCTGGCAGCCCTGCTGATCCTCTGCCTCTAATACTATTAGCCATAGTCCCTGAACAAGCATGCAGCAGATCAGGTGTTTTAGATTTTAAAGTCAGATCTGACAAGACTAGCTACATGCTTGTTTCTGGTGTTATTCAGATACTACTGCAGAGAAATAGACCAGCAGGGCTGCCAGGCAACTGGTATTGATTAAAACGAAATAAATATGGCAGCCTCCGTATACCTCTTACTTAAGTTCTCCTTTAAAGTGAACCTCCAGACTAAAAATCTACTCAGCAGCACTGAAAAGGCTTGGTGTTTCTTTAACAGTTTCACAGCATCTGATGATGTTCTCAGTTCTGCTGTTTTGGTGCAATTTTTTAATTTATTTTGAATTTGAGAATTGAAGCCTAGCGCGCTCAGCTGGGAGGGGTGATCAAGACACAGGACAGTTGGAACTGTGTCTTTGCTCCCTGTCATCTCCTTAAACCAAAAAGATGGCTGCCCCATGAAAAAGATGGCTGCCCCCATGAAATCACAAACATTTGCCTGTTTTTTTTTTTTTAAACTGGGTGGGTAAGAGATTATATTGCCTATCTATTTTAATTAACATAACTAATGTAACTTAATGACTGTATGTTTGTTTAGGCTGAAGTTCCCCTTTAACTTGGTCCTTTTCTACTATTCGCCAGCATATACAGTATTTTCTGTACAGTGTTTTAATTATATTTGTATGTATGTGTCTGTATATATGGTTAAATATGTAAATTTTGACTCCTTATTAAAGTCAGCTTTATACTAGCTACTATAAGTGACAGCTATATAGGAAAAAATAAATATATAATGCATTTTTTTTCTATGAAAAAATGTACAACTAGTATCTGCCGGAGAGATACATAGAGGGTGCACTTCTCTTGCGCAGACTGGCTGTGACTGGCTGAAATTACGGGACCCAGTACCGGAGCTGAAGAAGGCTGAAGACGGCAGCGTGGGAGCGATCCATACGGATGGGGCTGGAGGAAGCCCCAGGTATGTATAAACTTTTGTATTGTCTCTGGTTTCCTTTAAGGTATTCTCAAATTCCTATTTCCAAGGTTTGAAAAGTTGTATACGTTAAGCATCCAAAGATTACCATATGGAATAGCGGTCCAAAGAATTTATTTAGAAGCTGATTTGCAGGGTATATAGGTATACCTAAACTACCCACTGTACCCAGATTTTGTCTAATGAATAACATATGCATTATATTGATACATGGGTAGAGTGAATTATCTGAGAAATAGAACATTTTATCATATTTTCTTTTAATTAGATTCAATTTATTAAGCATCGGAGTCGGTGCATTTTTTTTTCCCGACTCTGACTCCCAGGTACTCAAAAATTACTCAGACTCCACAGCCCTGGGGGGCACTGTCTTCCACCCTATTTGATTTAAAACTGCCCCGCTGAATTACTTTCTGAAGCCAAAACACTATTTGGTAATATTTGTTGTTCACGGGAACCAAACCAGGCATGCTCAAGGAATAAATCTAAGAAGGGACTTCTCTGTTCTTCCACACCTCCTGCTGGAGCAAAGATCAGACCTCTGGTGCCAGTATCCTATTCAATGGTCCTCTTTTCCTATAAAGTTATAATTACCTGTTGGGTGTTCTTCTGAATCACTCCCAGAGCTCTGTGTCCACTAGCTACCGGCGCATAGCCCTGTTCTCTACTGAAAAGCACCATGATATTTTTTTTACCATACTCTGGAAACCATCAGATACGGAACTTCGGGAGTGATTCAGAAGAAAAAGACCCGACAGGTAGTTAACTTTACAGGAGAAGGGAACTCATTAAATATGTAATTTACACTGGAGGACCGCAAAGACCATTCCCTTCGACTATGTATTGACTAATAGGAGCTTAAAAAGATAACTATGAAATGTTTTTACTGCTTCTAGTCTTTGAATTATTAGTCCCTCAGGTCTGCCTGAATCTTTACAAGGTTGGATCTCTGAGGAACCTTTAACCTGGTAAAAATCTAAGAGGGGATGAATAGAAAATTGGCTTTTGCACCTGCTTTCATGCATTTTGGATGCCTGGTCCAAGCCCTCCTGAAAGAAGATTGTTGTTTTGGACTGCCTGATAATTTATAGACCTTTTGAGCAGAGAGATATGAATTTTAATATATATATAGTCTAGTTTCTGGAGCTAATATCTTTCAAATACCCCAAGCAAATATTTGTAATCCTGCAATAACCTACACTTTCCTAGTGGGATCCAGTGTTTCCCCAGCTTTGTCAGTTTGTAGTGCCTGTTACCTTTACCCTTTGAATCATCCCATGAAGTGCTTAGCCTTCAAAAAACTCCTACATTTCACCTCCACCCTTGTACTTCCAGATTTAGCATTGCCAGGTGAAGAATTGCAAACTTTTAAGTTGGAGTCGTCATATCCCAACAATATAGACCTAAGCAGGTTCTTTTATGATGCTTTTTTATTTAGGGAAATTTCTGAAGTTGAAAAGAATTATGGCATTGCATGGTAGCCATCGCTTTAGCCCTGGCTATAATCTAGGGGGGCATGGCCAAAAGTTTTGGTGCGGAGGATGGAGGGGGGCAGGGATGAGTTGTGCAGGGGGCCTGGCTGGTTTTGTTTTTGCTAGGGGGGGCTCGGGTTTTTTTAGGCGGCCTGCCAGGTTTTCGGTGTGCCCTGATTTACTACTTATAGTTTTATTAAAAAAAAACTTTATTTTTATTTTATGTAAACGGTTTTTAATAGGGAAAATTGTACTTCTAACACTTTTTTTTTTTTTTTTTTTTTTTTTTTTTGATCTGTAAACTGCTGTGTTTTTAATCAGCATTAAATAACTACAGGAAAGTGACAAATGTATAAAACGGACAAAAATAAGCCTTGTATAGAGACTTTCCTAGTTTTTAAATTTCACACAAAATATTCAGATGATGTGACGATCACTGCAGATATCTTTAGTAAACTGCTCCCAATAAGCAGGAAACCTCAGCACCTTTAGAAAAAGCTACATGTTGCAGCTCCCCATTTCTTGTATTACATGTTTACTTTCACAACATTGTATTTGAGGCTGATTTTCAGTGCCATGAATTAGAAAGCCAACAGGCATTGTTTTCTCCCAGTGCTTCAGATTTCTGCTGAGTCACTGGCCAGGCGCTGCTTTTGTCATGTGTTCTTGCTCTCTCTTTTTTTTTTTTTTTCTTCCATAAACATAATTACACATCCGCCTGGCACTTGTATGTTAGTTTCACCAGAAAACTTGCTGAGTTTGTGAAAGCTTGAATGGGGGAGGGAGGCCTCCTGAGATTCTAGGTGAAATGTGACCAATTCTCAGTGCAGATTAACCAAGGGCCCATTGGCATAGCATAGATATACAGTGAATGCAGATAAACATCCACCACTGCCAGGTGACCTAGGGGGTGGCATCAGCACATTACAGAAGGGAATGGCAGCTGTGCGAATTGAGGTCTGTGCTTGCTGCGTGGCATATGATTTCTGGCCAACAGCTCTGGTAAGAAATGTGGACCCAAACACTGAACTCAACGCTTTTTAGGCTCCATTGAGATCTAAAATAGCAAAACGCTAACTATTACCGCTAGCATTTTGCGGGAGTGATTTTGCCACGATTAACACGGAAAAATCACTGGACACAGTAGCGTTTTGGGAGCGACGCGATTAGCGGTTCTATACATGCTAATCGCGATCGCTCAAGAATCGCCACCAAAATGCTGCAGGTAACGTGTTTGTGATTATTGCTAATCGCAAAACGCCCATGTACGCGGCAGTGAGAACACTGCCATAGGATAACCTGTGCAAAGTGGTTTGCAGTGACCAGGAATTGTGCGATTCCCGCTCAGATGTGAACGGGGCAGTGGAAAAATTCTTCCTAATAGTTTGCTTTTATTTTATGTAGCGGTTTTGCAGCATAGCAAGACCAGCACATTTCAGGCCTTGTGCCCTTTGTCATGTGCACTCCATGAAATAAAAGCAAATTGGAGGAATGCATTCAGTTGTTTGGGACCACATTTCTTACCAGAGTATTGGAAGCTTGATGAGCCTCTTCACGTGATGGACTCCCTGCAACACACTGTTTGACCTTAGGCCTGGGGATGAACCACTAATTACACTGGCCAACTGCTACCATTCAGCTCAATTATTTTTGTGTGTGCCCATGAACCAGTCAATGTTTATCAGTGGGCTGGTTCACATCACATGCACCTTTTCCATTTGCAGTAAAGACTTTGCAGATTCTTTTTTTCCCCCCACATCTCTCATGGGTATCGTTACAATCTACGGTGCATTTGTTTTACGTGGGTGTCATTAGTGATTTTTTTTGTTTTATACCACTTGGTCTGAGGTTTGGTCGGTAAAATAGGACTATTTTCTTTTACCGATTCAACACTTTCTAGAAATCATTGTAACAACTGCTAATACAAGTACGGTATTGATCTCTAGTGGTTATCCTTTTCTGCTGGCAGTGCACAGTGGGATAAACATCACAGACAGTTCTGTGAGGAAACTTTCCACTCTGAACTGTTTCTTTCCCCAATCTGCACGCTGCCACCAGAAAAGAATATCTGCTGAATATCAGTCACAGAGTATAATCACTGTATCAGTGGTAATTGTAGCATACCTGAAGTGACATGATGAGATAAACATAGGTACATGTAGTACTAGCCTTACAAATTGTCTGAAGCTTTTTTTTCTTTCTTTTTTCTAGTACAGCAAGAGTTAAAAAAAAAAAAAAATGAACATTGTCAATTCAGTCCTTTCCTGAAAAGTAAATAGAAGTTTTAGTGTTCCCAGTAATGTTTCTGTATATTCATTTTTTGTGTAGTAACTTAAGCAGAAAAATTCCGATGACTGTGTGACCCACTAAAAAGAAAACACAAATGCATAGAACAATACATTTATTTATTTTTATTTTTTTTGATGTGTACAAATCCTAGGGCCCCAATTCCAGTTGCAGAGCATTTGCATGTATGTGTTTTTTCCCCAGGCAAAGTTGAGTGAGGCTGCTTTCACAGTGGGACGTTACAGGCGCATGTTAGAGCAGCCTGTAGTGCAGCCCAACTCACAGTAATGAAAAATCAATGGGCTGTTCACAGTGCCCACGTTGCGTTACAGTGTAACGCTGCACGTTCAATGAGCTGTGCGTTATACGCGGTTTTAGCCGCGTTAGACTGTTTGCACATGCTCAGTAATGTTGGAGGAGGAGGTGAGAGTCCGCTATTGTGCCTAGCCACATGGCTAATTAATATTCACTGCACTGTGTGATGTCACGTGTTTACTTCCTGGAGCGGCCGCTTTGTGCGACGATTGGCTGGTGGGACCACGTGATGTGGAGTGTTCCGATCACGTGGTCTCCACAGTCTTTTGAAGCATGCGCCGGTTTCATTCTACCAGTATCGAACGAAAACGGCACACCAAGAGACTCATAACTCGTCTCTATGTAGCATCCAACTTTAGCACCACCATGCGTTGCGTTAGGGGCAAGTTATGCGACCTTAACATCCCCTAAAACGCAACGTCTTGGTGTGAAACAGCCCTAAGTGCAAAAAAAAGTGAAAGTAAAGAAATAAATAAAAATAACACAACCACCCCACCCAAACAAAAAGTGACATTGCATGTATATAATCTGTGTTATTTTATTTCAGGTGTGTTGGAAACAAGAATTATGAGCAACCCTTTCCAGCGGCTAGTGGAGCCACTTGATCCAGCTAAACCTAACAAGAAATTCTTCAACCTTTACAAGCTACATGATGCAAGATATGGTATGAAATTCAACTTCTGCTACAGATTTATGACACAAGACAGCCATTCCTATAGAGATAGACTAACCAGAATTACTGTTCATATAACTGACCAATGCTGGGTGCTCTTCATAAAAATGCACTGTATCATGTATGTCTGTGTCTGGCAGGACATTAGGGCTCATTTACATTAATGCCAAACTAATTTGCAGCTGACATGGCTTTAGTATAATTTTAAACAATATTTTGTTGTACTTTTACAGCTTCCCACATTGATTACAATGTGAGACTAATCCATAGTTTTAGGCTACTTTCCCACCAAGACGTTGCGTTTTAGGGGACGTTATGGTTGCATAACGTGCCCCTAACGCAACGCATGGTGGTGTTAAAGTTGGAAGTCAGATTGAGCCGTGTTATGTGGCTCTCAAAGCAGCCGCTCCAGGTTAGTGATACCGTAGAAAGTCAGGATCTTTTTAAGGATTCGGATCATTTGCATCGGATCATTGAAAAGATCTGGATCTTTGAACCGAATTATTTAAATCATTTTACTAGGGAAGCAGACTGGGTGAAATGACTAGCAGGACAGGACTTTCCCGGCACTGTACATTCTGTATGTTCCTGTTTCTTCCAGACAGACATCCACTGTGAACCGAATCTTTCATTTTGGTGATCCGGATGATTCGACTCACAAAAAAAGATCCGGATCAAATCACCGATTTGTTCATGATCCGGACAACACTACGGTCACACCACGAGTCACCACAGTGCAGTGACTATTAATTACACATGTGGCTGGCCGCGGAGGAGGAGGGGAGACCTCCTCCTCCAACATTACTGAGCATGTGCAAACAGTCTAACGTGGCTTAGCTGAGTATAACGTACAGCATGCAGCACTTTGTACAATGTAACGCAACGTGGGCACTGTGAACAGCACATTGATTTTACAGTGCTGTATATATATACTACGATTCCTCTTTCAGAAAAAAAAGCATATTCAAAGAGAACTCAAGCCTGAACTTAATCGTAAAACAAAACATACGATCTAAACCAGCTCTCCTACCTGAGTCCGATCCCCCTTCTTACCATTATGCGGTACCTTCCGTTCGTTGTCTGGGTCGCAAGGAAGATTTTACAAAATGGTCCCAACCGCAGAAGTACATCCGGGTCATCGCACTTCCATGAGAGTAGTGACTGGGCTCTGGGAATGCTCAGTTCATCCTCTGGGACCTGTAACGAAAAATCCACAACGCCGGATGGATTGCGGAAAAATGGTCGCATCCAGTCCGGCAAGCGGACTTTCCAACGTGGGATGCGGAAATTCGTCCGCATCGGCTGCGCAAACCCGTCCGAGCACTCTGCTCCAAACTCACCAGCATGCTGCTCACCAGGGCTCTGCCATCTTGCCTCTAGGGGGAGGGCGCGCACGCCAGACACGCCTTTATACACTTAGAAAGCGTGTCAGCTGACCTGGAGGTCAGCTGACATTTTAGCCTGCTTTGATTGGTTGCTGCCTGGGGTGGAGACTTCTCTCCCAGGCAGTATATAAGGAAGTGCTTTTCAGTCACACTTCGTCTGTGTTTGCGATACCCTGTGTCAACACTCAGACCTAGTCAGCCTTGTCTCTGGTATTGTGTTATATATTGGTTTATCGCCAATATATACACCTATTATACTGTTTGATTTATCGTGTATGATTCTGTGCCTGTCTTGACTATTCTTCTGCTTCCTGATTCTGTAATTCGCCAGCCCGTACCGTTATCGACTATTGGCTTGGTTTCCGACTATTCTCTTGTCTCACGTTTCTGTACTGTTGCCGAACCTCATTTTGTCTGACCTTTCTCCCTTCAGTGGAACGTCTCCCACTGTAGGGTTCTATCAGAGGCTTGCCTCTTGAGACAACCGCCTCTAGCAAACCCTTGCTGCTAGAGGCTGAGACTCCTCCATTACGTCCTTTGGAGGATCTCACACACAGGGTTCCCATTCAGAGGTAACCACACCTCTGAGGAATTACCGTGTGGTGGACTTTTCCACAATACTTGTGAATTCATACTGTATATCATTGTTTGCTGTGCCAGCTTGCTGGAGGTTGTATTATTGTGCCTTAGAGATACTCTATTGCACCAAGCATCTTCTTGCATCCGATTGTTCCGTGTCACGCTATATTTCCATTATTGGTGATTCTGCAGATCACCATATAATCAGGTATAGCATCTGTATTATTGGTGATACTGCAGATCACCAATAATCAGAAAGTCTGTGATTGCTGACACCAATCGTTACAGGACCTCGGGAGCAAGAACAGGCAGGGGAGGGGCATCTTAATGCCGGAGTGGATGTTATGCAGGAGTGCCTTTCCTGCAAAGGATACGCCTTCCAGTTTCAGGCTACCAACCAGCTGCTTGTCTGCATTTTTAAGGGGGGTGGGGGCTGCGAAGATCAGGGGAGACCGGGCAGGGCCGAGAGGTCACAAAGTTGTGTGATTGTGAAGGGACCATGCCTCTGTGTCCCATTCAATAATAGTAATATCCGCCTCAGGTGCACTTTAACCATTTCAGCCCGTGGGGATTTTTCACCTTATGCAACAGAGCAATTTTCACCTCCCATTAATTCACCAATAACTTTCACTACTTATCACAATGAATTGATCTATATGGTATATATGGTATATTTTGCTAAGAATTAATTTTTTCTAAATGCATTTTCACACGAATATTAAGAAAAAAATTAAAAAAAATTAATTTTTTCTCAGTTTTCGGCCATTATAGCTTTAAAATAATACATGCTACCATAATTAAAACCTGTGTATTTTATTTGCCCATTTGTCTCGGTTATTACACCATTTAAATTTTGTCCCTATCACAATGTATGGCACCAATATTTTATTTGGAAATAAAGGTGAATTTTTTTCAGTTTTGTGTCCATCACTATTTACAAGCTTATAATTTTAAAAAAATGTTCGTAATATACCTGCTTCACATGCATATTTAAAAAGTTCAGACCATTAGGTCACTTTTTTTTTTTTTTTGTATTTTTTATTTTTTCCCATTAAAAATTTTATTTGGGTAATTTTTGGTGTGGGGGCTAAACAGTTAATTTTAAATGTAATAATATCGGTTTATTTTATTAAAAATGTATGTAGATGTAGTTTTACAGTGAGATTTTTTTTTTTTTTTTTTTTTTTCCCGGAAGCCCTGGGAGGACGGGAAACCTTTTTTTTTCTTTCTTTTTTTTTTTTTTTTTTTTTTTTTTTTTTTTTAAGACCCCGTCCCCTGATAAGAAGCTGTCGGTTTTTCTGCCGGAGACTTAGATTGATGAATGGGAACTATATTCCCATTCATTGATCTCTGGGCTAACGGGGCGGCACGGGGGCGCGCAGCAGCAGCCCAGCAGCTGCTGTCTAGACGCAACAATCACGTCCAGGTGGCAGGAATGGTTAAAGCTCAGCAATGTGATGGTCCTACATAATGCTATCTATCAAACCACAATTTAAACGATCGTCCTGATCAAATCATTAAAACTGAAAAACTGAAAATTTGCGTTTGATTTGATCATATTATTCACTAGTGACTTGGCCCGTTTAAAAACAGGCTAGGTCTGTCACTAATACCGCCGCGCGCATGCGAGCACGCATCCCCGCCGCACGTGCCCACGCACACCTCTTCTGGCCCCGTCCTCCGGCTCTCAGCAGTGTCTCTGCTTCTGTCCCTGCACATGCACAGTGCAAAAAAGCACTGACACAGGGACATTAGCGTTTTATTATATAGGATTCTGTCAGATAATCGGATTTGGAGTACAGATGATCTGTGTCCTCCTATAGAAACATATGAAACGTAATGATGCCATATTTGTTTTCAGACAAAATAATCTTACCTTAGTATATATATTCATGTTTTCACAGAACGTTTGCCCTACTCCATTCGTGTGCTGCTGGAGTCAGCCATCAGGAACTGTGACGAGTTCCTTGTAAAAGTCACAGATGTAAATAACATCCTGAACTGGAAAGTCACCCAGCATGAGAATGTGGAAGTGCCATTTCGTCCATCCCGTGTTATTCTGCAGGACTTCACGTAATCGCTCCATTTATCGTCTGATAACACTTAATATCATGATGTAGATCTCTATTGTTGGACTTTATCCTGCTAAAGAGAATTCTACATTTTAAGAAAAATACAATCCTTACAAAAATTGTTGGAAAACTTTATTCCACCTTGTCACATGGGAGTGCCAAAATGTGCGCCAGCCTCTAGTTTACTCTAGTTGTTCAAAATGTGTAACAAAGGTTCCTGCTCTGTGCAGCTTATTACCCATGCAGCTGGAGCAGAACCTCTAGTCAGTACATACTCTAAGGCTGGTTTCACAGTGGGAGGTTACAGGCGCACGTTAGAGCAGCCTGTAACGCACCCCCACCGCACAGCAATGATAAATCAATGGGCTGTTCACAGTGCCCACGTTGCGTTACACAGTAACGCTTCACGTCCAGACAACGTACTGCATGCAGTACTTTATACGCGGCTAAGCCACGTTAGACTCTTTGCACATGCTCAGTACGGGTGTTTTTTTTATTTTTTATTTTAGGGGCGGAGAGGAGGCGGGGAGAGGCCGCTACGTAGCCAGGCACATGGCTACTTATTATTCACTGTACTTGCAGTGTTTACATCCTGGAGCGGCCGCTGATTGGCTGGCGGGACCACGTGATGTGGAGAGCTCTGCTCACGTGGTCTCCGCAGCGCCTCCGACAGAGCAGGCGCACCAAGAGCTGCTTGTAACGCGGCTCTTGGCAGCGTCCTGCTCCAACACCACCAGGCGTTGCGTTAGGGGCACGTTATGTGACCATAACGTCCCCTAAAACGCAACGTCCCACTGTGAAACCAGCCTAAAGAGAAGCACTGTAAAATCTTAGATTGTAAGTAACTTGGTTTGCAAGCACTTTGCAATTAAACTAGGTACCCCAAATTGCTGATCCCACAAGGTATAAGCATTAATTTATACCTTGCAATGATGAAAGGCAAATATCCTGAAACTACTATGCAAGTTGTATGAATGACACCACATTATGAGGGGCTACAGGTGCACTATAAACCAGTGATTATTAATGCATACCTGTCTCACAAAGGCAAAAGAGAGGATCCACATGTTGCTCAAAAAGCCTTCTTTATTAGTGGACGTACCCAACACCAACAAACGTTAAAAAGCTGACATGCTTGACAGTAATGGTGAATAAAAAGGGCCCTGGATTAAGGTGCCACCCACCTGTCACACCCACAAAAGGGGCGGCTCAGTTGTCAGCACAATCAAATTCAACATCACTACTATGCATGGGAAATCAGTCTCCTAATCCAGGATCCCCTAAACTTCAAATGTTAATGTATATAAAATAAAATATGAACAATAACTCCCTTTTTGTGGGTGGCACCTTAATCCAGGACCTGTTTTTATTCAACATGGCTGTCATGAAATCCTCAGCTATGAGACGTCTGAAACATGTCCGCTTTTTAACGCTTGTTGGTCTTTGATACGTCCACCAATAAAGAAGGACTTTTGGGCAACGTGCGGATCCTCTCCTTTTTTTCGTTGTCCCTTTTGACCTGCTATCCTGATCGAGGACTGCCCTGGAACTTGTTGAGGTGTAGCTGTATTCCCACTTCCACTTCTTTCTCTAATACCTTTGTATCCGCTGGTCCCTATGTATATTTCTTACTGTATTACTGCTGCATTTCTAGACCCAGCAAAGTAAGTCATTTTAGAGTTCTGTACTTCTTTCCTCCAGGGGTGTGCCTGCAGTGGTGGATTTTGCAGCCATGCGGGATGCTGTAAAACGTTTGGGAGGAGATCCCAAGAAAATCAACCCTATATGTCCTGCAGATCTGGTGATTGATCATTCCATTCAAGTCGACTTCAACAGGAGGTGAGACTGTTCCAAAATGATCTCCTGCCATTTTGCATGAAACTATTGCATGTATCATCCTATAATCTTCCCATAGTTTTATGATTAAGGAAACGATGCATGAAAACTCCTCCCACTTTTTTCCATCCAGCCTTTTTTCTGGCCATTGCTTACGCTTATCATCTGGTTCAGTTTTGGAGCTGTAAGCTATGTGGTCTCTACACATCCTGTACCTGTGGCGGTTCTGACTACCTTACTTTTTGCCTGCTGCATAAAATCAGCACTAGTATAAATCCTCTCTTCCATTATTTTTAGTAAATATACAGCTACAAAGAAATAAACCAAAATCCCCTTTGTCTGCACACCTCCTTCTTCTTATCCCCTGTTTTTCAGGGATGACAGTTTACAAAAAAATCAGGATTTGGAGTTTGAAAGGAACAAGGAGCGGTTTGAATTTCTGAAGGTGAGTGTCACACTGAATTATAAAACACACCAGGAGCCCAATCTTGTGTATTCTTCTTGCTGGAAAGGTCAGTACATGGAGAAAAGTAATTATACTCACAAGGCTGGGTTACATAGGAGGCAACTACTCAAACAAGCATGTGGGGAAGTACTGCCCCCACTCGTGGTCACAGCTCTTCAGAAAAGGTCCACACGTGGTGGGGTCCCCTCAGTGGGGATGGTAGTGTTATCAGGCACCCAAGAGGTTTTGCAGCACTTTCTAGACACATAACTTGACCTGAGGAAGTGGCTTATGCCGTAAAACGCATTGTTAAAATAAAGTGCCTAATTATTATTATATTTATTTTTATTTATTTTTATTCTTTTTTTTACAATTTGGACATAGAATTTGATCAAAACATTCAAACCATGCATCTTTGCAGCCATGATAGCTGTGCATCATGCAGAAGACTGACATCCCAATATTATTCTAGGGAAAAAAAGGGGCTACTTTTGCTAACGTCTAGGACCCACTTTAAGGACGCTCCCAGGTAAAAGGGGACATTTTTGGCAATATTTTCTATATGAAAGGATTACGGTTATACACTATCACTGCTTATGGATTTTTCCTGATTGTGGTCCTCTGAAAAAAAAAAGAGAGAGAGAGACTGAACTAGGGTTTGAAAAAAAAAATGTGGTGTGTGTGTGTGTGTGTGTGTGTGTGTGTGTGTGTGTGTGTGTGTGTGTGTGTGTGTGTGTGTCTGTCTGTCTCATGTGAGCCGTGCCTTAGTCAGGTTGAGTGTGAGGTATATCAAATGCTTGTTAATTCAGTTGTGTATTTGAATTGCAGTGGGGCTCACAAGCTTTCCAGAATATGAGGATCATCCCCCCTGGCTCTGGGATCATTCACCAAGTCAATCTGGAGTATCTGGCCAGAGTAGTGTTTGACCAGGATGGCGTGTATTACCCGGACAGCCTCGTTGGTACAGATTCTCACACAACAATGATCGATGGGCTTGGAGTTCTTGGTTGGGGTGAGAAGAAACCCCACATTTAATCAAAAACGTATACAAAATGACAATTTTAGCATTTCTGTTTAATGTATTAATTCAATTTTAATAGACTTAGCAAAGAAATGAACAGCGCTACTTAAAACAGATAAGTGCCTACCTGCAAGAGAGTGCAAGCCCCACTTGTGGGATAAAATACACACCGAGCATACACATAACCTGTCTACCACTGGAGGATGTTGGTTTCCTGTAACAGCTTGCATGCAGCTTGTTAAAGAGAACCAGAGACGAAGCACCCTCATGTATTTTTTTACATTTATCAGTGGGAACATGACAGTAAACACCTACCCTGTTTTAGTTTCATTCTTATCTGCTTAATAAGTCTATTAGCAGCTGTGATAAGAATCCCCGACTGGCTCAGTCTAGGTTTGACCTGGAATCATTAAAGCTGAGTCACTCTTCTGTGGAGTCTTTTCAAGCCCAAGCCTGCCACCTCCTGGCTCAGATTTCCTGCTTTGCATACTGAGAGCTGTGATGACATGGGAGGGGCTGCTCCTGCTGAGAGAGAAGCTCTGAAACAGACGAGTTTTCAGAGCAATATGCAATATGATCTGTGTGCTCTGTGTGCACTCTGTCTGCATAGATACTGATGATGACTGCAGTTTCATTCCTATGAGAGACACTTCCTACAGGCAGCTGCACATCATACCAAAATGAAAGCACACAGATGAAAGGCTGCAGCAGCCTTTCTCATATAGCCTAGATAGCAGCCTAGTCTCATATAGCCTAGACAGCACATCCAGAACAACTCATAACCCGGAAGCAAAAGGGATATGAGCTGGCGGCCATATTTGATTTTTCCTGGAGCAATAATGGATAAAAAACACTAAAAAAGGCACACCAGAGCGGCGAAATTATCAGGTAGAGCATTTATTCTTTACAAGCTATCCACTGATATGTTTATTTTGTGTGAAACGTTCATCTCTGGTTCCCTTTAAAGAGTCTGAAGCGAGAATAAATCTCGCTTCAGACCTCATAGATAGCAGGGGCATGTGTGCCCCTGCTAAAACGCCGCTATAGCGCGGCTTAACGGGGGTCCCTTCACCCCCAAATCCCCCTCGATACACCGGGGGAGCGCTTCCTGGTTGGGGCAGGGCTAACCGCCGCAGCCCTGCCCCACGCGCGTCTGTCAGCGCGTATCTCCGCCTCTCCCCCGCCCCTCTCAGCCTTCCTTCACTGAGAGGGGCGGGGGAGAGGCGGCGATGCGCCGCTGACAGACGCGACTGGAGGCAGGGCTGCAGCCGTTAGCCCTGCCTCCAGGAAGAGACAGCCAGCGACTTTTTCACGACACACTTTTGCGGGGGGTGGGTTGGGGGTGAAGGGACCCCCGTTTAGCCGCGGGATAGCGGCGTTTTAGCAGGGGCACACGTGCCCCTGCTATTTATGAGCTCTGAAGCGAGATTTATTCTCGCTTCAGAGTCTCTTTAAGTACTCATCCCTCCCACTGCGGAGAAGTCATCCCCCTATGGGAGGGGACCTAACACTAACTAAATCCTAACCTATGCATAGCCTGGGTGCGCTACCAAGTAAATCGAAAATTAAAAATTGCGCAAAAGGTGGATCAGTGCATCACCAGGCCGCCTGCGCTGATCCACCTTTTGCGCAATTTTTAATTTTCAATTTTACTTGGTAGCGCACCCAGGCTATGCATAGGTTAGGATTTAGTTAGTGTTAGACCCCCTCCCATAGGGGGATGACTTCTCCGCAGTGGGAGGAACGAGTACTTAACAAGTTGCATGCAAGCTGTTACAGGAAACCAACATCCTCCAGTGGTAGACATGTTATGTGTATGTTCGGTGTGTATTTTATCCCACAAGTGGGGCTTGCACTCTCTTGCAGATAGGCACTTATCTGTTTTTAAGTAGCGCTGTTCATTTCTTTGCTATGTACTATTTTTTTAATTCAATTTTGGTCAGCTGCTCCCACTTAGCAGCCTTGCTTTTTGTGTATATGCAGAGCTTCTGTTTGGGTTCAAGGTGCGTTTGTAGTTTCTGGGGAGGCTCAGCGCACCTCTGATTGTAGGCCATTCGAAGGCGGCCTGGTGATGCGCTGATCCACCTTTTTGCGCATTTTTTAATTTTAATAGACTAGACTAGAAAAACTCACCAGATTGCTATATAACGCAAAGAAAATAAAAACTAAGCTGATAAAAACATTATCTCAGTTTAAATAAGAAGCATGAATTATTTGAGTGTGAAATATTCCATAAAAAAAAGACCTACCGCTGTGTCCCCTGGCTGGCACATTATCCCCCCGAAACTCCCGATAAGCGACTTGTCACATCCAGGACCGGTGCTACTATTGAGGCAAAAGGGGCAACTGCCCTGGGGCCCGATGGCTCCAGGGGCCCCCAGGTAGCCTCCCCCAACTACTCCTCATGGCCCCTATTCAGTCGTTCAGATGACTTGATATCTCTCACCTGTCCTGACGGCTGCTCCATCCCAATCACATCTTCATCCATGCTGCCTGCCTCTTCTTTATGCCCGGCGAATGTTATTTACACATAACATGCGCCGGATGGAGAAGACGCAGGGAACTGGGCTGAAGATGGAGATCAGGATGGAGCAGCTGCTGGGACATGTGAGAGATATTGAGGCATCTGAACTACCGAATGGGGGCCATGAGGAGCATTGGGGGGGGGGAGGAGGGGGGGCACTTAGGGTGCCCATGGAGAGGCTGGGCCCTGGGGCAAAAACTAAACTCGGGGGGGGGGGGGGGGGGGGGTCCGAGAGCTTACTTTTATGGGGTGGGCCTCCAAGTTACTTTTGCCCCAGGGCCCCTGTGTGACTTAAACCAGCCCTGGTCAGATCTGTGAAACAGGTTGGGGCATCCTTAGCTGGAATGACACTCCCTCAGCACGCATATTACAGCATCTGGAACGTCCTTTCCCTGCCTGCTGAAAACTTATAGGCACAGCTGGATACGTGCATTGCAAAAAAATAATTTCAAAAAATGCACAAGAGGAACTGTGCATGCCTGGAGCTCAGGTCCTCTTGTGAGTGTACAGTGACCAGAAGTACTTATAGGGCTGTGGCCATTTTGGATTTCAAATAAGTTAAAGTGATGTATCATGGTCTGGAGTGTGACCAGGATCAAGTAGTATCTTTTTTTTTTTTTTTTTTCATGTTTTGATCCACCTCAGGATTTCTTTAAACTTGTTTGCTGCATACAGAACATTAAAGATAAAGCTTTGTATTTAATGGTATTATGTGTATCCGTAACTACACTTTGTTCACTGCATAATCAGGTGTTGGAGGCATTGAAGCTGAGGCAGTTATGCTTGGTCAACCAATAAGCATGGTTCTTCCTGAGGTAATTGGCTATAAACTGGTTGGGAGCCCCCACCATTTGGTGACCTCTACAGACATTGTACTTACAGTCACTAAGGTATGTAAGACCATTCAAATCCCATCTAGTTCACTATTTGGAATTGTTAAAAAAAATGTACAACTGTTGACAGCCCAAGATTACTTAAAAAAATAATAATAATCCCTTGCTGTAAAAGTATGCATGAAACTGCAGTCACACAATCTTAAAGAGGAACTCCAGTGAAAATAATGTAATAAAAAAAGTGCTTCATTTTTACAATCATTGTGTATAAATGATTTAGTCAGTGTTTGCCCATTGTAAAATCTTTTAAATCCCTGATTTACATTCTGACATTTATTTTATGGTGACATTTTTACTGTTGGCAGGTGATGTAGCTGCTGCATGCTTTTTTGGCAGTTGGAAACAGCTGTAAACAGCTATTTCCCACAATGCAACAAGGTTCACAGACAGGAAACTGTCAGGAGTACCACAGTCCTCAGAGTTTCTTGTGGGAGGGGTTTCACCACAATCAGTCATACAGCGCCCCCTGATGGTCTGTTTGTGAAAAGGAATAGATTTCTCATGTAAAAGGAGGTATCCGCTACTAATTGGGATAAAGTTCAATTCGGTCGGAGTTTCTCTTTAAACTTCTCAATCACTCTCTGTGATTTGATATAAGTGAATACTATAAACTTGCCACCAAGAAGCAAATTATTCTCATTAAATTCATACCAGGTTTGCAGGATCACTTCTTATGAGAACCTCCAGCCTGGAGGACCTTGGGAAACTACATGGGCTTCAATTAGTGATTGTTGTTGTGCATATACCACTTTTGAAATGATTGTTACTGTGCACCTGTACTGACAATGTTTTTTCATATGTAATATCAACAGCACCTTCGTCAAGTTGGAGTGGTGGGAAAATTTGTTGAATTCTTTGGGCCAGGTGTTGCTAAACTTTCAATTGCTGATAGAGCCACGATTGCAAACATGTGTCCAGAATATGGAGCCACAGCAGCATTCTTCCCAGTTGACTTGGTCAGCATACAGTATTTACAACAAACAGGTATGGCTTCCTCTAATTGTAGTTTTAATGGATAAACCATTAGCATATTTAATGCTAATAGAACAATTCACATCATTGTCTCTCGGGGGCTAACAGTCCAGTCTTGTTCCCATAGTACTACAGTGTGGGCTGCATAAGCCAGTCCAGTCTTTCTACCACAGTTAATGGGGGTAAGCCAATTAGTCAGTATGTTGTTTGCATGTGGGAGGATGTTGAAGTGCCCAGAGGAAAATTACATGGATACACATGCTCCATGCACATAGTATACTGGCCGAGATACAAACTTTCCAAGACCAGAGTGGCAAACACTTATAGGAACTTTGTGTTCCATGATACCAAACGCCATTCAGTCTTTTGTTATGTAATTAGTCTGCCCTAGAGCATAAGGAATCTTGTGGTAGTATGAGTATTCCCCATATAGTTAGAAAGAGGAAAGCAAGTCTGATTCCAACCTCTCACAATTTGTGCAGATTTTCTTACTCCTAATGAGTACTTGCATTGTTTAAGTATTTGGGGTTGGGGTACCAGTGCGCTCCTCAGATCACAAGCTAGATTTAATACGTTTCGGTGCTGGTTGCCTGGTGCGCTATGATCAGCAGGGGTGTAGACCCTGAAAGCAATAGAATATATATAAGTGATGGTAGCGCTCGACAGGTCTTCAATGTAAAACACCAATTTGGGTCTGAAACCACAATTTCCTACTTTACACTTATATGGTATTAAAACAAAAAATAAAGATTATACACATGCTCTATTGTCCTATTCTCCTAAAGAGAAAAGCACTTTCAAACCACTCATGAAGTTTACAATTGCCTGTATGGAAAAAAGGGGGTTTTTACAACACTTTCCTATTGATCTTTTCCTTGAATGTAAAGTCCACACTGGTGTCTTATAGCTGAAACACCTATATCATGTAAATAGGCAAAAGTCCTAGTTATCAAGTCCCAAATGTCAGAGTTGCTTATAGTCGAGCGAGATTTCTACATCAACATGCTTTATCCTCATATAAATAGTAGACGTGCTCACCAGATCCAAGTGCCAATCACAACAGTTGGCAATAATCGCGTTTGGCCCAGCCTGTTTGGACAGATCCAATCTTCCTATATCCTCAGCCGTATTCTCAATGGTATATGCAAGGGAAAGAAATATACGCACTATGGCATAGTATGTCTGAGACTTTTCACCCAAACGTGCACCACACACAGAACGACTGACGTGACCCAGCACCTCAATTTCCTCCTCGTGTGAGGGCTATTTAAATGTCCTAGCCTCTTACCATGTGCTATGGCTGACCCAATCTGATCAGCATGCTCGCTTGTATTACACGTTTTGCCTTGACTCCATCCAAGTAGTAGTAGTGCCTTAGACTCAAAGAGAGGCTAACATAGCGTAATATTGTTTTTATTTTTATTTCCAGATAGAAAAGGTTAAAATTTACACTCACAATTCTGCAGATAAAAATGCGCATATCAAGTAAAATCCTCGTGGCCTGGCGTCTCCTTCCGTGTTAAAGCTCCGCCCTACTAGTTTCGTCAATGATGACTCATCAGGGGCCTTTTTTATCTGGAAATAAAAACAATATTACGCTATGTTAGCCTCTCTTTGAGTCTAAGGCACTACTACTACTTGGATGGAGTCAAGGCAAAACGTGTAATACAAGCGAGCATGGTGATCAGATTGGGTCAGCCATAGCACATGGTAAGAGGCTAGGACATTTAAATAGCCCTCACACGAGGAGGAAATTGAGGTGCTGGGTCACGTCAGTCGTTCTGTGTGTGGTGCACGTTTGGGTGAAAAGTCTCAGACATACTATGCCATAGTGCGTATATTTCTTTCCCTTGCATATACCATTGAGAATACGGCTGAGGATATAGGAAGATTGGATCTGTCCAAACAGGCTGGGCCAAACGCGATTATTGCCAACTGTTGTGATTGGCACTTGGATCTGGTGAGCACGTCTACTATTTATATGAGGATAAAGCATGTTGATGTAGAAATCTCGCTCGACTATAAGCAACTCTGACATTTGGGACTTGATAACTAGGACTTTTGCCTATTTACATGATATAGGTGTTTCAGCTATAAGACACCAGTGTGGACTTTACATTCAAGGAAAAGATCAATAGGAAAGTGTTGTAAAACCCCCCTTTTTTCCATACAGGCAATTGTAAACTTCATGAGTGGTTTAAAAGTGCTTTTCTCTTTAGGAGAATAGGACAATAGAGCATGTGTATAATCTTTATTTTTTGTTTTAATACCATATAAGTGTAAAGTAGGAAATTGTGGTTTCAGACCCAAATTGGTGATTTACATTGAAGACCTGTTGAGCGCTACCATCACTTATATATATTCTACTTGCATTGTTTCCTCACTGTGAATTTAGTCACATCTCTGCTACTCTTAAAAGTTCTATTTTGGCATCTTTTAAATTCCAGTTTCTGGTACTATTTATTCTACTGTCTGTACCATCTGAAAATTGAAACCTTTTATCTGAATCTTGAGAATATACTGTATAAAGATATATTAACCATTTCAGCCCACAGGGATTTTTCACCTTATGCATCAGATCAATTTTCACCTCCCATTCATTCGCTAATAACTTTATCACTACTTTTTTTTATAAATGCATTTTAACAGGATTAATAAGAAAAAAAATCATTATTTCTCAGTTTTCGGCCATTATAGCTTTAAAATAATCCATGCTACCGTAATTAAAACCTATGTATTTTATTTGCTCGTTTGTCTCGGTTATGACACCATTTAAATTTTGTCCCTATCACAATGTATGGCGCCAATATTTTATTTGGAAATAAAAGTGAATTTTTTCCGTTTTGCGTCCATCACTATTTACAAGCTTATAATTTAAAAAAATATTCGTAGTATACCCCTTCAAATGCATATTTAAAAAGTTCAGACCCTTAGGTAACTATTTGTTTTTTAATTGTAATTTTTTATTTTCCATTAAAAATTCTATTTGGATAATATTTTGGTGTGGGAAATAAAGTTAATTTTTAATCTTATTATATGTGTAAATTGTAATGTAAAAATATGTAGATGTAGTTTTACTATTTGGCCACAAGATGGCCACCTTGAATATTTTTTTTTTTCCTCCTTGTGCTTCTCGCTAAGCGGAAGCACAAGGGGGATGCGGAAATTTTTACGTGCAGAAAGACTGAAGCCTCTTGTAAGAGCGCTTCGGTTTTTCTGCTGGGGACACGGATCGGTGATCGGGAACCATGTTCCTGTTCACTGATTCCAGGGCTACCGGGGGACACCACTGGGGCGCGCCTGCGATCGTGAACAGGAGCGCGCCGAAGCGCAGCACCGCAGCAGAGCGGCCGCCCGGTCGTGAGCTTCACGTCCGGGTGGCAGAAATAGTTAATAATGCCACATACAGGATCTTCTCAAAAAATTAGCATATTGTGTTAAAGTTCATTATTTTTTGTAATGTACTGATAAACATTAGACTTATATTTTAGATTCAAATACACACAACTGAAGTAGTTCAAGCCTTTTATTGTTTTAATATTGATGATTTTGGCATACAGCTCATGAAAACCCAAAATTCCTATCTCAAAAAATTTGCATATTTCATCCGACCAATAAAAGAAAAGTGTTTTTTAAAACAAAAAAAAGGAAACCTTCAAATAATTATGTTCAGTTATGCACTCAATGCTTGGTCGGGAAACCTTTTTCAGAAATGACTGCTTCAATGCGGCGTGGCATGGAGGCAATCAGCCTGTGGCACTGCTCAGGTGTTATGGAGGCCCAGGATGCTTCAATAGCGGCCTTAAAGGGGAACTGAAGAGAGAGCTATATGGAGGCTGTTATGTATATTTCCTTTTAATCAATACCAGTTGCCTGGCAGCCCTGTTGGTCTATTTCTCTGCAGTAGTATCTGAATAACACCAGAAACAAGCATGCAGCTAGTCTTGTCAGATCAGACTTTAAAGTCTGAACCACTGAAACACCTGATCTGCTGAATGCTTGTTCAGGGGCTATGGTTAATAGTATTAGAGGCAGAGGATCAGCAGGGCTGCCAGGTAACTGGTATTGCTTAAAAGGAAATAAACAGGACAGCCTCCATATACCTCTCTCTTCAGTTTCCCTTTAAGCTCATCCAGAGTGTTGGGTCTTGCATCTCTCAACTTTCTCTTCACACTATCCCACAGATTCTCTATGGGGTTCAGGTCAGGAGAGTTGGCAGGCCAATTGAGCACAGTAATACCATGGTCAGTAAACCATTTACCAGTGGTTTTGGCACTGAGCAGGTGCCAGGTCGTGCTGAAAAATGAAAGATGCAATTCACAAACGAGTAGCTATGACTGACATCCTTCTCCTTTGAGCTCTCCAGCATACAATTAAACTCCTGCATAATTAATTCAAAAGGTCCCATCCTCACATCTAAAATACCTCAAAGAATTACTTTACCAACAGAAATCAGCTGGTCTAATCTCTGTCAAAAAGTGGGCGTGGTTACTCCTTGTTTGCCTTTGTAAATTGTGTAATTACTGAATGTTTAGACCAGGTCTAAAGACAGGTCTAGACATTACACCAAACCCTCAGTAGACTAAAAACCATCTGTAGACTAGTCTAAACTGCTTAGTGAATTGACGCCTATATAGTCCAACCTGCAATTACTATTATAGCCTACCTCTTCACAGAAATCAGACAGTAGTTTTCTCATTTTTTGGGGGGAAAAGAATGGAAAAAATGTACAACCTTGGTTTACACATTCCTTTAGTTCTAATCCCAGATATTCATGAATGTGTGTATAAACATATTAACCTCCTTAGCGGTAACCCCGTGTGTGACACGGGGTAAGCCGCCGGAGGGTGCCGCTCAGGCCCTGCTGGGCCGATTTGCTTAATTTTTTTTTTGCTGGACGCAGCTAGCACTTTGCTAGCTGCGCCAGCACCCCGATCGCCGCCGCCGCGCGCCCGATCGCCGCTATCCGGTGCGGCGCGCGCCCCCCCCCCCCCCAGACCCCGAGCGCTGCCTGGCCAATCAGTGCCAGGCAGCGCCGAGGGGTGGATCGGGTCTCCCAATGACGTCCCGACGTCGCTGACGTCGGTGACGTCATCCCGCCCCGTCGCCATGGCGACGGGGGAAGCCCTCCAGGAAATCCCGTTCTTTGAACGGGATTTCCTGATCGCCTATCGCCGGAGGCGATCGGCGGGGCTGGGGGGATGCCGCTGAGCAGCGGCTATCATGTAGCGAGCCCTCGGCTCGCTACATGATAAAAAAAAAAAAAAAATTAAAAAAAACTGTTGCGCTTCCCCCTGGCGGTATTTTTCATACCGCCAAGGGGGTTAAGTTAAAGTAAAAAAAAATTAACTGTTATTATTTACCATCATATTGTGCAACCTTACCTTCTTACAAAAACATTACACTTCTATAAGTGTTTTTTTACCACTGGTATTCTACACTGGGTGTAGGATAGCAAATCTATCCAACATCCCAACCCAGCTCCTAGTGCAACTTTGGACTATTGGGTACACTCTCATGTATCTCTTGGTATTGCCCTCTGGTTAAATTTTAGACATTAGTTTCTTTCCATTTTTTTTTAAAAGAGCTAAATTAGGAATGTACAGTGGAATCTCATTATAGTAAACTCTGATATAGTAAACCCCTGGATAAAGTTAACTCCGTCCTCAGGTCCCAGTAAATGCATCTGTATAAATATACTGTAGATAGAGCAAAGTCTACACACTTCCAGGTTGGAAAAGTCCAAAGGAGTTTTATTTATCAAAACACAGGTACAGCAAAACGGCTGACATGTTTCTGACTAAACGTCCTTACTCATAGCCTGACACTCCTAACCTGATACTCCTAGCCTTTCCAACCTGGAAGTGTGTGAACTTCTCTCTATCTACACTACGGTTGCAGCTTTGTTTTCAGCACCCTCATCTGGTGGGGAGGTTGAGCTGTGATTTATTTTCTACATTCTGTATAAATATACAATGTAAGACAATTCTGATATAGTAAAATTATTTTCCTGCTCCCTTGGAGTTTACAATAAAGGGATTCTACTGTATTATAAAGCTAATTGCTAGGGTATTGTTAACCATAACCATTGATAAACTTGTTGCAGGTCGTGAGGAAGAAAAAGTAAAGTACATCCAAAAGTACTTAGAAGCTGCTGGGCTGTTCAGAGACTTCAGCAATTCAGAACAGGACCCCGATTTTACCCAGGTGTATATATAGTATTTTGCAATACATGCTAAATTAAGAGTAGCCAGAGCAATAAGGCTTTGTTTCTCATTAATGTATTCTATAGATTGCTGCTGATAAAGACTAGTATTTCTGCATCTGTGTAGATATTGATTTCATTTGTTTCCATGTCCTCAAACTTATTCTTAAAGCCTGCAATCACTATCAAGGTAGTTCCCAGGGTAATAAAATCTCTCAAATCCTCCAAAGCACCTGGCCCCGATGGCTACACTGCTATTTTTTTTAAAGACCTTTAAACAACATTTGGCCCCCTCCCTGTCCACCATGTCTAACAAAGTGCTGACCGGCAAAGAGGAACTCTTACCTGAATTACTTCAGGCCTCGATAGAGGTGATCCCAAAACCTGGACGTGATCTCTGATGTGCCTAACTATAGGCCCTTATCACTCATCAATATAGACACTAAAACATTCTCCAAAATACTTGCTGATAGGTTAAATTCCTTACTTCCAGGTGTGGTACACCCTGATCTGATGGGATTTATTAAACCCCCCTGGCGGTATAATTCCCGCGGCTGCGGGAGGGTTTTTTTTTCACTTTTTTTTTTTTTTTTTTTTTTAGCATGTAGCTAGCCTAGCGCTAGCTACATGCTTCCCCCCTCCCCCTCCCCGCAGCGTCCGCCGATCCCCTCCGATCGCCGCCGGCGCCGCTTGCCCATAAGGAAATTTCCTTGAGGGCTTCCCCCGTCGCCATGGCGACGAACGGAGTGACGTCATGACGTCACAGGGAGTCCCGATCCACCCCATAGCGCAGATTGGCCAGGCTGCGCAAGGGGTATGCGGGGGGGGCTGTTTCCGCGGCGGGTAGCGGCGCATCGGCGGCGACCAGACCAAACCCGCAGCTAGCAAAGTGCTAGCTGCGTGTTTGAAAAAAAAAATGATGTAAATCGGCCCAGCAGGGCCTGAGCGGCACCCTCCGGCGGCTTACCCCGTGTCACACGGGGTTACCGCCAAGGAGGTTAAAGGCGGGCAAACAACCGACAACATTAGAAGATTGATTGGGCTGGTGGAGGTTATGTGTTCCTCTCGGGGGGCTTCTCTGCTCCGCTCTTTGGACGAAGAGAAGGCCTTCGACATGTCAGATTGGAGATACCTGAGATTAGAGCTACAAAAATTTGGCATTGCAGGCGAGTTTCGTAATGGTGTTAGGAGCCTCTACACTGGTCCCCATGCCTCAATATGTAACACACCAGGGGTGCCCCCTCTCCACTCTACTCTTTGCTCTCTGCAGTGAAGCCCTTGCTATATTAGTGAGGAGCTCTCCGGATGTCTCGGGTATAACTGTTTGGGTGTAAAACCTTTAAGGTTGCCATGTTCTCTCGCAACACTGTGTTTACCCTGTCTAATCCTCATGTCTCCCTTGCTTCTTTATTTAAAGGAAACATCCAAGCCAAAAACGTTCTGTGCCCTCGCCGCAGCTCCGGTGGCTCCCGGTGTCCTTCGCTACAGAAACCTCGCCAGGTCGGCTTCTTGTGCGCTCCACGGCATGGGTCACGTGGTCTGGCCGACGTCATCAGGATTGTACTGCGCAAGCACAGTAGTTCTGCACCTGCACAGTATAATCCTGATGACGTCGGCCAGACCACGTGACCCGCGTGGTGGAGCACAGAAGAAGACCTGGCGAGGTCGGCTTCTGCAGCGGGGAAGACCGGGAGCCACTGGAGCTGCGGCGAGGGCACAGAACGACTGCCTGGGGCTGGAGGAAGCCCCAGTAAAGTGAAGGGTTTTTTTTTTGTTTTGTTTTTTTTGTTTTTTTTATAGCTTGGACCTTTACTTTAACCTTCTAGATAGTTTCTGCGAGGTGCTAGGCTTTAAGGTCAATAAAAACAAGTCAGAGGCCATGGCCTTTTGCATGCCCTTCTCCCAGCGGGAATCTCTGGCTGCCGCCTTTCGGTTTAAGCTTCAGCAAAATGGGATGACGAACTTGGGAGTGTTTATCACCCCCTCTAAAAGATCGCCTCTATGCAGCTAACTACACACCCGTGATCAATAAGTTTCACGGGCTGTTAAGGGAATGGCAGCAATACCACTTAACGCTCACGGCAGGAGTAACGCCCTAAAAATAACAGCCCTACCCAAAATATTATATTTGTTTAAGTCGTTGCCTGTTCGTGTCTATCTCCCAGATCTCAAAAAACTTCAGTCCCATTTTGTTGCCTTTATCTGGGCTGGTGGACGGCCTAGGATAAGTTATCCATATCTGGGTAGAACTAGATCTGTGGGTGGTATGGGGGCACCTAGGTTATGCCAATATTATTTTGCTTCTAGAATAGCTCAACTGGCGCAATTGTCCTCTGCCCCGGGCTCCACCAGATGGGTCGACCTTGAAGCTGCTCTGGTCTCCCCCTTCCCGATTGCTTCCCTGTTGTGGACAAAGTGTCCTGCTCTTCTATCAAACTACTCTCTCACGATTATAGTAGAGTCTCTGATGACCTGGAGGGGCTTGACCAGACTGCTTACAAACACCAAAAACTGTTCATTAGATGAATCAGTTCTGCTTAACCGGGACTTCCCTCCTGGGTTGGAGCCTGAGGCTTGGTCGTCCTGGACTACCTCGAGCCTGTTGACATTGAAAACTCTCTTTAGTGATTCCCGCCCTCTTTCCTGGGACCAGACTAGAGAAAAATGTAGCCTCTTTCCTTCTCAATTTTTCCAGTTTCTGCAGTTAAGTCACTTTATAGCCTCCCGATTTAAACTGGGATTCGACTTTATGCAACCCAACATAGCTAGAGAGTTTTGTTCTTATACTTACAAGTTGGGGCTTATCTCAGTCATGTATGCCAAAGTCTGGTATAATAGAATGGCACCAGCCACCCAGCCATGGCTAAATGGGAGAACAGGATGATTATGGTTCTTTCCCAAGATGACTGGGCCTCTATCTTTATGGGTATGGCAAGGGCTTCCATCAATTGCACCATGAAGGAACAAGGCTACAGAATCCTTTATGACTGGTATAGAACCCCTTCTCTGCTGCACAAAAGGGGTCTGATTTCCTCTGACCTATGTTTTTGGGGATGTGGCCGGGTTGCGGACCAACTTCACTTTTGGTGGTCTTGCCCAGTGGTGGCTGACTTTTGGTTTTCCTGCTTCCACTTGGCATCCACTGTCCTCGATCTTGAAATCCTTCTAAACATATGGGTGGCTCTTTTTCACTTGAACTCGCCTCCCCTCTCCAAATACCAAAACTCCCTACTGGTGCAATTGTGCCCAGCCACAGATACCTAAACAATGGAAGTCTCCATCTATATGCTTTCAGGCCTACAAACGCAAAATTCAGGAGGTGTTCTATCTAACCGCATGGCTATTTGACAGAATATGGACCCCCTGGTCTGACTGGTGGACTTCACAGCATTAACCGCCTACACCTTCCCTTTGCTCTGAGATCTGAACCTAACATTGTCTTCTGTTTGTCTACCCTTGGGTGCAGATCATCTCCTTCTACATTTTCATTGTGTTTATCATACTTGATATTATCAATGCTTCATGATTGTTTCAATCTCTGTGCATTACTTGTTAATGTTACTTGTTTCCTATCCTTTAATAAAAGCTATTTGTTGAAACTTATTCTTAAAGCAGAGATCACAAATCCATTACAGCTTATCAGTGGATGCTATGCACTCTGCATTGTATGCTTTGTACTTTACTCTGCTTTGTTCTATAAAGCTTTTGCCTTTTTTTTTTTATTTCCCTGTAGGTGGTGGAGTTGGACCTAAGCACAGTGGTGCCATGCTGTAGTGGACCAAAGAGACCTCAGGATAAAGTGGCAGTTTCTGACATGAAAGCAGACTTTGAAAGTTGCTTGGGAGCCAAGGTGACTGGTTTTATAAAAGAGCATTATTAAACATACATGAGCCTGTTTGTGGGGCCAGATTTACCATAAGGCACTGCAGGTGCCTGGTGATGGAAAGGCGACCCACTTCCCTCTCCGAGCGCCTCCCTCTTTCACTATACAGAGTCCTGAGCAGAGTGTAAATGAGATTTACTCACCTGGCTCTCTGCATTCCACTGATGAGATCTCCCTTCAGTCAGGAGAACCTCACACTACTGAAAACTGAGGGTACCTCTGGCTACCTAATACTGAGGGCACCTACACCAGGTAGGGGAAGTAGGGGAGTGGTGACAGTTGGGCCAGCCAGCACATTTTTGGTTCAGCAGGGGTTTCAATTTCCATGGAGGACAAAGTCTAAGGTGCCAGGACCTCTTTGCCTATCTTGAGTGCTTAATAATGACTTGTTTAGTCCTTGGGTAAAGACTGCTGATCAAAAGTTTGATTGTGCCATAAAATATGGCAGCATATTAATTGTATTTCCTGTTGTGTAAACATCAGTGAACACAAATGGACAATCATAAAAACTATTATTCTCGGAAGTAAAATTCTGCAACTAAGATTTTTAATTTTAGTAAATGATTTCTAAACTATTGTGCAGTATATTTTTGAGTTTACCATGTGTTGTTTGCAATTTTTTTTCCCCTTTACAGCAAGGATTTAAAGGATTCCAGATTCCTCAGGAGCGCCATAATGAAAAAGTGAAGTTCTGCTACGATGAAGTAGATTATGAGCTTACTCATGGCTCCGTGGTCATAGCTGCTATCACTAGTTGCACCAACACCAGCAACCCTTCTGTTATGTTGGGGGCAGGTTAGTTTCATTGCCTTTACAGTACTATAGAGCACAGGCTTTGGTTGGCCAGTGAGATGCCAATAATTTTGACTTAGCTTGGTATGAAACCAGTTAAAATAATCAGCTGCTGCATTTGATGGTCCAAGTTCAGGCTAAATAAATTTGCATAAAATTGACATCAAATTTGCATCATCTTAAAAAATATTAGCTTTTGGCTTAACATCTCTGCTGCAGTCGGAGTTGAAGCTGCAGTCAGGCTCCCATGCTACACTAACAAATCTGAAACTTTTAAACCTCCTTCAGACAGGCAGCTGCCGGGTGGTAGACGCACCGTCTGTTGGTGCTCCTGTATACCTGCTGGTCAGTGTGTGGTAGTGTCCAATTCCTGTATATACACCTGTGTGTGGTGGCAGCTTTACCCAGATGTCTTATGAGGTGGTTTCCTGCTGTCATGTAAACGCATTGTGTTTCAGCCATTAAGGCTTGGTTCACACGTGAAAAAGTGACCAGTCCTGTCAGTTTTTGACAGTTGGCATCAGTTTTGTTTGTGCTTCTATGGATGTGCACACATAAATATATGCATTTCCGGTCCAGTCCTGTCAGTTATGTATCAGTTATGTATGTGTTTCTGTGGGTGTGTTCACACATAAAGTGTACATTTCTGGACCAGTCAGGTAAAACTGATAGAAAACTGATTCAAAACTGACAGGACTGGAAATGCACAGATATGTGTGAACAAGCCTAACACATAACAGTATAACTGTGCGATTACATAGACTGGCCTTTGCCTTCATTAAATTGCAACCATAAGGCACTTGTTGGCCAGCAGATCGGAGGCTTCAGCCATCCATCTAAAAGAGGCCTTATTTCTTGACATTAAAGGACTCCTGAGGTGAACAGGTAAATCTATCTTTACTTCCCTGGGACTTCTTTCAGCTCCGAGAAGTAATTTGGGTTCCTCGCCACAGCTCTGGTCCTCCTCTGTGTCCTGCTGGCCACTTGTACGGATCGCTGACCCATCGGTGGGTTGGCGCTTCTGTGCACGTGCGGGCGAGTGAACATGCCCACGTCTGTAACGTGCCCATGTACAGAACCGCTGACCCACGGATGAGTTTGGCGATCCTTACAAATGGCCAGCAGGTCACCGAGGAGGAAACAGGCGGGAAACAGCCCCAAGTAAGTAAAGACAGATTTAGGGGTTCCCCTTGGAAGCCCTTTAAGAAGCAAGTGTACTGTAATTTAGTTACAAAGACAAATATAACTTTATACTAGCAATTGATCACAGTAAATTATTTTGCATCCAATACAGGATTATCAGCCCTAAAATTACATACAGATAAATGCGCAAGGAGTGTGAATGTAGGAATACCAAAAAAAATAAGCTAATAAGCTTTCAGGATGCTGAAACGTTATTTAAGTGGCAGTAGAGTTTGGTCTAAGATAATCATGACTGCTATCTCTGCCTAGCTGTTATTCTGTATTGGTATCTCTCTATAGATGGTAATTATTTTAATAGCCTATAATCCTATTCAACCCTCCCCCAGATATTTCTAATACAGACGGTAGTTTACCCTGGAGTCTTCCAAGAGTGACCTAAAAACTCCAATGGATTTTTTTTTTAATATGATTTGCTTGATTAAGAATTGACTAATACATTGACTACAATGTAGATCCACTGTAGGCTATCTGGAAGTGATCTTTGTTTTCATAAGGTGTTTTGTGCTTTGTCTGAGAACAGCCATATAGTTCAGTTTCACCACAGGTAATAGGTCAGTCTTTTTTTTTTTTTTTGGCTAATAATACAGAGAAATATGCTTGATCATGTGTAATTCTGAAAACTTATGAACCTTTTTCATTGTTTGCATTTCTATCAACTGTAGGGTTACTGGCTAAAAAAGCTATAGAAGCTGGACTGACAGTAAAGCCTTATATCAAGACAAGCCTGTCGCCTGGCAGTGGAGTTGTAACATATTACCTCCGCGACAGTGGTGTTATGCCTTATCTTTCCAAACTCGGGTAAGTGTTCTATTTATCAGAAGTACTACATATACAAGAACATTAGTAATCTAGCACAGCGCATAAAAAGCAGCCTTTAAAGTGAAAATAAAAATATTTGTTTAAGACTTTTAAACAGCCATGACATTCTGGTGTAAAATATGCTTCATTCAGTTTCAAACAAAAGTAATGACCTTTTGTACTTTTCAGCTCTAAGCTGTTGTTCTATTTACTTTTCAGGACATCAGATTTTATTGGACAAGATGTTTGATAGGCTCCTTTGCATAGATAACAGCACTAGTTTTGTTTTGTTTTGTTTTTAACACTTGCGGATCAGGAAAATAGAACAGGATCTCAGGCAATTAGCAACTAGTACTTCTATGTTCCTCTGTTTTATCTCCTCATGTTAGTTCAGGTACACTTGAATACTTATGCTAATCTGCTGGAAACCCTGTGATAGTTTATGCAAGTTCCTTGGCTTGGCAACGCTACATGAACTGCCCTTTGGAAAGGGGGAAGGGGAGCATTGACATGCCCAGAGTAGTTCGCATTTAGGGGGGATTCTGACTTAGAGGTGTTCAGTCCTAATTCCACAGATGGTAGTTTGGCCTCATTGGCTGCTCAACCAAGCACAGAGTAGTTGGCTGAAGTGTTCCAAGATACAGTAGGAGATGCTTTTGAAGTGTACCTGAGACAGAGTAAAGTAAATAAACAATACTTAGAAGCCCCAGGTAAGTATCGATTACTTTACTCAGTCTCAGGTTCACGTTAACAATGGTTGTTCCAGCCACCAGATGTTTCATTTCTGTATGTACTTTTACTGTTAAACAGCTATAGTTATTTACATCCTCCTTTGATGTTAATCATGTCTGTCATGTTATTTATGTAACGCTGATGACTCGCTTTTCCAATATTATAATTTTCATTTATTCTTAATGTGATTTGTATGTGTGTGTTCAGGTTTGATGTTGTAGGGTATGGCTGTATGACCTGCATTGGAAACAGTGGACCCTTACCTGAACCTGTAGTAGAAGCCATTACTCAGGTAAAAAGATTTGATTCATATGTTTTAACCCGCCTAAGTTTCCCATACACGCTATCATCTTATGTGTTAACCTTGTCGTTAACTTTTCACATGGAGTTTTGTATAGTGGGCTGAAATTAGAACCTCCTTTAATTATCTTGTTTTATGGCTGTCCTGTGACCCCATTTGCAGCTTGAAAATAAACCAATCATATTCCACCTTGGTTTGCAAAGGCAGCGTCTGCATATTTGTGTGTAAAAATGACTTTTATGTACTTTACAGTAGACTTTTGAAATCAGTATTAACCCCCATTAGATATATGCTGTCGTTTTTTTAATCATTGTTTTAATAGTGTATATAAGTGAAGGTTCTACCTTTTAAGAGAACCCGAGGTGTTTTTTTGTGTGGAAGGGGGGGGGGGGGGGGGCAGATGGGACAGAGAGGCATGTTCTCTGCCTCATGACATGTCTCTGTGCACCCAGCCCGCTGATCTCTGCCCCCCCACCGCTGCGCTATAGCCCCCCGAGATTAGCGACAATATTTGTTGCTATCTCGGAGGTAAACATGTGGAAGGGGGATTCCCTGTTCAAAACACCCGCCAGGGGCATTCCTGCAAGGTTTCCAGAGCTGACTCTCCCTGGCCACGCCCCCTGTCGCTCCCCTGCCTCCCTGCACATTGTGAATGACAGAATAAATCTCTCATCCTAGCGTCGTGACCCAGAGGTCACTAAAGTGAAAGTGGGCGTCGGTTTTGGAGGCTACCTGATCTGCTCAGCCCCCTGAGCCTAGTCTAGTTTTTTTTTTTTTTTTTTTTTTTCATTTCATTTCATTTCATGAGCCCATCTCGGGCTCTTTTTAAATTGTAGAACATATCCAGATGAATGTTTGTGTCTCAGCTGAGAGCCTGCCTGTTCTCTTCTTAATTCAGAATGTAAAAGAGGGATCACAGATCATGAGAATCTGTTGTGTACCTTGCAGACCTGTCTACACAATCCCTAAAATGACATCGCATTTGAATGTCTACAATTACTATGCTGTAATATTTTACTTTATTTTGCCTATTGTGAAGTGAGGGTTCGAAGCTGGTAAAGCAAATTAGATTGATAGTGTCATTACCATTATAATTGATAAATGGATTCTTAGAGAGATTTATCAGAATCTCATGCTTGTCATTTTCTTGTGTAACCTCCATATTCTTACTGTGTCCACAGGGAGACTTGGTGGTAGCAGGTGTGCTATCTGGTAATAGAAATTTTGAAGGCCGTGTACATCCAAATACTCGCGCAAACTACCTAGCTTCTCCTCCCCTCGTCATTGCCTATGCTATAGCAGGGACCATCAGAATTGACTTTGAAAAAGAGCCATTGGGTAAGATATAGCAGTGGATGTTTGTTAAACTATAAATACCTGCTACTGCTGGACTTAATAATCTATATAAACATATGATATTTGGACAGCTGTTTTCTCTTTTACATTCCCTGTAAATAAGGATGCAGACATTGCTTTGGCACTACTGTAAAGTGCTGCACAAATAAGACAACATACTATTCACCTGCTTTAAATTAGGTATTAGTTGTAAATAAATTTGCTTTAAAGGGAGCCTAAACTGAGAAGGATATGGATTTTTCCTTTTAAAATAATACCAGTTGCCTGACTCTCCTGCTGATCTTGTGTCTCTAATACTTTTAAGGCGCGTACACACGCCATACTTCCGCAAATGCCGGGTCCGCCAGACCCTACCGCTGGCCGGATGTTCTGCCGACAGTAGCACGTGTGTACGTGCTGTTGGCAGAATGATAAGGCTGTTTCTGTACGATCAGCGCATACACGCGTGCTACTGTCGGCAGAACGTCCGCCCAGCGGAAGGGTCTGGCGGACCCGTCGTTTGCGGAAGTATGGAGTGTGTACACGCCTTAAGTCACAGCCCCTCAACAAGCATGCAGATCAGGTGCTCTGAAGTCAGACTGGATTAGCTGCAATCTTGTTTCAGGTGTGTGATTCGGCAACTACTGCAGCCATAGAGATCAGCAGGACTGACAAGCAAGTGATATTGTTTAACCACTTTATCCACCACTACAGTATATATACGTCCTCTGTGACTTCATCTAAGCCACAAGGACGTAGATATGTCTTGCAACTGAAGCACAGCTGTGCACAATTGGGCTTACTCCTGTGCAAAACCTCCGACACTATCTGCTGCAGCACTAATTGGTGAAAGCGAATATATGTTCCGTGAGCCAATAAGATTGATTTTTACCATTAAAAATACTTTTATTTTCTTAGTTCATAGTGAAAAATACACACTGTAGCATTATTTTAGAATCCAATACCCTCACTATAAATTGTGACAAGAATGTAATTTAAGTTTTTTGTGATAAACAGTAGAAATAGCCAAGCAAAATTTGTTTCTTATCTACAATAGCGCTTTTTTTTTTTTTTTTTTTTTTAAACTGGAACTGGTAAAACTTAGAAATGTTTCTTCTTTTTTTTTTTTTTTTCCCTTGTTTTCCTATTAAAATGCGTAGAAAACAAAATTATTCAAGGGAAAAAATGCCATACAATGAAAGCCTAGTTAGTCTTGAAATAAAACTATATATATATTTCATTTAGGTGTTATAAGTAGGGATAACGTTTATTTGATAATTAAATAGGGGCATAGCTAAAATGTCAAAACTGCTCTGGTCCATAAGTGGGAAACAAGCTCTGGATGTGAAGTGGTTAAAAGGAAACATCCATATCCCTCTTAATTAAGGTTCCTCTTATTTCCATATTTTTCGGACTATAAGACGCTCCTGACCATAAGACGCACCAAGGTTTAGAGGACAAAAACCAGGAAAAAAAAAAACTAAACCTGGTGGAGGTCCATGGTGCAGTGGCATCTTGTGGATCTTCTCCTCTCAATTAGTATGTCCCCCTTGTACTTATATTGTCACCCCTGTGCTTTACTTGTACATCTTGTGTCCTCCTTTTCCCCTCATCTGTGACCTCATCTGTTCTCCTTAACCCTCCCCCCTTGTGACCCCCTGTCCCCCTTGTGTCTTCCTCGGTCCTCCTTTGCTCCTTTTGTGACCTGTCCCCCTTGTGAATTCTTTTGTCCCAGCTGTGGCCTCCTCTGTTCTCCTTTACCCCCACCCCCTTGTGACCTCCTCTGTCCACAATCATGGCTACTGGCTGTCCCCACATCTCTCCCCTCTGGCCAGCCACACCTATCCCCTTGCCTGGCTGTCCCACTATGCTCTGCAGCCAAGGATTTCTGGACAATAAAGACACAATCAAGGGCACCTGTTAAACAGAACCTCCATGCAAAAACCTGGTAAAAGGAAAGCAGTATGTACCAACTAAAACAAGCAATCTAAAAGATAGTCCACTGCTCACACAGTAGCCAGACTAATGCACAGCAAAATCTGTGTTTGGAGCCATGACTCAGCACATGTGAGCTGTCTCCATCTCCTGCTCCAGCGCGATGGCTCTCATGTACTACAAAGACGGCCAGATGCCAACCCCATGCAGCCAGAGATTACCTATGAGCTGCACACTTCTAGATGTCCGTCTCCTCCTCGGTCCTTCTTAGTTTCCGGTGTGGCCCGTGAGCTCTCAGCCTCCATCTCCTTCTCCTCGTGATGCCTCTCATATGCTGCAAAGATGGCCAGAAGCTGCGAAGAATTGTAGGCACTGTCCCACTAAGCTGATCGGGAATGGATGCGGTATATGCCCCGGGACCATGCCACCGAGGGGAGGGGCGAGGCAGCAGAGAAACCTTCGCAGAGGTTGGATCAGATGGTCTCCCCGGTGGGACAAGGCTCCATTATTGCGGCCAATCACTGCTCTTCCTGAGCAGCAGTGACCTATCAGGCATCAGTGGGCGTTGATCAAGGACAACGCCCACTGATGCCTGATAGGTCACTGCTGCTCAGGAAGAGCAGCGATTGGCCACAATAATGGAGCCTTGTCCCACCGGGGAGACCATCGGATCCAATCTCTGCGAAGGTTTCTTCTCTGCCTCGCCCCTCCCCTCGGCGGCATGGTCCCGGGGCATATACCGCATCCGTTACCGATCAGCTTAGTGGGACAGTGCCTACAATTCTTCGCAGCTTCTGGCCGTCTTTGCAGCATATGATCGCATCAACTGCATAGCGGGACAATGCCTACAACCATCAGATGGTCCCGGGGCCTATACCGCATCCGCTCCCATCAGCTGCATAGCGGGACAGTGCCTACAACCATCTGCAGCTTCTGGCCGTCTTTGCAGCATGAAAGGCATCACGCTGGAGCAGGAGATGGAGGCTGACAGCTCACGGCCACATCGTAAAATGGAAATAAAAAAGGACCGAGGAGGAGATGGACATGTAGATTTAAAGCATGCGGCTCATAGGTAATCTCCGGCTGCACTTTGCTTGGGGGGGTGGGGCGATATCTTACAGCACATTCGGACTATAAGACGCACCCACTTTCTCCCCCCCCCCCCCCCCCCCCCCCCCCCCCCACTTTTGGAGGAGAAAAAGTGTATCTTATAGTCCGAAAAATACGGTAAGTTTTGGTATTGCCTGAATGCAGCCTGGCCATAGTTTTACTTTGACATTTTAATCCTGTAATATTACTACCTCTGAAACGCAGTCTCTGCGAAGAAAAATGTTTCAATCTGCTGACCCCTAATCTTAAAAAAACAGTATTGCGAAAAATGTAAAATACATACAGATAAAATGTACATTTCTCGCAGAGTAAAGTGCAGTGCAGGTATACATTATTTTTTTCCCTATGTAGCTTTCACTTCGAGTAGGCAGTAAAAAGCTGACCGATCTCATGGGGGATTCTCAGTTTACTTTTATTTAGAAAAGCACTGCCTGGAAAGGATCTATACAAAGATATCAGTTAGCTTTCCTAATCATTTGCATACTTTTTTTTTTTTTTTCTCAGTTGAACTGAGCAACTGCTGTTCAGTAAGTGCATTTGCAAATCAATAAATAACTATTAATCCCCCATAAGGAGATAGACAAGTCTAAAACCTGTCAGGTCTGTCAGATTTTTATTGCCTACTGTAAGATAGATTATAAACGCTGTACAGCACTGCTAAAGATGTTGGCTATATAAATACTAACACCGCCTCAAATCAACTCCAGGCCTTTCATCTGCCTAATTGATGTCATAATGACGGACTTGCCCACACCTGCCCATGAAATAGCCTTTGCGTCAATTATGTAATTACCTGTGAACTTCTGAAATGAAGAGATTGTGTTGAAAAATGTTTTATCTGCCTCACATTTGTATGCAATAGTTTTGTTCAACATGCTGAATTAGGCCTGGAACCCACTGCAAACCGCAAACGCTAAACGCAACCGCTAGCAATTTGTAACAGCGGTTTGCAAGCGGATTCATGCGCGTTTGCGGTCGCGTTTTGCAACATTGTATTTTTTTGCCCAGCGGGTGCGTAGCGTTTTGCGGTTTGCGGTTTTATCCTGATTGGTCGTGTGAATAATTTTTCATTTTGTTACATTGCGCTGCACCGCAAAACGCTAGCAGAACCGCTCAGTTTAGGTTTTGTTGAGCGTTTCCACTAGCGTTTCAATACTTTACATTGAAGCGCTAGCGCTCCCAAAATGCTGCAGGTCCTGCGTTTGCGTTTCTGAGAAACGCAAACGCTCCTGTGGAAGTTGCCCCATCCATTAACATTAGCACAGCGTTTTGGCAAACTGCTAGCGTATCGCAGTGCTGCCAAAACGCTGCTAAAAGCGCTCCTGTGGGTTCCAGCCCTCAGAGCTGAAAGTCTGCATTTTAAAGAGACTCTGAAGCCTCCGAAAATGACCCTTTTTTTTTTTTTTTTTTTTTTTTTTTTTAGCCAGTCCTGTTAAGCATTAATGGGCTATCTGAAACGCTGCTATCCCGCGGCAAAATGAGGCTTTATTCACCCCCAAATACCAGGGCAAAAATCCACAACTTTCCTAGTCGTGGATTTTGCTTCCCGGGGAGGCAGAGCTTTGAGCTACAGCTCTGCCTCCATTCACGTCAATCTCCCGCAAATCTCCGCCTCCTCCCCGCCACTTTCAGTGAAAGAAGACAAAGAGGGGCGGGGAGAGGCGGAGAACCGCGGGAGATAGACGTGAATGGAAGTAGAGCTGCAGCTCAAAGCTCTGCCTCCAACAGGAAGGAGCCCCGCAATTTGCCCCAGGCATTTCAGGGTGATTAAAGCCTTGTTTTTCTGCGGGATAGCAGCGTTTCACCTAACCCATTAATGCTTAACATGAATGGATAAAAAGGTCATTTGCGGAGGCTTCAGTCTCTCTCTGCATCTGTTTCATTTAAAATTCATTGTGGTAATGTACAGAACCAAGATTAGAAAAAAGTTGTCTGTCCAAATATTTATCGACTTAACTGTAATTGTATGGGTAGTACTAATGATAAATAGAATAGTAGTAGCAAAGAACAGTGTCATATTTTTTATTTTCAGTTCAAGATCAGAATTTTTTTCAAGACTGTATTCTAAACAGTAGTCATGACAGTATTTTCCGCTCTCAAATGTTATCAGCAGTGTTTACTGGGCAAAATAGAAGTGTTTTTACTTCTATTTACAGTTCTCTTGTTTATGGCAGTGTGCTGAATTCGCAAATATGTTTGACAGCATGATTTGCATAGATAACAGCATTATTACCACCTCCAATGCAGGAAAATAGAAAGCAACTTGAGACAATTTCTTGTTAAATTCTTCCTTAGTAAAGTGTATTTGTATCATGTTCCAGGTCAAAAGCTTTTCTTTCTCCATGATCCAATGTTGCAGGCTCTTGTAAGGTCCATTGGTGATGTACCGTATATACTCGCTTACAAGCAGAATTTTTGACCCCCAAAAAGGGGGTCAAAAGTTGGGGGGTCTGCTTGTATGTGAGTCTTTCCCGGTGGTCCGCGCCCCCCGTTACCCCCCACCCGCGGCCCCTGCTGCTGCTATTACCTGCTTAGGCAGCCGCTTCCTAATCCCTGGTTTCCCTCTCATGTTGTGTATAAGTGATCACAGCAGCGCACCCGGCGCTGCTGCTGTGACGATGCAGGGGGCAGGAAAGGGCACGGCTCCCTGTAGCGGAGATGTGTATCACCGTTACCAGGGGAACCACTCTTTCCTGCCCCATCGTCACAGCAGCAGCGCCGGGCGCGCTGCTGTGATCATTTATACACAACATGAGAGGAAAACCACGGATTAGGAAGCGGCTGCCTAAGCAGGTTATAGCAGCGGGGGGAGGTGGGAGCGAGCTCTATATTGGCCACTACCTACCTATACTGGGCACTATACTGGGCACTATACTAGCTATACTGGGCACTATACTAGCTATACTGGGCACTATACTAGCTATACTGGGAACTATACTAGCTATAGTGGAGCACTACCTACCAATACTGGGCACTATACTAGCTATACTGGGGCACTATACTAGCTATACTGGGGCACTATTCTAGCTATACTGGACACTATACTAGCTATACTGGGACACTACCTACCAATACTGGGTACTTTACTACCTATACTGGGCACTTTACTACCTATAGTGGGCATTTTATTACCTATACTGGGCACTATACTAGCTATACTGGGCACTATACTAGCTATACTGGGCACTATACTAGCTATACTGGGAACTATACTCGCTATACTGGAGCACCACCTACCAGTACTGGGCACTATACTAGCTATACTGGGAATCTACATACCAATACTGGGCACTTTACTAGCTATACTGGGCACTATACTAGCTATATTGGGACACTACCTACCTATACTGGGCACTATACTAGCTATACTGAGGCACTACCTACTCATACTGGGCACTATACTGGGACACACTGGGGGGGCCCCCGGCTTATATGGGGGTCAATCATTTTTCAGTGTTTTTTTTTCAGGTAAAAGTTGGGGGGTCGGCTTATATGCGAGTATATACGGTAACTAGCCTCAGACAAGACAAGACATTGTTGTTGTTTTTTTACTCTAGAAACGAGCACAAATAACAGAAGTACATAATTTCCTATCAATGTTTCAACTGTTTGATTTTTATATTGTTGTCCATTGAAGGTACGAACTCTGATGGGAAACCAGTATTTCTCAGAGATATCTGGCCCACCAGAGATGAAATACAAGCTGTGGAGTGCAAGTATGTTATCCCAGGAATGTTCAAAGAAGTCTATGAAAAAATAGAGGTATTTCTTTTCTGTTTAATATTTGTTTTTCCTTTTTTTAATTTTGTACTTCTACAAATATTAAACTGTCATATCCAAAAGAGAATTTAATGTGTCAGAATAGTAAATCTTTCCCTATTTGCTCCAATCATATATGCATTTATTACTAGTGTTGATCTCTACGAATAGCTATGAGTACGTAGCTACTTGTAATCGAAATTTAGAATTAGATTGCTTTGCCTGCGGCCGAGGGGGGTTAACCTAACTACGCCGCCTATAGACAATGGCCTCAATTCACTAAACTTATCTCCTGTCTTTAATAACTCTTCTAGAGTTGTTACCATGGTGATAAGGCATGTAGTATTCAGGAAACATTTTACCTCAGGCAAGCCTAAAGTTAACTCTTCTGTCTTTAAATTAACTCTCCAATCCTTAAAATAACTCCAGAGTTAAAGACAGGCTGTTAATTAGCTGCATGTGAAAATAACTACAGAGGAGGTAAATTAACTACAGAGGAGGTAAATTAACTACAGAGGAGGTAAATTAACTACAGGAGAGGTAACTTAAGGAATGAAGAGGTAAGATAACTCTCTCACGTGTGGAGGTAAGTTTTCTCTTGCCTTATTATCTCTAGCATGATCTTAGTGAATTGAGGCCAATGTGTTTCACTTGCAAGCCACATAACTCCGCTACTTCCTCCTTCTGGGTTTGAGGGGGAAAGTAGTGAAGTTAAGTGGCCCGGAAGTGGAATGCATCGTCTATAGGCGGCAGCATAGGTAAGTCAACCTCCCCTCGGACGTGGGCAGCCCAATCAAATAAAAATTTTGATTGAGTAGCTACGTATTAGTAGAGAGCAACAGTTTTTATAACCTCTTACTGATTTTGCAACATCTGCCCAATATAAAAGACAATAGCATTGCAATTCATAAATGCTGTACATGATAGTAACTACACTTTTGGGTCAAGTCCATGTGAGAGCGCACAGTGGACTGTGAAGAAAAATACCGTAGTGTACAAATTGTAGAAGCAAAGCTGGCAAGGAAACATTAACAAAAATGGGGGAAAACTACTATATTGAATCAGCTTGGTCAATACACAGACTGGGTGCCTATCTATGACTTTTTTAGGTATTATGTCTCACTTATATGTGGACTTGGTCCACAATGGTACATGATCAAGTACAGCATTTATTTGCACAGCCACTATCTTCTATATTGTGCATATACATTGACAATTTATACCATACAGGGTTTCTTTTACCCTTAGTTTATATGTTTTATACTAACTAATCTTTGAATATATGACTAGCAAAACCACCTTTATCTGGTCTAGTTATTTGTTGATGTGCACTAAAATCAGTTCCTAGTATCAATAGACTGGTTCTCCTCTAATATGTTGTTGCTTTTTTGGATGTGTTAAGCTTAGGAAATGCTGAAGAAAACATACAGAATTACATTTTACCAGTGTAATGTAGCATTCATTTTCTTAAAAACCATGTAAATATTAGAGAAGTATCCCTTTATGATGTACATATAAAGTAATTGAGCTGTAAGCAGATTAAACCACATTTTTGTCCCCCTATGGATAGGTTGTTTTTGTCTGTATAAAGTAATAAATTACAAATGCCTGGATGAATGTGGCCTAAAACAGTCCAGCACTTCAGGCACGGAAAGTCACCAAGGTACAGAAAAATCACTGCAAATCCTTTGATAAAGAAGGAGCTTAACTGGCACAAGATCAGCGTTCTATTCTCACAGTCTTGCTTGAAAATCTCTCCCGGTGTTTCCACATTCTTGCAGATTATGAGTGTACATTCTTTCTAGTGCATTTACTGAAAAAGAAGTTAGTTCATAAAACATTTATTATTTAGTTTTAGCAATCATGTACCTTTTGGTAGCTGAATTGCTGCAGTGGTATGACCACATTAGTTTTTAGTATATACAGTAGCGGTGGAAGGTCTTTCCTGCAGTCCTCTGCTTTTTTTTCTGTAGTCCTTTCCATGCTGAGTCCAGCTCAACAGATGCAGCTCTTGCTGTGATTGACAGGACTGCTGCACTGGGAGACATTCCAGCTGGCCCACAGTCTCCCATCCACAATGGTTAGAATGTATGCACTACACTACATCACAAGTGATAGTGAATGAGAACACTGCAAGTTGGGTGGAATTGGCTGTCCGTATAGTGGTACTGTCATCCACAGAGGGAAATGCTTCCTCTGGGCTAAGATTCTGTAGATTGTGTCACACTGCTATCCCTTAGCATTCTATACCGTCCAAGTAAATTCCTACATTGGTCATTATATTAGTTATTCATTTTACACACTTGCCATATCGTTCTGAATATAAGACGCTCCAGACTATAAGACACACCTAGGTTTAGAGGGCACAAATTAGGGGGAAAAATACAAAACCTGGTGTGTTAATAGTGCAAATGTGTCTTATGGACCTCCCCAAGCAAGCTGTCTCTAAGCTACACTGTACTAACAACAGTTACACTCCACTCCACTAACTCCTGCTACTCCACCAGCAAAACTACACACTGTACTACACTACACTGTACTTAACTACAGTACACACTGATCTCACCTGATCCTGCCACTGCACTCCTCTCCCCCTCACTCCGGTTCTGACAGACAGGCTTCTCTTCTCCTGCAGCTGTAATATCGCTGTACACTGTGGCTGCCTGTTGCTATACAGCTCCAGGTCCTTTTTTACGCCTGGCCTCTGTACTACCATATTAGTTCTGTACTATAACACCAGTGGCGCATGTGTATCAAGGTCATACATGCCGCACGTGCGCCACTGGTGATACAGTAACAGGACCAATATGGATGTGCGCAGTGTACAGCAATAGCACAGCTGCAGGAGGAGAAGAGAAAAAGAGCCTGTTTATCAGTAGGAACGGAGCGAGGAGGAGAGCAGCGCGTCGGCAGGTTCAGGTAAGTGCTTCCCTGATATCTGCACAACATTTTACCGTGTCTTTGGAACATGTGATACACCCACTCCCCCCAGTTTTGGGGAAGAAAGTGTCTTATATTCCGAAAAATATGGTATATAGGGACAATGGTGCTTTCCAGACAACATAGAAATTGCATCGTCAAGCAATTCAAAGGTGCATTTGACTTATTATGTAAATTAGGTAGGTCTGTGTTGCAGGCACATGGGTTTATATACATCTTCTGTGCAGTCTAAAGTTGATTTGGCATTGAAGGTGCTTGTTGCCCCCTTGTTCATAGGACTGTAATGGAACTGTAGCTCTAGGCACTGCAAATGTTCACTAGGTGTACAAGTTCAGGTCATTACAAGGTGTACTTGTAATCAACACTGGTAGTGTACTAGGGGTTTTGTTCACACCTTCCTGAAATTCATTTGTGGTTCTTAGCATTTCATAGATAAGCCGTTTCACAGTTATAAATCAAATCCATTCACTATATTCTTCCTACAGAAAGTGAATGAGAGCTGGAATAATTTGAAAGCACCAACTGATCAGCTATATCCCTGGGATCCAAATTCAACCTACATCAAATCTCCTCCTTTCTTTGACAGCTTGGTATGTAATTATAATGTCCAAACATAAATACCACTCAATGTAAGAAATGTTACTGTAACTGTAAATGGAGACTCCAACTAAAATGTTTTGGATAGATTGAGGAGGAGACAGAATCTCTGTTGAGCTATAAAGGGGCACTATGGTGAAAATTGTAAAATGTAAAATATGTGCAAACATAGAAATAAATAATAAAAAGTATGTTTGTTTTTTCCAGAGTAAAATGAGCCATAAATTACTTTTCTCCTATGTTCCTGTCACTTACAGTAGGTAGTAGAAATCTGACACAAGTGACAGGTTTTGGACTAGTCCATCTCTTCAGACTGTCACAGCAATTTAGTATATTACTCTGTATGCAGGCTGCATTGCTACTAAGGGCCCTTTTACACTTAATGCATTGGTATGCGTCAGTACATGTTTTTTCCATAGCAGTTCATTGTGATAAAACTTTAAGTTAAAACTCGTATAGTGGGAACTAAGCCATAGGAAAACATGGGCTTTACTTTGAAAATCTGTTTTCTTTCAGTGTAAAAAGGGACCTTACTCCTCCCGTCCTCCCCCAGAAAACCCACCTAATGGTATCAAATGTGACATGGTAGGAAAAGACCAACTGGGATCTTTGCCAAAACCACATCTCCATAGTGACCAACAGTCAATGGAGAGGCTGTCAGTCAGTAGCAAAGTGCAGTTCTGGTTGGCTTTGCATTTGGACCTGTTACACACATTGCTGTTAGGAACAGGTGAACCTTCAAACACCAGGAAAGGGGGTGGGGTGGGGAGAGAGAGACAGTGTATGGAAGCTGCAGACTGTACTTTTTTCCATTCTTGAAGTAAACTTCCTCTCCAGGCCCGTTGTTTTTTTTTTTTTTTTTACCTTTTAGTCTCTACCCTAGCATCTCATTGACCATCTATAGCAGTGCTGGTTAACCTTTGGCACTCCAGCTGTGGTGGAACTAAAACTCCCATGAGGCATTGCAATACTCTGACAGCTCTAAGCATAACTCGGGGATGCAGAGGCATGATGGGATTTGTAGTTTTGTCACAGCTGGTGTGCCAGGGTTAGCCATCACTCGTCGATAGTAATTACTATATATTTTGACTGCTAACGAATATGTAGAGTTCATGACTACCATTTAAGTCTTCTGTATCACTCAAGTGTTTCTGACATGTATGTACTTTTAACTGCTGACTGTAATTACAGTACGCACTGTATGAAATATTGCTTTAAGTTTTTTTAGGGCACATCCAAGGGAATATAAAAAAAAAGTTACCTGGGGCTTAATGAAGCCCATGGCAGCCGATATGTCCCTTGCCGCAGCTCTGGTGTCCTGGGATCCCCTCCGTTCTGTGCAAGTGCGCCACTCGCAAATGCGCTCACGTGGCCTGGAGCATTCCGCGCAGGTGCAGAATTACTGCTCCTATGCACAACGCTCCAGGCCACGAGTGCAAGCGGCGTGGCCGTGCGCTCACGCAGGTGCAGAAAATGACCTTGCAAGGTCGGCATCTCCAACGGAGGGGACACCGGAGCTGCGGTGAGGGACATATCAGCTGCCAGGGGCTGGATGAAGTCTCGGGTAAGTAGACTTTTTTTGTCTTAAAAAATTTTTTTGTCTTAAAAATATTTTTTGTCTTATTTAGAGAATGGAACTAGTGCCTCCTAAACCAATCACTGATGCCTATGTTCTTCTAAACCTGGGTGACTCTGTCACTACTGACCATATCTCTCCTGCTGGAAATATTGCAAGAAATAGTCCTGCTGCTCGTTACTTAACAAACCGAGGGTAAGATGGAAAACATGCTATTAGGCTTTTAAGCACAACATATGGTGTAGGTCAGTGTTTCTCAACATTTTATTGGTATGTACCCCTTTTAAAACCCTGTACTCACCAAGTACCCCCTAGCATAGTAAACAATATCACAAGTACCCCTTGGCAAATATATATTTAATAGTAGTACATAATAATTGGTTCTAAACAATTTCCAAGCATTTACAATTGCTCTTAATTAGCTAAAACACGAATTTGGTGTTGTTTTAAATAAGTTATTTTCTAAAACTCTAAATTTGTTATTCTTGGTTAAGTATATAAAGCCCGAGTACCCCCTGGAACCGTCAGAAGTACCCCCTGGGGTACGCGTACCACACGTTGAGAACCTAGGGTGTAGGTGATCATAGCCTTTTTTACAAGAACCAATAACTTGTAGTGAAATCCAGGTTGCCTCACATATGGCACTAAATGGTTTAAAGAGGCGCCCTGGTGGTATATAAAAGCGTTTAAAAGCAGTTTAAAACCGAGAAAAGGTTTGAGGTTGCTTACCTCAAGGACGACAAATCTTTGTAGGGACAAAAGATTTTATTGGTAGCACAGGCAACGCGTTTCACGGGTCTGAGCCCGCTTCCTCAGGCCAATAGCAGTGCCTATATTAGTAAACATGAGACTACTAAGCATACTAGTATTAAAGGTATACATACATTTACAGCATCAGATTGTAATCAGCGATAGCATTGAATCCAGTGTTTCATTTCATATATATTATTACAGATTATATATATTATTACAGATGATATATTATAAATGAATAATGTACATATTATATTAGGAGTATTTACCCTTGTCTTACGGAGCTGCTGGCGTTTATCAGCCAGAGGTATACAGATAATCAAAACATGATTTTTCAAACCTATGGAAAATTATGAAACATTGTTTAAAAAAGGTGGGGGGGAGGGGGGTTGGGAGGGGGAAAAAAAACACCATTTAGTGCATCCCTAACCCCCATACGATACCCGTGTGAGGGGTGGAGGCAGAACATATGTGGTTTACACCACGGTGGACATCTGCCTCCCTTCTTTTTTCCAAGGAGAGTGACCGCATCCAGGTCCTTAGTGACCTCCCCGAGTGGAGTCGGGTTAATTGTCTCCACCTGCTTCCTGTGGTCGGTTGCCCCTCTGCAACCCACTCTTGTGAGTAGATTCTTATCTTCTATATTGACAATTTTGACTAAACATATTACACTATTGGGCTCCCGTGTTTTTTGTTTCCTGTGCCTTTTCCCCAGAAGGTGTCCTGACACCAATCATCCACTACGCCTCACATATAGGCCCTTATTCAATTCACTTTTCCTCCTACGTTTTCTCCTATGTGATATTTTCATAACGTATCAATAAAATACTTTTTAAAGCCAATGGGTACCGCTGTAAAAATAAAAAAGTCAGATACTTACCTAAGGAGAGGGAAGGCTCGGTCCTAATGAGCCTTCCCTCTCCTCTCCCGGTGCCCTCGGTGCTGCGCTGGCTCCCCCGTTCGCGTCCGCCACCGCAGGGACTTCGGAGGTCTTCGAGAGCACTCGGGCTTCTGAAGACGGGCCGCTCCATACTACGTACGCGCAAGCGCGGCATAGAGGGCGCATGCGTAGTATGCCGTGGCCGCGTCATCGGGAGCCCGAGTGCTCCCGAAGGCTTCCGAAAGCTCCCTTCGGCATGCGGAAGTGCAGTATTTGATCGAACTGGTCGAATACTGCCACGGGGGATCCTGCGCGGGACCGGGCACCGGGAGAGGAGAGGGAAGGCTCATTAGGACGGAGCCTTCCCTCTCCTTAGGTGAGTATCTGACTTTTTTTCTTTATTTAAACGGTAAACATTCACTTTAAGCCACCAGCAAACAAGGAAATACTGGGAATGATTTCAACAATACTTTTTCCACCTACTTTTTGGTATTTTTTCAATTGCAGAGTGCTCAAAAGTTATTTTAAAAAGAAAGTGAAATATTATCTCCTAGGAGAAAACTTAGAAAAAGGTGAATTACATAAGGGCCATAGCCCCATTTGTTTGTGCCTAAGTGATATTTTTACACCTTGTCATAAAATGCTTTTTAAACCACCATCATGAAAATATTCAAAATAATTTTGATACTTTTATTTTATTTTTATTTTTTTTTACCAACTTTTGGGTACTTTTTCAATTGAGAAAATATGAAAATTAATCTCCTAGGAGATGAGAAGAAAAAGTTAATTGCATATAGGCCATAGTGTCCAAAGTGAAAACCCTGCACTCCTTGTGCCATAAAATACTGTAGTACAGAAAATGTTTTAGTTGTGGAGCTAAAAAGTCTTATGGTACTTTCAATTTCCCTGGACTGTAGTCATATGATTATGCATATAGAAAATGCGTATGCTAGGAGAGAATGTTGCCTGGTGTTAATACTAGATTGTGCTAGATGTTACTCTTAGCTTTCAGGGAAGTACACACATCACCAATCATCCTTTTTTGTCACAGTGAACAGCCTGTGGAGCACATCTACTTGTCGGGGAGTACCCTGTGGTTAGGACCGGTATTTATATCCTGCCATAACAAGACAACGTTGTTATTTTTTATGTTTTGCTGATACCACCTTGCTCTGTATTACCACTTTTTGCTCTGTTTGACTCTATTCTGATTGCCCTCAGGTTGCCCAAATCTTGGCCTGTACAAATGTTTTTACTTGCCTTCAGCTTGCCCCAATGTTTGCACCCCAACTTGGCCCTGCTATCTCTCACAGAGGACTCAAACATTTTTTTTTTTTCAGTGGTTGGTGAAGGGACTCTAGAGACATGATCTGGGAGTCCTTGACACTGAACAATCGGGTGCCCCCAAAGGGCCCTGGTCCATTGTCTTGTGTGGTGATCTGGTGAAGACCAGTTGGCTCTTTAGACTTAGTTGAGGTCATATCTCCTGCTGATCACGGTCATAAGTCACCCAACATGTATGAACCGGCAGCTTCTTGTAAACATAATCATGTTGACCACAGCCTAGAAAAAATTAAATTAAGGTTTTTCGCTCCACACAAAAATGACTTTTTCATAGCTATAAATTTTATGTTACAGGAAATGCCAAGTATTCATATTAGACACTGTATATGTGCTGACTGTAATTTTCCTTTTACACACCATTTGAAATTTCCACAGCTGAAAACTTTGCGGGTGACCACAGTATAGCTGAGGGAGATGGGCAGCCCTGGGGAGTCCAGAGGTGTTTGCCCATATGGAAGCTCCAGCCTTGAATACAGATTTCATGTTAGGAAAACTGTTATTTGAGTATTCAGATCTTTAATGTACGCATGGCAGACAATAAACTTGGTTAGAAATATCCTCTATAATAATACCCGTGTCCCCGCGAGCCTCCGGTCTCTGTGTAGCGTTGTCCGTGCTTTTTGTTACTGCGCATGTGCGCAGCACGGACCCAGAGACAGGGGGACGGGGCCAGGGAGCCGAGCGGGCGGCGTGTTAGCGGGCGAACGGATGTGTGGCGTGTGGGCGGGCACGCGCGGCGGCGGGTGAACGGGCGCACGGTGGCAGGAGGCACGCGCGCCCAGAAACACAGACCTAGAGCCTATTTTTAAACGGGCTTAGGTCTACTAGTAATTTTAATAATGGTAAATTACAAAAATGTTTTTGTACCACTCCTATATAGATGGAACTTCAATTTAAGCCCTTCAGGAATTTGTCACAATAATAACAAAGGGCTACCTGGAAGCTTATGAATTATTTTAAGGTTAGATTAACATGCTGTGATGATCCTCTTACCTGTTTCCATTTATCTTCTCAGTCTAACCCCGAGAGAATTCAATTCATATGGGTCACGCAGAGGGAATGATGCTGTGATGGCTAGAGGAACATTTGCCAACATCCGCTTGTTTAATAAGTTCATCAACAAGCAAGCTCCCTTGACCATACATTTCCCTTCCAATGAAACAGTAAGTAAATGCAACCTACAACCGAAGTTTGAGAGGGTGCTGTGCACCCAATCACATTAGCGGAATTTGCCTATGGACTTTCACGCTAGCTCACCTCAACCATACGGTTCTCTGTCCAGAGAACTTGCTTTTAACTCTTTCACCTGGGCATCTTTAAGTCATGTAACCAAATATTTAAAACAAGGTTTTTAGCTGCTCAAAAGAGGAAACTATGATGCACTCTGCGTCACATAGTATTTTTAAATTTGAGCTTTAAAGTGACTCCAATGGTCAACCTTCTGAGATTCCAACTTTTATTCTGTCAGTCTATTGTACTGAGATAAAACACAATAAATGGAATGTTGTCAACACGCAGTGTTTGTGCTTGAAAGTCACCAACTACCAGAACTGCCATCTATATGCAGGATATCGGAGGTTACATCTAACTCTTGCCATGACTTGTGGTTTAGGTTCAGATAGAGCGAGGAAGGGAAAGTTCAGGTCAGTCTTATTTCTGTCTCTCTCCCTGTTGGCAAAATTATTCCTTTCATTGCTGTTCTGTCATCAAAACAGGAGGTTTGGGAAGTTTCCCCAGAAGAGACAAAAAGTAAAAAACAAGACTCCTTTTTCTGTTCCTTTCACTTTCTTATTTTTAAACTGTGCTTGTATTGCTCTGTATGCCCCAAATGGAAATATTCCCCCTCACTTCTGTTCTCTGTGAATAGAGTTCTTTCCCTGAGATGGGAAGTCAGAAGAATTCTCCAACAGGAGCCCAGACAGTAAAACCTGTTAACACCTAGCCACTCTGTCTAAAACTAAATAGTTCTTGACTGAAGTTCCAATTTAATGATTAATATTATTTGTCCTCAAAAATACCTTTTGAGAGGGAGAATCCCTGGCACTTCACTGACAAAGCACCGATACTAATCAGCTTAGTACCTTATGATCACTGACCCAAAATACTATAGCATGCATGTCCTGCTCCTTATCTTTGTGTGTCAATAATTTCCCAAAGACTTGCATGCATCTGCCAGTGAAACTGGACGGTAGGAGAGGTGGTACACAATACATGACTGAAATTTTTTCAGTTCCATTAAATTTATTAGCACTATTACTTTCCAGATTATTGTTCCATTATGATACAATCTATAATGTGATGATGTCTCCCTATACAACAGCATCTTGTTTATATTGAAGGTGTCATTTGTTTTCTAGCTAGACATTTTTGATGCAGCTGATAGATATCAGCAGGCTGGCCAAAACTTAATCATTCTCACTGGCAAGGAATATGGATCTGGGAGCTCCAGAGACTGGGCTGCCAAAGGACCCTTCTTGCAGGTAATTCTTACAGGTCATTTGGGGTATCTGTGCATAACATAGGATCTTGCTCAAACAGTATGGAATTAAATTCTATGCATTCGATCAGATCTGTTTTATGTATTGTTTTTGTTGAAATTTATACTTCTTAAAAAGTGTTTAATTAACATGACATGTTTCAATTGTTCAGGTGTTTCCACCTAGTAATGCTTTGCGAGTCAGAGAGTGCGGATTTACTTTTAGAGTAAACAAACCCCTTAACATTACATAAGAAAAGGCCCCAGACTTGGTTACTAATCACTAAAGTGAGACGGGGGGGAGTTTTATACTCCACTGTCAGCAGCTCCAGTACCGGGTCCTGTAACTTCCTCCAATTGTGGCCAGTCTGCGCAAGAGAAGTGCGCCCTCTGCGTATTTCTCCGGCAGCTGCCAGTCTGCTGGCGAGATATGTAAAGAGCGCACTTCCTCTTGCGCAGACTGGCAGCCGCCGGAGAGATACGCAGAGGGCACACTTCTTTTGTGCAGACTGGCCGCGACTGGAGGAAGTTGCGGGACCCGATACTGGAGCTGCTGACGGCAGCGTGGGAGCGATCCATGCGCATGAGGCTGGAGGAAGCCCCAGGTATGTATAAAACTTTTTTTTTTCCCCCATCTCTGGTTTCCTTTTACGTTTGTATTACTCTCTCTGGACCTATAATACAATGCAGCACACCCAGGTTTTCCTAGGGCCTATTTGCACTATGTACAGTGAATCCTAAAAGTATTCACAGTTCATCACTTTTTCCACATTTTGTTATGTTACAGCTTCATTTGAAAATGGAAAAATTTATTCAATTCACTTTTTCCTCAGAATTCTACACACAACACCCCATAATGAACATGTGAAAAAAGGTTGCTTGAGGTTTTGGCAAATGTATTACAAATAAAACTATTGAGAAAGCACATGTATACATAAGTATTCACAGCCTTTGCCATTAAAGGGAACCTTAACTGAGAGTGATATGGATGTTTCCTGTTAAAGGGAAGGTCCAAGCAAAATAAAAAAATGAGTTTCACTTACCTGGGGCTTCTACCAGCCCCATGCAGCCATCCTGTGCCCTCGTAGTCACTCACTGCTGCTCCAGTCCCCCGCTGGCAGCATGCCGACCTCGGAGGTCGGCGGGCTGCATTGCGTACATTTTTACGCATTCCCGCTAGTGCAGGAACATTAACACATACATTTTTACGCATTACTGGTTCAATGCGCAGTTGCCTGGCAGTCCAGCTGATCTCTGTGGCTGCAATAGTGGCTGAATCACACCTTTAAACAAGCATGCAGCTAATCCAGTCTGACTTCAATCAGTTCACCTGATCTGCATGCTTGTTCAGGGGCTGTGGCTAAAAGTATTAGAGACACAGGATCAGCAGGCGATTCAGGCAACTGGTATTATTTTAAAAAGAAAAATCCATATCCTTCTCATTTTAGGTTCCCTTTAAAGGGACACTGTAGGGGGGTCGGGGGAAAATGAGTTGAACTTACCCGGGGCTTCTAATGGTCCCCCGCAGGCATCCTGTGCCCATGCAGCCACTCAACGATGCTCCGGCCCCGCCTCCGGTTCACTTCTGCAATTTCAGACTTTAAAGTCTGAAAACCACTGCGCCTGTGTTGCCGTTTTCTCGCTTCCCCTGATGTCACCAGGAGTGTACTGCGCAGGCACAGACCATACTGGGCTTGTGCTATACACTCCTGGTGCCATCAGCGGGAGTGATGATACGGCAACGCAGGCGCAGTGGATTTCAGACTTTAAAGTCTGAAATTCCAGAAGTGAACCGGAGGTGGGGCTGGAGCACCGGCGAGTGGCTGCGCGGGCACAGGATGTCTGTGGGGGACCATTAGAAGCCCTGGGTAACTTCAACTCATTTTGCCCTGACCCCCTACAGTGTCCCTTTAAGCTCAAATTGAGCGCAGGTGCATCCTGTTTCCCTTGATCATTCTTCAGATGTTTCTGCAGCTTAACCGGAGTCCATCTTTAATAAATTCAGTTGATTGAACATGATTGACACAGTATACAGTTCATGTCAGAGCACAAACCAAGCATGAAGTCAAAGGAATTGTCTGCAGACCTTCGAGACAGGATTGTCCCGAGGCACAAATCTGGGGAAGGTTACAGAAAAATATCTGCTGCTTTTGAAGGTCCCAATTAGCACAGTGGCCTCACGGAATAAGGCTGTAACATAACAAAATGTGGGAAAAGTGATGCGCTGTGAATACTTTCCAGAAAGTACCGGTAAGTGTGAAGCTAAAATAAAAACAAAACAGATACTCACCAAAGGAAAGGCTTTGGGTCCTATAGAGCCTTCCTGTTTCTCCTACGGTCCCCCTGTTAGCAGTCTCCGACCAATGGGTTGGAGACTGCTCACTTCCACCGCTGTGCGAGTTTTCGGCGATCTTCGGGAGCAGAGTACTCCTGAAGATGGGCTGCTTCATACGGCGCTCGCGCGTGTGCAGTATTGAGCGACCAGTCTTCCTGAAAACTCCCACAGTGGCGAAAGTGAGCAGTCTCAATCCATTGGTCGGAAACTGCTAACTGGGAAGCATCGCTAGAACGCAGGGACCGTGAGGAGAACGGGAAGGCTCTATAGGACCCAGAGCCTTCCCTCTCTTTTAGGTTTAGTATCTGTTTCTTTTTTTTTTATTCTTTTAGCTTCAGACTTATTTTAAAGCACCTCCTGTACTACATTTTCTTTCATGTAACTCATGCACAGAAATGTTAAAATGACAAAAAACAGGACATAAATGTCATTTCCTTTTGACCAGATTTGCCACCAGGACAAAAGGGTAGGAACACACTAGGCAGAATTGCATATGCGTTTTCCATTATGTGCTATGAAAAGTGCATATGCGATTCTGCCTAGTGTGTTCCTACCCTGAGTGTTTTCTTACCTTTTGGTGGAATAAATGGGGAAGTAGGCCAATAGAAAAAAACGTTTATTATGCACAAATAAGTCAATTTATGTGGTAAAAAAATAGTCACAGACAGCAAAATGAGCACCCCTTTGATCAATTTATATTAGCCACTAGATGGCAGCAAAGCTCTGTCATGAACAGTAATGCTAAATCTTTTTTTTTTCCTCAGAACAAGTTCTCCAGAGTGCTGCTTGAATTTTTTTAGATTAACGTTTTTTTAAGTTCTACTTTACATTAAAAAAAAAAACTAAAACAAATCTAAGTATTGATAGATTGGGGATTAATATGACCACTTATAAATCATCATCCAAGATCCCTCTTCTAGATTTCTAAATGTAACTTGATGCGTTTTTAGGCTTTCTTGTTTGTTTTGGTGAATAAACTGACTGGTTTACTTTACACCTGTAGTAAGAAAGATACAATGGTTGTCATCTATATTCCCATTGAAGCTTGAATAATCACCTGAAGATGGTTGGGGGAACCTCACAGCCACGTCTCCCGACGATAAAAGTTCTCCAATCCATCTTCCTGCCCACATGAACATGCGACATCACACGACAGGCAGAACGGGAAGTGAAATGATCACAGTACTTTGCGTTGAAGTTGTCGGATCTTAAAGATCAGATCCATAGTAGCTGTCATCCTCACCATGCGTCGCAAAACCTTGTTCGTGTAATCGCGTGTATATACCCAACCCGTGAAATCACAGAATCAATTGCTTGTCACTCAAAAAATCGCTAGTTGTAAAAAGAAAGTCATGCCGTGGGTACGGGCCTTTACACATGCTATTTGTCTGACTGTTGTGCTGATCCTCTGCTGCAAACACTTGTGTCAAAAGACTAACCCTATAGGTACATAAAAAGTCATATACACTTTATTATTAAAATCAGAAATGGCTATAAAACAGACGCCACTTATAGTGTATCGTCTCCTGTGAATGCCCTATATAGGGACTGCAACCCTTAACCACTTGCCGACCGCGCACTCATAACGCGCGTCAGCAAAGTGGTAGCTGCAGGACCAGCGACGCACATCTGCGTCGCCGGCTGCAGGTTAATTAATCCGGAAACAGCCGCTCGCGCGAGCGGCTGCTTCCTGTCAATGCACGGCGGGGGGCTCCGTGAATAGCCTGCGGGCCGACGATCGCGGCTCGCAGGCTAAATGTAAACACAAGCGGAAATAATCCCCTTTGTTTACATTTGTACAACGCTGCTAACAGTAGCAGCGTTGTACCAAATCAGCGATCCCCGGCCAATCAGCGGCCGGGGATCACTGTCACATGACAGGCAGGAGCCTGTTAGAGGCTGCACAGGACAGATCCGTTCCTGTGCAGCCTCCGATCCCCGGGGAAGGGAGGGAGGAGAGGGGGAATCCTGCGGTGGAGGGGGCTTTGAGGTGCCCCCCCACCACCCACACGCAGGCAGGAGCGATCAGACCCCCCCAGCACATTATCCCCCTAGTGGGGAAAAAAGGGGGCGATCTGGTCGCTCTGCCTAATGTTTGATCGGTGAGGGCTCTACAGCCCCCAGCACAGATCAAACATTAGGCGGAGCGACCAGATCGCCCCCCTTTTTTCAGTAATCAGCGCTGGTCCTTAAGGGGGGGGGGGGGTAAAGGCTGGGTCCTCAAGTGGTTAAAGGAAGAACTGTGGTGGTCCTGGCTTATCCCCCTCCACTTGTATATGTAAAGCAAGTGAGGTGTAGCTATCCCACAGGAGGGTTAAACAATTCACTGGGCGAATGTGGAAATGGAGTTAGTCTGGTCCAGTAGGTAAAAGTGACATCCTCATGGCCGACAGCTCAGAGGTACTACCCCACAGACGTTCGAGAACAGTATGGTGGGCAAAGAAAAAGTGCTATAAAATGTGCATTGTGCTGTAGATAGACCTTAATATGACCACATTTCACCTAAACGGCTTCTTTAGAAGGCGCTATACATATATATACAAAGTGCTATACAACATACACATTCCACTATTATATACAAAATTACAGATTGCCCCCCTATAGTATAGCCCAAGTCAGAGCTCTGACTTGGGCTATACTATATGGGGGCAATCTGTAGCACTTTGTATATATGTATAACACCTTATGCTGCTCTCTTTAAAAAAAAAAAATCTTCTTTTCCTATTCACAAACAGTATTAGCAACCTTAGTACGGCTGCATATACTTTAATATCATTGTTTTATTTTGCAGGGCATTAAAGCTGTCCTTGCTGAAAGTTATGAACGCATTCATCGCAGTAACCTTGTAGGAATGGGTATAATCCCTCTTCAGTACTTGCCGGGAGAGAACGCAGAGGCACTTGGGCTTACTGGTAAAGAGTGTTATACTGTTCTTATTCCTGAAGATAAGGATCTCCGTCCTGGCATGAATGTGACTATAAAGGTAAATGTTCTGCTTTGCCACATATCTCAGTGTGTATATATAGTTATGTGGATACAGCAGGTAATGGTGTCTCTACTTCCTCTACTCCCTTTTAGCCTCATGCATGCATTAACAAATGACCACATTTTTTTCCAAAGATGGTTTCCAGGCTTTGGCCTCAATTCACTAAGCTTATCTCCTGTCTTTAATAACTCTTCTAGAGTTGTTACCATGGTGATAAGGCATGTAGTATTCAGGAAACATTTTACCTCGGGCAAACCTAAAGTTAACTCTTCTGTCTTTACGTTAACTCTTCAATCCTTAAAATAACTCCAGAGTTAAAGACAGGCTGTTCATTAACTGCGTGTGAAAATAACTACAGAGGAGGTAACATAAGGAATGAAGAGATAAGATAACTCTCTTACTGTGTGGAGGTAAGTTTTCTCTTGCCTTATTATCTCTAGCATGATCTTAGTGAATTGAGGCCATTAATATCTGTTACTGAATTTTGTGGACTAGGCAAGGCATTTTTACATAAAGGCTCAGTCAAACCAAAACTGACTTTCCCTAGCAATCTTCCAGGACAGATACGGTGAGAGCAGGAAACACCAGCACCTTACCTCTAAAAACAGATTTTTGGTTTCCCTCCATTACTAAGGTTTCCTGCCTCCAATATAGGAAAGCATTTCACCTGAAATTCCTTAAAGCAAACCAGAACTGAAAATGTAAAATAAACATACACGTGATACTTACCTCCTGTGTAGTCTACTCGTCAATCTCTTTCTCCTCTCTTGAGTCCTGTCTGTCCACTGTGATCAATGGAATTCTCCATCCTCCATTTTGAAAATGGCTATTCCCCCATAATTGCTTCCTGGTCAGCACACTGTTAAACTGTAATATTGCCCACTTGAGCCTAAGGAAACATGAAAATTACCTTGCTCATCAGTTGTCCTTACAGTTATGACAGCAACTGGTATATTTCAGTTCTGACAAAATCTTGTCCGAACTGGAAGGAATCAAAAGTAGAAAATGGTGAGCTTCTGAGAGGAACTGGCTGTGAGGTAAGTATGTAATATTAATTTGCAGGTACATCACGTGTTTATTTTAAATAATTTTACTCCAGTTCTGGTTCCCTTTATTTGTGGATTAATGCTGAGGTTAAATTTGTCTCTGTGTGGTTGCCGGTTGGGTTCTTTAAAGGAGTGATCCCGTGGCAGCCGTCCTGTGCCCTCGCCGCAGCTCTGGTGGCTCCCGGTCTTCTGCGCTGACGCAGCCGCTCCTGATGACATCGGAAAGACCACGTGACCCACACAGTGGAGTGCAGTAGAAGCCGACCTGGAATCCAACCTGGCGAAGTCTGCTGCACCAGCAGAGAAGACCGGGAGCCACCAGAGCTGCGGCGAGGGCACAGGACTGCTTCCACAGGCTGGAGGAAGCCCCAGATAAGTGGACTTTTTTTTTTTTTTTTTTTTTACTAGCTTGGATGTGTCCTTTAATGGCCCTTGCTGACATTTCAAAATCCCTGAAAAACATGGATTTATTTCTTACATTATCTTTCTCTGGTGATAAGTCTTCTGGTATACTGGCCTGGGATATGCAGGGCTTTATGTCACGAGGTGCTTTGTGATCTCCAATAGGTAATTTTTTTCACCCTAGTAGGTTTACCTTTCTGACTTTGGCTCATAAGAGGAAGGAAAGGTTGCAGAAAACTGTAGCTCTGCCCTGTTGCCCAAAAGCTTCCTAGGTATGTGAGACTGAGGTGCTAGAAGAGGACATCCATTTTAATGTTGTACACATTGCCTTATTTTTAAATGTTTAAAGTAGGAACTCATTGAGTTTCAAAACCCTTATTAAAAATTACAGGATTGACCTAAAATCAGCTGAAGTGCAAGACTTCAGGAAAAAGGTGTTTCAGGCTGTGGTTCTAGCCTCATGTTTTAAAACTTCTTGCTTAAGCCACCAAGTTACCAAATAGCGTGTTTTACAGTAATCTTCAAGGTTGGGAATTCCCACATAGGTAATGTATTATTTATAGAAATTATTTGTGTAAGTCTAGATCATTTCTATATGATCAATGGGGGATTAATGGTCTTTTGGTAATCTAGGTGAGGTACTGACTTTACTTTATCTGCCTTATATGGCTACTAGGAAAGACTTTACCAGGTAACGAACTCTGGTCCTTAGCTATGGGTGAATGTTGGTGAGGTGAATTGCCAACTGGCTTTTGATATGTTTCTGTGACCTGTACCACGATCATCTTTCGAACAGAGCTTTGACTATTGTATCTAGCCATAACATACTTAGTTTTCCAGAGAGAACAGCCGCTTTCTAGCATTACTAAATTTCTTGGTTATCTCATACATACATACATATTGTAGAAGATCTCACCCTTCCACTGTAAAAGAAGTGTGGACTGGAGGAATTTGCACTCGATGCCAAGCGTAAGATGCTCAGTTGCCCCAAGAGAAGATAGACCTCTCCTCCTTCTTGAACATGGCAAGGTTTTTCCAGTGATGAGTTAGTGGCACTACAGCATACACAGACATGGTGACCTAGAACCACTATAAGAATATAAGGGGCTAAAAGAGACTGAAAAGCCCTTTTACTTAAAAGCAATGCTGATTATAATTTTTCCTTATCAAAAATACCATTTTTTTTTTAATTTTTTTTTTAGAATTCCTATGATTCATCACTCCCAAATATTATGCAGATCATCTCTTTATGCCCCTAAAGACAGGCACACATCCAGAACTGCTTTTGTATAGTGAGCTTATAGCTTATACATTTTAAAGAGCCTCATCAATCCAACATGCATACAGCCTGCTTCAGCCCTTCTGGTCCTCATCAGTGCATGGCATAAATTGATATGCTCTAAGGCAGTGGTCCTCAAACTGAGGCCCGCAGGCCGAATGTAGCCCCCTAAGACTTTACCAGCCCCCCCACACACAAAATGTATTACTTATAGATGCAGCCAGCTACATCTTTAAATATTGGTGGTCCGCATATAGATTAGCAGTGCTGGCACCACCTATCCACATGGAAGCCGGAAAGCAGTAATTAGTTGGTTTCCAATTAAATTCCACATCATGTGACACTGCTGTCCAATTGGACTGCAGGTTGTCACCTGGGTATGCTTCACTGTCTGGCCCGCAAAGACTTCTACATCATTTTATGTATACTCTGGCCCCACAGCAGTCTGAAGTATGTTGACCCGGCCCTCGACTCAAAAGGTTTGGGGACCCCTGCTCTAAGAGATAGGGCTTAGACCAGTACTACAGAGTACCCAGATAGCTCATTGTGATCTAGAACAACTAGGAAAGTATAAGATTGGCACTACTGGCACAACACAACTTGATAAGTAGGCAGTCATTAAACAGGCAAAATATACACTGCTTAAAAAAAAGTAGGAAATAATGTATCACTTAAACACAATCTAACTCCAAGTCAGTCACACTTGTGTGAAATCAAACTGTCCACTTAGGGAGCAACACAGATTGACTATACATTTCATAAGCTGTTGTGCAAATGGAACAGACAGCAGGTGGAAATTATAGGCAATTAGCAAAACATCCCCAGTAAAGGAGTGGTTCTGCAGGTGGTGGCCACAGACCACTTCTCAGTTCCTATGCTTTCTGGCTGATGTTTTGGTCACTTTAGAATGCTGGCGGTGCTTTCACTCTAATGGTGGCGTGAGACGGAGTCTACAACTCACACAAGTGGCTCAGATAGTGCTGTTCATCCAGGATGGCACATCAATGCGAGCTCTGGCAAGGTTTGCTGTGTCTGTCAGCGTAGTGTCCAGAGCATGGATTCGCTACCAGGAGACAAGCCAGTATATCAGGAGACGTGGAGGAGGCTGTAGGAAGGCAACAACCCAGCAGCAAGACCGATACCTCCGCCTTTGTGCAAGAAAGAACAGGAGGAGCACTGCCAGAGCCCTGCAAAATGACCTCCGGCAGGCCATAAATGTGCATGTGTGTGCTCACAGTCAGAAACACACTCCATGAGGGTGGTATGAGGGCCTGACATCCACAGGTGGGGGTTCTGCTTAAAGCCCAACACCATGCAGGATGTTTGGCATTTGCCAGAGAACACCAAGATTGGCAGACTTACCACTGATGCCCTGTGCTCTTCACTTATGAAAGCAGGTTCACACTGAGCACATGTGACAGTCTAGAGACGCTGTGTCGAATGTCCTGCTGCCTGCAACATCCTCTAGCATGACTGGTTTGGCAGTGGGTCAGTAATGGTGTGGGTTGGCATTTCTTGGGGGGGAGGGGGGTGCGCACAGCCCTCAATGTACTCACCAAAGGTAGCCTGACTGCCTTTAGGTACCAAGATGAAATCCTCAGACTCCTTGTGAGACTATATGCTGGTGCGGTTGGCTCTGGGTTCTTCCTAATGCAAGACAATGCTAGACCTCATGTGGCTGGAGTGTGTCAGCAATTCCTGCAAGATGATGGCAACGATGCTATGGACTGGCCCGGACGTTCCCCAGACCCGAATCCAATGAAACATATCTAGGACATCATGTCTCGGAGTTGGTGGATGCTTTAGTTCAGGTCTGGGAGGAGATCCCTCTGGAGACCATCGGAAACATAATCAGGAGCATGCCCAGGCATTGTAGGGAGGTCATACAGGAATGTGGAGGCCACACACACTACCGAGCCTCATTTTGTCTTGTTTTAAGGACATTACATCAAAGTTGGATCAGCCTGTAATTTTTTTTTTCTACTTTTTGCGTGTGACGCCAAATCCAGACCTCCATGGGTTGATACATTTGATTTCCATTGATCATTTTTGTGTGATTTTGTTGTAAGCACATTCAACTATGTAAAGCACAAAGTATTTAATAAGAATATTTAATTCATTCAGAACTAGGATGTCTTACTTTTGTGTTCCCTTTATATTTTTTTGAGGAGTATATTTACATGCTAGTACTTACTTTATAAAAAGCCTCTTTAGCTGCAGCATATTTGGTGTCTTTTAATTTTCTTTTGGTTTTAAGAAGTAAAAACAAAACTGTTTATTTTATTTCAGTTGGATACTGGAAAGACCTTTGAAGTGATCATGAGGTTTGACACAGATGTGGAGCTCACGTATTATCGCAATGGAGGAATCTTGAACTACATGATCCGTAAAATGGCTAATTCTGATTAAGCTCGATATCCTGGTTGACATGTCTATAAAGGTTCCCATAGATATTAGATACCTGCCAACACACACCTCAAACTGCAACAGGCTACGATGTTTATTTAAGAAATTGTATGGATTATGAATGGCATGACTTCCAGCAACCACCTTGAGAGGATGTTTACTGTGCCTGTTTCCCAACTGTTGTTGTGCAATCTACATTGACATGAGTTTCCAATTTGCCGTCCAGTGTCTATGGGTACCTTCAAAGGTAGTGGAGATTAAACAACTAATAAGCTGTATTCATTGTTATCTAGGGACAAATCACAGGGCTTGATTCCCAGTTTACTTTAACTTGTTGAATGTAATACTTGACTGAAGGAAGAAAGATGTGCATATATGCTGTGAGACAGTTTGGTAGTCTGTATAGTGTAAATTTTCAGAATTTGCCACCTCATCACTGTGGACTGACCACAAACTAGATCCTTTCACATGGGTAGTGGAAGTGCAGACATGCTGCCTTCAGAGCCAGGAAGTGTGACAGGTAATCGGACCTAAAATGGATCCAACGTCTCTTGCCACCTGACCATTTTACCCTTAATGGAAACCCCTTCTTGATGCCTAACCTTAACACTCCCACCTTTTTTTGACCCCTAACTGTAATTTCTTCCCGCAATGTAAACCCCTCATTCCTGACACCTATCCATAGATTTTCTCATGCTGACTACCAAAGTTTACCCTATACCTACCGTATCCCCTGATTTCCTCCTAACCTTTCTGGAAATCTTCCAGTATTGGTGCCCACTCCTCTGCCTTAATTTTTGTTAAGTGACCAATTACATAGCCAAACCACTGTCGCACAGTTGAAGCAGGTGGGTTAGCAGATCACCAACACCTAAACAACGTTTTGATCTTCAGGCACCTACTTGAAGTTGTCAGTGTTTGGCCTCGATTCATAAAAGTGCTGTCGGGAAGGTAACGTTAAGCGGAGAAACACCGCTGTCGGTATTTCCGCCTTCAGGGTGGTAATTCATAAAAATTTTGCTAGTTGTGACAGGCGTGCGGAGATATTCCGCTGTAGGCAGGCGTTAGGCTGTCGGTACGCATGCGGAAGCAGGCGGAATCTCTCCGTGCGGTGTTCTCTCTGCAGCTGCTTGGGAGGTCTGTCCCATTCACTGCAATGTATTCCGCACGCTTCTCGCCACATCAGAGGTAGCGGTAATACCCGTCCACATACCGCTACCTCTAATCTTTATGAATTGACTACTTGTTACTTTTGCTATGATAATCACCGCGCAAGGCGGTGATTTATCACTCTGCTCGCGAAAGTCGGCTTTTCATGCGGAAAAAGCCTTTATGAATAAAGATTCTGCTGTGTGGTCGGTAAAGTGTGCCGTTTTCAGCATTCCCGCATGTGGGAATGCTTTATGAATCGAGGCCCTTGTCTTGCAAAAGCAGGGAACTGGTGTGTAAGGCAACTTCATGCATAATTTAAAACCCATCTAAAGTCATAAATGAAAAATTCATAGAGTAAAGTGAATGAGAACTTAAAAAAAAAAATATTAGTTAAGTACTTAAGGAGAGGGAAGGCTCTGGGTCCTAAAGAGCCTTCCTGCTCCTCTCACAGGGGGAGATTTATCAACTCATTACCGACAGTTTTTTTTCTTCTTAATCTGTTCTAACCAATTTGGTCAAATACTGCTCTATTTACTGCCAAGTGAGGCTTCAGAAGTCTTTAGGATTCCGAGTGCTCCCAAAGACAGGCGGCTCCGTACTGCACCTGTGCAAGCACACTCGTGCGCGCTCATGCAGGAGCTGTACAGAGCCGCCTGTCTTTGGGAGCACTCTGCTCCTGAAAACTTCCAAAGTCCCTGCAGTGGGGGGATCAAACTGGGTAGCCACCGCTTACATGAGGGGACTGGGAGAGGAGAGGGAAGGCTCTATATGACCCAAAGCATTCCCTCTGCTTAAGTATCTGGCATTTTTTTTTTAAGTTCCCACTAAGTATGTCTAGATACATTGCTTTGGATTCACTCCATAGCATTTTAGTTAATTAACTAATACTTTCATATAAACTTTATATGTCATCTAATCCTTGACTTTCTGTTATTTAGACCAGAGATATCTATTGAGGAGAAGTGGTCCTGAGAAACTGCTGCTAGGATTACAGTCAATTGTGCTATTTAACCTCACATACAGAATGCCTTAGATGCTACTGAGTTACAAAAATTATAGGAAACAGTGCAAAGATAACTTCTGCAAGCTAAAGTCAGTGATGAGATTTGAAAGGGTCACCCTAGACACAGTCATGATATGGTGCAGTGTAGGCCTGGGCCTCACATTTCTACAAATCTAACCATTTTAAGATTTATACCTGACATAAGTTCAAGAGAACTCCATAACATGTTGAATAAAACCAAATGGGATACTGTGTTTTATTGACTTAAGATTGAGTTTAATTTTAAAAACGCGGTCCAAGGTTACAAAACTGAATCATCCTGATTTTGTGGCTTGTAAGCTTTTACATTTTTACTTCTACTTTTTTACTGAAGTAACAGGAATGTGGATTTTCCAATCACTCATCTTACCACTCATGTTTGCCAGGAAAATACATGGTCCTATCTGTAGCAAATGACAGCCAGGTGTGGATGCCTGGAGTATTTACCTGCATCTGTGTTGGTGAACTCCACTTGAGCGAGTGATGAATAGAAGCCTAATCATGTACAAAATTTCTATATGAAAAACATGGTCTCCAGCCATTTACTTTGGAACTGGTATAATAATGTGACCTTTCTATCAGGTCAGGACCTATGTAGGTCAATACCGTGTATTGTGTTCAGTCAACCTGCCATTTAGAAAAAAACTGAAGCACTGCAGTGTTATTTATCACCCACTGGACTGAAGTATACACATTAACACATTGCACAACCAGCATACTGTGAAGATTCAGTATAAATTTGCTGGTTTATTAAAGCTTAAAGTTAAAAAGAAAAACCTGGCGCTGGGCTAGTACTGACTAGTTCTACACTGCCCTACAACTCTTATCCCATGCTGCATCATGTTCCAGTAAGTACAGAATGAGGCATTTCTTCACTATACAGACAAGCTTTAGGCTGCAGGTGTGCACTCCACCTAGTCCCACAGCAAGAGAATCTGGGTGTAATCCTGGCTGGGGGTGGTGACTGCTACTAAACTATGAAAAAGGCCTCACAGTTTTTTCTTCTTAAGTAAACGTGCTGCTGAGGGAGGATAGACATGATTGGGTTATGCTAAAGCTGTGGCCAACTCCAGAGTTACTTGATTTCTTCTTTTAAAGGGAACCTGAAGTGAGAGGCTTAGGCCCCGTTCACATTACAAACGCAGCCAGCCACGCGTGCGGAACGCAACGCATGCCATCCGCGTTTGTATGCGTTGCGTGGCTGATCCCATCACTGAAAAGTGAATGGGTCAGCCACGCGTTTTTGCAAAAAAATGCGTGCAGCATGCGTTCCCGGACCACACAGGTCCGGAACGCATGCAGTGTGAACATCAGACATCAACATCAGTGCACTTTATACACTGTCTGATGTCGTGTGTGTCGGCCTCCTGCACGCGTTTCCAAAACGTGGCTGGAAACACGTGCAGTGTGAACAGGGCCTTATGGTGGATGCCATAATTATTTAAAGAGAATCTGTATTGTTAAAATCGCACAAAAGTAAACATACCAGTGCGTTAGGGGACATCTCCTATTCCCCTGTCACAATTTTGCCACTCCCCGCCGCATTAAAAGTAGTCAAAAACAGTTTTAAAAAGTTCGTTTGTAAACAAACAAAATGGCCACCAAAGCAGGAAGTAGGTTGATGTACAGTATGTCCACACATAGAAAATATATCCATACACAAGTAGGCTGTATACAGCCTTCCTTTTGAATCTCAAGAAATCATTTCTGTGTTTACCTTTCCCCCTGTAGCTCTCACCCACTGAAGAGTTGCAGGCTGATTGTTTCTTCCTGCAGACAGCTCTGCTCCTTTCACAACAGAGGAGGATTTATCCAGCTTGTAAAAGATGAAAGCAGAGAGAAGCTGCCCTAATCTAAATAACACACAAGGGAGTGTGCATAGAGGGGGACTGGAGGGGGGGCTAGCATAACAGATCCACAACACTGAAAGTTGGCAGCCTTCCAGACACAGGGTGACAAGTCTGACAGGGGAAAGATAAGCTGATTTATTACAGAGACGGTGATAGTACAAAGTGTTGCAGTAAGCCAGAGCACATTAGAATAGGTTTAGGAACTTGTAGGATGGTAGAAAACAGGATGAAATTTTTGTTACAGAGTCTCTTTAATATTAAACAATACCAGTTACCTGGCTGTCCTGCTGATCCTCTACTTTTTAATAGTTTTAGCCATAGCCCCTCTGTATAGACTTTCAGATAGATCAGCAGGAAGCCAGGCACCTGGAAATAAATGTCTCCATATACCTCTTGCTTCAGGTTTGCTTTACACTTTCTCCATTAAATCCCATCTAAATGCAAACAGTTGTGTGCAATGCTATATCCTATGGCAGCCATATTTTTACTGTCATCAGTTAGAGCGTCACTATGGTGAAAAATTGTAAAATATGTGCAAACATATACAAATATATTTTTTTTTCCAGAGTAAAATGAGCCATAAATTACTTTTTCTCCTATTTTGCGGTCATGTACAGTAGGAAATAGAAATCTGACAGGAGCGACAGGTTTTGGAATAGTCCATCTCTTCATAGGGGATTCTCAGCAAGGCTTTTTATTCTTCATAAAAATATACCCTGAAAAGGATTTAAACAATGATGCTGGCCAGCCACCCTGCTCACTACACAGTTTTTTGGCAGTTGGAAGGAGCACCTGCCTTTCACGAAGTGCTTTTGAAAATAAATAAATCCTTGAGAATACCCCATGAAGAGATGGAGTAGTCCAAAACCTGCCACTTCCGTCAAATTCTACTACCTACTGTAAGTGACAGCAACATAGGATAAAAGTAACTTCTGGTTAATTTTACTTTGGGGGAAAAAAAACTACTACTTATTTTTATATGTTTGCACATATATTAAATTTTACAATTTTTCGCCATAGTGCCCTTTTAATAGAGGATATCTGAATAACTGCTATGGCTTACTGCCTGCTGCAGTTCCTTATAGCTGAGTAGAAATGAACTGAAACCTACAGACTTCCTTTATAACTAATGCTTCCATTACATCTGTCCATATCAGTACATGTTGTTCTGTTCCACTGATTCACAGTATTTCCTGTTTAAATTTTAGTTCCATATCTGTTAATCTTACAAAATTACTTTGTAAAAATTAGTCAAAATAAATCTATTTTCTGGAGATGTGTATTGTCTTTTGTTATTGGATGTGTTTTTCTACATTTACAGCATATTATACACTCTTTAAGGAAAGTGGAGATATCCTTTAAACTATAAAGTGAACCTCCGGACTAAAAATCTACTCAGCAGAACTGAAAAGGCTTGGTATTTCTTTATCAGTTTCACAGTATAAGAACTTTGTATTTCTTACCAAAGCATCATTTTAGCTGCATTTTTAGCTAAGCTCCACCCATCAGAGACCTGCCCGGGCGTTTTTTCCCTGATGCTGTGCAAAGCATGATGGGATTTCCTATGTTGTTTACATTGCCTAGCAACTGGGAGGGTTGATCAGCACACAGGACAGTTGGAACAGTGTCTCATGCTCCTGTCACCTCCTTTCAACCAAAAAGATGGCTGCCCTCATGAAATCAAACATTTGCCTGTTTTAAAACGGGGTGGGTAAGAGATTGCTACCTATCTATTTTAATTAACATAACTAGTATAACTTAACAGTATTGTTAGGCTGGAGTTCCTCTTTAAGGAAAAAATAATCAGATTGTCACTATATGTAGTTGAGACCACTTGATTTCTCCATGAAAATTACCATTAACAACAAGTGTTTGTTATTTTAGAAAACACACTATTGTTCACACTGAGGCCCAGTGCACACTGGGCGGATCCGCCTGAAAATCCGCATGGCTAATGTATCTCTATGGGATGGTGCACACCGGCGGTTTGAGGTTTTTAGCAAGCCTCTAACGTGCCTCTTGCTGCACGTTTGCGGTTTGCTTAAAACCTCAAACCGCCGGTGTGCACCAGCCCATAGAGATACATTAGCCACGCGGATGCTGAGGCGGATGTGGCCGGTGGATCGCATCAAGATCCGCCCGTTGTGCACTGGGACTAAACTCTGTCATCCGCACCCAAAACCGCTAGCGTTTTGTGGATCTGCTAGCCGTTTTGGTGTGCACTGGGCCTAAGAGCTTTTTAAGTGCTAGTGATTTTGAAAAGCTCTTGCTAATGCAATGCTATGGGGGAGTTGTACAAAATCACATCGCTCCACTGTAAACACACACACAAGATAACAGCAAGAGCTTTTAAAATCACAAAGCGCTTAGAAAAGCTCTTGTAGTGTGAACAAGCCCTAAAAAAAACAATGTCCACTAAATTCAATGAGGATATTTTGATACACAAAGTTGAAAGAAGAAAGGGCAAAAATGAGACATGAAAAATTATTAGTCCCTGGCTATTAAGTCAATAGTGTGCCCTTCTGAACCACACATGGCAATCTCTTATGCTGGGGAATACATGGTACGTTTCTGTACCGTGTATCGACCAGCTGATAATATTCAGCTGGCCCGATCAAGCCGCTCAACTCCCGCCCGATCCCCGCTGGCGGACAATGGCAGGGAATCGAGCGCTGATTAGGAAGCACCGGCGGGGACGAGCGGCAATCGATCCGCGCAGACGAGCGGGGACGCAGCTGGGGTCGATCCGGCGGCTAATCGGCCACCGGATCGACCCATGTATTCCCGGCATTAGAATAGTTATTTTTACTAGGTAGGCAATTCTGAGGGATTTTGGCCCATTCTTCCATTGTAAACTGTTCTAGCTGGTCCAAATTGCATGGTAGCCTTCCCCCTTATAATGAGCCTTTACCACCATCTTTCTGAGCTCCAGCCTGATTTCCTTTGACTTTTGAATGGTGAGTAACAGTAGTCCCTCTCATGTGATCAGGTGCCCTGTTCCTTGGAGCCTTTTTATGTTTTGAATGCATTAGGAAGCCTATTGACTGCAGGTGTTTCAAAACTGATTGGTTAATTACTGTAGGTGTGTTTTAAAGGCATTCACATGGGAATATTTTTGACCACCCCATTTTTACTATATTTGATATATAACAAGCCTACAAATGTATTATATATTGCAACATGTACCAAAAGGTACTAAACAGCACTGGTGAATGTTTGATTATATCAAATTTCAGCAATGTTGCAGAAGTTTAGGAAAATGTTCCATAATTCCTGGGGTCCAACAATTTTGGCCTCAACTGTATTTACCATTTTCACAAGCTGTATTACAGAGCCATGTGTCACTGAGAATGCTTCCTTAAGTGGCTGTCAAATGTTACTAAAGCTAAATACTTGCCTAATGATGCAGGAAGGGGCATCACGGTGACATTGTCATCCGGGTGGCGCTGTAACGGGTGAGATCGATGATAGCGATCTCATCAGAGTGAATCAGTCTCTGAGGATAGGAAGGCGAACGCTACCAACATCTGGATCTTCCAGAAGGTGAGTAAAACGCCCACTGCACTGCTCTGCATAGAGCTCCCAGCGACTAGCCTGAGCTACACACGGGATTACCACCAGGGAGGTTAATTTTTAAATGAACAAGTGCTACTTTCCCAATTTATGAACATAAAGGTTTTCATTAAAAAAAAAAAAAAACTCAAGCACATCACAACTGCACTCCTACCAAGTTAAACTGAGTCTGATTCCGGTCAGGAAAAGCACTCTCCTGAGTTCAACCCTTAATATTACAAAAATGCTGACCGACACTATTTCAGCTTTCTTATATTGAATTACAATATATCACTTGGGCACGATCTGAGCCTAAACCAAAAAATCCATTTAGGAGAAAACCACGTAGACCAAAGAAAAAAGGCTACTGGACTTCGGACTCTGGATCACAGTCCGAAGTTGAGAGAAAAGGGAAAAAACCTAGAACAGCCACTCTGGGAAGAAAAAAACAAGGAGAGGGAGGAGAAGAAAACGAGGAATCATGTGCAAAGAAAGTGTCCTGGAAGGGGATGTCCCAAGAAGGATTTGCTTAGAGACAACTTCAGAGCAAAACCAACTACAGGTGTTGAACTTATCAGGAGTATCACTACCTGATCCTTGTATCAAGGCCTTACAAGAGGGCCTGAATTTTGCTACTACAACAGCCTTTGACTTTACCAGGTTTGAAGTAGACATCTATAAGAATGTTCGGAAGATCAACCTTTATAGAATGTGTGGGGGTATCCCCCACAGCATCAACACAATCAAGTATAGGGCCACTAGGCTTTTTACCAAGTTTGTCTTTTCAAGATAGTGTCGCTATCAGCGAACTAGTCTTTACTTGCTGAAACAGATAACCCTAATGGAGACTCTACCGATGTCAGTTTTAGACAGGCCAAATTTAAAGCATGTAAATCAATCAACCCGGTCCCTCCCTTGTCAGGTTCTGCCTTGGATATATTCCAGAAACAAGTTTTGAGAGAATCACAGGCTTTAAAGGGAAGGTCCAAGCAAAAAAAAAAAAATGAGTTTCACTTACCTGGGGCTTCTACCAGCCCCATACAGCCATCCTGTGCCCTCGTAGTCACTCACTGCTGCTCCAGTCCCCCGCTGGCAGCTTTCTGACCTCGGAGGTCAGGGCCACATTGCATACATTTTTACGCATTCCAGCTAGTGCAGGAACAAAAATGTATGCGTTGCACCACTAACGCGTAAAAATGTATATGTTAATGTTCCTGCACTAGCGGGAATGCGTAAAAATGTACGCAATGCGGCCCTGACCTCCGAGGTCAGAAAGCTGCCAGCGGGGGACTGGAGCAGCAGTGAGTGACTACGAGGGCACAGGATGGCTACATGGGGCTGGTAGAAGCCCCAGGTAAGTGAAACTCATTTTTTTTTTTTTGCTTGGACCTTCCCTTTAATCTATCCACGGGCTGAGAGAAACCTTTCACCCAGCGAATGGAAAGCCATGAAATGGTTGAGGTCCCGCCCAGATTTGACTATCAAAAAAAGCTGACAAGGGAGGGAACATAGTAGTATTGTCAACACAACAGTATGTCAGGGAAGCTATGAGACAGCTAGAAGATCTTACTACTTATGTAAAACTACCTGCAGACCCCACCTCCATCTTCCAGAAGAAATTGAAGAATTTGTTGTGAGGGGGAATAATGTCAGGCTTCCTGGACCAAAAATTGGGGGATGATTTGCTTCCAGAGTGTCCAAGGAGGCCTGTTATTTACTTTCTACCAAAGGTGCATAAGTCCCTAGTGGATTCTCCCGGGCCAGCCCATTGTCTCCAGGAGGGGCTCCATCACGGAGCCTCTCTTTAAATACCTGGACCATGCCCTTAGACCTCTGTTGGCCTTTGTTCCATCGTATCTGAAGGATACAACACATGTTCTCAGGATGGTTGAGCAGGTAAAGGGGCCAGCCTCGCGACCACTGACGTGGTGAACCTGTATAACAGGATACCACAAGAGATGGGAGCGAGGCTGGTCCAAGAAATACTACTTGCCACCAAATTGGTGGAAAAACCTGAAAGCAAGTTGTTGTCTGAATGCCTAAGATTCGTCCTGGGGCATAATGCATTCAGATTTGGTGATGTTTGGTATAGGCAAATATCAGGGACGGCAATCGGGACATCAGTAGCCTCTACGTTTGCCAATATATTTTTGGGTAAGTAGGAGGAAAGATACATCTATGGGGACAGTAATCCCTATAGATGTGATCTGAGGGCATGGTCCAGGTATGTTGACAATGTGCTGGTCATTTGGGGTTCCACCAGGGACAGTTTTATTTCCTTTTTTGGAATATTTGGACAAAAATGATAGGAACATGTTCACAGGAGAATGGGGTGGAGATGGGGTCAATTTTCTTGACATCACTCTATAGGTGCACAATGGTGTATTAATCTCTCGGGGACATAGGAAGGCAACAGCTACAAACTCAGTTTTACATCATGAGAGTTACCATCCTCCCCATGTAAAATCGGCAATTCCATATAGTCAATATCTCAGATTGAGAAAAAACAATTCTAGGGATCTAGATTTTGAATTTCAGGCAGAGGAAATTATCAATAGATTTATTGATAGAGGGTATAATGTACAGGAACTTGAGACAGCTTTGGAGAAGGCTAGGTTAACCTGCTAAACGGTCTGGACGAGCTCAGCTCGTCCAACACGGCCAGAGGCTGCCGCTCAGGCCCTGCTGGGCCGATTTTTGTCAAATAAAAAGCAGCACACGCAGCCGGCACTTTGCCAGCCGCGTGTGCTGCCTGATCGCCGCCGCTCTGCGGCGATCCGCCGCGAGCAGCGGCGAAAGAGGGTCCCCCCAGCCGCCTGAGCCCAGCGTAGCCGGAACAAAAAGTTCCGGCCAGCGCTAAGGGCTGGATCGGAGGCGGCTGACGTCAGGACGTCGGCTGACGTCGATGACGTCACTCCGCTCGTCGCTATGGCGACGATATAAGCAAAACAAGGAAGGCCACTCATTGCGGCCTTCCTTGTTTATTCTGGGCGCCGGAGGCGATCGGAAGATCGCCTCCGGAGCGCCCTCTAGTGGGCTTTCATGCAGCCAACTTTCAGTTGGCTGCATGAAATAGTTTTTTTTTTATTTAAAAAAAACCCTCCCGCAGCCACCCTGGCGATTTAATCAGAACGCCAGGGTGGTTAATAGACAAACAGTCTTCTTGAGGAGAAGACTGGAGCAGGAAGATAGGTTTGTTGACTTCACACCAATGGCTGATAAGGTCAAGGAAATCATAACTAAAAAAATTGGTATATTTTACAGCAGGACTGTGGATTCAGGCCAAGAATCCATAATCCACCACTGTTAGCCTATTGAAGAGGCCCTACTTTGGGATCACTAGTTACTAGGAGTGAGTTTGTTAAACCACAGATAAAATCCTGGTTAGGCACAAAAAAAAAAGTTCAGGGCTATTATCCATGTGGCCATTGTACCACATGTGATCACATCAAAAAAACTAAGAATGTTAGATTGGGTGACATTAATTTTCAAATAAAGGATTTTATAACTTGCAGAACTGAGTTTGCGGTGTATGCCCTCCTGTGTCCCTGTTTATTCTTCTACATAGGTAAAACTACTCACCCAATGAGGGAACGATTAGTAGAACTTATTAGGAAGGGTAAAGGCAGAGTCCCAAGACTTGTGGAACATTTTAACCCTCCTGGCGGTATGAAAAATTCCGCCAGGAGGCAGCGCGGCAGTTTTTTTTAATTTTTTTTAAATCATGTAGCGAGCCCAGGGCTCGCTACATGATAGCCGCTGCTCAGCGGTATCCCCCCGCCTTCGGCGATCTCCGATCAGGAAATCCCGTTCAAAGAACAGGATTTCCTGGAGGGCTTCCCCCGTCGCCATGGTGACGGGGCAGGATGACGTCAGCGACATCATTGGGAGTCCCGATCCACCCCTCGGCGCTGCCTGGCACTGATTGGCCAGGCAGCGCACGGGGTCTGGGGGGGGGGCGCGCGCCGCAACGGATAGCGGCGATCAGTGTGCTGGCCGCAGCTAGCAAAGTGCTAGCTGCGTCCAGCAAAAAAAAAAAGAAAATTGGCCGAGCAGGGCCGGAGAAAACCTCCTGCTCGGCTTACCCCAAACTACGTTCGGGGTTACCGCCAGGAAGGTTAACCTTCTGCTGCCCGCGTCACGCCAGTAGGCGTGGCCCCGGCAGCAGCCCCAGGACTGCCTAACGCCAATTGGCGTAAAGTCCTGGGGCTCTGTTTTGCATGAGATTGCGCGCATGGTGCGCGCGCATCTCATGCTCGGAGGGCGGAGCTCCGCCCCGCCTTCAGTCTCCGAGCGGCTATCTATTTACTAGGTGCAGCGCTGCACTGGGGACAGCCGTGTGACGCGGCTGTCCCCATGGGGGACAAGAGAGCGATCGGCTCTCATAGGCAGAAGCCTATGACAGCCGATCGCCATAATTGGCTGGCTGTGGGGAGGGAGGGAGGGAATAAACTTAAAGAAACGGGTTTTGAAGAAAAAAAACAAAACAATATTTATTTAAAAAAAAAAAAAAACATGGGGGGGAGCGATCAGACCCCACCAAGAGAGAGCTCTGTTGGTGGGGAGAAAAGGGGGGGGGGGAAATCACTTGTGTGCTGAGTTGTGCGGCCCTGCAGCTTGGCCTTAAAGCTGCAGTGGCCAATTTAGCTAAAAATTGCCTGGTCACTAGGGGGGTTTAGCCCTGCAGTCCTCAAGTGGTTAAAGAGGTTCACCAATGTGACCCTACTCAATTGAAGATGGTGGGACTGTTTTCTGTGATGACCCCTAGAAGAGGGGGGACAGAGAGAGAGAGACTTTTTCTAAAAGAGAATCAACCTGGATTTCAAAGACAAATGCTATGAGCCCATTGGGGTCCAATGATAGAAATTAAGTGTTTTCTTGCAAAAATATTAGTTATTGTTATAATGCAATAAGGGTTATAGGCCTCTCTCCTTCATCTTATCTGGTTTTAGGTTGCCACTCTCTGGTTTTTCTCTCTAGTCCTTCATAGTACAGTCAACCTAAATGTATGTAATTACCTCTTTTTCTTGGTGTGGGATCTTTTTCTTAAGTGATGCGTGAAGTTCTTACATTCAAGGTTACCCCTGGCTAGTGTGCTCTGTGCAGTCTGGACCGAATCCTCCTTTGCCTGTGTGGGTTTCCTTGCACGGTACGCATTGCTACGTCCAACGGGGGCAGCCTAATGCTTCATACACACTTGAGATAAAAGTCTTTGGAAAATGCATAAGGATCTGCAGATCTCATAGACTATGAATGCATTTTGCAGGAATGATTTTTTGCAGGAACAGATCTTTTGCAGATAATGATCTTTTGAGTGTGTACGGGCATCTTTGTGTCCAGCATCTTGCAAAGATTTTATCTGATGGGGAGTGCAGCTCCATAGAATAGACTGTGTAGAGTATGGCTCTCCTACTACATGGAAGGGGGTAAAATTGGTCTGTGATCTTGCATTTTCCAAAGACTTTTATCTCAAGTGTGTATAAAGCATTAGGCTGACTGCCGGGTGGATGGAGCGCAACCAGGACACTGGTAGGTCGCCATGGCTGCGACGTTCTAGGTGCGCCGCTGAGCGTGGTGACGCGACAGTTTTTGCCACTAGTGAGAAGCTGTGCTCCATAGTGACACACGCCTGCGCTGGAGGACTTGGGTCTGACGTTGGCTGAGGAGGATGAGGTGGGCGTATACATTATGGAGAATTTAAAACGCCCACTCAGCCCACTGCGTTTGAGCCTTATTCCCGCCACGGAGAGCAGCAGTCCACAAGAAAGCTACTTTAGCAAAACAATTGTCGACCGGACAGGTCTCTGGGGGTGGTGACACCGGAATAGTGTTGTATTGCGATTGGATACATTCAACTGTACTATGATGTCTTAATTGCAAGCTATGCTAATAAATATGGCAGTTTAAAACCAGCTGGTGCCCATGTGAAAACGTTGTCTGTGGTTGAAATTTTTAAATGAAAAAACAGGTACTATTTTCCCAATTTATGAACATAAAGGTTTTCATAAAAAAACAAAAAAAAACAAACACATCACAAATGCACTCCTACCAAGTTAAACAGTCTGATTCCAGTCAGGAAAAAGTACTCTCCTGAGTTCAACCCTTAATATAATACAATAATTAATAGTTCAGCTTTCTTATCTTGAATTACAATATATCACTTGGCCAAACACCACTCCAAAGGCTGAAAATGACAGATGTGGACTGTGGTGTACAAAGTATTACAATGTTACTTGTACTGTGCAGCTAATGATGCTTATAGCAGAACATGAGAAACACACACACTACAATTTTTAAAATGGCTTTTCAATTAAAAAAATTGAAATTATTTTTCTAACTGATTGTAAATTAAAAAAAATATGACCGATGTACCACACATGGTCAATTATTGGTCAATTATTGCTCAATTATGAAAAAAAAAAAAAAAACACCCTTTAGATATTTGAGGAAATCTGAATTTTTTTTTATTTTTTTTTTATTATTTTTTATCAAATTGCCATAAAATCAGATCATTTTATTGTATGATGTGTGGCCACCATTACAGTTACAAAACTAGTTATGCATTTTCTGATAATTTTAGGTTGATTTGTTGGATGCAAAAATTAAGTGCAAAGAAATACAGTGAAACAAAAAGATGTAGCACTAGTATATATTTTAGTAAAGAAACACTAGGAGCTCAAGTCTAAAGCTAACTCTGGATTGTTTGATGACATGAACAGCCAGATGCGCCGTGACAGATCAGGACCAATGCGCCGCTCTCTCGTCTGGTCTTGTCCATCAAGACATGGGACATTCCCGTCTGGGTCATCTACATCTTCTGTGGCACCTGCATTACTTGTTACTGTGAGATTGCTGAGGAGAGATAGTCTCTCCTTATCAGTAGTACAACATTCATATGCCTGCAAAGAAACAAGAAACTTTTAAATATTAAATCTCAGCCTTTTATACAAAACAGTGGTGACATTTACCAAGCAAGTCTGCAACTGATAAAATAGCAAAAATCAAGCTGCTACTTACAGTATATTAAATAATAGTTTTTGCCTTTACAATTTCTAGTGCCCACATTCTCACATGACATGTTAACATCAGAGACAGAAACCTAACAAAGTCACATGGGAGGTGCTTACAAAGTAAAAAAAATGGCTGTCATGTATGCTGCCAGTGGAGTCAACACACCTGGCAAAAATGTCATCTAAATACCAATTTTTCATTGATGGAAGATTCCACAATCTTCTAACTTCTAGTTTCCTTCAAGCATTTTATGGAATTAGTGCTGCACCCTTGTGTGCCTTCTCATTCCTGGGACTAGGTTTTACCCAGAAGCCCCAGTTTATGAAAGGACTACAAGATCCAGATAGAGCTGCTCTTGGAAGACCTTGATCGATCGGCAGTCATGTGACAAAATAGTGTTTGCATTTATTCCATCTGCTCAGAAAATGAGTAACATGCTACAATAGCAGAGAATCTCATATGCAGCGAGCACAAATATTCAATACACCAGGAATCGGGACAAACAAGAATTTGTTTCAAGAGTAATTTGGTTAATCAATATCACAGATTATAAAATACAGAAAAGCCTTCACATTTTTATCACAGTCTGTAAAATATAAGCATAACTAATGCCCCCACTGTGTTAAAGGGAACCTAAACTGAGAAAGATATGAATGTTTCCTTTTAAACACCACCAGTTGCCTGGTAGTCTATCTAATCTCTTTGCTGCAACAGTGGCTGAATCACACACCTGAAACAAGCATGCAGCTAATGCAGTCTGACTTCAGTCAGAGCACCTGATCTGCATGCTTGTTCAGGGGCTGTGGCTGAAAGTATTAGGCTGCATTTCCACTTGTGCGGTGGGAATAGTCGCTGGAAAAATTTGCATGCGGATGCAAATTTCGCATGCGGGTCTATGCGAATTTTCATATGGATGACAATGTATGCGAATTTAACTATGGCAGTGCTGGTGTGATTTTCCATTGTTTTTATGCGAATTCGCATGAAAATTTGCATACCCAAACCGCATGCGAATTTCCTATTAAATACATTGTATTCGATTTGCATAGCAGTATGCAAATTCTGATGGCTCTGCCATGCAAATTTTTTCTGCACAGAAAAACACAAAGGAATCCTGACAAGTGGAAACCGTCCCATTCACTTGTATTGCTATGCGAAAAACGCATGCGAATTCGTGATAGTGGAAATAGGCCCTTAGAGACACAAGATCAGCAGGAGAGTCAGGCAACTGGTATTATTTTAAAAGGGAAAATACATGGTCTTCTCAGTTTAGGTTCCCTTTAAGTATTGGGGGTATTATAACATAAGGAAGAAGTAGTTTCTAGTGGATCTTTTAACACTGACCTGCATGAGGAGCTGTGGAGATGGATAAGCCTCTGTTATGGCTGCAGCCATTGACGGACTGACCCTGTTGAACTGCTGAATCTGCCTCCTCCAGGCCAAAGGTAAACCTACAAGTGAGCCTCGGGGCCCCCACCCTCGCCAGGTGCCTGCTGTGGTGCAAAACGAGTAGCTCTGATCCTCACAAAGCAGCCTACAAACACAGAAGAACTTCTGTTAGAAACCCTTCTTGGGTTATATGTCACCCATATAATATTTTTACGTAAATATAAGCAACTTACATCCAAGCCACTAGATATCATCTCCATATGTTCAGTACATTGATTTGAGGGCAATACATTTTTTTTAGAAGCAGCGCTGTTTAGGCACTAGAATAAGGTTTATTTGAAACACTATCCTAAAACCTTCCTTATCCTGTTGCATACATAACTGCATGTGTTAAAGAATTTCCCCTTAGAAGGAGGAAGCAGCACTTAGCAAATCAAATGCCCTAGCCACAATTAGCTAGATAGAAGCTGTGGCAAATAACGAGTGACTTGGTGATTATGGCCTCTTTCCCACTAAGACGTTGCGTTAGATGCGACGTTATGGTCGCATAACGTGCCCCTAACGCAACGCATGGTGGTGTTGAAGTTGGACCTCATATTGAGCGGCGTTATGCGGCTCTTGATGCATCCGTGAGGCGTACGTTTTGACGCATGCAAACCACGTGGTTCCGCCAGCCAATCGCTGCACAAAGCGGCCGCTCCAGGAAGTAAACACTGCACGTCACACAGTGCAGTGAATATTATTTAGCCATAGCGGACTCTCTCCCCTCCTCCTCCAACATTACTGGGCATGTGCAAACAGTCTAACGCAGCTTAGCCGTGTATAACGTACTGCATGCAGTACTTTCAATCAACGTGTAGCGTTACAATGTAACACAACGTGGGCAGTGGCACTGTGAACAGCCCATTGATTTTTCATTACTGTGCGTTGGGCTGCGTTACAGGCTGCTCTAATGTGCGCCTGTAACGTCCCACTGTGAAAGCAGCCTTAAAGGATACCTCAACTGACATGTGACATGATGAGATAGACATGTGTATGTACAGTGCCTAGCACACTAATAACTATGCTGTGTTCCTTTTTTTCCTTTCTGTGCCTGAATGAGTCAGGACTGAGTCAGCCACTTACATACCTGATATTTAACTCTGACAGGAAGTGACTACAGTGTGACTCTCCCTGATAAGAAATTCCACCTATAAAACACTTTCCTAGCAGAAAATGGCTTCTGAGAGCAAGAAAGAGATAAAAAGAGGAATTTCTTATCAGTGAGGGTCACACTGTAGTCACTTCCTATCTGAGACAGGACTGAGTCAGCCACTTACATACCTGATATTTAACTCTTTCAGACAGAGAAAGAAAAAAAAGGAACACCGCATAGTTATTTGTGTGCTAGGCACTGTACATACACGTGTCTATCTCATTATGTCACATTTCAGTTCGGGTATCCTTTAAAGGTTATAGCCTCAACTTCCTCTTCCTAGGTGAGCACAGATTTTCATATTTGCCACATCTTCTGCACTGCATTGGTTACCGTTACCTTTCCTCTACTGTACGCCCAGCCCTGATCTTAAAATTCTCCTTTCACTAAGGGCAAGGTTGCAGAAGATTTTGACAGTTCTGTTTTCAGTCAGACATGAATTCATGCAAAACAGGTGGTGTGCAAGCCATCTGTGTGGCCTCTGGTGCTCAGCTAATCCACCAGCTTTAGTTTTGGTGCATAAGTAGAAAGGACGTTGGCCGATTGAGCCCATTATGTTTCAAGAAAGGGTTACCATTAGGAAGGTGGACCGTTAAGGCTGGTATCAAGAGGGACAACAAGAAGGTAAAGGTCAAGGGGATAACTGCCAAATTTGCTGAAGAAACCGGCAACTCTGACATGTAATATGGACTAATCTTTAACTGCAAGCGCAGGTGCCCAAACCACCACTAGCAATTCCATATCATATTCCAACTATGCAAGTGAATAGGAGATGAAAATCTGAGCTCAAAATTTCCACACACACACACACACACACACACACACACACACACACACACACACACACACACACACACACACACACACACACACACACACACACACACACACACACACACACACACACACACACACACACACACACACACACACACATAAGAACCTTCCTCTTCTATCACATACCAAAACTACTAGTAATATATAATCTATCAAGAATGTTTACTAGTGTAACAGATATGAAAAAGAGCCATCACCAGATTATCTGTAGATGGACCATGTGATCAGTGTCACATTTCTCAAAAGGGGGAGATTGGAATGGATGGGAGGACTGTATGATGCAGGGAAAGGAGAATGGATTGTTCCACTGTTTGAGTAGAGTACAACTGCAAGAAGTGATTAGCAGCAGGGCCGGCCTTTGATATGAGCGACCGGAGCGGTCGCTCAGGACGCCAGCTCTCAAGGGCGCATGCGCCCTGTCACCCCTTCCCGCCCCGCTGTCTCTCCCTTCGTCCTCCCTGTCTGTAATTAGAGCAGGACTACAAGAACATGGTCGCCGATGTCCACAAATGCGGACAAACTGTGGCCATTTTCTTGTAGCCCTGCTCTAACTACAGATGGAGCGGAGGCGGGGAGAGAAGAGTGACGTCGGCGCTGGAGCATGGAAGTCAGGTGAGTCAGTCTCTGCCTGGCCCGTTGCCGCAGAAGGGGGGGGGGGACTGACTGGGGGCATACCACCTACACTGGGGGCATACCACCTACACTGGGGGCAGCTATGCTACCTACACTGGGGGCAGCTATGCTACCTACACTGGGGGCAGCTATGCTACCTACACTGGGGGCAGCTATGCTACCTATATGGGGCAACTATACTACCTACACTGGGGGCAACTATGCTACCTATATGGGGACAGCTAGGCTACTTACACTGGGGGCAACTATACTAGCTACCTATACTGGGGCAACTATACTACCTATACTGAGGGCTACTATACTAGCTACCTTTACTGTGGCAACTATACTACCTATGCTTGGCTACCTACACTGAGGGCAACTACACATGAGATCCTATACTGAGGGCACCTATACCTGGCTACCTACCTATACTGAGGGCATTTTTGGGGGAGGGACGCACCAGAGCTATATATGGGTGTGGGGGTGTGCGTGCAGAGAGAATGGGGGGGGGCACGAAAATCCGGTTTCGCTCAGGGTGCAGTGAAACCTAAGGCTCGCCCTGATTAGCAGGTGACATATTAGGCTTCCTAGGAAGGAATTAATGAGAACTGTTATCACACAAAAAAAAGTGATAGCGATTAGTGATTTTGGAGAGAATTTTAACAAGGAAGTTCTGAGTGATTTTTTTTTACTGCGCTTTTGCCTTCCTATACTTTCTACAGAATCAAAATTGCTTTGAAAACGATACATCGTGTGCTTTTCTGATTTTTTTTTTTTAATTAAGTGTGAAATAACCCATAGGAATACATTATCCAAGTGCTTTTCAAAATTGCTGAAAAGCACTCTTGGTGTGAAAAAGCCCTAAAAAGCACTGGTGATCAGAAAAGCTCTATATAGATCAGTAAAGATTTGCAACTCCAAGGTCAGCAAAAGGGTAGTAACCGAGAGTAACAGCAATACATTATGAAAAACACTAACAATCAGAAAATTTTGGCTATTAGAAATAAAAAAAAAAAAAAAAAAAGATAGGTTTCTCTTTTAAAGTTATAATTATATATCAAAGCCAAATAAGTCAGCATTAACTGAATATATATATAAAAAAAAAAAATATTGTTGTAGTTTCACACTGGGGCATTGCGTTTTAGAAACAGGGTGGCTATGGAAGGGAAAGGTCACATTGCGCGTTAGGCACGTGATGCAATGCATACAGTGAATGAAGATTACAGTCAATTAAAAGTATGCTAGCCATACTTTATGTGGGAGAAAACCTTGCTGATGACCTTCCTACCAAAGTTTGCGTTGTTTTGAGAATTAATGAAAGTACTGTATACATCCAAGTCTCAAACTCGAAAGGATATCATAGAGAATAGTACAAGTCAGTTATTCAACTGATGGATGATTAAAAGTGAAACATTATCTGGAAATAAAGTGGTCAACTCACCGGAATGGCCGCTGAGCTACACTCTTGGTCACATGACATACGTGCTGTCCCAGTTCCTTCCATGTATCCAAGAATACCACCTGTGTCTCGTGGTACAGCTGTAGAAAGACTAGGGCCTGGCATTCCAGAAGAGGACAATATGAATTAGATGTCACAGCATATACCAGTCAAAACGACAAAAAAAAAAATGTTGGTTCACGCTGCAAAGCACAAAACTTGCACACGTGGAGCGCACAAAGTAAGGCTACACATCACAACACAAAAAATAAAAAAAAAATAAACAAACTTAAAAGATCCTGGTTCAACTCACGTGAATCCAGGAAATCTGTGTCTCATACTGGGCTCCCTATTCTAGGCGTAATTATGGAACATAAGAGGCATCGGGGAAGCCGGAGCAGTGCTTTTCAGCGCTGCGAGATTTGGGCGCAGCCGGCGCCACCATAGGCTATAATAGGAATTGTTAGAAGTTAAGTATTATGTAGGCCTCAGTGAATTGGACTGAGTTAGTCAAAAAGGCTTGGGGTGCAGACTTGCCCTTTAAAAAGATTTTCTCTTAGAGAGAAAATCTACAGTTCTGACTGTCAGCAGAACTAGGACATACCAAGAAGCTGTTCTATGGACAAGGCCACAGGTCTCGCTGACTTTCAACATAGAAACCACAAGAACAGTAAACACAGCCATGTTTAATCAATATAGAATTTTTTGCAACTAGGACAAAAGGCTCATAGAATATTAATCAAGTAGTTGTGTATCATGACACCATAAGGGGTCTGAGCCAAATTGTAGGTGGGGGGGGGCTTAGATGTTCCAGTTAACGCTTTTCTGGTCCGTATAAAACCCACCGCCGGCGTCCGGAGAGGCACTTTTCTGCTTCCTGTCCCTGCTGGCTATAATAATCTTTAGTTATGTTTTGACATCTTGTACGCTCTATCTGTATCTGTATATACTTAGTTGAGATGTAACTTAGTATAGAAAGAAGATAACCTGATTACCATTCATTAGGAAGGTAATCAAGAAGCTGTAACGCAACTGACTTACTACAGAAGAATCTGCTTTGCTAAGATGTAACGAACTGTATCTGTATATCTGTTAACTGAATAAACACTTCGGAATTTGGAAGCCTCCTAAAGAAGCTCCTATGCTGTTTTGCTATGATGAGAGTCGTGTTTGCAGCTCTTGGCGGAATAAAGGTGCGTTGCCGAAAGAAACAGTTTCTTACAGGAATCGCATCCCACAGCGCTCAGTGAGTAACGTCGGCACCGTCAGAAGACGGAGCCGAAGTTGCTTGAAAAAACACAATAATTTGGCCTCCAGCAATCGCTGGAAGCCGAATCATATCATTCCCCCACTATCCATGGCGGCCTGGAGGGGGAATAGTAATTAACACGGCCCGGACTTGCGCAGAAGCAGGATCAGCCATATACAGGCTGTATCCTGCTCCCAAGTCTACCGGCGCCGATTTTAAATGTGTGCCGGCGAAGCTGCCGAAATATGCCAGGATAGAGAACAATGCTGGAGCTGGAAGATGAGAAGGGGAGAAAGAGTACACTACAGCAGCACATGGAAAGATCTAATCCGAACCTTGAAGTACACCTGAATTGAGATGGATATTGAGGCTGCCATATGTATTTCCTTTAAAACAATAACAGTTGCCTGGCAGTCCTGACAATCTCTTTGGCTGCAGTAGTGTCCAAATCACATACCGAAGAAACGGATGCAGTTAAAGGGAACCTTAACTGAGAGGGATATGGATGTTTCCTTTTAATCAATACCAGTTGCCTGGCAGTCCTGCTGATCTCCTTGGCTGCAGTATTGGCTGAATCACACACCTGAAACAAGCATGCAGCTAATCCAGTCTGACTTCAGTCAGAGTATCTGATCTGCATGCTTGTTGAGGGGCTGTGGCTAAAAGTATTACACACACAGGATGAGCAGGAGAGTCAGGCAACTGGTATTATTTTAAAAGAAAAATCCATATCCTCAGTTTAGGTTCCCTTTAAAGAGAACCCGAGGTGGGTTTGAAGAATATTATCTGCATACAGAGGCTGGATCTGCCTATACAGCCCAGCCTCTGTTGCTACCCCAAACCCCACTAAGGTCCCCCTGCACTCTGCAATCCCTCATAAATCACAGCCACGCTGCTGACAAACAGCTTGTCAGAGCTGGCTGTGTTTATCTCTATAGTGTCAGTCTGCTGCTCTCCCCGCATCCTGCAGAAATCCAGTCCCCGCCTGCAACCCTTCCCTCCCTGCTGATTGGAGGGAAGGGACGGAGGCAGGGACCGAAGCTATGCAGGAGGCGGGGGAGCAGCTGAGACTGACACTACAGATGTAAACACAGCCTCACAGCACGGCTGTGATTTATGAGGGATTGCAGAGTGCAGGGGGACCTTAGTGGGGTTTGGGATAGCAACAGAGGCTGGGCTGTATAGGCAGATCCAGCCTCACTATGCAGATCACATTCTTTAACCACCCTGGCGTTCTGATTAAATCGCCAGGGTGGCTGCGGGAGGGTTTTTTTTAAATTAAAAAAAACTATTTCATGCAGCCAACTGAAAGTTGGCTGCATGAAAGCCCACTAGAGGGCGCTCCGGAGGCGATCTTCCGATCGCCTCCGGCGCCCAGAATAAACAAGGAAGGCCGCAATGAGCGGCCTTCCTTGTTTTGCTTATATCGTCGCCATAGCGACGAGCGGAGTGACGTCATCGACGTCAGCCGCCTCCGATCCAGCCCTTAGCGCTGGCCGGAACTTTTTGTTCCGGCTGCGCAGGGCTCAGGCGGCTAGGGGGGCCCTCTTTCGCCGCTGCTCGCGGCGAATCGCCGCAGAGCGGCGGCGATCAGGCAGCACACGCGGCTGGCAAAGTGCCGGCTGCGTGTGCTGCACTTTATTTGATAAAAATCGGCCCAGCAGGGCCTGAGCGGCAGCCTCCGGCGGTGATGGACGAGCTGAGCTCGTCCATACCGCTCAGGAGGTTAAAGGGATACTGTAGGGGGGTTGGGGGAAAATGCGTTGAACTTACCTGGGGCTTCTAATGGTCCCCCGCAGACATCCTGTGCCCACGCAGCCACTCCCCAATGCTCCGGCCCCGCCTCCGGTTCACTTCTGGAATTTCAGACTTTAAAGTCTGAAAACCACTGCGCCTGCGTTGCCGTGTCCTCGCTCCCGCTGATGTCACTAGGAGCGTACTGCGCAGACATAGACCATGCTGGGCATGCGCAGTGCGCTCCTGGTGACATCAGCACGAGAGAGGACACGGCCGTGCAGGCGCAGTGGTTTTCTGACTTTAAAGTCAGAAATTCCAGAAGTGAACTGGAGGCGGGGCCGGAGCATTGGGGAGTGGCTGCGTGGGCACAGGATGCCTGCGGGGGACCATTAGAGGCCCCAGGTAAGTTCAACTCATTTTCCCCCAACCCCCTACAGTATCCCTTTAAACACACCTCGGGTTCTCTTTAATTAGACTTGGAACAGTTAGGAACATTTGATCTGCATGTTTGTTCAGGATCTATGGCTAAAAAGTATTAAAGCCTGGTACACACTTTCACATTTTCCAAAAAAAACAATGTATGATCTTAAAACAATATTCCATATGACTTTACAATAGAGGTGAAAAACAGAGTTAGAGGATTAGAGCTGGTAGACAGAATGCCTGAGGAACTAGATGTAGATGCTTTAACCACTTAAGCCCTCGGTCCTTTTCACTTTATGCATCCAAGCAATGTTCACCTCCCATTCATTAGCCTATAACTTTATCACTACTTATCACAATGAACTGATCTATATCTTGTTTTTTCCACCACCAATTATGCTTTCTTTGGGTGGTACATTTTGCTAATAGCCAGAGGCGGGACAAGGTCCTCCAGCACCCAAGGCTGAGACACCAAAGTGCACCCCCCATCCCTGCCACCCCAGCCATCAACACTAATTGCTATTAGACTAAAAGGCGCCACAGGGCCCACAACCTCCCCAACACCTTAACATCTAGTTATCTGGCTTGCAGTCACTGCCATGTATCCCCTTTTCTTATTTCTTTCTGCTTCAAACACAATCAGGAATGACAGCTGAATGAATTCTGCGCCCCCTCCTACACTGCGCCCTGAGGCTGGAGCCTCTCCAGCCTATGCCTCGGCCCGGCCCTGCTAAGAGCTACCTTACTTTAAATGCATTTTAACACTAAGAATAAGAAAAAAAAACCTGAAAAAATTCATTTCTCAGTTTTCGGCCATTATAGTTTTAATATAAAACATGCCTCCATAATTAAAACCCACGTATTGTATTTGCCCATTTGTCCCGGTTATTTCACATTTATTTCGTTTAAAATGATGTCCCTATCACAATGTATGGGGACAATATTTTATTTGGAAATAAACTATTTACAAGCTTATCAAAAAAAAAAAAAAAAAAAAATATATAATAATAATAATAATAATAATAATAATAATAATAATAATAATAATGAAATATTTCATCTTTACATAGATATTTAAAAAGTTTAGACCCTTAGGTACATTTGTGTTTTTTTTATTGTAATGGTTTTTATTATTAAACATTTTATGGGGGTATTTTTGGGAGGCTGGGATGTAAATAGTATTTGATTTGGGTAAATATGTGTATTTTCATTTTTTTTTACTTTTAGATGTAGTTTTATTTTTTCGCCACAAGATGGCAACCTTGAGTTTGTTTACACAACGTCACTCTAAGCTTAACACTTAAGAGGGACATAGGAGTCAGAAAAAGCGAAGCTTCCGAGAGCCGCTGTCGGAGAGGAATCAGTGATCGGGCACCATGGCCAGATTCATTGATTCCTGGGCTAACGAATCCGTGGCTGGGAGCAAGCGTGCATGCGCGCGATCGGCCGCGGGAGCGCACATGTCTTCCTTGACGTAGAGGACAGTAGTAGAACTACGTCAAGGAGGACAAAGTGGTTAATATCAGAGCTTGAACTTTTCTACGCAACATGGCTTTCAATCACAGGCGGCCAGCATGGGAACACATTGTGCAGTGCCGATCAGGCACTTGTCATGTCATCCTTGCACACAGCAGGTAAAACAACTGTGTGCAGGGATGACATGACAGGTGCCTGATCGGCACTGTAACAGTACAACAAGCAGCAGGCAGAGGCGGCCAGCATGGGGACACATCATGCAGTGCCGATCAGGCACTTGTCAAATCATCCTTGCACACAGCAGGTTTATCAACTGTGCATGCATGACATGACCGGTGCCTGATCGGCATTGTACCATATAAGACATCCCCTGAAAATAAGCCCTAGCACACTTTTTGGAGCAAAAAAATATTATAAGACTGTCTTATTTTCGGGGTAGTTAGAGCCATGGTCCCATATGTAATTAACTTTTTTTATATAATATAATATTTAATTTTGTATTTAAAATTATTATTTTTTCAGCACTTTGGAAAAAAGGTAAAAAAAAAAAATGTAAAATTAAAATTTTTAGTATTTTCTTGCTTGCTGGTTGTTTAAAAGGTATTTTATTTGCAAGTTTTGAAAGTATCACCTAGGAGAAAACTTTAAAAATTGTAATTGCATATGGGCCATGACCTTTCCAGTACTAACACATGGCTGTGAAAGTTGGACTATAAATAAGGTCATGCATAGAAAAATTGAGGATTTTGAACTGTGAGTGTGAAGAAAGCTACGGAGAGTTCCCTGGACTGCTAGAAGATCTAACCAGTCAATACTTAAATAAGTAAGGCCAGAGTGTTCACTAGAAGAACTGATACTACTATTAAAACTCAAATACTTTGGTCATATAATGAGAAGACTGCATTCTTTAGAGAAATCCTAGCTGCTTGGAGAAACTTAGGGTCAAAGAAAAAGAGGCCACCAGACGCTAAGATGGAAGACCGTGTATGTAAAGCTGTGAACATGCCTATGCAACAACTGAAAGAAGCTGTGATTGACACAGACATCTGGCGAGCAGAAGTACATATGGTCACAAAAAGTCTGGGTTGACTGAACAAATGAGGAGAGAGACACACTTTCAATTATGATTGGCTAATCACTGACCAAATTTTACCACATCCATGTTGTATACAATATCTGTTGACACTTAAGGCTCATACACACATCAGACTATAGTCTTTTGAAAATGAAAGATCACAGACCAATCTTACCACCCTTCATGTAGTATGAGAGCCATACTCTACACAGTCTTTTCTATGGAGCTGAACTCCACATCAGAAAAAAATCTTTGCAAGATGCTGCACACACAGATGCTGTACAGACACAAAAGATCAGTATCTGCAAAAGATCTGTTCCTGCCAAAAATCCATTCCTGCAAATTGCAATGATAGTCTATGAGATCTGAGGATCATCATACACACATGATTTAACTGACATTCATCTGCAGATCAAGCAATCATCTGCAGATCTGAAAATCCATCCTGGTGGATCTGATCTGCAGATGAATGTCAGTTAAATCATGTGTGTATGGTGATCTGCAGATCTCATAGACTCATTGCAATTTGCAGGAATGGATTTTTGGCAGGAACAGATCTTTTGCAGATACTGATCTTTTGTGTCTGTACAGCATCTGTGTGTGCAGCATCTTGCAAAGATTTTTTTCTGATGTGGAGTTCAGCTCCATAGAAAAGACTGTGTAGAGTATGGCTCTCATACTACATGAAGGGTGGTAAGATTGGTCTGTGATCTTTCATTTTCAAAAGACTATGGTCTGATGTGTGTATGGGGCCTTATACTACATGGATATGATAAAATTGGTTAGCGATTGGCCAATCATAATTGATAAAGTGTACCAGGCTTTAGAGGTAGAGGATCAGCAGGTCTCCCAGAATGTGCATGGTTTAAAGGAAATAAATATGGCAGCCTCCACATTCCTCCCTTCAGGTGTGCTTAAAGTCTTCACCAAAAAGGCTACCAAATGAGATGAAAGTGTGTGCTCTCAGCAGCACTATTAGCTACCCTGAACACCTTGGAATGTCTGCCAATTCTACAAAGTAAAAATAATTTATGCCAGAAGTCAGACTACCTACCTTCACTATGGAGTGGACCCTAGGGATGATCAATAATATTCAAATACTTAAGAGTTTATGTAAATTTATATGCAAATATATGGAGCTTCAAAATGGACCAATCAGTTTAAACCTGGGTTAAAAATGATTGATCCAATTTCAAACTGCATATATTTGCATAATTTCAGAAGTATTTGCAGATCATTGATCATTCCTAGTGAACGCCGGGAAAAACACCGAAGATGCCTCCCACATGTGCTAACCCTTGCCTGACCTTTATAAAAACTACTAAAATATGACACCCTTTACCAAATTAGTAAGGGGCAGACACCTGGGGTCCCCTTATCAATCAAAATGAGGTTCATTATTACTTGATATATACATACTTGAACTGAATTTTTATTCATTATATGTATTACTCCATAACAAAATGTATCTAAACAAAGCAGCAGAATGAATACACCAAAATGAGAATTAGAGCACAAATAAAATGAAGAGCTAATTAATTTTTCATTTTATGGTCACTTCAGGTTTACACTTATGTTAAACAATGAAAGGCCAGGGAACCACTAGTAATCACTCCAGCACTTTTAAATCAGACAAGCGATGTGTGCAGCAATTCCTAGGAATTTTGCAATTGGCGAAGCTTTGAAGTGCTGAACTGTAAACTGTACATCGCTTCTGAATGGCGATTTTTACCTGTAAAAGTTTGAAATACTCACCAAGTGTCCCGATGTCCAGCTTCCGTCTGTAACTCTGCACCAGAGAAGCGCCTGTGACCTCTTCTGCTAGGGAGCAGGGCTACAGGCAGAAGCCAGACATTGGAAAACGCTATAAATATAACTAACCTTGTTAAAACATTAAAGGGACACTTAAGTCAAACAAAAAAAATGAGTTTTACTCACCTAGGGCTTCCAATAGCCCCCTGCAGCTCTCCGGGACCCTCGCCGTCTCCCTCCGATCCTCCTGGCCACTTCCTGTTTCGGTGACAGGAGCTGACAGGCTGGGGACACGAGTGATTCTTCGCGTTCCCAGACACATTAGCACCCTCTATGCTGCTATATGGTATATGATATATGCTATAATAGCATAGATGGCGCTATTGTGGCCAGGAACGCAAAGAATCACTCGCATCCCCAGCCTGTCAGCTCCTGTCACCGAAACAGGAAGTGGCTGCCGGCGGGGCCAGGAGGATCGGAGGGAGCGGCGAGGGCACCGGACAGCTGCAGGGGGCTATTGGAAGCCCCAGGTGAGTAAAACTCATTTTTTCTGTTTGACTTAAGTGTCCCTTTAAGCCTCAAAATCACTGCAAAATCTGTTTGGAAAGTGATTTTGCAGAACTTCAGTATTTTTCATTGAACACAAACATGACCAAAATGCTGCATGCCCTGTGGTTGCGATTTTCCTAATCGCAATCGTACTACCCCATTGCAAAAAAAAAATGTTTTAAAAAATAAAAAAATCATACAAACCTGGGGCTCACTCCAGCCCTATTCGGCCTGATCGCTCCCTCGCCACCGTCCTCCACCGCCTGTATCTTCTGTTATCGGTCCCGGTAACTTCAAGAGTAAGCCCTCCTTAGTAAGCCCAGGCACAGAACGTGACGGGTGAGTGTGCGCAGCCGCACGGTGTCTGTGCTGACTGACCTTAGTTACCGGGGACCAATAACAGAATATCCAGGAGGTGGAGGAAGGCGGGAGCAATACCAGGCATGTATTATTTTTTTCTTTTATTTCATCTCAGGTACACTTTGAGGTTAATATACTTTCAATTACTGTATTTTAACCACTTCTATACCATGACATTTTGTGCTGATCTGTGCTGCGTGGGCTCTCCAGCCCACAGCACAGATCAGATAGCAGCCAGGCCGATCAGACTTTCCCCCCCTTTTTTCCCCACTAGGGGGATGTCCTGCTGGGGGGCTCTGATCGCCGCCGGCTGCTTGCGCTTGCGGGGGGCTCTTCAAAGCCCCCCTCCGCAGCGCTTCCTGGCCTCCTTCCCCTTCCCTCCCTCTCCCTCCCCCTGTGAGCGGCGCAGGACGGATTTCCGTCCTGCGCCTGATGGGATAGGCTTTAGCCTATCAGATGCCGGTGATCCCCGGCCAATCAGAGGCCGGGGATCGCCGATCTCCTCTACGGCGCTGCTGCGCAGCAGCGCCGTATACATGTAAACACCGGGGAAGGTCTTCCCCGTGTGTTTACATTTACCCTGCGAGCCGCCGATCGGCTCGCAGGGTGTTCACGGAGACACCCTCCGGGAACTGACATGGAACGTTTCCATGGAATAAACTTCAGGATTCAGGGGCGTATATATACGCACCGAGAATCCGGAAGTGGTTAACATTTAATGCAGAGTTCATGGTATGTATATAGAGTGGGTTATTGTATTGTATTAGCTAGGTCTATTAACATTGAGTCTCAAGCAACCAGAAAACACACAACGCGGTGGACACTAAAGCCCCATCTACACGATACGATTCTTTGTACGATTACATTACGATTCTATTAAACTATCCTATTAAATCCGACATGTCCGATCGGGATTCGATTGAATTCGATTTGACATTGTTTTGCAATGCCAAATCGAATTGAATCGAATCCCGATCGGACATGTCGGATCTAATCGGATCGTAAATAGAATCGTAATCGAATCATATAAAGAATTGTATCGTGTGGATTGGGCTTTACAGCATGCAGTAAACAAACAATTGCATAATGTGAGCACTTTGCAGTGTAAATAAATTGATCAGCGTTCTATAACAAGTAAAAAGACACTGGTATTTTATAAGGAAATCATCCACCAACCTCATCAATCTGTTGCCAGGTTACATAACTTTCCAGCTGTTCATTGCATTGGTATCTTGGCGTCTGAGACTGTCTCTCCATCTTAAGTGACATTCTTTGATACCTGACAGACAAAATTACATCTGCAGTTAGGAAAAAGAATTTTACCCTAATTTTTTGTTTTAATGTTGTTTTTTTATTCTCAGAGGCACAAAAACTACTGTATTATTTAAAAAATGATCTGGCCTGTTTTGAAAGATGTTACAGGAGCTCCGAGATAAATGTGGGGAGGAAAATGTTGTAGCCATGCACAGTATGTGGAAATGTTAATGAAAATTTTATGTTACTTGTTAGCATTTTTCAGAAAAAATAACTATGATTTGAAAAATAAATATGACACTTTGTTTTGATATGACAACAGCAATTGGTTATTATCAACTACGTATGTAAAAAAAAAAAAAAAAAAAAAAAAGCTTTGTGAAAGTAGTAACTTTTGGCTAACTGATAAAATTGGGGTGTACACGCTTTCAGGGAACTAGCCCCCTTCTTCAGGCTTATTTCCAGATGTTAACTGTAGGAAAACACAGTATGCAATTACTTCAGCTAACATCTTGAAATATGCTTGAAGAAGGCACCTGAATACTCTAGTTCCTTGAAAGCTTGCACAACTAAGCTTTATCAGTTACAATATATTACTTTTTGAAAACTGTTTTTTTTTTGCCAACATAAGGTTATTGGCCAACACAGTACAAGAATTATTTTGCTATTAGCATCATCATCATCATCATCATCATCATCATCAACTACAAACTGAAAGTGGCCATCTAATAGATGACATTCACCACCAGGGATCCTGGGAAGTGTAGTTATGTGCCCAACAAATAGCTGGTGAATAGTGTATTGCTCTGAATTGCAGAGGGGTTATAATTTGATAATACTGGGGATATTAAGCATCACTTCTAAATTTGCATATTTAAGGTTGATGCATCATGCTATTTCCTTCTTGCTCACATAATGCTAATCATTTTAAGTAATGTACCATCAATTTAACCGCTTGCCGCCCGCGTCACGTCACTGGGCGTGGCCGCGGCGGCAGCCCCAGGACCAGCTAACGCCAATTGGCGGAAAGTCCTGGGGCAGCAGTTTACGGGAGATCGCGCGCACGCTGCGCGTGCATCTCCCGCTTGGTGGGCGGAGCTGAGCTCCGCCTTCAGTCTCCGCCGTGTATTTACATGGGCAGCGCTGCGATCAGCAGCAGCGCTGCACTGGGGACAGCCGTCTGACACGGCTGTCCCTCTGGGGGACAAGAGAGCGATTGGCACTCATAGGCAGAAGCCTATGACAGCCGATCGCCGTGATTGGCCGGCTGGGGGGAGGGAGGGGATTTAGGAAAAAAAAAAAAAAGAAAGAAAATAGTAAAAAATATTACAAAAAAACAAAACAAATATTTATAAAAAAATAAAATAAACACAGGGGGGGGGGAGGGCGATCAGACCTCACCAACAGAGAGCTCTGTTGGTGGGGAGAAAAGGGGGGGAGGGGGGGGGGGAATGACTTGTGTGCAGAGGTATACGGCCCTGCAGCTTGGCCTTAAAGCTGCAGTGGCCAATTAAGGTAAAATTAGGCTGGTCACTAGGGGGGGGTTTACCACCATGGTCCTCAAGAGGTTAAAGAAAGTAAAATCAAATTTAGCATAGCTGTTTTAGTAAGAGGGCTTTTTAGTTCCTTTATGAGCTCTAAACTGCACCACTGTTAAAATAGGCTTTTATTGCCATCCGTGTGTGCATAATATATATCATTTATTTCTCCTGTAATCGATGACACCACAAAAACTAAAATTATGAACAGGAATTAAAAAATAAATAAAAAGGGTGGAGAAAGATTTTCTACACTTTTTTTAAACTCAAGAAAAACAAAGCATTTGTCAAATTCAGCTAAAGGACTACTGTCGGTCCTTACCTGCGATAATCTTGTAATCCAAGAACAGTTAGTGTTATCTTCTTTTCTGGGTATATTTTGGCAATCCCAAATGCAGAACCTGGAATCTCACTAGTACTGGGGTTTTCAGTAGCCTTCAAAAAACAAGAGACCGGCTACATTATGTTATACATGTGGCTGGATGTCCACAAACATGTCAGTGTACTGCTGCAGTGATCTCTTTTACATGAGAAAGTTAGGACAGTTATATTCTGGCCGCATTGTTTGAACAGTTTTTGATTAACTACCCATTAGAAAGGTATGGTTACTTTAAAGATAAGCTCCAGCTATTTTGGGTAGTAACCATAGATGTAGCCATCATAGCTTTTTAACCCATTCACGTTCCGTCGTTTTCACGTGAGAAATGTTCACCTCCCATTCATTAGCCTATAACTTTATCACTACTTATCACAATGAACTGATCTATATCTTGTTTTTTCCACCACCAATTAGGCTTTCTTTGGGGGGTACATTTTGCTAAGAGACACTTTACTGTAAATGCATTTTAACAGGAAGAATAAGAAAAAAATGGAAAAATTCATTATTTCTCAGTTTTCAGCCATTATAGTTTTAAAATAATACATGCCTCCATAATTAAAACTCACGTATTGTATTTGCCCATATGTCCCGGTTATTACACCATTAAAATTATGTCCCTATCACAATGTATGGCGACAATATTTTATTTGGAAATAAAGGTGCATTTTTTTCCATTTTGCATCTATCACTATTTACAAGTTTAAAATAAAAAAAATATAGAAATATTTCAGCTTTACATTGATATTTAAAAAGTTTAGACCCTTAGGTAAATATTTACATTTTTTTTTATTGTAATGTTTTTTGTTTTTTATAGTAAACATTTTATTTGGGTAGTTTTGGGAGGGTGGGAGGTAAACAATAGATTTATAATGTAAATGTGTTAATTTTTATTTTTTTTTACTTTCAGTTGTAGTATTACTTTTTGGCCACAAGATGGCAGCCATGAGTTTACATGACGTCACTCTAAGCGTAACACACGCTTAGAGTGACGCATCGGGGAGGGAACAGCCAGAAAAAGCACAGCTTCCGAGAGAAGCTGTCGCTTTTTCAGCGGGGGAGAGCAATCAGTGATCGGGCACCATAGCCCGATTCACTGATTGCCTGGCTAACGAACCGCGGGCCAGGAGCGCGCGTGCACGCGCGCGATCGGCCGAGGTAGCGCGCATGGTTCCTGGACGTAGTTTCTACGTCCAGGAACCAAAATAGGTTAAGTAGAGGGTTTATGGTACCTTTTTGCCTTCTAAAAAAATCCTAGAGGTTCTGGATCTCCATGATGCAGCACCTTTGGCTTGCATGGATGAAGGCCAGACACCTGAAATTAGTGTGTGCCAGTTGAAATATATAGCTCTGTAAAATGAATAAGCTAATATAAGTGTGCTGCAAAACAGCTGTACTGGATGTATGCCTGGATTTTGAGAGGGGAAAAAAAAGGAATGATCTACGTATGCACTCACTACGCTGAAATAATGCATTGTGGGAGTAAGGCATATATGCAAAAATGGTGTTGGGAAGCCAAAAAACTGCTTATCCTGCTCCTGCAAAAGTCCCAGTGGTGTTAATTACTATTCCCCCTCTAGGCCGCCATGTACTCGGTAATTTGGCTGCCAGCTATTGCTGGCGGCCAAATTATGCTGTTTTTGAAGTAATTTGGGCTTCGGCTTTTGATGGTGCCCAAATTACTGTCTGAGCACTGCTATAACCGCAATTCCTATTACGGCCTTTGGCGGTACCTGGTGCGCCGTTTTGTGCCGTGTTGGGGAGTAACTTGCTCATTTTAAACTAAATTCTTACAAATAACTTCTGTTTTAGGAAGGCACAATTGTATTTCACCTTAATGCAACAAGAAACGCTCCGCAGAAAATCTTCAGGCTTCACCAGAACTAACATTTGATCCTCTTCCTCTTTACATAGTTCTAAGCCCTCCTGGAACAAAACATAAAGCTATTAACATAAAGCAAACTGATTGTTCTAATGCAGTGGTTCTCAAACTTTTAGAGTGAAAGAGCCTTGATGGCTTTGACATTTTTTTTTCAAGGCACCCCTAGCCAAAAACAACTACCAAAATGCTGTTATAAACTTTATAAGGGCACCACCTCCCTCCCTCAGTAGCTGGTAATGCTTATTAGGCCACATTCCCCCTTCAATTAGTCATTGACCACTATTAGGCAGCATCCCCCTCCAAGTGTTCACTGACCCACTCGTTGTATATCAAGGTGTGGTTGCATTACCTGCTGGCAATGCACAAAGGATGGGTATGAAAGCAGAGGCACCCCTGGGAGGTTCTAAAGGAGCACCAGGATGCCGAAGCACCCAGTTTGATAACAGAAAAATTACACCTATATTTCCCAATAATATATACTGTATTGTACTAGGGACATAATTTAAAGGAATACTGGGGGAAAATGAGTTGAACTTACCTGGGGCTTCTAATGGTCCCCCGCAGATATCCTGTGCCCGCGCAGCCACTCACCGATGCTCCGGCCCCGCCTTTGGTTCACTTCTGGAATTTTAGACTTTTAAAGTCTGAAAATGACTGCGCCTTATTCCTTTAAACGTTGTGATAACCGGGAAAAATGGTCAAATAAAATACTTGGGTTTTATTCACAGTAGCACGTTTTATTTTAACCACTTAAGCCCAACTGGACGAACATTCTCGTCCAGTTGGGCTGCGCGCACTCCCGCCGGCCGCACACGCTAGCGGGCACGCTCCTGCCGCCAGCCATTAGCCCAGCGATCAATGAAAGGGATTATAGATCCCTTTCATTGATCGATGCCCCCCCCCCCCCCCCCGCAGAAAAGCCGACAGCATCAGACGGTGCGGTTTTTTTGGGTTTCAAAAAGTTCCCTGCCTTCATTCTTCTTCCTGGAAGCGTACGATCACGCTTCCAGGAATTTTTCACTGTGGCCAAATAGTAAAACTACACACACATCCATTTTTTAATAAATACATTTTTTTTACATTTATAATTAGCTGTTTACCTCCCACACCAAAAATTACCCACATACAATTTTAATACAAAATTATTTTTTTAAAAAAATTACAATAAAAAAAATACATAAATAGTTACCTAAGGGTCTGAACTTTTCTAAATATGCATGTCAAAGGAGTATATTAATTTTTTTTAAATTATGGGCTTGTAAATAGTGATGGACGCAAATTGAAAACATAAGGGACATAATTTAAATGGTGTAATAAGTGGGACAAATGTGCAAATAAAATACATGGGTTTTAATTAAGGTAGCATGTATTAATTTTAAACTATAATAGCCAAAAACTGAGAAATATTTTTTTTCCATTTCTTTCTAAATATTCCTGTTAAAATGGATTTAGAATAAAATAAATTCTTAGCAAAATGTATCACCCAAAGAAAGTTTAATTGGTGGCGGAAAAAACAAGATATAGACCAATTCATTGTGATGAGTAGTGATAAAGTTATTGGAAAATGAATGGGAGGCGAAAGTTGCAAAAAATAAACAACCCTTCGGGCTTAAGTGGTTAAAGCCCAATTGGTGTTGAAAAAAAGAAGAAGGTATAGATCATTTTGTTGTGACAAGTAGTAAAAGTTATTCGTGAATAAAAGGGAGGAGACCTGACAGGGGAAAATTGCTCTGGTCCATTAGGGTAAAAACCCCTAGGGTGTGAAGTGGTTCAGTGACAGTGCATCAAACTTATCAACAAAAGGAGCGAACAAAATATATCCATGTGCACCATGCACACAGCAGCCTAAGCTGGGTGCATGCTGACAATGGTCACATACCGGGGAAAGAGGTGGTGTGAGCATGGTGCACGTGGATATATTTTGTTAGCTCCCTTGTGGGATTAGTTTGATGCACTATGCATGTTACACGGTCAGAGTTAGCACACATACAAATTCTGGGGTACCTCAACGTAGTGTATGTGCCTACACAAGAGAATGTATTATTTCTGTAACTAAGACCTCGGCTTCTAGCTGTAGGGATAGCAGTGGTTGCTGGATTTGGATGAAATTCTTCAACTTTCTTCAACCCTCAGCTCCTGATCCTTCTGTAAGTAACGGAAATGGCAAAAAACACCTTGTGAGCTTTCTATGTTATGACTATCCTATTTCTACATTTATTCCAAACTTTTTAAATTGAAACAAGGAACTGTCTTAATTTGTTTTAATCTGGAGCATCTCCTTTTTTTTTTTCTGAGAAGTACAGCTTGCAAAAGACTCCTTCCCTTTGATCTCAGCAGGGTGTCTATCAGCTGTCCAAATGCCACCATTAAAATACTCAGCTGAGATGCTTATCTATATTGCAACCTCTGTTCCCAAGAAACTCTTACAAATAGATTCTGCTTTGATTACCCCTCTAAAATCCTTTGGGATTCTCAAGAAAACAAGGCGGGGGAAGAGGGGAGGAGGTGCAGGCACCCATAAATCAAAGCAATCATCACATATCTATAAATCAGCTGTATCAGTAAAGGACCCAGATAACAGAGACAGCTCCCACACTCCTGATTACAACCCCCAGCCAGGAGCTAGGAACACAGACCTCAAAGTTAAGGGAAACAACATTAAAGCAGTACTCTGCAATGCCAGGTCCATAAACAACAAAACAGCAGTTATTCATGATCTAATAGAGGCTTCAGATCTAGCTTTAATTACAGAGACATGGTTGGATCAGAACTCAGGACCCACTCTCGCAGCTGTGGTACCAGACAATTACTCAGTTTTACACTGTGAAAGGCAAAACCGCAAGGGCGGAGGATTAGCTCTGTGCTTCAAATCCAGTTTGAATATTAAACCCCTTGCTGTAGCCCCCACCCACTCTTTTGAATGTCTAGCAGCCCAGCTCTCAGCTGAAAAAAAAATAAACATACTGCTTGTCTACCGACCCCCTGACGCTGGCTCAGCTTTTCTCAAGGAAATAGCAGAACTTGTATCTTGCATAACACTGAAACACCCTAGGTGGATAATTCTTGGAGACTTTAACGCACGGGTCGATACACACTCTTCCCAATTTGGAACTAAGCTACTTCTCTCCATGAATGAACTGGGCTTCTCTCAAGCCGTCAACCTCCCTACCCACAAAAAAGGACACACTTTGGACCTCATTTTCCATTCAGAACTCCTAATATCCAATGTGGAAATTGATCCAGTAGTTTGGTCAGACCACCACACTGTCCACTTCTCCTTTACAGCACCGGCTACAAAACACCAAGTGAAAGAACTAATAAAATATCGTTCCTTGAAAGGTTTGACACCCCAACACCTTCAGAACAGCCTCAATCTAGGTGGACTGACAGATCACAACTTAGGCCTTGAATCCATGGTCCTTAAATATAACCACGATGTCTCAGCCGCTTTTGACGCCATAGCTCCCTTAAAGATTAAACGTTCCGCACCATTACATCACACTCGCTGGTTTGACAACTCTATAAAGGAACTAAAGAAACAGGGACGCAGACTGGAACGAAGGTGGCGCAAACATCAGTCTCCTGATGACAAACTTTCCCTAATTGCTCACCTGGAAAAATATCAAACGATGATTAACAAAAAGAAGTCCTTATTCCTGTCTCACGAAATTGCAAATGCAGCCAACAGACCTGCCCAACTCTTCCGCACGGTTGACAGTCTCTGCAATCCATCTTGCAGGAAATCCAGCATCAGACCTTCACAGGAACTGTGCGAGAAATTTGCCCACTTCTTCTCAGACAAAGTCTCCTTCATACGATCTGCCATTCAATTCACAGCCCCAGAAACCCATGCAGAGCCATATAACAGGTGCAAAAATAGCCTACCACCATGGTCTGATTTTAAGGTAATCACTGAAAAAGACATCTTGGATATCATCTCAAACCTTCGCCAGACTACCTGCGATCTGGACCCTGGCCCCACTAAGTTCATGTTGAAATGCCCTGAACTATTTACACCGGCATTCCACAAAATAGTCAACGGCTCCTTACAAGGGTGGTTTCCCTCTACTCTGAAAGAAGCAATCGTCAGGCCTCTACTCAAGAAACCATCCTTAGACCCAGATGCTCTAAACAGCTACAGACCTGTCTCAAACCTCCCCTTTCTGGGAAAAGTTATTGAAAAGGCTGTCTACCTTCAACTTGAAGCCAGGCTCTCCAGAAACAACATCCTTGACCCTCTTCAATCTGGTTTCAGGAAATATCACAGCTGTGAAACAGCCCTCACCCAGATTTGCAATGATCTGCTCATTGCAAGAGACAAGGGTCAATGTTCCATCCTGATTTTGCTCGACCTCTCAGCGGCTTTTGACACAGTCGATCATGAAATCTTACTCAACAGGCTACAAGAGTACTGTGGCATAGATGGCATTGTTCTCCGGTGGTTCAACTCCTTCCTGGCTGGCAGAACACAAAGGGTAGCCTTAGGGCCCTTCCTCTCCAACCCTGTACCACTAAAATACGGTGTACCTCAGGGCGCAATATTATCCCCTTTACTGTTCACCATATACATGCTGCCACTTGGAGAAATCATACAAAAACATGGCCTGACATATCATTGCTATGCTGATGACACCCAGCTATATTTGTCATTCAAACCTGATGTCACAGACCCTACTCCACAAATAAACGCATGCTTAGCTGAGCTTCAGGAGTGGATGAATAATAATTGGCTAAAACTTAATGCTGACAAAACTGAGGTTCTTGTTATCGAGGGCCAGGGCTCAACAGCAAAGCAGCTCCAGTCTCAACCAACACCGCTAAGGATAGGGAGCTCAGACCTGAACAACTCAGACTGTGTGCGCAGCCTGGGAGTACTGATTGATGGAAAATTAAGCTTCAGGAATCAAATCTCAGCTGTTGTAAAACATTCCTTCTTTCACCTAAGGAATATTGCAAGGATTAAACACCTAATTCCTTCAGAGGATCTTCCAACCCTAGTTCATGCCTTCGTCACATCAAGGTTAGACTACTGCAACGTCCTCTACACAGGCCTGCATAAGAAAGACTTACGCCGCCTGCAATTAGTACAGAATACCGCCGCAAGGCTGTTAACGAGCCAACCCCGCCATTGCCACATAACACCAACCCTGAGCTCACTCCACTGGCTACCGATAAAATGGAGAATTCTGTTTAAGATTGGCTTACTGACATTCAAATCCTTGCACAATCTGGGCCCTGGATACCTGAAGGACTTGTTGCAACTACATCACACCCCCCACAATCTTAGATCAAAAGGACGTAACACCTTGGTCACCCCCAGAGTCCACCTCAAAACCTTTGGAGACAGAGCCTTTTGTCATGCTGCCCCTACACTTTGGAACTCCCTGCCACACCCAATCAGGACAGCCCCATCCCTGGAAGCATTTAAGTCTAAACTGAAAACCTACCTTTTCAGTCTGGCATTCATGAACATCTGACTATCTCCTCTGTAACACAACCCAGCCTGAAACCCTGTATTAATCTGAGACACAGCTATGCGCTTTGAGTCCTATGGGAGAAAAGCGCTTTACAAATGTTATTGTATTGTATTGTATTGTATTGTAAAGCATTTGCATGTGAGTCTGCAAAGGGTTAACTGACTTTGTAACATGAAAACCAAATCCTGGTGGTTCCCAAGCATGACTCACTATACATGTCCAATCAGCAGGCATCTCTCTCCTCCACGTAAAACTGCACGGCACAGGTTGTGGCTCTATGGAGTAGTTATACCTAGCTGAGTGTAAGGCTTCCAGCACATCATCTGAGCCTGCATCCTGGAGAAGACCTGGGCAATAAGGCAGCAAAGACAAACAGTTAGAGGATATATAAGAGAAAGGGGACTCTATTCAATTCACTTTTTCTCCTAAGGGACATTTTTATACCTTATCTATTAAAGGGAACCAGAGACGAAGCACCCTCATGTATTTTACCATATATATCATTGGGAACATTAGAGAAAACGCCTACCCTGCTCTCGGTTTCATTCTTCACTGCTCAGCCTGCTTGTTAGCAGCCCTGATAAAATCGCCAACTGAGCATTCAGTCTGGCTTTGCTCAGGAATCGTTATAGCTAAGTCTGTGTTCTCTTTTGAAGCCCAAGCCTGACCCCTACTGGCTCTGCTATAATGACTCAGCTATAAATATTCCTGAGCAAAGCCAGACTGAAAAAGAAGCAAGCTGAACAGTGAAGAATGAAACAGAGAGCAGGCTAGGTGTTTTCTCTAAATGTTCCCACTGATATATATGGTAAAATACACGAGGGTGCTTCATCTCTGCTTCACTTTAAATGCCATTTAAACCAACACCACCAAGCAAAAAAAAAATACTCAGAATAATTTGACAGTACTTTAACCTACTTTTTAGTATTTTTGCCGAGCGCCGAATGCTGAAAAGTTAATTGAAAGAGAAGATGAAAAATTATCTCCTTGGAGAAGGGGAAATTAATAAGGGCAAAGGAGTCTAAAAGCTCAACTGCAATGTTACCAGTGGACAGTGTGATATAAGTCCTCTTCCATATAGTAGCAATTAAGGGCTATGGCCCACTACAGCGCTTTTAACTGCACTTTGGAATTGTTGTAATTGCTCTGCAAGCGCAAGAAAGAAATTGCTTCTACAAGCATCAATAATGCTGTACAAAATGCTAAGCGATTGCTCTAGTGAGCACTAACCACTGGCAGATATTAGGACCACCTGTGACTGCTAAGAGATTGGGGTAAAAACCATGGCTTTTACCAGGGATTGAGGGCACAACTTGACAGTTGGCTACACAACAAAACTGCACTGGAGTGTTGGAGGAGAATTGTGGCTTTTTCACATTTACTGGGTGCCCCTTGTCTACTTGTAGGCTTCCTTTGTAATCAGTGAGTCCTCCTGCCTATACAGGCGTCCTAGTGGTCTACATCAAAGCTCCATCTCACAACTGGTTGTCAGTTGAGTCTATCCACAGCAGTGTTCTCCCCAGAATTTTTTTCCAGCCGGGTGGCAAGAAATAGTAGCCGGGTGGCAGGAAAAAATAGCCGGGTGGGGCGAGATGAGAGAATGCAGGGCCGGTGCTTCTGTGTGCAACTGTGCTTACAGAATAGGAGGAGATGAGCCGATGACAGCCGGGTGCTCACCAAAACTAGCCGGGTGGAGCACCTGCCTAAAAGAGCCTGGGGAGAACACTCCAAAGTAGCATCGCTACTTTCATCACCGTATAACCCACTTGGTTTACATGGGCTCCTCTCAGCTGGATTTACACTGCAATATCAAGTGACAAGTAGATATTCTTCAAATTTCCAGCTGAGAGAAGCACAGGAACAAAGACCGAGTAAGGTGGTGATAAAAGGACACAAAAAAGGTAGAAAGATGCCACCGATTTATCCATGTGATGTATTAACCAAACTCTGTACTTAGCTTTTTTACTTCTTGATCTATCACTATTAAATGCAAAGCTGTAAAATATCAAATATTAGACCCATTTGTTTCTACCTGCATCCATTTGGACAATCATGTATTTTCCAGATTGCTCAGGTCTCATGAGCTTCAAAGCCTGTGCAAATTCTCTTCTTTTCTGCTTTTCTTCCTTCTCCAGTTCTTTGATCCTCTCTTTCTCCTGATGCTTGAGTTCCTTCTGTTTCTTCCTCTCCTCAGCTTGCATCCTCTCAGCCTCCAGTTGCTCAGGACTCTTCTTCTGTGTCTTCTTAACAGGACTAGGGGTGGTGGATTTTGGTGGAGGTAGTGATAAGGTTGTCATAGTCAAAGCAGAGGGATGTTCACCACCCTCTGTATGTCCAGCAGCCTCTGAAATATGTGCCTTTAACCCATGATCAACACTGCTATTTTCTAAAAGTTCTTCTGCGCACACATTTATACTCTGTTGGTCATCTCTCAAATGTTGCTTGGGTTCAGTGTTCCCATAAAGGCCACCTTCAGATACTGATAACTCTAAATATTTCAATACTTGTTCAGTTCTGTTGGTGGGGTTACCTTTTGCAATACCAAGTGGCTCCTCATCCTCTGAATCTGATATCTCCCATGTTTTGGCCCGCTTCCTGGGGGAACTAGAGACAGCAACCTGCAAAGACTCCATATTCAAGCCAGATCAATTCTCACATGTCCATCACACACACACGTTGCCGTTACCTAAAATCAGGCAAAGCTAATTTAGGTATATAAAGAAATACAAAAAAACGTAGCATGGATACAATACGCTGTGTACATAGAGAAAAAGCCCAGCAATGACCCTTAAAAAATGCTTGGCAAATATTACCGGCACAATCGATTGGTATCATGCTAAAGGTGGCCATACACAATTCAATTTTTTTTATTTTTTTTTTTAATAAGATTTTGATCTATTAGATTATTTTATCAAACCTACCATAACTATTCAATTTTCAAAGCAAGCAACCTGATTTTTTCAACACAAAAAAAAAAAAAAAGCAATAAATTGATTGTAGTTGATCGTTTTTTTTTATCAATTTTAAAAAAGATAATTTGTAAATTCTTCTCTATTCATTTGGTCAAATAAATGGGAAAGCAAACTATTTGATTGTACCGTGTATGGGCACCTTAAAACAGAGTTGACAACCAATGAGCAAGCATTTGAGAACAGACAAACATGAACTGAAGTAATATCTTGCAGTACTCATTGATTAAAAATGTTTGTTTATAAATACATAGAAAACAAGCAAAAATACTTCCTGATCTCTGAAAACAGAGAGAAAAAGAATGGGCGCACTCAAAAATATTAACAATTAACCTATGTGTATGTGTGGTCTTCTTTTTACTACAGTGCATTACACTGCAGCAGTAATATGCTTGTACAAACCTTGACAGCTATCATCTCCCTAACCCTAGTACACACTTTTAAATGTAAACACAGTTATCCATTTAAAAAAAAAAACGTCACACAACCAAAACCAGTGCAATGCTCTCTGGATAAAAAAAATTGTCAGAAGAGATGCAATCCAGCTGCCTCTATCCCCAATGTTGTTTGAGCTTCACCAAAATGACGTCCGCAGGAGACGACTCTCTTCTCCACTCATGTTAGCTGACGCCTCTATTGAGTCACGTGGGAGAGAGCTGTCATGATTGATTTGTTCTGTGCGCTCAAATCCCCCACAAATCTCCGGTATCTTTATGTCACCCCAGCAGATACACGCACGAAGATGTTTTTTTTTTTCTCTCTCTCAAGTTAAAGTTCCCAATGAGGTTTCTGAGAGTGCAGCTGGCTCAGTAGGACGCCAGGCTGTTGCTAAAGCATCCGATCACGTGGGACAATTAACAGGAGGACACCACTTTCCAGAGTTATAAATGACATCTGCGACGTCATCTGCACGCGCATTCCCCCTCCGTGCGGAGTAATGTCAGATATTGCAGTCCGGTGTAATGTCTGATTGCGCTGCCTCAAAGCTGCCCTCCATGGCAGACATGCGCAGACATTACTTCCTCATTCCACAGAGAGAAGGCAGCACAATCAGACATAGCACAGCTCAGACTGTGCTTCTGCAGAGCTGCCCTCCAATGGTAATTAATTCGCAGCACTTCCGTGCTGTGAATGGGGTCTATTGTAATGCGCTGAAGGTGGCTGATTGTAGCAGAAGATTACTGACAGGAGGACAGGACGTTAGGGCAGACAGCAGTCAGAAGTGCTTGATTTAGAATACTGAGACTGTAATCCAATCAGCCGTCTAGCTGTTGTTCCGTTTCCACAGTAATACAGTCACTGTACTTTTTTTTTTTTTTAACAGTAGAGACCCATTTTATGTGAGATAACTACCAGGAGCAAAGACACTGTTTAGTTGGGCTATATTATTGTTATTTAGTATTTATATAGTGCCAACATTTTACACCACGCTGTACAGTATATATTGTCTTGACACCAGGGGCGTAGCAATAGGGGTTGCAGAGGTAGCGACCGCATCAGGGCCCTTGGGCCAGAGGGGCCCCGAAGGGCCCTCTGTCAACTACAGTATTATCTCTCTATTGGTCCTGTGCTCATAATAATCACTTCTATAGATACTTTGAATAGTGGTAATCCTTAACAAACGGTTCCCCATCCCCTTCTTGCAACTCTGACACTGTAGTTGCCCTTGGCAGGTTTTGGTGCGCCGTATCAATTGTCACGTATAGAGTGCTTGGGGGGCCCCATGTAAAACTTGCATCGGGGCCCACTGCTCCTAAGCTACGCCACTGCTTGACACTATCTGTCCCGATGACCTGCTGTTACCATGGAGTTTAATATGTGTCCAGTCACAGAGTAAAGTATTGTTATCCGTTCAGTCAGGGTGAATTCCAAGAGCAAATCCCCATAAAGGATACCGAGCCGACTCGCTTATTACAAATGTGGGGGGCAGGCATGTACAATGAGCTTTCCTGATAACCACCGCTCCCCCCGTTCCCCTCCTTTGCCTGCTAAGTTCCCCCTGGCTCGCTGAAGATGGGCAGCACCGCGCCTACCCTGGCCCACCTGTGCGCATCATACAGCACGCAATTGCGGCCAGGAGTGCACTGCGCATGATGTCACCTTGAGGTCATGCGCAGAGAGTTCCCAGTTGAGTTCGACTGCTGTCGGGTGTACGCAGCCGGTCCAGCGTAGGCGTGGTGCTGCCCGGCTCTGGCGACCCAGAAGAGGTTGCCGGTGTTAATTTATCAGGCAAAGGAGGAGAACGGGAGAGCGGTGGGCATCTGGACAGCTCATCGTACATGCCATCTCCCTCAGTTTCTCATCTTTTTGGCTCTGGCCTCTTGCACACTATATGCGATTGCGATTTTGATGTGGTTTTACATGCAATTCCGATTTGCGATTTTTAATCGGTACTGCATGCTGCGTTTTTGTTTGGAACGGAGGCTTCGAAAAGCCTTTGGGAGCCCGGGTGCTCTTGAAGATGGGCCTCTCTACACTGCGCGAGCGGCCACTCACGAGCACTCGTGTGTGCGCAGTTTGGAGCCGCCTGTCTTCGGGAGGACTCGGCTCCTGAAGACTTCTGAAGTCCCGCGCAGCAGGGGATTTGAATGAATGGAGGAGCTGCCGCCTGAACGAGAGGATCGGGAGAGAAGAGGGAAAGCTCATTAGGACCCAGAGCCTTCCCTCTCCTGGGGTAAGTATCCGGCTTTGTATTTTGGGGTGGCCATCCAATCTTTTTCATCCAATCTTACCATTCCATGTAATAGAAGGGCCTGCCTATAGTATCTGTTCAAGTATAATCACTCAGTTTACTCTTCTACTACATAGACAAAGACAAGACAAATAACATTTATATCGTGCTTTTCTCCTGGCGGACTCAAAGCGCCACATAGATTTGGTAAGATTGGATGAAAAAGATTGGATCGTCAGTGGCCACCCTTAACTCCCGGTTCTCATTGTCTTTAAGTAGATGCCCACCTTGCCATCGCACCCACGTAGTCTAGACTAGTAGTGATGGGAATTCCGTCTCTTCTCAGAGAGTCGGCTCTTCTGAATCGGCTCCCATTAAAGAGCCGGCTCTTAATCGGCTCTTCATTAAATATCACTAGACACCACTCAGAATCGGAGTAAAAGCCCTGCCCCCGTCTCCATGACAACTCCAGACTGCTTCTCTGACTGGGGCAATCCCTCCTGCTATTGCTCTGCTCCGCCCCCATACACTCCTAAAAGCTGCAAGAGGAGGAATACATCTCCCAGCATGCCTCAGCGCCCTTTATTACATAGCAAAGCAGGGCTATGTGGGGTAGCTGAGGCATCGGCTCTCCTCAAAGTGGGAATCGGCTCTTGTCGTTCGCAGAAAAGAGCTGGCTCTTAGAGCCGGCTGGTTGGCGAACGACCCATCACTAGTCTAGTGTGTTCTGTGCAGGTGCAGTAGTTCTTCACCTGCGCAGATCATTCCAGATTATGTGACCGCAATTGTGAGTGACACGGACACGTGCTTGTGCAGGTGATGACGACCTGGCAAGATGGGCATCTGCAACGGAGGGGATCCTTTGACACCGGAGCTGTGGCGAGGGACAGATAGGCTGCCAGGGGCTAGAGGAAAGTCCCAGGCAAGTAGATCTTGTTTTTCTTTTTCTTCTCTCACCTGTCCTTTTAGGATCTGCCTAAATTACCTATTCAATACATTCACTCAATTTACCCTGCAGGAGGGCACGGAGGATCCAAATTTTTTCATCCAATTTTATCAAATCTATGTAGTATAAGGGCTTGTTCCAGCGCCAGACAGAGGCAGAGGCCGAGAGAGGCTCCTGCCTCAGGGCGCAGTGTAGGAGGGGGCGAGGCAGAGGCTCCAGCCTCAGGGCGCAGTGTAGGAGGGGGCGCACAACTCACTCAGCTATCATTCCCCTATTGTGTTTGACGCAGAGAGAAATAAGAAAAGGGGATACATGGCAGTGATTGCAGGCAACATGACTAGAGTTTAAGGTGTTGGGTGGTTTAGGGCCCTGAGGCGCCTTTTAGACTAATAGCACTCAGTGTGTGACGGCTGGGGTGGGAGGGATGGAGAGGTCCACTTTGGTGTCTCAGCCTTGGGTGCCGGAGGACCTAGTCCCAGCTCTAGCTTGTTCACACTATGAGCGTTTGCGGAATTTTTCAAGCGCTGGCGATTTTAGAAATCGCACTAAAAGTTCTTATGCAATTGATTTCCTGTGAGAGTGTTCACATGTTTCAATTTTATTAAAATGTAAACTGCCTACATGTACCATTTTCTGAGTGTTACCACAAACCTCAGGCCAACAGCAGCCAATAACTTGACCACCCCCAGTATCCAACGCAAAGCCTTTGGGGCTTGAGTCCCGGCCATGGCGGTTTTCCAGCCCCCATAGTCAGGAAGAGCTAGCTTAATGACCGTAACGTGATCCAGAAAACACTGGTACTGCTGTGTGGACCCAGTGTTGGCCTAGTAGGCTTTACAGAATACTGCTGCCAGACTGCTAAGCAACCAACCCCGTCACTGCCACATAACACCAGTCCTGCACTCCCTTCACCGGCTACCTATAGAATGGAGGGTCCTATTCAAGATCGGCCTACTGACATTTAAATCCATGAATAATCTAGGCCCTGGATACATAAAAGATATGTTGCAGCTACGTAGCAATCCCCGCATTCTCAGATCCACAGGTTCTAATAATCTAGTCATACCCAGAGTCCACTTGGAATCTTTTGGTCCCAGAGCCTTCTGTCATGCTGCCCCTACGTTTTGGAACTCCTTACCTTAACAGATCAGGACAGCTCCATCCCTGGACGTGTTTAAATCCAGACTGAAAACCCACCTGTTCAGTTTGGCATTTGCAGAAATATAACTTTTGTTGTGTGAATACTTCATCCTACTACCAATTACTGAATCTGAGAGAGCCTAAGCTTCTTTGAGTCCTATGGGAGAAAAGCGCTATAGAAATGTTATTGTATTGTATTGTATTGTATTGTATTTATTGAATAATCATCTGAGGTGACCAAAGGTTTAGCCAAAACATACCCAGCCCATCGATCGAATTTGGTCTGTCCACAATGAAGCAACAACCTTATCCTCTTGGGTGTGTCCCTAACACACTTATATAGGTAATTGGTTCATTGTGACATGCAAGCCACTTCACCATGACAAGATAATGCTTATGAAGGGGAATTGACATCATGTACATCATGCCTTTTTTTTGCTGCCACATTTCAGCACCACAGTCCAGAAAAATTAGGAATGTGCACATGACAGAATTTTTTTTTATTTGTAGCAGGACTCCACCTGGAGTCCTGGGCTGGACCCTGCTGGTGTTGGCAGAAAAGTAAAAAAACAGGCCTAGCTAACGCTTTCCCTTCCTCAGCAATGTGTCTCTCCCTTCCTCTCATTATAGAAGCCAAAGACAGACTGTAACATGGCCGACGCAGCAGCGTTTTTATAGGGGACGGGGGGTCCATGAGGGAGTGCAGGCTGATTGGCTGCCATAGGTACCTGCTCACTCCCACTCCAATTTCAACACCTCCCTTTCAGTCACATGTGCATGCAAGGGAAGAGAGTGATTGCTCTGACAGCTCAAGCTATGCCTCTCTGCTGAGTGCGTGCCTATTATATCTGCCGCTCTTTTCTAGTGGGTCATGGCTACTAGCTGACTGGTGATGGGTGGAAGTGAGCAGGGGCGGCGCCAGGGGGGTGCAAGGGGGTGCTCAAGCACCCCCTAGAATTGTCCAAGCACCCCCAAAGCACCCCCTGGAGTGAACTGACTTCAGGCGTCTAAGAGACGCCAAGTCAGTTCACAGCGGCAGCACGGAGCAGCAGGCAGGGCTATGGTAAGATGGCCGCCCGAAGCCCTGCTCTGCAGACTTCGAGTCTGCAGTGCACGGCTTCGGGCGGCCATATTCCCGTAGCCCTGCTCTCAGCACGGGCAGGAAGTCTCGTGACGTCATCGGGAAGGAAGAGGATCGTGGGCGCTGCGCGCCACAAGGAGGTCGGGACAGGAGGTCGGGAAAGAAGGTCTTCTGGCTGTAGGTGAGTAAATAGTTTTTCTTTTCTTTTTCAGGTGGTGCTGAAGGGGTCAGAACTGCTGAGGAAGGATTGTGCATATTGGGGTCATTTCTGCTACCGATTGTGCATATTGGGGTCATATCTGCTACCGATTGTGCATATTGGGGCCATATCTGCTACCGATTGTGCATATTGGGGCCATATCTGCTACCGATTGTGCATATTGGGGCCATATCTACTAACGATTGTGCATATTGGGGTTATTGAACATGCTTTTTGTTCAAATCTGCTCACATTAGGTGTATTTTCTCGAGAAAACCTGCACAATTATGTGAATTTTCTGGGGAAAAGGTCACTAAAACTTGGGCCCTCTATGTTTGCGTTGCACTTTTAACCACTTCCCGACCGCCTAACACACAGAGGCGGCCGGAAAGTGGAGCCCGCAAGGACCAGCTCATACCCAAAGGCGGCGGTCCTTTTAGGGGCATGGGCGGAGCGATCGCGTCATTCGTGACGCGATCGGCCGCCGGCGACTGGCTCCGCCCCCTCGCGCTGTAACCTGCCGGCCGTTCGGAAGCGCCGGCGGGTTACTAGCACCCGGATTGGCGCATACATAATGTTTACAAAGTGTATTATACAGGCTGCCTCCTGCCCTGGTGGTCCCAGTGTCCGAGGGACCCCCAAGGCAGGCTGCAGCCACCCTAGTCTGCACCCAAGCACACTGATTTCCCCCCCCCCTGATCGCCCACAGCACCCCTCAGGACCCCCCAGACCACTGTTTGCACCCAATCACCCCCATAATCACCCATCAATCACTCCCTGTCACTATCTGTCAATGCTATTTCCCCCCCTGCCCCCTCCTGATCACCCCCCCACCCCTCAGATTCTCCCCAGACCCCCCCCCCCCCCAGTGTACTGTATGCATCTATCCCCCCTGATCACCTGTCAATCACCCATCAATAACCCCCTGTCACTGCCACCCATCAATCAGCCCCTAACCTGCCCCTTGCAGGCAATCTGATCACCCACCCACACCAATAGATCGCCCGCAGATCCGACGTCGATCACCTCCCAAGTGCAGTGTTTACATCTGTTCTCTACCCTAAACACCCACTAATTACCCATCAATCACCCCCTATCACCACCTGTCACTGTTACCCATCAGATCAGACCCTAATCTGCTCCTTGCGGGCACCCAATCACCCGCCTACACGCTCAGATTGCCCTCAGACCCCCCCCCCCTTATCAATTCGCCAGTGCAATATTTACATCTGTTCTTCCCTGTCAATCACCCATCAATCACCTCCTGTCACTGCCACCCATCAATCACCCCCTGTCACTGCCACCCATCAATCAGCCCCTAACTTGCCCCTTGCGGGCAATCTGATCACCCACCCACACCAATAGATCGCCCGCAGATCCGACGTCCGATCACCTCCCAAGTGCAGTGTTTACATCTGTTCTCTACCCTAAACACCCACTAATTACCCATCAATCACCCCCTGTCACTGCTACCCATCAGATTAGACCCCTATCTGCCCCTATGGCACTCAATCACCCGCCCACACCCTCAGAACGCCCTCAGACACCAGCCCTGATCACCTCGACAGTGCATTGCTTGCATCTATTCCCCCCTCTAATCACACCTTGAGACACCCATCAATCACCTCCTGTCACCCCCTAGCACACCTACCCATCAGATCAGGCCCTAATTTGCCCCGTGTGGGCTCCTGATCACTCGGCCAAACCCTGCAGTAAAGGTAACCATACATCAGATGACTAGGTGGATGATCGACCATCCAATAATATTATTATAATCGAATTGGATGAAAATCTGTGGCGACAAGTGCATGCACCACTGACAATGCGACTGGCGTATTCTCCCCTAATGTTAAATGTTCCCCCACTGCCCAGTGCAAGTGATACATTACTTCTCCGTATCCTCCCCTGCTCTGTTCTCCTGACACTTGCGACCCATGTGGTCACCTAGTAAGGACGCGCGTGTGATGTCAGATGTCACACACGCGGGCATGTTACTAGGCAACCACGTGGAGCATGCGTGTACGGAGAATGGAGGAAGCCAGGAGCCAGCAGAGGACAAGCAGCAGGCACGGCGGAGAGGTAATGTATAACTTGCAATGGGGGGGGGGGGGAACATTTAACATTACGGGGGATATAGTATCACAAGCGAGGTGGCCAGATGCGGCGTCACAAGGCCAATTCGTGATCAATTTCAGCAATGTTACAGTGGCATTTCAGTATGAAATTGAACGATGATTGGCCTCAGTGTATGGCCAGCTGGTCAATCTCTCTCTAATCAGATTTGGTTACAGAGAGATTTGTATTTTGGTCGGCTCATCATCGCTAGATATATGGTTGCCTTAACCATGGCCAATTTGTTTGTCAAGAGGTTTGTGGTTTTTTTTTGGGGGGGGGGGTTTAATTACTAATGTTTTTTTTTTTGGTTTTTTTTTAATAAAAACACTTCAACCATCTATGTCCATGGTTCCAAACCTTTTTGAAGTCATTAGTAACAAGACTATGTTCTATTTAAAGCGTTGTGGAAGATGTCAGCATTAGAGAATATGTGGGATATTGTGAAGAGAAAGCTGAGAGACGCAAGACCCAACACTCTGGATGAGCTTAAAGGGGAACTTCAGCCTAAAAAAATATACTGCCATTAAGTTACATTAGTTATGTTAATTATAATAGATAGGTAATACAATCTCTTACCCACCCTAAAAGAAAAGGCAAATGTTTGTGATTCATGGGGGCTGCCATCTTTGTCATGGGGGCAGCCATCTTTTTGGTTTTAAGGAGGTGACAAGGAGCAGGAGACAGTTCCAACTGTCCTGTGTCCTGATAACCCCTCCCAGCTGCACACACTAGGCTTCAAATGTCAAATTCAAAATGTAAGAAAAAAAAATTTGCACCAAAACAGCAGAACGAGAGCAACAACATCAGAAATCCCATCATGCTTTGCACAGCATCAGGGGAAACATGCCCGGGCAGTTTTCTTCTGTGCAGCTAAAAATGAGACTTGTATAAGAGAAACAAAGTTCTGATGCTGTGAAACTGTTAAAGAAACACCAGGCCTTTTCAGTGCTGCTGAGTCGATTTTTAGTCTGGAGGTTAACTTTAAGGCCGCTATCAAAGCATCCTGGGCCTCCATAATACCTGAGCAGGGCCACAGGCTGATTGCCTCCATGCCACGCATTGAAGCAGTCATTTCTGCAAAAGGATTCCTGACCAAGTATTGAGTGCATAACTAAACATAATTATTTGAAGGTTGACTTTTTTTGTTTTAAAAACACTTTTCTTTTATTGGTCGGATGAAATATGCTAATTTTTGGAGATAGGAATTTTGGGTTTTCATGAGCTGTATGCCAAAATCATCAATATTAAAACAATAAAAGGCTTGAACTACTTCAGTTGTGTGTAATGAATCTAAAATATATGAAAGTCTAATGTTTATCAGTACATTACAGAAAATAATGAACTATCACAATATGCCAATTTTTAGAGAAGGACCTGTACAGTGAGAAACCGGCCTGAAAATAATGAAATGCTGTGCATCAAGTTTGTTATCAAATGACGTATAGGTGACTTAACGTAATCAAAATGAGGTGTGGAATAAATTTTGATGCGTCTTTCAGCTCGGACCCCTGTCACCTAAAAAAAAGGAAGGGAAAAACGCAATCCTACATCCCCATAAAAAAAAAAAAAAAAATAAGTATAGGCCATAAATTATTGTTACCTTGCGTTTGAAATATGTTGCCATGAGGGTGTATTACTGTTATTTTTGCAATAAAGGGTTTGTAATTATTAATAGATTACAATGAGGGAGAAAAACACAACATGGAAAAAAATACACCTTAATTTCTAAATACAATAATGTCATTGTACTAGTAACATAACCAGGACAAATGGGCAAACAACATGTGTGAGTTTTATCTACAATAGCATTGTTTAATGAAGACATTGTCATTCGTCAATTTCACCCCTTTAAAATGCATAGAAAATAGTAAAAAAAAAACAAAAAAAAAAAAACACACCACAAAAACCCTAATTTGGCCCTAAAAAACAAAAACAAGACATAGATCATTTAGGTATGATAAGTACCATAGTTGGGCGAATGAATGAAAGCAGCGCTGCAATGTGAACAATAAAGTAAATATGTAATGTTCACTAAGGAGATGAAAAATTAAAGGAACGTGCCCAAAAGAGTAACCAAAGAAAATGGCTCCTTTAGTGTTAACTATCCCACTGACCGAAACTGGTTTTAAATTAATAGGCAAATTTGCATGCAAAAACATGCATGCAATTTGACAAATGTTAACACTGCCTAAAGCACAGGTGTGGAGCTCCAGTCCTCGGGGGTGTAAGATCCACTGGCTACTCATGGCGGCGGAACGCAGAGACCCACGCTGAGGCGCAAGCCTCTGGGTCTCGGCCTGTCTCTGCCATCACTGGAGCGCATGGCGCTCAGCTCCCATTGGATAAGCGGCGGACGCGCTCTCCATATGCGCTCCGCCGCTGTAAACAATGGCCTCGATTCATAAAGCATTCCCGCATTCGGAAATGCTGAAAACGGCTCACTTTACCGACCACACAGCAAAATCTGTATTCATAAAGGCTTTTTCCGCATGAAAAGCCGACATTCGCGAGCAGAGTGATAAATCACCGCCTTGCGCTGTGATTATCATAGCAAAAGTAACAAGTAGTCAATTCATAAAGATTAGAGGTAGCGGTATGCGGACGGGTATTACCGCTACCTCTGGTGTGGCGAGAAGCGTGCGGAATACAGTGCAGTGAATGGGACAGACCTCCCAAGCAGCTGCAGAGAGAACACCGCACGGAGGGATTCCGCCTGCTTCCGCATGCGTACCGACAGCCTAACGCCTGCCTACAGCGGAATATCTCCGCACGCCTGTCACAACTAGCTACATTTTTATGAATTACCACCCTGAAGGCGGAAATACCGACAGCGGTGTTTCCCCGCTCGACTTTCCCCGCTCGACAGCACTTTTATCTACTTCCCGACCGCCGTATAGACAAATGGCGGCCGGGAAGCAGACGCCGCAAGGACCGCCGTATTGACAAATGGCGGCGGTCCTTGTTTGGGCATGGGCGGACCGATCGCGTCATCCGTGACGCGATCCTCCGCCTCCGCCTGTCGCCGCTCACTCGCCGCAACATCCCGCCGGCCATACGGAAGCGCCGGCGGGATGTTAACCCGACGATCGCCGCATACAAAGTGTATAATACACTTTGTAATGTTTACAAAGTGTATTATACAGGCTGCCTCCTGCCCTGGTGGTCCCAATGTCCGAGGGACCACCAGGGCAGGCTGCAGCCACCCTAGTCTGCACCAAGCACACTGATTTTCTCCCCCCCCCCGCCCCAGATCGCCCACAGCACCCATCAGACCCCCCCCTGCCCACCCCCCAGACCCCTGTTTGCACCCAATCACCCCCCTAATCACCCATCAATCACTCCCTGTCACTATCTGTCAACGCTATTTTTTTTTATACCACCCCCCCACCCCCCAGATTCTCCCCAGACCCCCCCCGCAGACCCCCCCCCATGCACTGTATGCATCTATCCCCCCTGATCACCTGTCAATCACCCGTCAATCACCCATCAATCACCCATCAATCACCCCCTGTCACTGCCACCCATCAATCAGCCCCTAACCTGCCCCTTGCGGGCAATCTGATCACCCCCCCACACCAATAGATCGCCCGCAGATCCGACATCAGATCACCTCCCAAATCCATTGTTTACATCTATTCTCTCCTCTAAACACACACTAATTACCCATCAATCACCCATCAATCACCCCCTATCACCACCTGTCACTTTTACCTATCAGATCAGACCCTAATCTGCCCCTTGCGGGCACCCAATCACCCGCCCACACGCTCAGATTGCCCTCAGACCCCCCCTTATCAATTCACCAGTGCATTCATTACATCTGTTCTTCCCTGTAATAACCCACTGATCACCTGTCAATCACCTATCACCCATCAATCACCCCCTGTCACTGCCACCCATCAATCAGCCCCTAACCTGCCCCTTGCGGGCAATCTGATCACCCACCCACACCATTAGATCGCCCGCAAACCCGCCGTCAGATTACCTCCCAAATGTATTGTTTACATCTGTTATCTTCTCTAAACACCCACTAATTACCCATCAATCACCCCCTATCACTGTTACCTATCAGATCAGACCCTAATCTGCCCCTTGCGGGCACCCAATCACCCGCCTACACGCTCAGATTACCCTCAGACCCCCCCCTTATCAATTCGCCAGGGCATTATTTACATCTATCCTTCCCTGTAATAACCCACTGATCACCTGTCAATCACCTATCACCCATCAATCACCCCCTGTCACCCCCTGTCACTGCCACCCAACAATCAGCCCCTAACCTGCCCCTTGCGGGCAATCTGATTACCCACCCACACCAATAGATCGCCCGCAGATCCGACATCAGATCACCACCCAAGCGCAGCGTTTACTCTCCTCTAAACACCCACTAATTACCCATCAATCACCCATCAATCACCCCCTATCACCACCTGTCACTGTTACCCATCAGATCAGACCCTAACCTGCCCCTTGCGGGCACCCAATCACCCGCCTACACGCTCAGATTACCCTCAGACCCCCCCTTATCAATTCGCCAGTGCAATATTTACATCTGTTCTCCCCTGTAATAACCCACTGATTACCTGTCAATCACCTGTCAATCACCTATCAATCACCCATCAATCACCCCCTGTCACTGCCACCCATCAATCACCCCCTGTCACTGCCACCCATCAATCACCCGCTGTCACTGCCACCCATCAATCAGCCCCTAACCTGCCCCTTGCGGGCAATCTGATCACCCACCCACACCAATAGATCGCTCGCAGATCCGACGTCCGATCACCTCCCAAGTGCAGTGTTTACATCTGTTCTCTATCCTAAACACCCACTAATTACCCATCAATCACCCCCTGTCACTGCTACCTATCAGATTAGACCCCTATCTGCCCCTAGGGCACTCAATCACCCGCCCACACCCTCAGAATGCCCTCAGACCCCAGCCCTGATCACCTCGCCAGTGCATTGCTTGCATCTATTCCCCCCTCTAATCACACCTTGAGACACCCATCAATCACCTCCTGTCACCCCCTAGCACACCTACCTATCAGATCAGGCCCTAATTTGCCCCGTGTGGGCTCCTGATCACTCGGCCAAACCCTCAGATCCCCCTCAGACCCCCTTCCGATCACCTCCCCAGTGCATTGATTGCATCTATTTTCCCCTCTAACCACCCCCTGAGACACCCATCAATCACCTCCTGTCACCCCCCTAGCACTCCTATCCATCAGATCAGGCCCAATACAACCTGTCATCTAAAAGGCCACCCTGCTTATGACCGGTTCCACAAAATTCGCCCCCTCATAGACCACCTGTCATCAAAATTTGCAGATGCTTATACCCCTGAACAGTCATTTTGAGACATTTGGTTTCCAGACTACTCACGGTTTTGGGCCCGTAAAATGCCAGGGCGGTATAGGAACCCCACAAGTGTCCCCATTTTAGAAAAAAAGACACCCCAAGGTATTCTGTTAGGTGTATGACGAGTTCATAGAAGATTTTATTTTTTGTCAAAAGTTAGCGGAAATTGATTTTTATTGTTTTTTTTCCACAAAGTGTCATTTTCCGCTAACTTTTGACAAAAAAATAAAATCTTCTATGAACTCGTCATACACCTAACAGAATACCTTGGGGTGTCTTCTTTCTAAAATGGGGTCACTTGTGGGGTTCCTATACTGCCCTGGCATTTTAGGGTCCCTAAACCGCGAGGAGTAGTCTAGAAAACAAATGCCTCAAAATGACCTGTGAATAGGACGTTGGGCCCCTTAGCGCACCTAGGCTGCAAAAAAGTGTCACACATGTGGTACCGCCGTACTCAGGAAAAGTAGTATAATGTGTTTTGGGGTGTATTTTTACACATACCCATGCTGGGTGGGAGAAATTTCTATGTAAATGGACAATTGTGTGTAAAAAAAACCAAACAATTGTCATTTACAGAGATATTTCTCCCACTTAGCATGGGTATGTGTAAAAATACACCCCAAAACGCATTATACTACTTCTCCTGAGTACGGCGGTACCACATGTGTGGCACTTTTTTACACCCTAAGTACGCTAAGGGGCCCAAAGTCCAATGAGTACCTTTAGGATTTCACAGGTCATTTTGCGACATTTGGTTTCAAGACTACTCACGGTTTAGGGCCCCTAAAATGCCAGGGCAGTATAGGAACCCAACAAATGACCCCATTCTAGAAAGAAGACACCCAAAGGTATTCCGTACGGAGTATGGTGAGTTCACAGAAGATTTTATTTTTTGTCACAAGTTAGCGGAAAATGACACTTTGTGAAAAAAAACTATTAAAATCAATTTCCACTAACTTGTGACAAAAAAATAAAAACTTCTATGAACTCACCATACTCCTAACGGAATACCTTGGGGTGTCTTCCTTCTAAAATGGGGTCATTAGTGGGGTTCCTATACTGCCCTGGCATTTTAGGGGCCCTAAACCGCGAGGAGTAGTCTTGAAACAAAAATGACCTGTGAAATCCTAAAGGTACTCATTGGACTTTGGGCCCCTTAGTGCAGTTAGGGTGCAAAAAAGTGCCACACATGTGGTATCGCCGTACTCGGGAGAAGTAGTATAATGTGTTTTGGGGTGTATTTTTACACATACCCATGCTGGGTGGGAGAAATACCTCTGTAAATGACAATCTTTTGATTTTTTTTACACACAATTGTCCATTTACAGAGGTATTTCTCCCACCCAGCATGGGTATGTGTAAAAATACACCCCAAAACACATTGTACTACTTCTCCCGAGTATGGCGATACCACATGTGTGGCACTTTTTTGCACCCTAACTGCGCTAAAGGGCCCAAAGTCCAATGAGTACCTTTAGGATTTCACGGGTCATTTTTGAGAAATTTCGTTTCAAGACTACTCCTCACGGTTTAGGGCCCCTAAAATGCCAGGGCAGTATAGGAACCCCACAAATGACCCCATTTTAGAAAGAAGACACCCCAAGGTATTCCGTTAGTAGTATGGCGAGTTCATAGAAGATTTTATTTTTTGTCACAAGTTAGCGGAAATTGATTTTAATTGTGTTTTTTCACAAAGTGTAATTTTCCGCTAACTTTTGACAAAAAATTAAATCTTCTATGAACTCACCATACTCCTAACGGAATACCTTGGGGTGTCTTCTTTCTAAAATAGGGTCATTTGTGGGGTTCCTATACTGCCCTGGCATTTTAGGGGCCCTAAACCGTGAGGAGTAGTCTTGAAACGAAATTTCTCAAAATGACCTGTGAAATCCTAAAGGTACTCATTGGACTTTGGACCCTTTAGCGCAGTTAGGGTGCAAAAAAGTGCCACACATGTGGTATCGCCGTACTCAGGAGAAGTAGTATAATGTGTTTTGTGGTGTATTTTTACACATACCCATGCTGAGTGGGAGAAAGATCTCTGTAAATGGACAATTGTGTGTAAAAAAAATTAACAAATTGTCATTTACAGAGATATTTCTCCCACCCAGCATGGGTATGTGTAAAAATACACCCCAAAACACATTATACTACTTCTCCTGAGTACGGCAATACCACATGTGTGGCACTTTTTTGCAGCCTAACTGCGCTAAGGGGTCCAAAGTCCAATGAGCACCTTTAGGCTTTACAGGGGTGCTTACAATTTAGCACCCCCCAAAATGTCAGGACAGTAAACACACCCCACAAATGACCCCATTTTGGTAAGTAGACCCTTCAAGGTATTCAGAGAGGGGCATGGTGAGTCCGTGGCAGATTTCATTTTTTTATGTCGCAAGTTAGAAGAAATGGAAACTTTTTTTTTTTTTTTCTCACAAAGTGTCATTTTCCGCTTACTTGTGACAAAAAATAATATCTTCTATGAACTCACTATGCCTCTCAGTGAATACTTTGGGATGTCTTCTTTCCAAAATGGGGTCATTTGGGGGGTATTTATACTATCCTGGAATTCTAGCCCCTCATGAAACATGACAGGGGGTCAGAAAAGTCAGAGATGCTTGAAAATGGGAAAATTCACTTTTTGCACCAGAGTTTGTAAACGCTATAACTTTTACCCAAACCAATAAATATACACTGAATGGGTTTTTTTTTTATCAAAAACATGTTTGTCCACATTTTTCGCGCTGCATGTATACAGAAATTTTACTTTATTTGAAAAATGTCAGCACAGAAAGTTAAAAAAATCATTTTTTTGCCAAAATTCATGTCTTTTTTGATGAATATAATAAAAAGTAAAAATCGCAGGAGCAATCAAATAGCAGCAAAAGAAAGCTTTATTAGTGACAAGAAAAGGAGCCAAAATTCATTTAGGTGGTAGGTTGTATGAGCGAGCAATAAACCGTGAAAGCTGCAGTGGTCTGAATGGAAAAAAAGTGGCCGGTCCTTAAGGGGTAGAAAGCCCTAGGTCCTCAAGTGGTTATGAATCGAGGCCAATGAGTTTGGTTATATGTCAGTCATATGGGCATACAGTCTGACTCATAGCAGGTGACTGTACTGAGATGATCAGCAAGAAATGAGAGGTTAGGATGAGTCCCCAGCTTGGAGAAAGTCCTGAATGTAGAGCAGGTGACATCTATAGTGTAGTTCCAGCACTGTGAGGCCACGTCATTGGTGCTGCTCTAATAAGATGTGCTTCCAGGAGACTTGTGCTTGTTTCCCCGTAGCTTCATAAGCTGTCTGACTGTAACTTTCCTCCTGACATGACTAAGGACGCTTTCCCGTGTGACTTCTCTGAAGTTTAATAAAACTAGCTATCTGACTGAAACATTTCCCACACTCTGAACACAAATAAGGACGCTCTCCTTTGTGTCTCCTGTGATGTCTAAGAAATACAAATTTCTGACAACCATTTCATGTATTCAGAACATGTAAAAGGACGCTCATCCATGATTTTTCTGATGTGTAGTAAGATTACCTTTCTGGCTGAAACATTTCCCACACTCTGGACATGAATAAGGACGCTCTCCTTTGTGATGGCTAAGAAAAATAAATTTACAAATGAAACATTTCCCACATACAGAACATGAATAAGGACGCTCTGCTGTGTGACTTCTCTGATGTATAATAAGACTACCTTTCTGCGTGAAACATTTCCCACACTCTGCATATGAATGTGGACGCTCTCCTGTGTGACTTCTCTGATGTATAATAAGACTACCTTTCTGCGTGAAACATTCCCCACACTCTGCATATGAATGTGGACGCTCTGCTGTGTGACTTCTCTAATGTATAATAAGACTACCTTTCTGCATGAAACATTTACCACACCTGCATATGAATGTGGACGCTTTCCTGTGTGAATTCTGATGTTTAATAACATTTGATTTGACACAAGAAATTTTCCACATTCGTCACATGGATAAGAACGCTTTTCTGCGTGATTTCTTAGATTTCTAACAAGATCAGATTTCTGGCTGAAGCATTTCCCACACTTTGCACATGAGAAAGGACGCTATCCTGTGTGAATTCTGTGATGTGTACGTAGACCAGTTTTTAAACAAGAACGTTTCCCACACTCAGAAGATAAAAAAGGATGTGTCTTTGAGCTAACAGGATGTGATCTATCAGAAGATTTGTCCTCATGGTGACGTCTGCTGTGTATATTTTCTGCAATGGAGTTTCCTGCTGGTAAATGTAGTGCGGCACCATTATCGTCTGCGCCATAATCTGTTGGAGAAATAATAACAGAGAACAGTCATTGTCCTGTCAGCAGTCGTGTGTGTTGCTGTAGCAGTTACAATTAATAAAAACCAGATCAGACACAAACTCAATAGATAAAAATATAAAACCAAGAAAAAAAAACACAGCGACCCATAAGATCCAATGTTATAGAAACAATCACATCAATCAATTCAGTTCAACAATAGAGCAGATGCCTCCCGCTTTGCAGCACATGTAATGTACAGACTGGGAGCCCCAATACACAGCAAGGTTCCACATAGCATCACAGATATACCACCCAACACATACCAGTATAGATACATAAATGTAAGTGCTGAAGGGTTAAAGCGGTGGCTGCTGCTGGCATAGTAGTGACACAGTGGTGGCTGCTGCTAGAACATTAGGGGCACCGGGGTAGCTGATGCCGGCACATTAGGGGCACTGGGGTGAAAGTCGCTGGCACATTAGGGGCACTGGGGTAGCTAATGCCGGCACACTAGGGGCACTGGGGTGGCTGATGCTGGCACATACAGGGACAGTGCCAGGGACAATGCTGCCAGTCACATACAGGGACAGAGCCAGGGACAATGCTGCCAGTCACATACAGGGACAGTGCCAGGGACAATGCTGCCAGTCACATACAGGGACAGTGCCAGGGACAATGCTGCCAGTCACATACAGGACAGTGCCCGGGACAATGCTGCCAGTCACATACAGGGACAGTGCCCGGGACAATGCTGCACGTCACAAACAGGTACAGTGCCAGTTACAATGCTGCCAGTCACATACAGGGACAGTGCCCGGGACAATGCTGCCACTCACATACAGGGACAGTGCCCGGGACAATGCTGCCAGTCACATAGAGGGACAGTGCCAGGGACAATGCTGCCAGTCAAATACAGGGACAGTGCCCGGGACAATGCTGCCAGTTACATACAGGACAGTGCCTGGGACAATGCTGCACGTCACAAACAGGGACAGTGCCAGGGACAATGCTGCCAGTCACATACAGGGACAGTGCCAGGGACAATGCTGCCAGTCATATACAGGGACAGTGCCAGGGACAATGCTGCACATCACAAACAGGGACAGTGCCAGGGACAATGCTGCCAGTCACATACAGGGACAGTGCCAGGGACAATGCTGCCAGTCATATACAGGGACAGTGCCAGGGACAATGCTGCACGTCACAAACTAGGACAGTGCCAGGGACAATGCTGCCAGTCACATACAGGGACAGAGCCAGGGACAATGCTGCACGTCACAAACAGGGACAGTGCCAGGGACAATGCTGCCAGTCATCTACAGGGACAGTGCCAGGGACAATGCTGCCAGTCACATACAGGGACAGTGCCAGGGACAATGCTGCCAGTCACAAACAGGGACAGTGCCAGGGACAATGCTGCCAGTCACATACAGGGACAGTGCCCGGGACAATGATGCCAGTCACATACAGGGACAGTGCCCGGGACAATGCTGCCAGTCACATACAGGACAGTGCCTGGGACAATGCTGCACGTCACAAACAGGGACAATGCTGCCAATCATTTACAGGGACAGTGCCCGGGACAATGCTGCACGTCACAAACAGGGACAGTGCCAGGGACAATGCTGCCAGTCACAAACAGGGACTGTGCCAGGGACAATGCTGCCAGTCACATACAGGGACAGTGCCCGGGACAATGCTGCCAGTCACAAACAGGGACAGTGCCAGGGACAATGCTGCCAGTCACATACAGGGACAGTGCCCAGAACAATGCTGCCAGTCACATACAGGGACAGTGCCAGGGACAATGCTGCCAGTCATATACAGGGACAGTGCCAGGGACAATGCTGCCAGTCACATACAGGGACAGTGACAGGGACAATGCTGCCAGTCACATACAGGGACAGTGCCAGGGACAATGCTGCCAGTCACATACAGGGACAGTGCCTGGGACAATGCTGCACGTCACAAACAGGGACAGTGCCCGGGACAATGCTGCCAGTCATATACAGGGACAGTGCCAGGGACAATGCTGCCAGTCACATACAGGGACAGTGCCAGGGACAATCCTGCCACTCACATACAGGGACAGTGCCAGGGACAATGCTGCCAGTCACATACAGGGACAGTGCCTGGGACAATGCTGCACGTCACAAACAGGGACAGTGCCCGGGACAATGCTGCCAGTCATATACAGGGACAGTGCCCGGGACAATATTGCCAATCACAAACTGGGACAGTGCCAGGGACAATGCTGCCAGTCACATACAGGGACAGTGCCATGGACAATGCTGCCAGTCACATACAGGGACAGTGCCCAGGACAATGCTGCCAGTCACATACAGGGACAGTGCCAGGGACAATGCTGCCAGTCACATACAGGGACAGTGCCCGGGACAATGCTGCCAGTCATATACAGGGACAGTGGCAGGGACAATGCTGCCAGTCATATACAGGGACAGTGCCCAGGACAATGCTGCCAGTCACATACAGGGACAGTGCCCGGGACAATGCTGCCAGTAACATACAGGGACAGTGCCCGGGACAATATTGCCAATCACAAACTGGGACAGTGCCAGGGACAATGCTGCCAGTCACATACAGGGACAGTGCCAGGGACAATGCTGCCAGTCACATACAGGGATAGTGCCAGGGCCAATGCTGCCAGTCACATACAGGGACAGTGCCAGGGACAATGCTGCCAGTCACATACAGGGACAGTGCCAGGGACAATGCTGCCAGTCACATACAGGGACAGTGCCAGGGACAATGCTGCCAGTCACATACAGGGACAGTGCCAGGGACAATGCTGCCAGTCACATACAGGGACAGTGCCAGGGACAATGCTGCCAGTCACATACAGGGACAGTGCCCGGGACAATGCTGCCACTCACATACAGGGACAGAGCCAGGGACAATGCTGCCAGTCACATACAGGGACAGTGCCAGGGACAATGCTGCCAGTCACATACAGGGACAGTGCCCGGGACAATGCTGCCACTCACATACAGGGACAGAGCCAGGGCCAATGCTGCCAGTCACATACAGGGACAGTGCCAGGGACAATGCTGCCAGTCACATACAGGGACAGTGCCAGGGACAATGCTGCCAGTCACATACAGGGACAGTGCCAGGGACAATGCTGCCAGTCACATACAGGGACAGTGCCAGGGGCGAGCGATTGTTAGTGGAAAAGAGAGCTAAGACCACCACAGTGACAGTGACTGACAGGCACAACATAGTACTCACGTTATGTGCTCTATAGTGACCTCCTCCACCCCACAAGAAGCACTCTGCAGCCAGCCAATACAATACGGCAGAAAGTACAATACAGGAAGCACTATGTATCCAGGCTGTGGAGCTCTAGGGCAGCTTAAAAATACTGCATCTGCGCATGTGCTAATTCATGTCACGTGATGCAGTGTAATTCTAGCCGATGTTGATACTGAGCATGCGCGGCAGCGTAATCCTTAGGGCAGCGCAATCAGACACAACACCGGAAGCAGCCTTCCTCACTGAGTATCGCGCATGCTCAGTGGGAAGTTAGACATTGTTTAGCTGAAATATCTCCGCTTCCGCACCACGTACACTTCCGAAATTTGCAGGGGAGGGAGGGGACCCCCAGATCCAGCTCTGTGTCGAATTGCAGCCCCCTAGCCCCGCTAGTTCCCGAGATAGGTTTGCTGCAATCAGTCTCGGGAACCAGAGGGGCTCGGAGGCTGCAATTCGGCACAGAGCTAGATGTGGGGGTCCCCTGAAAATTTCGGGGGTGTACGTGGTGCGGAAGCGGAGATATTTAGGACGTTTCACACATGGCTGCACAATGTAATGGGGCGCAGGCTCCTACCGCGCATGCGGGGCTGCACAATGTGCGGGGCTGCAATATCTGACATTACACCGGTATTCCCTGCTCCAAGCTGTGTCTTTAAAGTTTGTGTTCACTGATGTCGCCAGAGCATGTGCATTACTCCCCGCAATAGTGACTTATCAGCTGCGGTGACGTCACGGGCATGCGTCGTGGGGAACCTCTGCTACTATATCGGAAAATTGTATACTTACCTTCCGTAATTTTCCTTTCCTGGATCAAACTATGGCGGCATACCTACGGGTATAGGCTCCGCCCCCGAACCCTGATAGGACAGCTCACTAATAAAACTTTAGAACCCACCCCCTCCAGCCATTCTGGTGAAAATCAGTCCTCGAATGGACAAGAGGGAGGGATTCGTATGCCGCCATCGTTTGATCCAGGAAAGGAAAATTACGGAAGGTAAGTATACAATTTTCCGATTTCCTGGATCAAACATGGCGGCATACCTATGGGATATAACAAATCACACAAGAGGGAGGGACTTCTGCAAAAATACAAAATTTATTTATACTGCAAGTACTGCTCTCCCAAAATCAACTGTCGTTAGAGAAGCAGGATCAACACGATAATGATGCATGAAAGTATGTACAGATGACCAACTGGCCGCTTTACAAATCGATTCAATCGACACTTTAGAAAAACACGCCCAGGAGGCTGACATGCCCCTGGTCGAATGAGCATGTATTTCATTTGGAACTGGCAAACCCTTCAAGGCATAACATTTTTTAATGATCTTAACCAACCAAGAGGAAATGGTTCTAGCTGACACCTCTCTACCTTTCCTAGGACCCTGATAATTTATAAATAAGTGATCTGAATTCCGGAAAGAAACCGATGCATCTAGGAAGGCCTTGATAGACTGACCTACGTCCAGAGGGTGACATATTCCTTCTGAAATGAAATTAGGCAAAACCAACTCTTGATTGACATGAAATGATGAAGATACTTTGGGAATAAACAGCAGCACAGGCCTGATGACCACTCTGTCTGGGAAAAACTCTAATAAGTTGCTTGAACAGCCCAAGGCTTGTAGATCTGAGACCCTCTTTCCAGAAGCTATTGCCGTCAGGAAGACTGTTTTTAATAGTAGATTTTCCAAGGAGACATTTTCCAATGGATAGAATGGAGCTGATGAGAGAACCTCCAGCACTAAAGACAGGTCCCATTTGGGGAAGAACGGCTTCCTAGGAGGTCTCATTTTGAATACTGCCTGAATGAACTGTATCACTAAAGAATGCGTTGCCCAACGATTTCCTGTCAGAGCTGACAGAGCTGACACCTGGACCTTTATAGCCGATACACTTAGCCCTTTTTCCACTCCTGATTGCAGAAAGTCTAATATGTGCTGCACTTCTGGAGATAAAACGCTAAACCCTTTTTCAAAGGCAAATGCTGCAAATCTCTCCCAGATCCTATAATAGGTCGAGTTGGTAGAGGTCTTTCTTGCCTTCAGGAGTGTGTCTACCACTCTGCTAGAGCACCCTAAGTCTAAATACCTCTTCCTTTCAACTTGGAGTAGATTCCCTTGTGACAAGAGGTTGTGAGATGGTGGTAGTGTTATCGGCTCCTCCACACTCATCCGTACTGCCAGGGCAAACCATGGTCTCCTCGGCTAGTATGGCTGAATAGCGATGATCATGCAAGATTCCTTGTAAAGCCTTTGGAGGAACCTGGGAATTAGGGGAAAGGGTGGAAATGCATAACCCAGGGTGAAGTTCCACCTCTGCACCAGACAATCTATCCCCACTGCTGCTGCATGATGTCGACGTGAGAAGAACCTCTCCACTTTCCTGTTCTGAAATGATGCCCAAAGGTCTATTTGAGGCTCGCCCCATTTCTTGGTTATTTGAAGGAACACCTTCATGTCCAATGACCATTCGTGGGGGTCCATGAAACGTCTGCTCAGGTGATCCGCTAAGACATTCTTCTCCCCTGGAAGATAGGATGCGGACAAGTTGGCAAGATTTTTCTGTGCCCATAGCATCAGACGCTCCGTCTCTCTCAGCAGGGAAAAGCTTCTTGTTCCTCCCTGTCTCCTGATGTGTGCTACTGCCGTTATATTGTCTATTTGCAATAACACCGATTTTCCGTAGATCAGGTGCCGAAAGGCTTTTAGTGCTAGAAAAGCTGCTCTGAGTTCCAGGAGATTCGAAGGTACCCCTATTTGTCTTGAAGCGCATCTGTTCTGACACTGGAATTCTCCACAATGGGCTCTCCAACCGTCTAAACTTGCATCGGTCGTGACTACTACTGGAACTTCCGGCTGTATCTGCAGACTGTTTCCTAGATTCACTTTTTTGGTCCACCAGAGAAGTGACCTTCTTACTTCCGCTGGCAACCTGAATTGCTGGAGAAGAGACGTCTTGTTCCACCTTTTCAGGAAGAAGCACTGGAACTCCCTCAAGTTCCAATGAGCCCACTTTACCATCGGAATCGTGGAGGAGAGTGTTCCCAACAAACTCAAGCATTCTCTTGCCGACAGGTGGGATGCTGACAACGCTCTGTATACCTTCTGTTGTATCAATACCCGTTTTTGGTCTTGCAGACACACCTGGTTCCTGAGGGTTAGGAATCTCGCCCCCAGAAATACCATGTCTTGAGAGGGTATGAGCTGACTTTTCCTGAAATTGATTATCCATCCTAGGTATTGTAGGAATTCCAGCAGCCGTTTCTGATGTAGAACCAACCTCTCCTTGTTCCGGTGTACCAACAGAATATCGTCTAGATAGTGATATACTTGTAAGCCTTGGATTCTCATCCATGCTATTGCGGGTAGGAGGATCTTTGTGAACGTCCTTGGAGCTGTTGACAACCCGAAAGGCAGACATCTGAACTGGTAATGTTCTCCTTCTACACAGAACCTGAGGAACCTCTGGTAATCTTCCCTTATAGGTATGTGCAGGTAGGCATCTGAAAGGTCTATAGTGGACATCCAGTCGCCTATGGCCACCATTGGTATAATAGACTGGAGAGATTCCATTTTGAAGTGCCTGGTCTTTATGTAGTTGTTCAGAAATTTTAGGTCTAGGACTGGCCTCCATCCTCCTGATGTCTTTGGAACCAGAAAAAGAGGTGAATAAATTCCAGCGAAGCGTTCCCGGCTTGGGACTGGAATAATTGCCTGCTCCTTCCTCAGGGATTGAACGTATTCCCTTAGAGAAGACGACTTGTTTCTTCCTGGAGGCGTCTTTGTGGCCACAAACCTGTTTTGTGGAGGCCTTCTGCTGAATTTCCAGAAGTGCCCCTTCCTTAGTGTCCTTATTACCCAAGGGTCTTTGATATTTTCCACCCAAGACCTCCAGAAGAGCTGAAGCCTGGCCCCCACTGGATGACCCTGAGTGGGCGTCCCATCAAAACCGCTTCTGGCCTTGCTGGGAATCAGAAGAGAGCTTAGACTTATTTCCCTTCAGGAAGGAAGACTGGGTACCCTTCCAGTTTCTTCCAAATTGCCTTCCTGGCCTGTAAGATTTTGCTTGTTGGTATCTGTTAGAGAAGTTTCTCCTAGAAGCCGGCTGTCTAGGCCTTTGTTTCTTATCCTGTGGGATCAGACCCGACTTTCCTCCTGTCACCTTGGCAATAGCCGAGTCCATCTGGGGCCCAAAGAGATGAGTTCCGTCAAAGGGAATTTTGCACCAATTTGACTTAGATGCTTGATCGGCTGCCCATGGTTTCAACCATAAAGCCCTCTTAGTAGTGATGTTCCATAACATTTCTCTAGCAGATGATCTAATCACATCAATAGCAGCCTCCCCCCATGAAGTCTCCAGATAACTTTAACTCATCTAGGGCCTTTATTATCTCCTGCTTGTCTGTGCCGTTGTTCAGAGCCGTCTCGATATTCTCTACCCACACTTTTGTGGCTTTTGCTAGAGATGTTAGTGCCACCGCCGGCCTACAGGCTGCTCCTGCTGCCAGGAAGGCCTTCTTGATGTCTACATCCATCTTTCTCTCTAGTGGATCCTTGAATGCTATGGCGTTCTCCAATGGCAGAGTCACATGCTTCGCTAGACGTGCAACTGATGCATCTACGATGGGAGCTGAATCGAACAACTTCAAGTCTTCCGGTCCTAGTGGATATAGCTTTGCGAATCTATTGTTTAAGGAAGGTTTCTGCTCCACCTTGTTCCACTCATTCAACACCACATCGTTTATGACCTTCATTAAAGGAAAAACTTGCGGCTTCTGATCCAAGTGCGGATAATACTTATCCGGTTCTTGTGAAGCGCCATCTTCCTCCTGCCAATCTATTGCCGATTTTATCGCTGTAAGAAAAGCTGGAACAAGAGCGAAATCGAAACCAACAGGAGGTGCATCTGCCTGAGGAGCTACCTCTGCTACTAGACCCTGAGCTGCTGCAGAAGAGCCTGGAAGCTGGGAGGCCATATTTTGAAAGGTTTCCTGGACCGCTTGCTAAATATAAGCTAGTACTTGCTGGTTATCAGACTCCCTTTCTCGACCTAGTTCCAGAAAACATGCCTCACAGACCTTATCTGGTAACGCTGGCTTTGTACATGACAAACATTCAGCTTGCCCAGGCCTTTGAAACGGAGTAACTCCGTCTGACTCAGGAGAAATAGTCCATGCTCTGCGAGGCCCTCTTGGGGACCTATAACCATAGTAGTCCCTTTGAGGATCATGTCTATAAGCATAATAAGACGGAGAACGTCTCCTCTTGTCCCGTCTGTGTGCAGATCTGGACCTGGACCTCCTAGACTGACGCCTGGGAGATCGCCTCCTTGTATCCTCATAACGTCTCCTAGGACTTCTGCTACGGGACTGACTCCTATGATGATAGTCCCTTGAGGATCTCCTTCGAGATGCCGACTTATCTCTCCTATCATCCGAGTCTCTCCTTTTGGAAGTAGACTTATCCTTGGATCTTGAGCGGACATTTGACTTGATAGAAGAGGACCGCTGCTCCTGTCTCTGAGCGCTTCCTCCTTCCCCTGGACCGTGGAGACATAAGAATAAGATATGTTCCACTCAGAAAAATATCCGCTCCATTTAGGACGGAAAAGTACAGCACTCTTTTAAAAGACCATGGGAACCCTGTGCAGGGGAAACCAACACACCCTAGGTGAGGAGAACAGAGAAAGCTGCATTTAGCAGCTTGTTACCTGTCTTCAACCACCTCCTCCTCTATCTCCACCACTTGCCCACTAGCTTCCATCTCTGTTTAAGAGAGATAAGCATAGGCTGAATCAGAATGCACATAACACATTTAGGCAATAGCCGCTTTCACACGAGTCTCTTCTGTTGTCGTCTCATACCTGGTCCAGAAGAGGCCTCTCAATGATCCACCTGGCTCTGAGTTCCGTCCAATATCCGTTGCCTGGCCGCAAACGAGTGGTCCCAGCGCATAGAACGCTACCCACTGATGCGTATGCCGGCAAATGGTGTACCTCCGCGCTCTTTTAACTTCTGGGTGACGTCATGCCGCTAGACGCGTCATTCCCGGCCAATCAGCGCTGTCGTCGAACTCTCGCGATACGCGAGATCTCCTCTTCCTCTCCTTCTCCGTGTGGTCAATGGAGACAGCGGCGCCATGGCGGTAGCGGCGGCGTGAGACCTGAGAGCAAGCCACCAGTCTATGTGGGGAGAGAGGGTGCTCCTGAGTCCTATTTAAGGACTATGAGCTGCACGTTGCGGGAGAGGCTGAACCTGCAAAACGCCCCTGCACAGGTACATTTAAAGCAATACATAAAAAAAAAAGAAAAAAGGAAAAAATAAACTAAAATAAATTAAAGAAAAAAATAGTGAACATGTCCGTTCGAGGACAGAAAAAAAGAATGGCTGGAGGGGGTGGGTTCTAAAGTTTTATTAGTGAGCTGTCCTATCAGGGTTCGGGGGCAGAGCCTATACCCGTAGGTATGCCGCCATGTTTGGTCCAGGAAAGGATGATTGGGATTTAAAGCAGACCTGACCTCTGAACTTCCTTTCTGCTCTTAAAAGATACGTAACAGCATGAGCACCTTTAAAGAAAAAACATTTCTTTGTTACATCTGATTCAACTCCTGCAATAAATATGCAGTGTGTCTACTTCCTACTTTCATGGAAGCAGACATATTGTTAACATCCTGCGTTTACCAATTAGCTCTCTGTCGTGTCAGTCATCTAACACAGCTGAGAGAACAAATTACAACTTTTGCTTAGTGACAAATGAGGAGTGGATTAGACAGGCTAAACTCTCTAAAATATATTCAGGGTGCATTTCTATATGTTTTCCTTCTGTACTGTGCAAGAGTTCAGGTCCACTTTAAATGGAATGTCTGAGCAACTAAAAAACATCTACTTAGCAGGGGCTTTCTCCAGACCCTTGCAGCCGACATGTCCCATGCCCCAGCTCCGCTTTTAGTCGCTGGCCCGGGGTCCGTGCCGATGCAGAGGCCGACCTTGCGAGGTCCTCTACTGCCCCTGCCCGAGCGCTGCTGTCAATCAAGTCCACGTTGTCCGGAGTGTACAGCACGGGCGCTTTCTGTGCCTGCACAGTACACTCCAGACAACGTGGACTTGATAGACAGCGGTGCTCGCATAGGCACAGTAGAGGACCTCGCAAGGTCGGCCTCTGCAACGGCAGGGACCCCGGGCCAGCGCCTGAGAGTGGAGCTGCGGTGGGAGACATGACTGCAAGAGGCTGGAGGAAGCCCCAGGTAAGTAGATTTTTTTTTAATTGCTCGGATATTCCCTTTAATTAGAACCCAAGGAGAAACCCGGGCCAAAAAACAAATACTTAAGGAGAGATAAGCCTCTGGATCCCGTAGAGGCTTCCCACACCATCATCCACTGCTACCAGCATCCCCTATGCACATCACAACCACGCTCTGCGTGCATGGTCGTACCTGCACAGTAGCACAGTGCTGCTCGTGCATGAGCGGCTCCTGCACAGGTGTGGCCGTGCTCCTGCAGGGGCAGTACTGCCACACTCGTGCTTGAAGAGAAGTGCGTTCAAGAGCTTGGAATTTGTCAAGAGATTGTCAGATTCTTTTGGGGGGACCGCACTCGGCATCGGTGGACCAGAAGACAGTGTGGAAAACCTCTACATACTGGATTCAGAGGCTTCCTTCTTAGGTAATTTAGACCCGATGTTCCCCTCGGGTACACTTTAAAGTGTACCTGTAGAGGAAAAAAAAGCACCTCAGGAGAGGGAAGCCTCTGGATCCTGGAAGGGCTTCCCCTGTCCTCCTCCACCAGTTCCAACACTGAAACACCCGAAAAATCACTTGTCTGGAGCACACACATGCACAGTAGCAGGAACCAACTCAGGCTCCTGTGGAAAAAGCTGAGTCTGATCAGGTGCGTGCTACTGCGCATGCAGTATCAGTCAAGTTGCAGCCTGCTGCCCACCAGGCAGACTCCTGTTCTACAGGGAACGCAATGCAATGTCCCACTGCGTGGCTTCAAAGTCCAACTACCTTTCTTGAGGAGAGCCATTCATTTACCCAACTTTGCCTGCCATGTTTATCTTTATTATGTTTTAGAAGCCTTTAACCACTTGCTGACCGCGCACTCATACCGCGCGTCGGCAAAGTGGCAGCTGCAGGACCAGCGACGCAATACCAGCTGCAGGCTGATTAATCAGGAAGCAGCCGCTCGCGCGAGCGGCTGCTTCCTGTCAATTCACGGCGGGGGGCTCCGTGAATAGCCTGCGGGCCGCCGATGGCGGCTCGCAGGCTAAATGTAAACACTAGCGGAAATAATCCGCTTTGTTTACATTGTACGGCGCTGCTGCGCAGCAGCGCCGTAAGGCAGATCGGCGATCCCCGGCCAATCAGCGGCCGGGGATCGCCGCCATGTGACAGGGGACGTCCTGTCACTGGCTGCACAGGACGGATAGCGTCCTGTGCAGCCCGGAACACCAGGGGGGCCAGGTAGGAGAGGGAGGGAGGGGGGGATTTCGCCGCGGAGGGGGGCTTTGAGGTGCCCCCCCTGCAACACCGGCAGGCAGGAGCGATCAGACCCCCCCAGCACATCATCCCCATAGTGGGGGAAAAAGGGGGGCGATCTGATCGCTCTGGATGCACCCTGATCTGTGCTGGGGGCTGTAGAGCCCACCCAGCACAGATCACAAATAACAGCGCTGGTCCTTAAGGGGGGGGTAAAGGGTGGGTCCTCAAGTGGTTAATGTCTGATCCCATGGTGATATCAGGTTTTGGGGCTTCCTAAGGGTGAGAGTAGCTTGTAGGTTTCTCTCTCTTGTACTGTTGATGACAGTGGGCTCCATTCACAATCACACATGCGGTAAGAGATTTTTTTACCGCTATAATACCGCCAGTGATAATTTATGCATTTTTTCCACATTCACTAAAAATGTTCTGCATGTTTCCCGCATGCGGGAACAATACGTTAAAAAAATGGGGAAACATGCGTATTTACATAGTAAACATGCGGAAACCATGCGTAAAAAAAGTGGCATAAAAAAACTTGTCCAAAAAAAAAATTAAAGTCCAGCAAACACAGCGCTTAAGGCTCTAGACTCCATTTAAGTCAATGAGAAGCGAAATATATCACCAAGTACTAGCAGGTGATATAAAATCGGTAGTTAATTCAGAAATAAGGCGACCCTTTTTCTTGTGAACTTCGGACTTTTACCGCACTTTTTACACATGGCGGTAAACAATGCATTTTGTGTTAGTCAAGATGGTCTTATTTCAGTCGGGAATTTACCGCAAGTGCATTTCTGCATGCGGAAAATGATTGTGAATAGAGCCCACTGCCATGCACCTAGGAACTGGTAAGGATCCTAGTGGAGCTGCAGATGCATTTACTGTAAAGGGCCTGAGGTAATGCTATTTTGTGACAACTACTACTGTAACGGGTATACCTACTTTGCTTGGGTTTCTGGTCATCAATGCAACCTTTGTTCCTGGTGTCCTGAACTTGTGGTTTATATCTGTAGTGGGTGGGCTTCAGAATGGCTCAGGAGACTCTATTTTCTTGGAGGATGTTTACGGGAAGGTTTTTAAATCCTCTTAACTTCGCTCACCACCGTAGTGGGTAAAAGGAATTGCAGCAAAACATGAGGAAAGGTTTAATAGTAATATTTATTGAGCTACAATCCTGTTATAATAATAATCTAGGCTTGCAGAACCATAGTTACACTGTATTTGAGTAATTAGTGAGCATCAATATTATTTCTTATAAAGTATTGCAGCATCACCCAGAGAAGATCGGGGGACCTCAGTGACCTCGGAGGGGAAATACCTGTCGACGGCATGTCTGCTTGTCCTTCGAAAGTCTAAACTTGAAAGCATTTTCCCTCCTTTATATAGACAGAATTCAATGTCTGCGCTGGCGTAGAACATTGTAACGATCGGTGTAACACAGAGAGGGTCTGCTTACCGGTGATCTGCAGTATCACCGAGAATGCAGAATATACCCGATTATTGATGATCTGCAGTATCACCGATAATCAGATATATCTACTAACCTCTGGTCACCAGAAAGCTGAGAGTGTTTGGTGTAACAATAAAACTTTGAAGGCTGTACCTCAGAAGTAGGTACAGCAGCAGTAAGGAATACTGCACAGTAGTACGTTCCTTCCGTTAGCCTAGACTCTCCCGGGGAGGAGCTAGGCTGAGAGTAGGAAGGACCGAGTGTGAGTGACACCAGTGAGGGTGTCACTAACAGGTCTGGGAACTGCCTCTAACCGTAAGGCCAGTTCTCGAGGTCGGGCAAGCCAGGTCGTTAACACACAGACAGATAAGGTACCGATTCAGGGGACAGATACGGAATCCAAAGGACAGGCAGAGTTTGGCAACAGAGTATCAGAATAGCAAGGTACAGAATCAGGAGGCAAATACAGAGTCCAGGAACGAGCAGAGTTTGGCAACAGGATTTCAGAAATAGCAAGGTACAGAGTCAGAGTTCAGAGGAATAGTCAGGCAGGCAAAAGGTCATAACAAATAATACAGTTCAATATTCCTAACACTAAGGTGTGAGTTCCTTGATCGTCAACACCTTTGGAAACTATGCTAGAACACAGAAACAGACAATGTCTGAGTGTTAACCACGTAGTGATCGCAACGCCAGACACCAGAGAAATGACCAGCACCCAGTATATATACTCTGAAGTATATATATTCTGAGCCTGTGTGGACTAGCAGTCCCAGCCACACCAGACATGTTTTGCAATGTATCCGCTGATTCGGGCGCGGGGGCCGCCGCACTGCTCTCAAAGCAAGCGGCGGCTTCCTCGCGTCCAACCACAATGTCAGTAATATTGCTATGCGCACAATCCGCCGCATCCAACGCGGACTCCACCACTCTGCCCATGCGGCATGCGGCGGTTTCTTCGCGTTGTGCCGCCATGTTGGACGCGGAAACAGCCGCCTCACTCTGAGCACTTGCGGCGGCTTTTCCGCGTTTCCTCACAGTACCCCCCCCCCCTTCCCGAGGAGTGGACTCCGGACAACTCCTACCAGGCTTCTCAGGATGCAACGCGTGGAACTCCCTTCTTAATTTGTCGGTATGCATGCGACCTTCAGGTACCCATGATCTCTCCTCAATACCATACCCTTTCCAATGAACCAGATATTGTACTGAGTTCTGAACTATGCGTGAGTCAAAAAATCTTCTCTACTTCGTACTCAGGTTGGTCATCTATCATCACAGGAGGAGGAGGAGTGGGACCCACATGGACTGCTGGCTTAAGCAGGGACACATGAAAGGATCTTACGCCACGCATACTGGCAGGGAGATCAATGCCATAAGTAACATTGTTGATCTTTCTAGTTACTGGAAACGGACCCACAAACCTGGGCCCCAACTTGGATGAGGGCTGTTTCAAGGTCAAGTGACGTGTGGACACCCAGACAGTCTCCTGGTTGAAACCTCCACTCTAAGGAACGTCTTTTGTCAGCTTGACCTTTTTGACTTTGAAACGCCTTCTCCAAATTATTTTTCACGATCCACCACGTCTTTAAATGACCTTTGCCAGGCCTCCAGAGCTGGAAACGGAGTGGAGGCGACTGGCAATGGGGAGAATTTAGGCAACTTCCCGGTCACTATCTGAAAAGGACAAAATCCAGAGGAAGAACTTTTCAAATTATTGTGCGCAAATTCTGCGAAGGGCAAAAACTTGACCCAATCATTTTGCGCTTCTGCCACGTAACACATCAAAAACTGTTCCAATGATTGATTGACTCTTTCAGTCTGCCCATTGGTCTGTGGGTGGTAGCCCGACGAAAATGACAGTTCCATGCCCATTTGGTGACAAAATGCCCTCCAAAATCTCGAAACAAATTGGACTCCCCGATCCGACACTATGTTTTCCGGAATGCCATGCAATCGGAAAACATGGCTGATGAACAAATCGGCCAGCTCCTGGGCCGAGAGGAGTCCTTTCAAGGGCACAAAATGGGTCATTTTACTAAAACGGTCGACTACCACCCAAATAACCGACATGCCCTCAGACCTGGGAAGTTCACCCACAAAATCCATGGACAAGTGGGTCCACGGCTCACTCGGGGTGGGCAAGGGCTGCAACGTTCCCACAGGTGCCAGCCGGGAGGGCTTACTCTTCGCACACACCGCACACTCTCTAACATATTCCATGCAATCTGTTGCCAGAGAAGGCCACCACGCGCACCTGGCAACAAGATCCTGTGTTCTGGAGGCCCCAGGGTGTCCCGCATTTTTGTGTGAGTGGAACATCTGTAAAATCTGAAGACGGAATGGCAGTGGTATAAACATAACCCCCTTGGGCTTCCCCTCCGGGACGTCCTGCTGAAAGGGACCTAAAATCTCTGTCCAATCTTTCCATGTCTCAGTTGTTGCTAGTACCAGTTTCTGTGGGACAATGGTCTCTGGGGCGGAGGACTGTGCTGTCTCCGGCTCAAAGCATCTGGACAGGGCATCTGCCTTAATGTTTTTGCTACCCGGAGTGTACGTAATTATAAATCTGAACCTTGAGAAGAACAATGACCATCGAGCCTGACGGGGGCTTAATCTCTTAGCTCCCTCGATGTATTCCAAGTTTTTGTGATCAGTATAAACTGTAATTGTATGTTCTGCTCCTTCCAACCAATGACGCCATTCTTCAAAGGCCAATTTGATAGCCAGGAGCTCCCTGTTGCCTATATCGTAGTTTCTCTCTGCCGGAGAGAACCTATGAGAAAAATAGGCACTTGGGTGCAATCTACCCTGCAACCCTGACCGCTGGGACAGCACAGCCCCTACCCCGACCTCCGAGGCATCCACCTCAACAATAAAGGGATAGGAGGTGTCAACGTGTCTTAGGATGGGTGCAGAGCAAAACAAATCTTTTAAAGTGGAGAATGCATGCAGAGCTTCTGGGGACCAGTGGGTAGTATCTGCCCCTTTCTTAGTGAGACTGGTGAGGGGTGCAATGACAGTGGAGTACCCCCTTATGAACCTTCTATAGTAATTGGCAAAGACTAAAAATCTCTGAAGAGATTTTAACCCCACTGGCTGAGGCTATTCCAACACAGCAGAGACCTTGGCAGGAAGCAAAGACAGGCCCGAGGTGTAAATTATGTACCCTAAAAAGGTGACAGATGGTAACTCGAAGATGCACTTCTCCAATTTAGCGTAAAGCATGTTTTGCCTTAGTTTGTCCAATACAAACTTGACGTGTGTCCTGTGCTCAGAGAGGTTGTTTGAAAAAATAAGTATATCATCTAGGTATACTAACACGAATTTGCCCAACACCTCCCTGAATACCTCATTAATTAGTTCTTGGAAGACGGCCGGGGCGTTACACAGCCCGAAGGGCATCACCAGGTACTCATAATGCCCGTCGGGCGTGTTAAAGGCCGTCTTCCATTCATCGCCCTTTCTAATCCGCACCAGGTTGTATGCACCCCGTAAATCCAATTTTGAAAAGATCTTAGCATCGGTAACCTGTGTAAACAAGTCATCTATCAGGGGCAAAGGGTAGCGATTCTTCACTGTGATTTTATTCAGGCCCCGGTAATCAATACATGGCCGCAGGCCTCCATCTTTTTTCTTAACAAAAAAGAACCCTGCGCCAGCGGGCGACCGGGAAGGGCGAATGAACCCCTTGGCTAAATTTTCACGAATGTACTCCTGCATGGCCACTTTCTCTGGCCCAGACAAATTGTAGAGATGACCCCTAGGGAGCATACAACCAGATCGGAGATCGATGGGGCAATCAAACGGGCGATGTGGAGGTAACTTATCAGCAGCCTTGGGACAGAACACATCGGAATACTCAGAATATTGTACTGGTACCCCCTCCAAATGAATCCTGGTCTGGCCCAGTGTCACCCTCCCTAAACACTGCTGAAAACAATGAGTTGACCAGCTAGTTAGCTGACCAGTAGCCCAATTGATCTGTGGGGAGTGAAGGTGCAACCATGGCATGCCCAGGATGATTGTGGAGGTGGTCATGTGCAACACAAAAAACTGCAGTTTCTCCTTATGTAGTACCCCTATAGTGACTTCCACCTCTGGTGTCTGAGACAGCGGATGATTACTTTGCAGGGGGGAATCATCTACTGCCGTAACCTGAATGGGTGGTTTTACCGGGGTGAGCGGAATACCCAATTTTTTTGCAAACTCGAAATCCATAAAATTAGCTGCAGAGCCGGAATCAACAAAAGCCTCAGAAACCTTAGTTTTATCTTCCCATGTAACAGTACAAGGAAGAAGTAATCGTTTATCTTCCAGGGGTAAAAGTCGTGCGCCTAGGGTGTTACCCCCTACAACTCCTAGGCGGTAGCGTTTCCCGACTTGTTAGGGCAATTACGTACTCTATGACCCCCCTCTGTGCAGTAAAGACACAGCTGCTCAGACATCCTACGTCTTCGCTCCACTTGGGATAGTTTCGACCGACCAATTTGCATTGGTTCGGGTGGAGGCGAGACGGGAGGAGGTGGAGTTACTGGAGGCGCAGCGTAGGACACCATTCTTACATGACTACTACCCCGGGTCTGTTTCTGATAGCGCAGCCTGCGGTCGACTCGAATGGCCAATGAAATGGCCTCATCGACTGTTTTTGATTCAGGCAGACTTAACATGAGATCTGAGACCTCATCTGACAACCCTGATAAGAAACAATCTAATAGAGCATAGGTGTCCCACCTGGCTGAAACTGACCACCTCCTAAATTCGGCTGCGTAATCCTCGACCGGAACCTTGCCTTGACGTAAAAGCTTGAGCTTCCGCTCAGAAGTCGCAGCAAAGTCTGGGTCGTCGTAAATTACTGCCATAGCTTTAAAAAATTCATCCACTGAGGTGAGGGCTAAGTCTCCAGTGGGCAAACTGTACGCCCACGTCTGAGAATCGTCTGATAACAAAGTCTTAATAAATGTGACCCTTTGGGCCATAGTCCCAGAAGATCGGGGTCTCAACTCAAAGTAAGATAACACTCTACTTCTAAAATTTCGGAAATCGGATCTGTGACCAGAAAACTTCTCAGGTACAGGCAAACGTATGTCAGAGCTAGGAGGGGATCGCACCTCATCCACTGCTGTCTGGAGGGTTTGTAAAGAACCAGATAAGGCGTCAATCATAGTCTTGTGACTACCCAACACTTGGTTGATGTTTTCCACCGAAGTGGGAAGTGCGCCTAGACGGTCAGTGTGTGCGTCCATTTGCATTTTTGGTCTGGCGTTCTGTAACGATCTATGTAACACAGAGAGGGTCTGATTACCGGTGATCTGCAGTATCACCGAGAATGCAGAATATACCCGATTATTGATGATCTGCAGTATCACCGATAATCAGATATATCTACTAACCTCTGGTCACCAGAAAGCTGAGAGTGTTTGGTGTAACAATAACACTTTGAAGGCTGTACCTCAGAAGTAGGTACAGCAGCAGTAAGGAATACTGCACAGGAGTACGTTCCTTCCGTTAGCCTAGACTCTCCCGGGGGAGGAGCTAGGCTGAGAGTAGGAAGGACCGAGTGTGAGTGACACCAGTGAGGGTGTCACTAACAGGTCTGGGAACTGCCTCTAACCGTAAGGCCAGTTCTCGAGGTCGGGCAAGCCAGGTCGTTAACACACAGACAGATAAGGTACCGATTCAGGAGACAGATACGGAATCCAAAGGACAGGCAGAGTTTGGCAACGGAGTATCAGAATAGCAAGATACAGAATCAGGAGGCAAATACAGAGTCCAGGAACGAGCAGAGTTTGGCAACAGGATTTCAGAAATAGCACGGTACAGAGTCAGAGTTCAGAGGAATAGTTAGGCAGGCAAAAGGTCATAACAAATAATACAGTTCAATATTCCTAACACTAAGGTGTGAGTTCCTTGATCGTCAACACCTTTGGAAACTATGCTAGAACACAGAAACAGACAAGGTCTGAGTGCTACCACGTAGTGATCGCAACGCCAGACACCAGAGAAATGACCAGCACCCAGTATATATACTATAGCGCTCTCCAGCGCCACCCCTAAGTGCTGGACCAATGGAAGGTGGTGAAAATGTCAGCTGACCAGCTTGGTCAGCTGACTCTTCTCTGGCTGTCATATAAGCTCTGTCTCTCAGTGCGCGCGCGCGCGTCCTTCTGAACCTGTGTGGACTAGCAGTCCCAGCCACACCAGACATGTTTTGCAATGTATCCGCTGATTCGGGCGCGGGGGCCGCCGCACTGCTCTCCAAGCAAGCGGCGGCTTCCTCGCGTCCAACCACAATGTCAGTAATATTGCTATGCGCACAATCCGCCGCATCCAACGCGGACTCCACCGCTCTGCCCATGCGGCGGTTTCTTCGCGTTGTGCCGCCATGTTGGACGCAAAAACAGCCGCCTCACTCTGAGCACTTGCGGCGGCTTTTCCGCGTTTCCTCACAAACATGTTTCATCCATACACCTGTGCAGATAAGGGTGCGTGATCACCATGTGCTTGTATCAGTGCGCCCGTGCAGACAAGACACATGACTGCGTGATCACAACGTGCTTTAGAAGCGTCACAGAACACATCTGACTATTTTTGCTTATGTGAGAACTTGCACATCTCATATTTTGACTAGTGTTGTAGATGGCAACATTCTCATGGTCAGTCTTCCATGAGAATGTTATGGTTAGATAGCAACACTCTCATGGTCAATCTTCCATGAGAATGTTATGGTTAGAAATATCTCATAGCCAGTTTTCGATGGGAATGAACAAATATGTTGTTTTGAATTATAACTGCCAGTGTTGTAATGAACTATCATAGAACATCCAATACTAAAAGAAGCGCAATTCTTAATTTTACTGGTAGCGCGCCCAGGCTATGCATATGCACAGGTAGGTTTAGTTAGTGTTAGGTCCCCTCCCATGGAGGAAAGACTTCTACGACAGTGGGAGGGACAAGTACCTAACAATTGCAAATTGTTAGTGAAACTAACATCCTCCAAGTGGTAGACAGGTCATGTGTGTGCTCATTGTGTATTTGAATCCCATGAGTGGGGTGTGCACTTTTTTGCAGGTAAGCACTCATCTGTTTTTAAGTAGCGCTGTTCATTTCTTTGCTGTGTTTGATTTAATTCTGGTCAGCTGCTCCCACTTGTTAGTGTTTCTTTGGTGTATATGCAGAGCCTCTGTTTGGTTCAAGGTGCGTTCGTAGTTCCTGGGGGGGGCTCAGCGCATCTCTGAGCTGAGGCCATTCAGGGGCGGCCTGGTGATGCGCTGATCCCACTTTTTCTGCGCAATTCTTAATTTTACTGGTAGCGCGCCCAGGCTATGCATATGCACAGGTAGGTTCAGTTAGTGTTAGGTCCCCTCCCATGGAGGAAAGACTTCTACGACAGTGGGAGGGACAAGTACCTAACAATTGCAAATTGTTAGTGAAACTAACATCCTCCAAGTGGTAGACAGGTCATGTGTGTGCTCATTGTGTATTTGAATCCCATGAGTGGGGTGTGCACTTTTTTGCAGGTAAGCACTCATCTGTTTTTAAGTAGCGCTGTTCATTTCTTTGCTGTGTTTGATTTAATCCTGGTCAGCTGCTCCCACTTGTTAGTGTTTCTTTGGTGTATATGCAGAGCCTCTGTTTGGTTCAAGGTGCGTTCGTAGTTCCTGGGGGGGCTCAGCGCATCTCTGAGCTGAGGCCATTCAGGGGCGGCCTGGTGATGCGCTGATCCCACTTTTTCTGCGCAATTCTTAATTTTACTGGTAGCGCGCCCAGGCTATGCATATGCACAGGTAGGTTTAGTTAGTGTTAGGTCCCCTCCCATGGAGGAAAGACTTCTACGACAGTGGGAGGGACAAGTACCTAACAATTGCAAATTGTTAGTGAAACTAACATCCTCCAAGTGGTAGACAGGTCATGTGTGTGCTCATTGTGTATTTGAATCCCATGAGTGGGGTGTGCACTTTTTTGCAGGTAAGCACTCATCTGTTTTTAAGTAGCGCTGTTCATTTCTTTGCTGTGTTTGATTTAATTCTGGTCAGCTGCTCCCACTTGTTAGTGTTTCTTTGGTGTATATGCAGAGCCTCTGTTTGGTTCAAGGTGCGTTCGTAGTTCCTGGGGGGGGGCTCAGCGCATCTCTGAGCTGAGGCCATTCAGGGGCGGCCTGGTGATGCGCTGATCCCACTTTTTCTGCGCAATTCTTAATTTTACTGGTAGCGCGCCCAGGCTATGCATATGCACAGGTAGGTTTAGTTAGTGTTAGGTCCCCTCCCATGGAGGAAAGACTTCTACGACAGTGGGAGGGACAAGTACCTAACAATTGCAAATTGTTAGTGAAACTAACATCCTCCAAGTGGTAGACAGGTCATGTGTGTGCTCATTGTGTATTTGAATCCCATGAGTGGGGTGTGCACTTTTTTGCAGGTAAGCACTCATCTGTTTTTAAGTAGCGCTGTTCATTTCTTTGCTGTGTTTGATTTAATTCTGGTCAGCTGCTCCCACTTGTTAGTGTTTCTTTGGTGTATATGCAGAGCCTCTGTTTGGTTCAAGGTGCGTTCGTAGTTCCTGGGGGGGGCTCAGCGCATCTCTGAGCTGAGGCCATTCAGGGGCGCTGATCCCACTTTTTCTGCGCAATTCTTAATTTTCCTGGTAGCGCGCCCAGGCTATGCATATGCACAGGTAGGTTTAGTTAGTGTTAGGTCCCCTCCCATGGAGGAAAGACTTCTACGACAGTGGGAGGGACAAGTACCTAACAATTGCAAATTGTTAGTGAAACTAACATCCTCCAAGTGGTAGACAGGTCATGTGTGTGCTCATTGTGTATTTGAATCCCATGAGTGGGGTGTGCACTTTTTTGCAGGTAAGCACTCATCTGTTTTTAAGTAGCGCTGTTCATTTCTTTGCTGTGTTTGATTTAATTCTGGTCAGCTGCTCCCACTTGTTAGTGTTTCTTTGGTGCACTTTTTCTACTAAAAGAAGCTAACATTTATACCGTGAACAGTAATCTCTTATTAATCAATCAATTAGACATTCATGTCACTTTTGTATCTCAGAGGACCATATTCTTACTTTGTTTTTTAAGTGGTTACAGTCTAGGTTTGAAGAATGAACCAGATTTAAAGGCCTTGCAGGCATGACTGCTATCGGGAGTGCTGTACTGCCACGGAGAAGTTTTATGACTTTTGATTAGTCATCACGGAGAATTGTCACTGAAGTCTGATTTCCTGACTGTAGAAATGTTATTTATTAACCCTTCATAAGTCCTTTCACACTTTGCATAAAGTTGCAACACGCATCTCAAACATTTCACAGTTGGTCACTGGGTGACTGGGATTATATTCAGGAAAGTGGGTGGATTCTGCAACAGACAATCAAATTCACCTATTGATTTTAAAGGGGAATATTTAAATTGATGCCATTCTTACACTGTTAATGGCAGAGGCCTCTAACCTGGTACAGTAGGTCATTGGGTGACTGGGGTTCAAATTCAGAGAAAGGGGGCAGAACCCAAAATAACCAATCATATTTGTTTCATTTCAATGTGAAAATTAAAATTATTGATGCCAAGGACTCCAAAGCTCATAAACTTAGTCATTGTGTGCCCGTGTGTCGAGGTTAGAAAAAGTGGGCAGAGGCAACAACAACCAAATACATACCCAGGCAATGACAGGTCATCAGTATATGTATATGTATATGTATATGTATATGTATATATATATAGTTATATATATATATATATATATATATATATATATATATATATATATATATATATATATATATATATATAATGAGGAATTTGTCATGTATGGCCATTGGAGCAAGTGAAACATGGTTCTGTTCCCTGGACGAATTAAGCACAGTGACAGGGTACACAGTCCTGTTCAAAGTGGCAATGAACACTGTAGCCATAAATTGGTGCACCTGGTAGGTAACAATGCTAAGGGTGACCCCTAGTACTCAGAGCTATCAGGGGACCAAGCATGCATCAGGACCATTATTCTGCAGGCACCCACTTGTAGGATTATCACTTGGCATAATGGGTCTATGGATTATGCTTGTGCCATATTCTTATTGTGCCCTTATCACAGTTGTGAGGGAATGAGACCTTTTTGGACCGAGAATCATTTTTCCACTCATCTATTGTGATGGTTCTGGGCCCACACCAGACATGCTTATACTGTTGGCTTTTTTTTTTTTCTTATAGCACCGGGACCCTGTCTCTCTCTTGCTGTTAACGCTAGACCAGTAATGTTAAAAACACAAACATTAAAACTTACCTAAGAGGAGGGAAGCCTCTAGATGGTCCAGAGGCTTCCCAAGCCATTCAGAAGTCCACTGCTGCTGTGCAAAGTCCCTCTGACCACACCCGGCAAGAACTGGTCAGATATGTTCTTGTGGCTGTGCTGTCCTCCGTTTATGAGTGTGGCTGCACCTGCAGAGTAGGCCAACGCTACTCTCGGCTGCAAACAAGAAGAGAGTCTCAGCCAACAGCAATAGGTCAAGGAGGACTTGGCAATCCTCTGGAGTATCCAGAGGATTTCCTCTACTTTGTTGAGTATCACTTTTTTTATTCTTGCTTTAAAACCATCCTGGAACAGGTCTCTTGTATTGCGCAATCAGATAGGTTTTTTTGTTGTACCTGCGTTATACTGAGCTTAATCTGCCATGCTGTTGCTGTTGTGTTGCTGCAGATGATCCGTGTCAGTCATGTTACCTTTTGTATCCTCAAGCCTTTTCTGTTCCTAGTTGTGCTTAGTGAAGTTTTTAAGACTTTGCTGAACTCCTAAAAGAGACACTGAAAGTCTCTTTTTGTTCTTACCTTATTTTCTATCTGATGTTTGCCTCGGATGTCTTGGATATGTCCAACAATAAAGGAAACCTTCATTGACAAGTGCGGACCATTTCTTTTTGCTTATGATCATTGGATTTGCTGACCAGGTCGTGCACTGTCGTGGAGTGTGGTGAGATGTAGCGGTGTTCACTCCATATCTAGTTGTGCTTAGTGAAGGTTTTTAAGACTTTGCTGAACTCCTAAAAGAGACACTGAAGTCTCTTTTTGTTCTTACCTTATTTTCTTATAAAGTCCTCTTCAGCATTAAATTCTAAGCCGATGCGCCGCATCCCTGCGACATAATTGCCCAAAAATAGCCCTGCAAAGATCCAGGGCTCGCAGATCTTCCTTCCTGGTAAAGGCGGAGCTTTGCGCAGTAGCTCTGCCTCCTCTCCAGTCAATCTCTGCCGATCTCCACCTCTCCCCGCCCCTCTCAGTCTTCTTTCACTGAGAACGGCGGGAGGAGGCGGAGATTGACTGGCTAGGAGGCAGAGCTACTGCGCAAAGCTCTGCCTCCCCGGGCAGCAAAATCTGCAACCTGCAGCTATTTCTCTGCCTTGGGAATGCAGCGAATCAGCTTAGAATTTAATGCTGAAGAAGACTTTATAAGAAAATAAAGCAAAAAAAAAAAAAAGACTTCAGCGTCTCTTTAAATACTATTGCATGAAAAAGGTGAGAATGTTAGCAGTTTCTGAAATACTGTACTATAACTGGCTCTTCTTTTTTATGTTTCAAGAGGTTTTATTAGAGAGAGCACAGAAATAACAACAAACATAGATATCCAATATAAAACTCAAATCAAAGATACATGTATTACCGTATATACTCGCAAGCAAGCCGACCTGCATATAAGCCGACCCCCCCCAACTTTTTCCTGAAAAACCAGGAAAAAATTATTGACTATCATATAAGCCGGGGGTAGGAAATGCTGGCCACCTTATTTCCCTAGTGTGTCCCAGTATAGCTAGTATAGTGCCCCAGTATGGGTAGGTAGTGCCCAGTATAGCTAGTGATGTGCCCAGTATAGCTAGTATCGTGCCCAGTACAGCTAGTATCGTGCCCAGTACAGCTAGTAAAGTGCCCAGTACAGCTAGTATAGTGCTCAGTATAGCTAGTATAGTGCTCAGTATAGCTAGTATAGTGCCCAGTATAGCTAGTATAGTGCTCAGTATAGGTAGGTAGTGCTCAGTATAGTGCACAGTATAGGTAGTATATTGCTCGGTATAGCTAGTATAGCACCCCAGTATAGCTAGTATAGTGCTCGGTATAGCTAGTATAGTGCCCAGTATAGCTAGTATAGTGCCCAGTATAGCTAGTATAGTGCCCAGTATAGCTAGTATAGTGCCCAGTATAGCTAGTATAGTGCCCCAGTATAGCTAGTATAGTGCCCAGTATAGCTAGTATAGTGCCCCAGTATAGCTAGTATAGTGCCCCAGTATAGTGCTCAGTATAGTGCCCAGTACAGCTAGTAAAGTGCCCAGTACAGCTAGTATATTGCCCAGTATAGTGCTCAGTATAGCTAGTATAGTCCCCAGTATAGCTAGTATAGTGCCCCAGTATAGCTAGTATAGTGCCCCAGTATAGCTAGTATAGTGCCCCAGTATAGCTAGTATAGTGCCCCAGTATAGCTAGTATAGTGCTGAGTATAGCTAGTATAGCTAGTATAGTGCTCAGTATAGCTAGTATAGTGCCCCAGTATAGCTAGTATATTGCCCAGTATAGCTAGTATAGTGCCCCAGTATAAGCTAGTATATTGCCCAGTATAGCTAGTATAGTGCCCCAGTATAGCTAGTATAGTGCTCAGTATAGTGCCCAGTACAGCTAGTAAAGTGCCCAGTACAGCTAGTATATTGCCCAGTATAGTGCCCAGTACAGCTAGTATAGTGCCCCAGTATAGCTAGTATAGTGCTCCAGTATAGCTAGTATAGTGCCCCAGTATAGGTAGTATGGTGCTCAGTATAGCTAGCATAGTGCCCAGTATAGCTAGTATAGTGCCCCAGTACAGCTAGTATATTGCCCAGTATAGTGCTCAGTATAGCTAGTATAGTGCCCAGTATAGCTAGTATAGTGCTCAGTATAGCTGGTATAGTGCTCAGTATAGCTGGTATAGTGCTCAGTATAGCTGGTATAGTGCCCCCCGCCTCTGACAACCGCCCCCCCCCCCCCGCCCGCGCGGCCGCCGCTGCTATTTGCTTATCCTGCGGCTTCCAATAGTCCCCTCTCCGTCTTGCCAGGCATGTAAATAGTTCACAGCAGCTCACTTCACGGCGGCTGCTACGTGATGACAGGAAGCTGTAGGGAGAGCGGCTTACTGTAACGGCGATGTGTATCGCCGTTACTATGGAAACCGCTCTGCCTACAGCTTCCTGTCATCACACAGCAGCCGCCGTGGAGCGAGCTGCTGTGAACATTTACAGTACATGCCCGGCGAGATGGAGAGGGGACTATTGGAAGCCGCAGGATAAGCAAATAGCAGCGGCGGCCGCGGGGGGAGGGGGGGGGATCTTGGGGTTCAGCCTACGACCACCGACCAGCGTGACTCGCAAGCAAGCCGACCCCCCAACTTTTGGCCCACTTTTGGGGGGTCAAAAATTCGGCTTGCTTGCGAGTATATACGGTAAACGAAAATGTCCCGAATAAAATATTCAACACATATAAAAGCAAAATATAGCATTAGAAACATGGGGTAACTCACACTTGCAGGCATATGCAGTCATTCCATAGCATAAGCAATTGAACTGTTATACAGTGCTAAGTTCAACATAAAACATGCAGCTGATTGCTAATATAGGAGACATCTGGCAAATGTATCATAACAGGTCCGACATTAGAGAATGGGAGGAGCATAAGTAAGGCAAGGCACAGACAGGACGGTGCCAAGGAAAAGTATATGTATCAGAACTGACAGAGGGTGATCAATTCACAAACCTTACATATCAGTGTGAGATCAGGAGGGTAGTATGTGCTTGAGTTTGTCTAGGGAGGGTGGCTCTACTCATCAATCTTTCATACTTCTCTGAGCTCTTGAAATCTGCCCACAGAGCCCAGGTAAATGGAAATGCATCAATCCTGTCCAATCTGGTAGCTCTCAATTCTTCCATAGCATATATGTAACCTACCTTGATTAGACATTTCTTCAAAGTAGGTGTCCTGGGAGATTTCCACCAGCGTGAAATAAGTGACTTAGTAGAATTCAACAGATGTATGAGAAGGGAATTTTTGTAAGTCTTAGAGGATAGATCAATATGGTGCAAAAGCATCAACAGCTAATTGAAAGGTATGCCAAAAGGTATAGTCAAAGGTATGAAAGGTATAGCCAAAAAAGAAGCTACATGAGGGCAATCCCACCAAATGTGGTCAAATGTGGCGGACTGACAGTCACAGCACCAACATTTAGCTGGGTAATCAGGAATAATCCTGTGCAAGGATTCTCAAGTTTTATACCCTCTGGTGAGAATCGTATAATTAGTCCTGTACTCCTGTATCAAAGTACTTATAGACCCTTTATGTTTTAACAGGAAAATATTCCAGTTTAGCTCTCATCTAGACCCACACCTTCTTGCTCTTTCAAGCAAGTATCTTCCAAAAATGTATACATTACAGAGACTGTGTATGGCACCTACGTACCCGTGTTACACATCTTTTCAAAATATGTCAATGCTCTGGCCATACATTATCTATGAGGGAGTTTGATAATGTACGACTTAAGCTGCATATAGGGTCACTTTGAAATTTGCGGCAGCTGCTGCCGCTCTTTAACTTTCCCCTTCTCTATGAAGTGAATGACCTTCATCTCAGCATCTCCCACATCAGTGGTGGGAAAATTCCCAGCAGGGGCGTTGCAATAGGGGTTGCAGAGGATGCGACCGCAGAGGGGCCCTGAAGGGTCCTCCCTCAACTTCAGTATTAGCTCTCTATTGGTTCTGTGCTCATAATAATCACTTCTATAGCTACTTTGAATAGTGGTAATCATTAACAAACTGTTCCCCATCCCCTTCTTGCACCTCTGACACTGTAGTTGCCATTGGCAGGTTTTGGCTCCTTAGCTACGCCACTGATTCCCAGCAATCCCTGGCCCACAGTTGAGGTTATGATGCAGGCTCATCAGGGGACTTAAGGATGAAGAGAGTTTGTATTGCTTGCGAGCCTGACAAAATACCTTCAACATATCTCCAATCAGAGAAAAATCTGAAATTGCGTGTTCAGCAACCGAGTTGGGGATCCAAGGAAGACTTCCAATGGCTTGCCCCACTGTCCTCTCATCTAAACCCACCCAGAGCTTAGACTCGCTGTGACAAAACCAGTCCACTATCATTGTTAGGAGGCACGCTGTATGATACTTTCCTAAGTCAGAAAGCGCCATGCCACCCCTTTGCTTTGGCAAATAAAGGATCCTTCAATTGATTCGTGGCGCCTTGTTGTTCCCTATGAACTCCCCCACTTGCTCTGTAAAGTGCCATTAAAGTTACGGGGGAAGTAATCGGTAGCACCTGGAATAAATACTGGATCCTGGGCAAAATGTTCATTCCTACCACTGCAATTCGGCAAAACCGAGAAAGGGCCAGTACTCCCCCCACACCCCACACCCCCCCCCAGCTTTTCAAACAATCATACCTCGTTCAAAGTTGTTTCGTTTTAAAAATCTCTTTATTTAGCAATAGAAAAACAAGGATTTTTTAAAATGACATAGTAAAAACAATATAGGCGCAAAAGACTTAACATTTTTCAACAAAGTTGGGAGAAATAATCGGCACAGATAGTTTGCCAAACATTAACAAAGAAAACATGTCAGCAGTAATAATCAGATAACATTACATTTCGGTAGTGTATCCAACATAGGAGATACTATAACAGTTCAGCTTCTTAAGGAACTTCGGCTTCTTAAGGGGTAAAAGTGACCTAACTTACTACACATAAAGCTGCTCCCCCTCTAAATGGGAAGTTTTAAAATATGGTTTTGGTCTTATCTACATTTATTCTGAGACCTGATACTGCCTCAAATTTCTGAGAAATTGCTAAAAAAAAATGGGGACAGAAACATGGGGTTGTTGTAAAGTCATTAATATGTCGTCTGCAAAAGGGTAAGTTTAAGGGTCAGGTTCCCCAGGTCATAGTGTTGCTAACAAATAAAATTACATAGATCACCAATTAGCAGCAGCATCATTCTGTTGGAGCAGAGAAAGACTTATCTATTTCTTCTGGTTTAAATTCCTTCATTCTGAAATTAACCTTCACCCACTTATTAAAATACTCCTGAGACCCATTGGCATTTTGTACCACAAACTTGTCAATTTTGATTAGAGGGATGTTCTGAAAGCTCTGGTAATTGCCTGAAACTCCCCAGTCGTCTCCACATTTTTCATTCTTGCAGAATATTTTGAACTTCTTAAAGTAGCCATCAAATGCCCTCGCTTTTGAATGTGGCTTGGTAAAATACCGTTCGTGGAAGCTTTCATCAATCACCGTGTGATGCGAGACCTGTTTAGAAGAGGTGATAGTTACTAAAAATGAGAACATAGGGAATTCCCCAAGATTCTTTAATTTTACATGGTAGTCTTTAATAAAATGATCATATACATTATTAAAGATTTAAAGTGAAACACCCATACCTATTTCAAATATTTCAGCAAACGTTGAGCAGCTTACACTTTCATTTTAAGTTGTTTTTTATTAAAGCTGTTATTGTCACAAATTCATTGAAACATACTTTTAAACAAATGTTTTACAGCTTCAGTCATCATTCATGAATCGTTGACCATTTTTAAAAACATTTGATCAGCGCTGCACAAATTTGTATGTCACTCCCACCACCAACACCACGTGGAGAGCGACTCACCAAATTTGTAGGACCATCAATTACAGTGGTCTAATGCGCTTGTGGGGCATTAACAGGCTCCCCTCGCCCATCCACCGGACTCCACTCCTGTCGCAGTCACCACATCAATAGATGTCCCCTTAATTAAGTTCCAGTGTTTCCTCAAAGAGATAAACACCTCTCATTGCGCAATATTGTTACAACAATTTATTCGTAGATTGCACTAACATTTGGTTTGAGATAAAGGTCGCATAGTTTTGTCCCGCGGGCTCTCCCCTGCTTGGGCTCCCAGGCTGACCATTTGGCTTCCTAAAGTCCCTGCAGGCACTGTCCGCTCTCCCCACTCTCAATCCACATCGCAGCACATGCCGTCAGTATCTCTGCCCTTTCGGTTTCGTCATCTACACGTGACTCATCAGGGGCTTGGAGCTACGGCGGCTTAGCGTGGCTTTAGGTTGTATCTGTGAGCTCTGATTGGTGGAAAAACCTCCCTAATGTTTCCTTTCAGTAAAACTTTATGTATTCATGCGTTCCAGCGTGGCTAATGATCCCCATTGTTTTGGCCACCGCTGCAAGCGATGAATATGCAATGCATCTACTTTCACAAATTCTACGGAACTTTAAAATGCTTTATACAATATGCAAAACACACTAATCAGTATATGAAAGAGAATCTGAAGTCTCATAAAAATCATGTTTTTATATTAAAAATCTCTTTAACATGATGGCCCTAACTAAAATGCCGCATCCCCACGGCTGAACTGTAACTACATCCCCCAAACTCCCCTGGGCACATTGCGGGTATCGCTTCCGTGAGAGGCAGAGCTTTCGGCTACAGCTCTGCCTCTACATGCGTCCATCAGCCCGGATTGACACCTCTCCCTGCCCCTCTCAGTCTTCTTTCACTGAGAGGGGCGGGGGAGAGGCGGATATACGTGTGAATTGACACACATGGAGGCAGAGCTGCAGCTGAAAGCTCTGCCTCCCGGGGCAGCAAAATCCACGACCAAGAAAGTCTGTTTGATATTATCCTCTGAAAATTAATACCAATAATATGTTGTAATTTTTATGCTGAATTAACCTCCGTAGCGGTAACCCCGTGTGTGACACGGGGTAAGCCGCCGGAGGGTGCCGCTCAGGCCCTGCTGGGCCGATTTAAATAATTTTTTTTTGCTGGACGCAGCTAGGACTTTGCTAGCTGCGCCAGCACCCCGATCGCTGCCGCCGCGTGCCCGATCGCCGCTATCCGGTGCGGCGCGCGCCCCCCCCCCCCCCCAGACCCCTGCACTGCCTGGCCAATCAGTGCCAGGCAGCGCCAAGGGGTGGATCGGGTCTCCCAATGTCGTCCCGACGTCGCTGACGGACGTCATCCCGCCCCGTCGCCATGGCGACGGGGGAAGCCCTCCAGGAAATCCTGTTCTTTGAACGGGATTTCCTGATCGCCTATCGCCGGAGGCGATCGGCGGGGCTGGGGGGGATGCCGCTGAGCAGCGGCTATCATGTAGCGAGCCCTGGGCTCGCTACATGATTTAAAAAAAAAAAAAATAAAAAAAAAACTGTTGCGCTGCCCCCTGGCGGTATTTTTCATACCGCCAAGCTCATGTATATAAACCAAAGGCTCTTCAACAAATCAGTTTACCGGGCTGCAATTAAAAAAATATTATGCTGAGCAGGGTAGGTTTTAACATATTTCTTAGTGTTTTGCATATTTTATAAAGCATTTTAAAGTTCCATAGAATTTGTGAAAGTAGATGCATTGCATATTCAGCGCTTGCAGCAGTGGCCACAACACTGGGGATTATTAGCCACGCTGGAACGCATGAATAAAGTTTTATTGAAAGGAATCATGGGGGAGGTTTTTCCACCAATCAGAGCTTACAGATACAAACTAAAGCCACGCTAAGCCGCCATAGCTCTGAGCCCTGATGAGGTGTGCTGCAATGTGGATTGAGAGAGGGGAGAGCGGAGAGTGCCTGCAGGGACTTTAGGAAGCCAAACGGTCAGCCCGGGGGAGAGCCCGCGGGACAAAACTCTATGTGCCCTTTTATCTCAAACCAAATGTGAGTGCAATTTAGGAATAAATTGTTTTTATGTTGTAACAATATTGCACAATGAGAGGTGTTTATCCATACCTCCCAACTTTTTGAGATGAGAAAGCGGGACACTTAAGCCACACCCCTGACACACCCTCAACCACACCCCCTGAAACACCCCTATATATATATATATATATATATATATATATATATATATATATATATATATATATATATATATATATATATATATATATATATATATATATATATAGGTGAGGAGGTGAAAAAATGATCAAGGCCCCAGCCGGCGGATGCGGTGTGTGGGGCGATGTGTAGGATAATACTGTCCCTCCCTCCCTCCGAATGTGCCCCCCAGTGTCCCCCTGTATGTAGAGTATAAGAGCGTAGCATAGCGGGCAGTCTTACCATTCCTCGTCGCGTACGGGCATCTATGGCTCTTCGCTTCCAGTGACGTCACAGGAAGTAGATGGAAGCCAGAGCCAGGTACGCGTCTACGCAACGAGGAATGGTAAGACTGCCCGCTATGCTGCACTCTTATACTCTACATACAGGGGGACACTGGGGGGCACATTCGGAGGGAGGGAGGGACAGTATTATCTTACACATCGCCCCACACACCGCATCCGCCGGCTGGGGCCTCGATCATTTTTTCACCTCCTCTGCCTGCCGGGACACAAGGAGGGGTATCCTGGGACAGCAGGACCCCTCCCCCAACCCGTGACCGCCCCGACGAATCCAGGACGGTTGGGGCCCCTGGTTTATCTCTTTGAGGAAACACTGGAACTTAAGGGGACATCTATTGATGTGGTGACTGCGACAGGAGTGGAGTCCGGTGGATGGGCGAGGGGAGCCTGTTAATGCCCCACAAGCGCATTAGAACACTGTACCTGATGGTCCTACAAACTAGGTGAGTCGCTCTCCACGTGGTGTTGGTGGTGGGAGTGACATACAGATTGTGCAGCGCTGGTCAAATGTTTTTAATGTTTTAAGGAGGAAGTAGCTCGGCCCAAGACAATAGCGCAGCTGGATTCCCTATATTGGGACTTTTATATACATGTGAGCTTTGTGAATTTTTATGTATGTGGCTGTGGAGTTAGTACATTTATATGCGTATTTGATACATATTGCATCTGTTGATTTTAGGAGCGCTGTATAGCAGTGGGACTGCAATTTTTACGTTGACCATTTTTATCTGTTGTCTAAACTTACAAGTTTAGAGTGAAAAAAAGGAAACATAGCCTCGTTCTATGTAGGCTTGGTGCTGTACATACACATTTATCTCATCAATGGCTGGATGGTGTACTGGTTAAGGGCTCTGCCTCTGACATGGGAGACCTGGGTTTGAATCTCGGCTCTGCCTGTTCAGTAAGCAGTAATTCAGTAAGGAGTTCATTGGGCAAGACTCCCTAACACTGCTACTGCCTACTGAGTGCGCTCTAGTGGCTGCCTCGCAAGCGCTTTGAGTCCGACAGGAGAAAGGCGCTATACAAATACTGCCATTATTATTATTATTATCATGTGACATGTCAGTTCAGGCACCCTTTAAAGCCTGTTAACACTTCAAAAATTAAAAAGCCCTGGAAGCGTGTTCCTTGACATGTTGTGAGTGGATGTGTGGAGCTCTAGTTAAAGCACACCTAAACTATGCTAAAAGTTGTAGGTTTTTACTTACCTCGGGCTTCTTCCAGCCCCACATAGTTTGTCAGGTCCCTCAGCATTCTCTGGGTTTGACTGGGACACTGGTCACCGTGAGTGCGCATGCATGGTCCTGTCCACACTCTCTTCTTAATCGAACTTCTGACACCAGGGGGGGGGGTTCTGTGCATGCGCAGTTCATTCTTTTGAGATGAGTTTGAATGGACAAGATCGCACATTCTTAGTTGGCATGACCGGAGCCGCAGTCACACCTCTTACAAAGCTGCCAGTGTGAGAACAGAGGGGACCAAGAAGATGTCGAGGGACCTCAGACTACGGGAGGCTGGAAGAAGCCCTAGCTAAGTAAAAGTCTACAATTTTAAGAACAGTTCAGGTATGCTTTAATGATCAAATAACAACAAAGAAGCACCCTTGCTTGGCAACATGTTATATTGAACACAAGGAAATACGCAAACATTTTCAAGCTACTCACTCTTCCTCAGGTGTACAACAAATGAACTGAAGATTGAACGGATATACAATGTTGTGACACACCCCACCCTGGACTTAACCCTTAGTTATATTATTTCATAAGGGGAACTCCACGTAGAGGGCACAATCTACTTAATTTTCTCCTAAGTTTTCTCCTATGATATAACTTTTCATCTATTTAAAATAACTTTTCAGCACTCTGCAATTGAAAAAAGTACCAACAAGTAGGTAAAAAAAGGGCTGTCAAATTATTCTGAGTATTTTCTTGTTTGCTGGTGGCTCAAGGTGTAAAAAATATATCCAAAGAGAAAACTTAGGAGAAAACTTAATTGAATATGGGCCCTTTCCTCTTAAATATTATCCATGTTTGTCTATTTCTGCCTTATTGCCCAGGTGTTCTCTAGGATGCAGGCTCAGATGATATAATTAAACAAACACCAAAAAGTAGGTGAAAAAGTACTGAAAAAATTATTCTGAGTATGTTCATGCTTGCTGGTGGCTTAAAGGAGTCATCAGAGAAATATAAAGAAATGAGCTTTACCCACCTGGGGCTTTCTCCAGCACCTTGTAGCCGACTGTCCCACGCTGTCACCTCCGCTCCCTGCTGCGGCTGTCCTGCTCTCGCCACTCGGTATTCAGGCTGACCGCGGGGTCGGCCATACTGCGGCTGTGCGAATTGCCGCTGTCAATCATGGCCACATGGGTTGCGGCAAACTGCACAGGCGCAGAACTACTGCGCCTGCGCAGTTCACCGTGGCTCACGTGGCCATGACTGACAGCGGCGCTTCGCACAGCCGCAGTAAGGCCGACCCCGCGGTCAGCCTGAATACCGAGCGGCGAGAGCAGGACAGCCGCAGCAGGGAGCGGAGGTGACAGCGTGGGACAGTCGGCTACAAGGTGCTGGAGAAAGCCCCAGGTGGGTAAAGCTCATTTCTTTATATTTCTCTGATGACTCCTTTAACCTCTTGGGGACTGCAGTGTTAAAGAGAACCCGAGGTGGGAATTACTTTTACTATTGGGGCACAGAGGCTGGTTGTGCGCACTAAGACCAGCCTCTGTTGCCCCATCGTGTGCCTCCATGTCCCCCCTGCTCGCCGCTATACCCCCCGCATTGCTGGCTGTGTCGCCAGCTCAATGTTTACCTTGCGCTGTCAGTCAGCGCCGCTCCCCCGCCTCCTCCGCATCGGCGCCACCCGCCGCGTCACTTCCCTCCTATCAGCGGGAGGGAAGGGACACGGGCGGGTGCGCCGATGCGGAGGAGGCAGGGGAGCAGCGCTGACTGACAGCGCAAGGTAAACATTGAGCTGGCGACACGCTGCGTGTCGCCAGCAATGCGGGGGGTATAGCGGCGAGCAGGGGGGACATGGAGGCACACGATGGGGCAACAGAGGCTGGTCTTAGTGCGCACAACCAGCCTCTGTGCCCCAATAGTAAAAGTAATTCCCACCTCGGGTTCTCTTTAAATCCCCCTAGTGACCAGGCCATTTTATGTAAAATGGGCCACTGCAGCTTTAATGCCAAGCTGCAGGGCCGCACAACACAGCACACATGTGATTCTCCCCCCCCCCCCCCCCCCCCCCAGTTTTCTCCCACCAACAGAGCTCTCTGTTGGTGAGGTCTGATCGCCCTCCTGTGTTTTGTAAAGTAAATATTTTTTTTATTTATTTTTTAATAAATTGTGCTATTTTTTTTTATTATTTTTATCCTGGACCCTCCCTTCCCCCCCGCCAGCCAATCACTGTGATCAGCTGTCATAGGCTTCAGCCTATGACAGCTGTTCACTCCCCAGCCTCAGGAGGGGACAGCCGTGTCACACGGCTGTCGCCAGTACAGCGCTGCTGCTAATCGCAATTGCTGCTCGAAGACTGAAGGCAGGGCGGAGCTCCGCCCCCCGAGCAGGAGATGCGCAAGCAGCCTGCGCGCAATCTCCTGCAAACTGCTGCCCCAGGACTTTACGCCGATCAGCGTTAGGCGGTCCTGGGGCTGCCGCCACTGCCACGCCCATCAGCGTGACGCGGTCGGCAAGCAGTTAAAGCCTACCTGAGATGGGCACTAAAGAAAACAATATACATACCTGGGGCTTCCTCCAGCCCCCTCCAGGCTAATCACTCCCTCACCATCCTCCTCTGCAATTCGACCCGCAAGTCTTCCAGTCGGCGCAAGCTATAGAAACTGCGGTTATAAATAGTAGGTGCATGGCGCCTGGTATTGTTATATTTATAGCCACTATATTTATAGCAGCAGTTTCTATAGTGGGTGGTCCCCTTGGTAACTATTTTATTGGGCAACTTCGGAGCCCAAATTTACTGTTCTTGTCGATATTAGCAGCTTTATACATGGGCGCCTTTGGCGGCACCCAAATTTATCAACACCCAATTGATCTGAGGTAACACAGAACTACTGTACTACTAACTAAATTTCATTAAGCAATATTATGCGATATCATGAAAACCATTTGACGTGAAAAAAGTCGCCCGACACGGAAAAAAATCACAGTAAACATCGCATCATGGGCATGGACCTTCAGGCATACTGATTGGTTCAGGGACCCCATGATCCCTTGCACCAATCATTGCCTTGGGGGGACACAAACACTTTTTTTTACACTATTTTTTATTTTAAACATTTAAACTTTTTTTTTTCCCTTACTATCAATCAATGAACAATGTTACTAGCAGTAACAATGTTCATTGAGTGACTGGGAGAACACTGATTGGCCAAGGGATCACAGGACCCGATCCCCTTGGGCGACATCAATGGGCCGGGCTGCACACATGCGTGTTAGCTGTGTAGCTGACAGTACACTGTGTTGCTATACAGGGGGGAGGAGGGGGGCGATAGAGGGACAATAAGTGTTGTGTGTGTGGCGTCACACGGGGGGAACAGCGTGAACAGTGGGATCGATGGGGTGAGTAAGTCTGCCAGGCGGATTTCTTGTAGGTTGGAGGCAGGCAGGAGGCTGCCATACACAAACCAGATTATGGACTGAGGTGGTCAGAAACAGACACTGAGGCTTTACCTAAAAGAATAATCTGGCAGATGCAAAGAGCTGCCTTCCCTATCCCGTAACATCCAGCATTTGAGAATATAGATTCTCCGCTTTGAGGTCATGGCCGGATTTCTGACAAGGTCACTAAGGCCATGACCTAAGGCACCAGGGAGGAAGGGGCAGACAGCAGGCTAGCACACTCAGGTAGTAAAATTGCCAAATATGAGGACCACAGAGGCAAGCGCCTGACCATGCTATTCCTAATGCCAGTGTTGTCTGTGCACTCTGCTGCAAACAGTCTTCTGGACCCGTTGTGTTTTGTTCTGCTTCCTCCATGGAGTCTGTGCATGATTGCGGCAGGTGGCTACAGATGGCTGGGTCTTAGACAAGGGGCACGGTCTGTAACCTAAGGTCTCTGACCTAAGCTGTCAACGTCCGACTCCGCCCTCCGCCCAGCTCAGACCTATCAGAGCTGTGGAAGGGCAGTAAAATTTGTTGCATCAAGTCACTCCTTAGGCTGCCAGATAGGTCAGAAAAACTCCAGGGTATGGATGCAGAGAGTGACCTCCCTGAAGAAGAATAAAAACTGCATGCCCCCCACCTGGTGAGAGACTGACCAGTGCATTGGAGCTGCAGCAGATGATGAGAGGTGAGAGACAAGGACGTATGCAAATTGTGTGTGTTATGTAATTTAAAAATAACACAACACACTTAAATACATTGATTTCTGGGACCTGTAAAAGTATGTGGAAAGAAGTTGCTGTTGGCTAAGGGGCGGCTGGTGATAGTGGCCTTGGGCAGTAAAAAGTACAAATCCAGCACTGTTTGAGGTGACTGTTATATGCCTGTTTTTAATGCTGCAACACAATTGGGGTCCTATTTCTGGACAGGCCCTCCTTTTCCCCCTTCCTCCCCTGACTAATCACCTGCTAGCCTGAGATAAATACTTGCCTCTTTCTTATGCACGACAAACTTGCACCTCCTTACAGGCTGACACAGAGGATATATGCCATGTGAACTTCTAAAGAAACACACAAACCTGGACTTAATCAACAAAAAGTGAACTCAGATGGAGACTATACTCTCACTTCCTGCAAAGGAAAACATGCATCTGAACTAACTCAGCAACTCTTTCTGAGAGACCTCTTCTACTATACACCCATACAAACTGTCTTGTAGACATCAGGACACTGGTCTATCTTGCCCATGGGTTGGTCAAAATGATCAAATTGCAAGTTTCCAACAATATGTGACATGCAAAGAAAACATCAATCACACACATTTAATATGTCTACTTCTGGGAACCAGGGCCGGTTTTTGGCCTTTTTGTCACTCCAGGCAAGAAGTCATGTGTCACCCCCCCCCCAAAAAAAACAACAACACACACACACTAAATTATATGAACCATGTGGCGTTTAAGGTGGCTGCTTTGTACAGGGAGTCCCCTGTAGATACAAACAACCCGCTGATGCTGTCGCATTTTGTTACACACCCCCTTTCAACACTCCTCTAGCTTAGTGTGCAAATGCAGAATATTGCGCAGCAGAAGCTGTGTTCTCACCTCTCCGCTGGAGTTCAGTGCTGTGCTTCCGTCTGACAGCTCGGCCTAGTGCCCAGCATCTTCTACTGCATGTAGCATGATTTCACACAACATGAGGTGAGTGAGGTGCCAGCACTAGAGGAAGCTGACACAAGACAAGACAAATAACATTTACAAATAACGCTTTTCTCCTGGCAGACTCAAAGCGCCAAAGCTGTAGCCACTAGGGTGAGCTATATAGCAGCGTTAGGGAGTCTTGTCCAAGGTCTCCCACTAAATAGGTGCTGGCTTACTGAACAGGAAGAGCTGATATTCAAACCCTGGTCTCCTGTGTCAGAGGCAGAGACCTTAACCAGTACACTATCCAGCCACTGCAGGAGACAGACAGGATGGTTGCACAAGCATAGCACTGAACACCAGCAGGTAGGTGAAAGCACAGCTTCTGCTACGCTATACTCTGCATTTACACACTGGGCTGGGGAGTGCAGGAGGGGGACGGGGACGGGGACAGTGGCACAAGGGTAATAAGGAGGCATGGGGGACAGAGGGAGGAACAAAGGGGAACAAAAGGAGCCTAGGGACAGTGGGATGCAGTGTTGCAGAGGTTTCACAAGGGGACAGGAGGAGGCATGGGAGACAGAGGAATGCACAGAGGGTCAGAAGGAGTCAAAGGGGGACAAAAGGAGGTACAGTAGGACTGAAGGAGGCACACAGGGAGACAGAAGGAGGCACACAGGGAGACAGAAGGAGGCACAAAGGGGGATATAAGAAAGCCCAAAGAGGGACAGAAAGAGGCACAGGAGGACAGAAGAAAGCAGGGGGGGACTCAAGTAGGCAGAGTGAAGCACAAAGGGGCACAGAAGGAGGCACAAGGGGGCAGAGGTGGCACAGGGGGACTGAATGAGGCACATGGAGACAGAAAGAGGCACAAAGGGCGACAGAAGGAGGGAGGCAGAGGTGGACTGAAGGAGGAATAGGGGGAGAGAGGAAGCACATGGGCACAGAAGGAGGCACAGGGGGACATAGGGAGGCACAGGGACAAAGGTGGCACATGGAGACAGAAGGAGGCACAAAGGGGAGAAGAACGAGGCACAAAGGGGACAGAAGATGACACGGAGGCAGAGGTGAAACGGGGGACAGAAGGAGACACAAATGGGGGACATAAGGCAATACGGGGGACAGAAGGAGTCACGGGGGCAGAGGGATGCAAGGGAGGTGAGATTAAGAGGGCCATGGAGGGTCACAGTGGCAGCTGCCTGCAACTTACACTATCCACATGCAGCAGAAGCAGGTGACAGAACACCCATGGGGGTGGGGCTTAGTCCAGGGGTGGGGCTTAATTGTGGAGAAGCTTAATCCAGGGGCATGGAGACCCCCAGGCCCACTGGCTCTCCAGGTAATGGCCTGGAATGTTTATGCCTAAAAACGGCCCTGCTGGGAACTAACTTCTGCACCAATTAATTCCATGCCTTATTCTTGTAGGAGTCACTGTTGGGAGCCAAAGATGTGTTCCACAACAGAGGCCTCTGCTCCATCATTCTATTAGCAGTGCTGGACCAATCTGTACCATGGTGAGACTCATGGCTATGAACATGGGTTTAATGGGTTTGGGCTTTAATGGCATTTTCAACATTTCCTGTTAATTTGCAATTACAATGTCTTGTAGTGGTCTGAACGAGTCTCCTGCACCTGCGCAGTAGAGCGGACCCAACGGAGATCGGCTAAAGTCTCCTGCACCTGCGCAGTAGAGCGGACCCGACGGAGATCGGCTATTATCGCCTATCTCCGTGTGGAGAGCCGCAACAGCGCCCCCGCTGGAGCCAGGCAAGGTAAATAAATCAGCGCTTATGAGCGCTTGTCAGGCTTGTCATGGGAGGATTCCGGGACACTCCGGGGGAGCCAGCGCTGGACTGCCTGCAGCTACAGGGGAGTGGGAAGTCTCATTGGGACCCTGAGGCTTCCCCCTCCCGAGGTGAGTACCCCCCAGGGGAACTTTTTTTTATTACAGGTTCTCTTTAATGACTCAGGCACTTCAAAGCCATCCATTGGGTTCACAAATAAATTAAAAACACTCTTTTCAGGCATTCCTCTGAATAAGCCCTAACAGCTTGAATACCTAATCATGTGAAAAAAAAGATAAAACTATATAGTAACTGCATGAATTTTCCACCTACATTTATAGTTCTGATGTCGTCTGTATTGCATGCAAATGTTTTACATCTGCCACAAAGCAGCCGCTTATTTTCCTCAGACAGTTCCCGTCCTTTGAAGTGCTTCTGAAAATCACGCATCTTCTTTTCCTCTCTCTGGATATTAATGTTCTGAAATAAAAAAACAAGATCATAGAAAATGAATTCACAGTAAAGCAAAAAAAATTCACAGTAAATTAGGTAAAGGATACCAGAGCCCAAATTAATATGAGGAACGCGGGGAGCAGGCATGTATGGTAAGCTGACCTGATGGTCACTGCTCCTCCTTTCTGCCCCTCCAATCCTCCTAAATGCCCTTCGGCACCCTCTTCCTGGTCGGCCGGGTTGGGCATCACTGCACCTGCACTGGGAGTATCGGAGGGCAGAATCATATCATATTAATTTGGTAGGTGGCCAGGTATAGGTGCCCCCAGTATTCGTAGTTTACAGTTGCCCCCAGTATAGGTTGGCCAGGTACAGCTGCCCCCAGTATAGGTAAGCCAGGTACAGTTGCCCCCAGTATAGGTAAGCCAGGTACAGTTGCCGCCAGGTACAGCTGCCCCCAGTATAGGTAAGCCAGGTACAGTTGCCCCCAGTATAGGTAAGCCAGGTACAGCTGCCCCCAGTATAGGTTGGCCAGGTACAGCTGCCCCCAGTATAGGTTGGCCAGGTACAGTTGCCCCCAGTATAGGTAAGCCAGGTACAGTAGCCCCCAGTATAGGTAAGCCAGGTACAGTAGCCCCCAGTATAGGCTGGCCAGGTATAGCTGCCCCCAGTATAGGTAAGCCAGGTACAGTTGCCCCCAGTATAGGTAAGCCAGGTACAGCTGCCCCCAGTATAGTTTGGTCAGGTTCAGCTGCCCCCAGTATAGGTTAGCCAGGTACAGTTGCCCCAGTATAGGTAAGCCAGGTACAGTTGACCCCAGTATAGGCTGGCCAGGTACAGTTGCCCCAGTATAGGTAAGCCAGGTACAGTTGCCCCCAGTATAGGCTGGCCAGGTACAGCTGCCCCCAGTATAGGCTGGCAAGGTACAGCTGCCCCCAGTATAGGTTAGCCAGGTACAGTTGCCCACAGTATAGGCTGGCCAGGTACAGCTGCCCCCAGTATAAGTTGGCAAGGTACAGCTGCCCTCAGTATAGGTTAGCCAGGTACAGTTGCCCCCAGTATAGACTGACCAGGTACAGCTGCCCCCAGTATAGGTAAGCCAGGTACAGCTTCCCCCAGTATAGGCAAGCCAGGTACAGCTGCCCCCAGTATAGAATGGCCAGGTACAGCTGCCCCCCAGTACAGGTTAGCCAGGTAGAGTTGCCCCCAGTATAGGTTGGCCAGGCACTCTCTTCACGTCTTGTTTCTGCCTGGTGCTGCCCCCAGACTTCTGCTGCCTGAGGAAATTGCCTCACTTGGCATCATGGGCGGACTGGGCCTGCTCCTGCTACTTGGCAGAATTGGTCATACATTTTATATTTATACAGATGCGGTTGCTGGGACCTGAGGACTGAGATTACTATATCCAGAGGTTTATTAAATCAGAGTTTACTATAACTATTATTATTATTTATTGAATTTATAAAGCGCCAACATATTACACAGCGCTGGACAATAAATATATACAATGATGACAGACATTAGGTTATACAACATAGAACAAAGTTATACAAGGGAAATTGTACAAAATACATGATCATGCGATATGGGCTGGTTAGGTAGGCCCAGTAATACAAGTACAGGCTGTCATAGGACAGGAGCACACAATCCTGTAGATTACACAAGGGAAGGGAGGACCCTGCCAGAGGCTTACAATCTAAAGGGGTGGGGTGGAAACACTAGGTGGGGCTGTGAAATTAATATTCAGTAGAGAGTTAGTGATAGAGTTACTGTGTGGTAGGGGGTGGGTAGGCCATCTTAAAGAGGTGGGTTTTGAGGGCTTGCTTGAATGTGTTGAAGGAGGAAGCAAGTCTGATGGGCGGTGGAAGGGCATTCCAGAGGGTGGGAGCGGCTCTTGAGAAATCCTGCAGGCGGGCATGGGAGTGGGAAATGCGTGAGGCGAAGGTCATTGGAGGATCAGAGGGGGCGACCTGGTGTATACCTGTGAACAAGCTCTGAGATGTAGGTAGGACAGGTTTTGTGCACAGATTTATACGCCAGGCATAGAATCTTATCCTGAAACGGATAGGGAGCCAGTGCAGGGATTTACAGAGGGGAGATGTGGATGCGGAGCGGTGCGAAGAATGGAGAGTCTTGCAGCCGCGTTCATCACTGATTGAAGGGGGGGCAGTGCGTTTCAAGGGGAGGTCAGGAAGGAGGGAGCTACAGTAATCAAGGCGGGAGATGATGAGGGCATGGATGAGCACCTTGGTCGTGTCCGGGGTTAAGAAGGGGCGAATCTTGGAGATTCTACTGTATTTTTTTTAGTATTTATTAGCTGTCTTGTGAACCAGTGTTTGTGGTTTTAAATAATTTTTTTTCAGGATGAGGGTGACAGGTGAGTGGTTAGGGAGGGATCCCTGTGGAAGAGGTGCCTGCATGGGGCGGTCCTGCTAGCTATGTAATCTATGATTACATCAAACCAAAGCCTCCCACCTGAATGCTGCCTAGGGATTGTCGGAAATGCTCATTTCCGATTCCGCGGAAAATCCGCATTCCCCCATTGCCAATTACCGATTCTGCTTACTGCCACCGATTTCCGCATTCTGCTGTGGATTTCCGCCGGAAATCGCAGAAATTTCCGCCGACTTGAACATCGATTTTCTCAAAAACTATAAGGTCTTTTTGAAAACAGTTTTTTACATCTTGGTCACAGTCTTCTGTTTAATAAACCCTGAAAAATTGGTATGGGGACTTTGCTATTAACCGCTAAAGTCAGCGGCTTTTGACTGTAATATAAAATGCAGAAAATCCGTGTTATCCAATATGAGGTAATTTTAAGCCAATCAGAAGACTCAGAATGAATAAGCCAATCAGAGAATGCGGAAATTTCCGCCTAATTCCCCATTCTTTGATTGGTTTATTCATTCCGAGTCTTCTGAGTCTTAAAATTATCGCATATCGGATAATGCGGATTTTCTGCATTTTAAATTACAGTCAAAATTCACCGACTTTAGCGATTAATAGCAAAGCCCCCATAGGTTCTAGAAACACCACATTTTCAGGGTTTATAAAACAGAAGACTGAACAAGATGAAGAAAAAGTTTTCAAAAAGACCTAATAGTTTTTGAGAAAATCGATGTTCGAGTCGGCGGAAATTTCCGCGAAAATCCGCCTACCGCACTTGTATTACCGATTTCCGCATTCCGATGCGGAAATGCAATTTCCAATCGGAAATGCGGAAACTGCATTTCCACGAAATTCGAATGAGCATCCCTAGAAAGGGTCTATAACTGTGCAACTGATTGGCTAACAGGCGCCTGCTGACCACATAAAGGTAGGAAATTGCTAGAGCTGGGAGTGAGCAATTGTGTGTGTTGCAGTCAGCATTCAGTATAGAGGCAATGGAAGTGAATTCCCTGGGGGCGAGAGGTCCAGGGCCCACCGCACTTCCATCTAGGTATCGCATGGTGGTTTGGGGGCCCCGGTCAGTGAGAGAGTCTGGGGCCCCCAGCTGTCATGTCAACCAGTGTTTGTTTGTGTATTTATTAGTTTTAGTCAGGGAAAAAATAACTTTCACTATTTCTTTCACAAAAAAACACTAACTAGGCCTCAATTCACTAAGCAGTTTAGACTAGTCTACAGATGGTTTTTAGTCTACTGATGGTTTGGTGTAATGTTTTTAGACCTGTTTTTTGACCTGGTGTAACATTTAGTAATTACACAATTCACAAAGGCAAACAAGGAGTAACCACTTTTTTCTGACACAGATTAGACCAGCTGATTTCTGTCTGTAAAGTAATTCTGTGAGGTATTTTAAGGTGCGTACACACGCACTATTGTAACAAATGACGGGTCCGTCAGACCCTCCCGCGTCTTATCAGTCTGCCGACAGCCTGTACTCACGTACTGCTGTCGGTAGAACGACTGTGCCGCTGGAGGGTCTGACGGACCCGTCGTTTGTTACAATAGTGCATGTGTACGCACCTTTAGATGTGAGGATGGAACCTTTTGAATTAATTATGCCGGAATTTAATTGTATGCAGAGGAGAGCTCATCAAAGGAAAAGGATGTCAGTCATAGCTACTTGTTTGTGAATTGCATCTTTTGATCATTTCCCCTGCTTTACCCACCTAATTACCAAATGTTTTAGACCAGGTCTAAAAACAGGTCTAAAACATTTGGTAATAGTGAATTCCCCTTTGATGCAACTGACCAAACCATCAGTAGGCTAAAAACCATCAGTAGACTAGTCTAAACTGCTTAGTGAATTGAGGCCATATTTCTTTCAAATAACACAATTTCTTATTAGTTGCCTCCTGAACATTTTACCTCCTGTTGGTTCAGGAGTCCACTGAAATCAACCCACTCCAACATCTTTGTCTCAATGCCAATCTTTGTCTTTTTTCCACTAAATGCAAACTCTCAAGAATATCACTTCCTGTAAAAACACCAGCAGCAGTGGAAAATAACCCTACTTATAGTAATGGATAAAGTGTCCTGGTCAATGTGATGATCGGTGGAAGCCCAAAGGCAGAATAGAAGACCAGACCCCACCTACATCACTTACATGCACTGCTACTCCTATTCTGATGTATATTCTTTATCAAAAAGAGACCTCATTGCAACAGCAGCATAGGCAATATGTCCACTGCTATAGCAGCTTGCTTGAATTATTTTACATATTTAACTGCTTCAAAGCAGTAAGAATCTACGTCCTGTAGGTGGTGCTGCGGCTCTGACAGGAATTGGATTTAAAGAGACACTGAAGCGAAAAAAAAATGATGATCTAATGATTTGTATGTGTAGTACAGCTAAGAAAAAAAAAACATTAGCAGCAGAGACACAAGTCTAATATTGTTTCCAGTAAAGGAAGAGCTAAGAAAGTCCAGTTGTTATTTATGCAAATTAGCCATTGAGCTCCACGACTTTCAAAGTCACAGAGAACTCTGCCAGACACTTGAGATAATAAGCTTTAAAAGACAATGTATCTTTTTTTTCCCTCTGCAGAGAAGATTTTCCAGAGCAGGCTAGTAAACTTTTGAACCCATTTAGAATGCTGAGTAGTGCCTAAAATGCAAATATTAGAAAATGGTGCAATGTTATAAAAAACACTATATAACTGAAAATAAAAATATTAGAACATTTTCTTTGCTACTAAAATTCTAGTAATTATCCGTATTACATAACCAATTCATTATATCACAATTTTTTTTTTCGCTTCAGTGTCTCTTTAAAGAGAATCCGAGGTGGGATTTAATGATGTTAGTGGGGCACAGAGGCTGGTGCACACTATCACCAGCCTCTGTTGCCCTATGGTGTGCCCCCAGGACCCCCCTGTGCTCTGCTATCCCCAGCACCGTGCTAGCGAGGCTGTTTACATGTGACTGTCTGTCAGCGCCGCTCCCCTGCCTCCTCTGTATCGGCGCTACCCGCCCGCGTCCCTTTCCTCCAATCAGCGGGAGGGAAGGGACGCGGGCGGGTAGTGCCGATACAGAGGAGCGGCGCTGACAGACAGTCACATGTAAGCAGCCTGCTGGCGACATGCTGTGTGTCGCTAGCACGGCGCTGGGGATAGCAGAGCGCAGGGGGATCCTGGGGGAACACTATAGGGCAACAGAGGCTGGTGACAGTGTGCACAACCAGCCTCTGTGCCCCACTAACATCATTAAATCCCACCTCGGGTTCTCTTTTAACTGCTTCGGAAATTAGTGCCCTTGCTGCTATGGCAATCTTGTCGCTCTCTCCCCTCCGCAGTTCACTCGCCCTGTCGTCTATATGACAGCAGAACTCTGTGAGCCGGCTAGGAGCTGATTTCATTGGCTCCTGACCGTGTGACTTCTGTGAGTCAATCCCATTGGCTTACATTGATGGACAGGGTCAGGAGCCAATGAAAGCGGCTCCTTACCGGCACACAGAGCTCTGCCGTCATATCGATGGCCTGTGGTGATGGGAGAGCAGCATGACCGGCAAGAGTGGCGGGCATGTGCGGCTATTCGTCAGTAATCGCCGGTTTTGTGGTACCAACAGTCTCTGTTCATTATGGGGCCAGAGACTGCTGGTATGCAAGGGGTTAAATGAATGAAATTGGTACTGTGTTTGTGCAGATAAGTGCTGAAAATGATTGTTCTTTGTATATCACTCAATGCCAGCAATGACTCCCCCAGGAGACAGAAGCGCTGCGCTTAGCTGATCCTGACGAAATGAAACAAAAGCACAGCGTTTGCATGAATGACGGGCTAAGGTGGTACGGACGTTTAACTACTCGCCGACTGCTCCCAGCCAATTGGCGTGAGCGGTGCGGCAGCGCCAGGACCGCTCCACACCGATTGGCGTGAATGGCTGTCTATGGGGCTAGCAGGAGATCACGCGCAGGCTGCGCACGCATCTCCTGCTTGGTCTCCCAGCGGCGATCACCGCTTGGAGACTGTTAGATGGCAAAACCGCCGTCTATAAACATTGTACAGAGCTGTGATCTGCAGCTGTACTGGGGACAGCCATGTGACACAGCTGGCCCCTCCATTACTGCAGAAGTGATCCGCTGTCATAGGCTGAAGCCTATGACAGCCGATCACGCTGATTGGCTGACAGGGGGAGGGAGTGAGTGGGGGCAAAAAAAAAAATGTATTGTAAAAAAAAATAAAATAAATATTTATAAAAAAAAAATAAACACTGGGGGAGCGATCAGATCCCACCAACAAAAAGCTCTGTTGGTGGGGAGAAAAGGGGGAGGGGAATCACTTGTGTGCTGAGTTGTACGGCCCTGCAGCTTGGCCTTAAAGCTGCAGTGGCCAATTTCAAGAAAAAGGGCCTGGTCTTTAGGGGAGGTTAACACTGCGGTCCTCAAGTGGTAAAAAAAGCGCTGTCCATTAATTGTAATGGATAGCAATTGAGCAGTGAATGGTTCAATACCTGTGTGACCTGTCCCTTAGTTCAATAAGAAAAGCAACATATGATGGCTCATAGTGTTTACCAGATCGAACACACAACTTAAAGGCAAGAGCATTGCAAGCGTTACCTGTTTTAGAAATTCAGTTCTGTCCTTCTTCTGGAGCTGAGCAACAGCTTCATTCATTAGACGCTCGTGTAACAAGTTGTTTCTCTCTCTCTCTGCTTGCTCTTTCTTGCTTGTGATAAGATAGCACTTGCTGCCATGAGCTCTTCCTCTACCTGTGAGACATTTATATAAATGACTTACATTCAGTTATCGTGATTAGTGAAATATTGTTCTGGACTCTCCAGATTTCCCTCTATGCATGACAAATTTGGGGAGAGGTGAAATCTTTCTTAGAGATAGCCAGTCTTTAGAAGATTAGTGAGCAGTGTGAACAGGTTCTGTCCCCCCACCCCCTATGTATAAGAAGTGCCTGTGGGCTATGGTGGCCGTCTCTCTCCTACTGTTTGAATAGTAGAGAAAACCTCCGTAGGCTCCTGAGGCATGTCACATGACATTGGGAACCTATGGAGATAGGCTGCTGTACAATGATAGACTGCAGTGAAGAGGAGAAGAGGATCACTGCTGGAGTAGGGATTTTCGCTCTGCTGCACGCTCTGCTATTCAGATGTGTGTCCCACCTTTCTCCCCTAGGTTTTGCCACCTGGAATGCATCATGGTATGGTTGGCCCTGGCCACATGGTTGTCATAACAACGTGTACATCTCAGATAAATCATACATTTCCATTTTGCAGTTCAAACATAAGTCAAAGCCCTAATTCATTAATTTTTTTGTTCTTGTTGTTGCACAATATGTATATATTTATATGTGCATAAAAAATTATATTGTAATATAAAAACCAGGGCTGTGGAGTCGGAGTCGTGGAGTCGAGCAATTTTGGGTACCTGGAGTCGGAGTCGGGGGAAAATGCACCGACTCCGACTCCTAATGAATTTAAACTGTAATTAAAATAGACAATATGATAAAATGTTCTATTTCTCAGATAATAGTCATCATAAATTATTTATATACAGTAATAGCTGTGCTTAGTCCACAAAAATGAAATAAACCAATCAAAAATAGTTACTTGTGCTGCAGTCCCCGTATTTTTAAAATCAGATCTATACATATCTGATTGTGACTGTATATATGATGTGTACACAGGAATCTCTTAAATATACTAAATAACATCTATTCTGTAAGAATAAAGCCTGATGTGTAGCTGTGTCACTAATAGAGATGGTCAATGAGAGGCTAATAATTCTGCGTTGATGCTGGTTTATGCAAATGTATCCACTCCCTTTGCTCATGAAATCAAATAATTTGATAGGTTGTTAAAACTTGGTTTGGAGACTACGAATTAAAGGGTACCTGAGAAGGATGAAAAGGAAAGTTTTATACATACCTAGGGCTTCCTCCAGCTTCCATCAGGGTAATCAGTCCCTCGCTGTCCTCCTCCGCCACCTGGATCTTCTGCTATGAGTCCTGGTAATTCAGCCAGTCAGCGCAGTCCGGCCACATGCCGCTTCCACAGCCAGGAGCATTCTGCACCTGCGCAATAGACCTTCGCAGTTGTAGTACGTTCCTGGTGGCGGAATGTGTGCATGCGCACTACGCCCGACAGGCTCAAGTACCTGGACCCATAGCAGAAGCCCCAGGTACGTATAAAATTTTCATCTGTCTCAGGCTTACTTTAAGTTACACAGTAGTACTATACCCTCCATATGCGCTCCCCACAGAGCTGCAGGGAATCCAATGAGAATGTTGTGCACATTGAACACAGAGGTGTTGTCTATCACCCATAAACCGGGTTCAGATTGTGCATGAAGAATGTGTAATAGAGGAAGACTCCCCTCATTCCACTGCAGAGTACCTGCACATCACTCTTACATGTACCCACAGTTACATTGCCTAGGGCCTGATAGATGTTCTTTGTTCCTGTCTGTACCTTCTAAAAGTACTCTTACCAAGGACTAGTTTTAGTCTATGACTAGAAGTATTAGAGGCAGAAGATCAGCCAAATAGCCAGGTAACTGATATTGCTTAAAAGGGAATAAATATGGCAGCCTCCATATCCCTCTCACTTCAGTTGTCTTTTAAAATTCCTAAGCGTTGCCAGTTAAGAGATGCATTTTATGTTACATACTTTCAATGAACAAGATTGTAATATGCAAATTAGAGGAGTCGGAGACAGAGGAATCCTAAACTGAGGAGTCGGAGTCGGAGGATTTTTGTACCGACTCCACAGCCCTGATAAAAACCACATTTTTGGCGGTCCTCTTTCAGCAGTAAGTACTATACATACTATACATAGCTGCAACCTTCACTCCAGCCTTCCTTTTCAACTTCTCCCTAAAACATAACCCTAAGCAATGACAGGTTTCATTTCATGGGTGGGCAGAGGTAGCTTCAGGCAGGGAACACACTTGACTGTTTTCGTGCGCGTTTTCTGCACAGAAAAACAGAACTCATGTTAATCAATGTGCTAGTGCACACTTAGGGCTGGTGCACACCGAGCGGCTTTTTGGGCGTTTTCAGATCCGCTTGCGGCTGCGGATCTGCTTGGTCAATGTATCTCAATGGGGTGGTGCACACCAGAGCGGCATGCGTTTTGCAGAAACGAAAAATGCCTGGGTGAGGCATTTTTTGGATTGCGGATGCGTTTCTGCCTCAATGTTAAGTATAGGAAAAACGCAAACCGCTCTGAAAAACGGCACTTCAGAGCGGTTTTGCAGGCGTTTTTGTTACAGAAGCTGTCCAGTAACAGCTTTACTGTAACAATATATGAAATCTACTATACTGAAAACCGCAGCAGCAATCCGCAAAATGCTAGCAAAACGCCTCATAAAAATAAAAAAAAGCGTTTAAAAATCTGCTAGCGTTTTGCGGATCTGCTAGCGGGTTTTGGTGTGCACCAGCCCTCTCTGTGTTGTTCACACGCAGAAAAAAAACTGACATTCTGCATGACGACTCTGCACATTTTGGCAGTTTCCTCTATCATTTACATCAGCTGCTGTGAAAAAACGCACGCCTTTTCCTGCAAGGAAACACACTTGGTGTGCAGAAAAAGTATGCAGAAAAATACGCGCGGAAAACTGAAAGTCTAGTGTGTTCCCTGCCTCAATCCTGTTATCTGATAACCTATGCAGTCCACCCTGCCCTGATATGACAGCACATTACTGTCAGGACACATGAGAGAAAACAGGAGGAGAGGGAGGCAGTGTTAGGAAGCAGCTAGTTGTTGGCAGTGCACCCTAAAATATACAATCTTGTACTACAAGAAAGAAGCGTTTTTTTTGCACTGTCACTTTAAATTTACATTTTTTTCTTATCGTATCAAGTTCTAAAAAATGTGCCTGAATTAGGCCTTTTCAATCTAAAACTCACAAATGTGCCTACTTGCACAAATAGAACATATTTTCATATTGCCATGCTGGAAATATATGTACTGTACCTCTGACTTGGATCATCTTGGTGACATTTCCAACATATTCATACAGAAGTACCAGGTTACATGCTGGGATGTCTATTCCTTCATCGGCCACAGATGTAGCTATCAGCAGCTTGCTATCTGCTGAGCTTCTGAATGTCTCCAGAGCGCCTTTCTGATTTGGAAGAGTCATCCCTAAAAGTGAATGATACAAAAACCTCATGATTCAGTGTGCAGACCAGACAAATGCTCTATTGCTGTGCTGTCAGTGTGTACAGTAGCAGAGGCCGAGTAAGATAAACAAATCGGAGTTGCCTGAAGTTATTGCATGGTTTTGTTCTCTGTACTGCCTACATTGACTGAGGTTATTTCATTTGTCTTATCTATTTTGCAGAAAACAACATGATTCAAACATTGTCTATCAGGAAATAATTATACATTTTGATGAGGCCATTTCCAAGTACCAGACGTATCAACTTGTAAAGTGGTCCAATGGACCCCTTTACTTAATCACAACTTCAGTCTGCAAATCAATGAATTATGTGGATCTCACAGTATCTGTAATCACACAAAACTGCCAATGGACCAGACGTCACATTTGTCACTGAAGAATGGTCACTATTGGACAACAAAATAGCTTACTGCAAAATGATTTAGCGAACCCTTACTCACACCTGGAATACCCAGATCTTAAGGTGGCCATACATCTAGTGATTTTGCTGTAAGACTGACCATTAGATTCAATCATTTTATTAAATCAAGAGAGAATCGAGTGTGTCCCAGTGTGCTTGATCGATGAAAACTGGTTGATAACATGTTGAATCGACCAACTTTGTAGATAAAGCAGAATGGAAGATATCGGTCAATCATATGGGAATGGGCTAGGGTTCTTTACCTTTACAGATCTGGCAATAGTTTGGGTCTCTCTTATCATTACTTGGTTTGAACACAATTTGTTTTTTACCTAAGTTATCATGTCTTTTACTTCGACCAATCAGTACTTCTGGTTTTAAGAAAGAAAGATCTTCGGTTTCTTCAACCCATTTCTTTAGAGCCTGAACAGTGCACAAATGCCAAAATTATACAGTAAACTGACATTCAGAAGAATAACTCAGTAATGGACAGAACAGATGATTTACATTTGCCAGGAGTAATTATGGACTAGTCCTTCAATACTACTCTAAGTAGCCATTACTGAAGGATCATGGCATGACTGGAGAAGGGAACAGAGCAAACCATTAATTTACCTAGTCGTGGCCACCAAACCCTTTAACATCAAATTATATTTTCATTATTTTTAAAGTGTAATATCCTCCATAGGACAGGTTCCAACCTTTTAAATGGAATTAAAGTTACTCTGGTGTTTCTTATTTCTTGTTCACCATGTGCAACACAATGAGTTATTAGGAACGGGAGCTTGCATGGTTCAGATTTCTTCAAATGTGAGGATCTTTTCACCCTGAGGAATGAATGTATCACTGCAGTAAAGCAGCCATGCTCCAGAGCAATGACAAGTGCAATTAATGTTACCGTATTTTTTCGGACCATAAGCTGCTCCGGACCATAAGCCACAACTAGAATTAGAGGACATGAACCAGGGAAAGAAAAATATGCTAAACCTGGTGCGTCCATGGTGCAGGGGCATCTTGTGGATCTCCCCACCCCCACAATAAGTACAAGGCATTACGAGGTACAGTATAACAGTATTTGCTTTAATTTAGGATGCAGATCCTAATTATGCAGCATAAATGTACAGTAAAATATTTAAAAAAAATATTCTGTGTACATATCAAAAAAATATCATGCCTTTGGCTCAAAGCATAATAAAATAATTTAATCCAGGTTTCCTTATTGCCAAATACATTTATGATACCAAAATTTACCATTTACTTTACATGAAAGCCTTACCGCCACCAGCGCTCTGGTCTTCACAAAAAGAAGTGTGCGTGTCTCGGGATTCTCACGATAGCATTCTGACAGAATAAACTGCAGCTCCTCCAGCTTTGGGTTTTCATTGTTGCTGGCAGCTTCCATTAACCTTGGAAACTTTGCTGTTAAATAATCAACAGTCAGGTTATTGCCAAGGAAACATGTGACCCAAGAACCCACCTAAACAAACATGGGCTAATGAGAAGACCCATACACACTTGCAAAATGCTCATCTGAAACAACCATCTTTGATTCTTTTGGTCAGTCCTTTACCATGCAAACATGCGGTATGGCTATCTGCTGAGCAGCGTGTTCTGCTGGCTGGAGAGGGAAGGAAGAGTGGAAGAAAGCTTTTGGTGCCTACGGGGTTATAATGGCAGTGATCAGGCATGGCTTGCCAGAATTTTAATTGATATGCATATTTGAGGAATCTGTAATCTGTATTCAACAACCATATCTGCCTGGTGTTCCACCACACCTGTTAGCCAGTATATTTAATAGGAGGATATAGTAATCACTTGGAAACAAAGCAATCTGCATCTAATTCCTTTATTGCATCAATTCTTATAAAAGATATATTCCTCTTCAAAGACAAATCCATCAAATGTTGCACATTATATATTTTAGAGTAAACTTCAGGTAGAAGATGACAGGCAGAAAAGGGCAACAACGTTAGTTCATTTTAAGCCAAACAAATGGCTCCTTATCAGGTCTTAACTACTTCCGGAAGCAGGTAGTTGTCTGTGCCATTTATGGCCTGTTATTCCAGCCAGGAAGCGGGGACCGCGTAAAAAAGGCGCCGGAACAACACTTTCCATGCCACCAACTGAGTGAGCATGGTTAAGTTGTGCGAGTGGAGGCAGTAGCCAGAGCAAGCCCAATGGCAGAGGGTCCTGGTGTGTGGCTTCGCCCTGCACCCAAATTACCCTAGCGTCTTTTTTACATTTATGCGCCAGGGTGTAGATTTCAACTACTTACTGCCGTGCACTCAGGTCACTTCTGACGCCCTGGCACTACTGCAGCCCACTGGGGTCAGAGATGTCTTTGGTCTTAAAGGCAATCTGTATTGTATCTGCCCGCCTCTGGGATGAAAGGTGTATATTGGGGAGTCCTGTCAGGATTAGAGGTCCATCACTCCTCCACATAAATCCAACACGAAAAAACTTTCCTGGCAGAACTCGACCCTCCAAGGTGCATAGTAATCTTTTTATTGCATTTCAATAGCAGCAGTACACCAGCATGACAACAGCATCATTTGGTCTTAAAGGGAAAGGTTCAAAGTGCCAATTACCACCCAAATGGACCAAAAGAAGAGCTGCACTCCGCGTACTTATCAGTACGCCCCAGTGAGCTTGGTGCAGAGTGAGCTGAAAATAACTAAAAATACTGTCACTTAAATCTCCTGCGGCATTAAGTACTGTTCCTCGTCCGAGTCATTGCACCTCAGAGGTAGATGTAATTCGGGGTCTGGCGATCTCAGGAACCCCAAATTACCCTTTCGGATAACATTGCTGCTGTCAGCGCGGCGCGCCAAAACAACCTGCTTTGCTGCACTCCTATATTATATAATATATCATGTGTGACGTTTGATGAATTTGTCTCTGAAGAGAATTATGTATTTTTGAAGAAATGAAGGAAAGGAATTAGATCATAGGTGTCCAGCTCTGGCCCACAGGCCAAATCTGGTCCGCGGCGCATTAAAAACTGGCCCGCCAGTGGTTGCCGAGTTTAACATTGGATTTGGATTGCGGCCATGCTTGTGCTCCGCTCCTCCCACCTGCCCGTCCTCTTTCCATCACTTGCCTTTCTTTGTATCGACACTGTGCGTGTGCGGTAGTGTGCAGCCAGGGGATCACTAGTACTAATCAGGGCAGCCTGTCACTTAACCCCCGTGAAGGGGGAAAAGCCTGCGGATTTAGCGCATACACAATCGTTCAGGATACACTGGCCACAGCTGGGATGTACAGGATAGATAGGTAAGATGCTGTTTTGGTGAAATGTTAAGTTATGACATTTACACCCATATGCAATTCACTTTTTTACCTGAGTTTTCTCCTAGGTGATATGTTTAAACTTGTCAATAAAATACAAGATACTCAAAATAATTTTGATAGTACTTTTTCACCTACTTTTGGGTACTTTTTTAGTTGAAAAGTGCTGGAAAGTTATTTTAAATCGAAGATGAAAATTTATCTCCCAGGAGAAAACTCAGGTGAAAAAGTGAATTGCATGTGGCCCTTAAAGCGGTATTAAACCCTGACATAATATTCAATAAAAACAGGTTTTTCTACTTTTTATATGCTAACAATATACCGTATATACTCGCAAGCAAGCCGACCCGCATGTAAGCCGACCCCCCCACTTTTACCCCAAAAAACAGGAAAAAATGATTGACCCTCATGTAAGCCGGGGGTAGGAAACGCTGGCCGCGTGATCCCCCCAGTATGTCCCAGTATAGCTAGTATAGTGCTCAGTATAGCTAGTATAGTGCTCATTATAGCTAGTGAAGTGCCCCAGTTTAGCTAGTATAGTGCTCAGTATAGGTAGGTAGTACTCAGTATAGCTAGTAAAATGCCCCAGTATAGCTAGTATAGTGCTCAGTATAGCTAGTATAGTGCTCAGTATAGCTAGTATAGTGCTCATTATAGCTAGTGAAGTGCCCCAGTTTAGCTAGTATAGTGCTCAGTATAGGTAGGTAGTACTCAGTATAGCTAGTAAAATGCCCCAGTATAGCTAGTATAGTGCTCAGTATAGCTAGTATAGTGCTCAGTATAGCTAGTATAGTGCTCAGTATAGCTAGTGAAGTGCCCCAGTTTAGCTAGTATAGTGCTCAGTATAGTTAGTATAGTGCCCCCAGTATAGCTAGTATAGTGCCCCCAGTATAGCTAGTATAGTGCCCCCAGTATAGCTAGTATAGTGCCCCCAGTATAGCTAGTATAGTGCCCCCAGTATAGCTAGTATAGTGCCCCCAGTATAGCTAGTATAGTGCCCCCAGTATAGCTAGTATAGTGCCCCCAGTATAGCTAGTATAGTGCCCCCAGTATAGCTAGTATAGTGCCCCCAGTATAGTGCCCCATTATAGCTAGTATAGTGCCCCATTATAGCTAGTATAGTGCCCCATATAGCTAGCATAATGCCCCAGTATGGGTGGGTAGGTGCTGTCCCTCCCCGCTCCCCCTGCGGCCGCCGCCGCTGCTATTACCTCAGGCGGCGCCGCTTCCTCTATCCCCGTCCTCCTCCGGTAGTAACTCATTCACAGCAGCGCGCCTCTCGCTGCTGTGATGACGAGGAAACCATAGAGAGCGGCTTCCTGTAGCGTGATGCCGTTACTATGGGAACCGCTCTCTATGGTTTCCTGCGTCATCACAGCAGCGGGGGGCGCGCTGCTGTGAATGAGTTACCGGAGGAGGACGGGGATAGAGGCAGCGGCGCCGCCTAAGGTAATAGCAGCGGTGGCCGCGGGGGGAGCGGGGAGGGACAGCACCTATCCACCCACCCACCCACACATGACTCGCAAGCAAGCCGACCCCCCAACTTTTGGCCCACTTTTGGGGGGTCAAAAATTCGGCTTGCTTGCGAGTATATACGGTATACAAGATTAGATTTCCAGGTAGCTCAATTACTGCTGACCCCAATAAAATTCACTCTACTTTTCATGACTACTATACTCAACTGTATAGAACTCCTCAGACTGAGTCATTGGAGGTAGCCTCTGATTTCTTAGGTAAGCTACCAATCCCTTCTTTAAGTACTGATGCAGCCAAAGCCCGAGGTGGTTTCTAATAATCTTAATAGCACACAGAGGCTGGGTCTGCATATAATGCCCAGCCTCTGTTGCTATACTGTTCCCCCCTAGGCCCCCCTGCGCTCTGCTGTGCCCCCATATATCACACAGCTGTGCTAGCGACGGGGCGGGATGACGTCACCGACGTCATGGATGTCGGGACGTCAAAGGGAATCCCGATCCAGCCCTAAGCGCTGCCTGGCACTGATTGGCCAGGCTGCGCAAGGGGTCTGGAGGGGGGGCGGCGCGGCGAGTAGCGGCGAATCGGCGGCAAGCGGGATATGCACGCAGCTAGCAAAGTGCTAGCTGCGTGCAGTAAAAAAAAAATTTGTAAAAATCGGCCCAGCGGGGCCGGAGAAATCATTCTGCGCAGGTTACCCCGAGCTGAGCTCGGGATAACCGGCAAGAAGGTTAACTGACACTCTTAACTCCCTACGTAAGCTGAAAAAAATACCTTCAGAATTTCTCGCTTCCCAGATCACAATTATCCCTAAACCTAAGAAGGATCCCCTAAACCCAAAACATTATCGTCCAATATCTTTATTAAATCTGGACTACAAAATCCTGACTGCCATCATGGTATCCCGTATAAATAAGTATTTACCCTACTTGGTTGCTAAGGACCACCAGGCCACTTACAATCTTAGGAGAAATTTGAATACAGTGGCTCATGCCCAACGTATTAAAAATCCCTTGGTCCTACTGAGTCTTAACCTAGAAAAGGACTTCGATTCTGTGGCATGGGCCTACATGTTTGCGGTGTTCAGGAGAATTGGGATAGATGGGGGTTTTCTTAATTGGCTCAAACCCCAATCTCCCCCCCCCCCCCCCCCCCAGGCCTCACTGAAAATTCCAGGCTCCCCAACACACCCAATTCAAATACAGAGGGGAACTCGGCAAGGTTTTCCCCTTCCCCCTGCCATCTTCGCATTAGCCATAGAGCCTTTAGCAATTTCCATTCAAGAGAACCCTGACATCGCAGGATATAAAATTCCTCCCTTTGAAAATAAATTGAGCCTATTCGCCGACGACATATTGTTAAGGTTGGTGAACCCCATAACTTTGGTCCCAAATCTTCTGAACACCTTTCAAACTTTTAGCAAGCTTTCTGGCTTACTTTTTATATGCCATACGGTTATCATATTTGCATTTGTGCATAAGTATTAAAATTCATTTAGAAATTACAAGTTCCCAAAAGTACAGTTTTTTGCTTTAAAAGCTGACTTTGCATTTTATTAATAACTGGTTTTATTCATTATGTATTGAAGGCAGAAATGCTTTGAGTCTCTGTCTGAGTCTAGGAGCTTCTGCACAGTCAGAGAATGTGTCACATTCCTCACTTGATACAATTAAGTAAATACAAGATAACATTATCTCCACTTTCAGATGCCTCCAGATTTCTCTGCATTGAACTTTTAAGTCCTGTGTGTAACCCCTTGAGTGCTGTTCTAGTAAAATAATAAAAAAAGGCTGGTTGCATATAATATGCTGTAAATAATTTTTTAGAGTAATGAAAAAATGCTGGGTTTCATTCCACTTTAATGTGCCTTGATAAAATAATACATCTGATAGCCCCAATCAATTGTCGGATTGTCTGCCAGTGGTGAAGGCAATAAAAACAGTTTAAACTAATAGATTGGTGTGCTGACAAGTCTGGATTACATGTGTCTGTTCAGAGACCGCCCACCATCAAAAGCAGAGGAGCTGTGAGAGGCAGCATAGGTGAGAGTTGGGGGCTAGCAACTGCAGCCGTGGGGTAACGCGGGACATGTCTCCTCCCCCACCCAAAAAGAAAGATGCCACATGCCGTTATACCGCAACACACCCACCGCACTGTGAACATTGCATAGGTGGTATATCACAGTGCGACAAGTGGCGTTACAAAGTGGCTGTTATGCTGCACCGCACCCCTGTAAATGTAGCCCTAGGCCCTATTTGCAGTGAACGTAACAGCCACTATATAACACAGCTTGCCACACTGCAAAAAAAAAAAAACACCTATGCTACGTTCACAGTGCAGCGTGGGTGTTGCGGTATAGCAGAATGTGGCATGTCAGTGTTGGCCCTTGACTTGGTCTAAGATTTTAATTTCGGCCCCCAGCCTATTTGAGTTGGACACCCCTGAATTAGATGAAGATTGCCTAGTTTCCAAGTGATTACCATATTTCCAGCATTTTAACCATTGAAAGAGTGATCATATATGCTGAGGAGGAGGGGCGGATGATGGATGGCTGCTGTCCCGGTTTGCACAGACTAGTAACAGATGACCATGTTTGCAGTATTGTACAGAAGGCCAGACACCAGGTTAAGGGGCCCATACACCTAACGATTTTCCCGCCGATATACGGGCGATTCGATCACAGTGATCGAATCGGCTGTGAAATCGCCGCGCACACCGCTGACAGAACAATCGATTTCCGTACGAAATCGATCGTTCCCGTCGATCCGTCCGTACGGAAGATTTTTCTAGATCGCCGGCGGGTCGGGAGTGCGTCGATAGCGGCGTTCGAATGCCCGACGACCGTCACAATACAGCGGGTATACATTACCTGTTCCGGCCAGCGCGAGTCCCCTGGTCCCCGCTGTCTTCTTTCCGCACAGGCTTCCGGACCGGCTGCAGCTACACAGAACTTCCTGTCCCGGCAGGAAGTTTAAACAGTAGAACGCCCTCTACTGTTTAAACTTCCCCTGGACAGGAAGTTCAGTAGCTGCAGGAACGGTCTGGAGCCCGGAGCGGAGAAAAAGACAGCGGGGACCAGGGGATTTGCGCCAGCCGGAACAGGTAATGTATGCGGGGGGGGGGGGGGGGGGGGGGGGGGGCGGCAGCAGCGGCAGCTCCACAGATTGTGATCGGTTTCAGGCTGAAAACGATTCACAACCTGTTTGCAAAGGTGGCCATACAATCCCTCTGATCAGATTCGATCAGAGAGGGATCTATCTGTTGGTCGAATCTGATGGCAAATCGACCAGTGTATGGCTACCTTTATACTGAAAGAATAAATATTTACCGTAATTAAGGGTAGGGCACTATTTACAAGTGAGAACACTGTAAGCATAAATGGGACCACAACATCAACAAACAACCCACTCCTAACTGACAAACTAATAAAGGGACAAACAAAAATATATACTGTACAACATATACAGGATTCACAGTACAATAGTCAGAAAAAAAGGGTCGTAAGGCAAAAACAATAAGCCAAAGTAAGGGAAATCAGACCAACAGATCAGGAAAAGACAACATAGATAGGTTGCCCATTATACAGCAGCACATGGAACTAGCTGCCAAATGATTTTGCCTGAGTTTTGGAAAGGCAGTTAAATAGGCAGGCCCCACCTGCTGGATAATGAATCCCCAGGCCAAATAGGAACAGCTAAGGTGATATAAAAGTTTTTCCAGCCTTAAACACCACCCAAAAGCTAGAGAGGGTCACCTGCCTGGTAGACAGTGAAAGTCCACCACAGCTGATACAAATACTGCCACCAGCAGGTGAAATGTAGTAACGTTTCAGACATCTGCATAGAGTAAAATTTCATCAAGCACGGTTAAAAATGCATGCAGTTTAAAGTGGACCCAAACCAGACATTTTTTTAATTCTAAATATTTAGTTGCACCACTCTGACATGTACAAAGATAAATAAACACTCTTTCAAGCCTATAAGCATTTCAGTGCATGCTTTTCACCCTTCTCTTTTCATAACTAGGGTTATACAGGTGGCAGCCATTTCTTCTGAGCTTAGTAGGAGGTTTTAGATCATGGGTGTGTTTGTCATCAGCTACCCTCCCTCACAGGGGCATCCTCTATGTGAAATCTCACACAAGCTGAGATCACTTTCCCTGTGACATCATCAGTAGCAGCCTATGTTTTGTTTTTTATCTCCTCCACCATTCTGCCGGATTCTGTCCCGGCAATATGAAAGGAAGGGAGGGGTTCCTCCAACAAATGTAAAATATTTTATATTTGTCATCATGCAGCTGAAAAAAGGCTGCTATTTATTATTATAAGTTAGAAAATAGGTTTTATTTCCAAAATCTTGTATTTTTAATTTGAGACCACTTTAACTGATGCTTAATAGATTTCTGATGTAATCTTTCAAGACAGCATGCAGTGTAGTGCAGAAGTCAATTGTAGTCTGATCAACTGGATTCGCATATCGAGTTGTTATCGACACACCATATATGCCTAGCTTGAATTGCAAGTGTGTAATGGCCTTTAGTTGGCTAAATAGTGCTTTCCAATGCAAATGTCATACCCATTAATGCTGCATAAGAGAGTGCATAAGAGTAGACAGGGTAAGCAGCTTTCAAAAGTGCATACCCTGCTTAATCTTACAGCAGATCATATTTTAGGAACTTTAAAAAGTCACTTCATTGTTAGAGATTCGGAACATCAGAAATTCATTTTCTTGTTAGAGGAGTCATGCAAATCAATATGCATGCAGTCAGGTTAATGTCAGGGTACAGCACCACTTTACTTCACTGTTAATATGCACAATGTCTTTCTGGTCTGAACCTTGGTAGGCTCGAGACAGACATAAATAATGTGAAGCAGCTTTCATTTTCAAGCCTGGATGAATACTGTATATCATAAGCCTTGCTTTCTTTTATTATAGCTATTACAGCAGTATTTATTGTGAAGTCTGTTAGTGTCGAATAGTGTCTTGCCTCTTAAAGTGGGCCCAAATGAAAAATACAAGATTTTAGAAATAAAATCTATTTTCTAAATTATCATAATAAATAGCAGCCTTTTTTCAGCTGCATGATGACAAATATAAAATATTTTACATTTATTGGAGGAACCCCTCCCTTCCTTTCATATTGCTGGGACAGAATCCGGCAAACTGGTGGAGTAGGTGGTGTCTGGCAATGGAGGAATTGCTAATGGCTGCCACCTGTATAACCCTAGTTATGCAAAGAGGAGGGTGAAAAGCATGCACTGAAATGCTCATAGGCTTGAAGGACTGTTTATTTGTCTTTGTATGTGTCAGAGTGGTGCAACTAAATATTTTGAATTAAAAAAATGTTTGGTTTGGGTCCGCTTTAAACTGCTTTATCTGCTTAAGGTGCTGCTAGACATTATTGCATACTGCCCTGACTTGCCTGTTCATCAAGAAGAGTGGAAAGTGATACGGAGTGTACAGCTAAGTGTATATCTCTTATATGTTCAGCGCCATGGAATATGTTGGTGCTTTATAAATTAATAATAATAATAATAATAATCTCTATAAAGATAAGCAGACAAAGCAAAGCTGCTTACCTATTTATCAAAAAGAGCAGAGAGTGTTAAGGTGGCCATATATCAGGCGGCTTGGCGGCCGATCAACCATCCGATTTAATTATTATAATTGGAAGAAAATTTGTGCTGCCAAGTGCATGCCTGACCGACAATGCAACCAATTTCAGGCCGAAATTGGTCACATTAATCGGTCGTAGAGGCTACAAGATGCAGAGCCAACTTGCTTGATCGACGATGCAACCAATTTCGCGCCTAAGTTGGTCACTTGCATCAATCGGCAATTCTGCAAGGTATAGGGCCGACTTGCTCATGCTCGATATAGCGGCGTGCAATATCGGGATGAGCAACAAACACGACAGAACCCCCAGCGCTATCCCTCCTAATGTAAAATGTGTCGTGCCCCCCCCCCCCCCCTCCCCGGTGCAGTATACAGTACTTTAACTGTCTGTGTCCACTACTGGCTTCGTCTTCACACATGCACATACGTGGAGCGCGTGTATATGCAGTCAGAGCCCGGAGCCAACGACGGACAGGTAAAGTATACTGCACCAGGCGGGAACAATATACATTGGGGGGACAGACCGGACAGTGGTCGATGCGACATTGCAAGGTCATTCTCGAGAGTTTTCATGCTGAAATTGATAGGGAATCGGCCTGCAGTATATGGGCAGGCAACTGATCTCACTCCGATCAGATTCAATCAGAGAGAGATCTGTTTCTTGGTAGATCCTTAACACTTCAAAGATTAAAGTCCCAGTTCCTCCTCCTGAATTTTTCATTGTTAGTAAAGATGAATAGGGGGCTATGCCATTACTCACACAATTAGAAAATTAAGTGCAACACATAAAGGTCCCCATTTTTTCCTTTTCGTTTTGTTTTTATTTCTGAGGCTGATTTCATTTGATTTTCTCATTTTGGGGTGGTTCACACTGCAAGAGATTTTTAAGCGCAAGTGATTTTAAAAGCTCTTGCTAATGCAATGTTGTGGTGGATTTATTCAAAATCACATCGCTCCAGTGAGAACACATACATAGGATAGCATTAGCAAGAGCTTTTCAAATTGCAAAGCGCTCAAAAAAGCTCTTGCAGTGTGCACCAGCCCTCAGGGCTCATTTCCACTATAGCGGATTCGCACAGCCAATACAAGTGGATGGGCCTGTTTCCACTTGTGCGTTGTGCAGAGCGTTTTTGTGTGCGGGGAAAATCTGCACGGCAGAGCCGTCAGAATTCGCTCCCCACACACCGCTAAGCGAATCGCATACAATGTATCTAATAGGGAAATCGCATGCGGTTTTGGCATGCGTTTTTCCCCACGATTTCGCATAGGAGGTAATGTTAATTTACACAGGCAGTGACATGGTTAAAATCGCCCACCTACTACCCTATGCGAAATCGCGGGAAAAAACGCATGCAAAATCGCACCCGCATGCGATTTCGTCTGCTGTGATTTCCCGGCGATTCCGCACCGCACAAGTGGAAATGCAGCCTCAGTCATGCAAGGAGGCAGTGAATTTTATAGCAGGTCTTAACATACATCTACGGCTTGACCAGTAGCGTAGCTAAGGAGCTATAGGCCCCGGTGCAAGTTTTACATGGGGCCCCCCAAGCACTCTGTACATAACAATTGATACAGCGCACCAAAACCTGCCAATGGCAACTAAAGTGTCAGAGGTGCAAGTAGGGGATGGGAAACAGTTTGTTAATGATTACTACTATTTAAAGCATCTATAGAAGTGATTATTACCAACACAGGGCCAATGGAGAGCTAATATTGTGCTTGAGGGAGGGCCCCTCGGGGGCCCCTCTGACCCAAGGGCCCTGATGAGGTTGCTACCTCTGCAACCCCTATTGCTACGCCACTGGGCTTGACAATTTAAATTAATTGACTGTCAAAAGCTAACAAATTGCCCAGAGGCTTGACATCAGTTTCTGGAATTGATGACCCACTGGAATCATTATTTAGTGAATGGTGAAATTGTTTGTGACCACTGTTGGGAAAAATGACTTTTGCCCCCCACAAAGCAGATGTTTTAACGATGTGCCAATATTAGGCTCGGTTTACACTTAAGCCAGATGTCCAACAGTCAGCCAGAGGAGACAGAGCACTATCCTCATTGGTGGTCCATTGTGGTCCAATGGAGTCCCGAGGCAGATGCATTTCCACCAGAGGCCTCTATGGAAACTGCATCTGCTTGTCCCAATAAATTGTGTAAAATAACATAGGATCTGTTGACATCAGCATTTTTGCATTGGTTCTAAATCAATTAAATGGACAAAAAGTCCAAGTGGAACAAACCTAACAGTTTGCTAGCATAATGCTTTTTAGGGGTTGCACAGTGAGTTTTAAGGAATTCTTCACCCCAAGTGGATGTGAACTTCTGCGGGTTGGAGTTTGAGTTTTCAAATGAAATGAAGTTAATGGGACTCTGAGCAGTGCAAAAACTATGGAAAGATGCATATCATTTTAAAGCTCTCTTTCTCCTCTTTCCAATGATATATAAACCGCCACCCTACGCCTTTTAGTTTTCGCTATTTTTGCGATTGAAATCGCAGCTTCCGCGATTTCGATCGCGAACATAGAAAAAACTAAACGGCTTAGGGCGACGATTTAGGGGTCGTCAGAAAGAGGAGAAAGAGAGCTTTAAAATGATATCCATCTTTCCATCGTTACATTGTATTACACAGGGCGACTTTTTCTCAAAGTCAGCAGCTCCATTCAGCCTTTTAGTTTTCTCTAATTTCGCGATCGAAATCGCGGTCGCGGCAATTTCAATCGCGAAAATAGCGAAAACTAAAAGACGTAGGGCGGTGATTTATATATCATTGGAAAAAGGATAAAGAGAGCTTTAAAATGATATGCATCTTTCCATAGTTTCTGCACTGCTCGGAGTCCCTTTAATGTAAAAATGACAGCCAGTGTAAGAACTGACAAGATCCAATATCTGAAGCGTGAAAAAAAGAGGTGAATAAGCAAGTAGTGCAGCTCAGTATGGACTGAAGTAGTGGCACTGAAAGAGTATAGACAGTGTGTTAAAGGCATGGGCTTGTATTTTCATTTTGTTGTTCAGCCAGCCCATCTGACTCTCTACGCTCTGAGGGCAGTGACATCAGTGCGGTTCCAGAATAGCATGCGCGAGTTCGAGAAGCAGTGACAGCCACCTCCCAGGACACTAGCACCTCTAGACTCATGCCTAGTGCTAAATTCAGCCATGCACATGGGAGGTTTCACTGCAATTTGTTATCTGTGATAAAAGATGAGTAATAATGCCTTGAGCTTACCCATCTTCTACTGGCAGGGTGTCATTCCTGGCAGCTGTCTTTTGAGGTGGTCTTTTTGAGTGATGTAATTTTTTCCAATAAATTACTAAGTGTATGTTATCCAAATCTTTCTCCCTTGATTTCTTACTATAATTATTGTTATTATTTATATAGCGCCAACATCTTCTGCAGCACTGTGCAGAGCTCACAATCTAATCCCTACCATAGTCATATGCCTATGTATGTATCGTGTAGTGCATTTATCATAGTCTAGGGCCAATTTAGGGGCAAGCTAATTAACTTATCTTTATGTTTTTGGGATATGGGAAGAAAGCGGGGTGCCCGTAGGAAACCCACACAGACACAGGGAGAACATACAAACTCTGTACAGACAGTGTCCCGGCTGGGATTCGAACTGGGGACTGTTTCTCCAGTACCATTTGACCTCTTGCTGACAACCCTCTCTCTGTTTCTCCAGTATTATTCCATCTCTTGCTGACAACCCTCTCTCTGTTTCTCCAGTATTATTCCATCTCTTGCTGACAACCCTCTCTCTGTCTCTCCAGTACCATTACATCTCTTGCTGACAACCCTCTCTCTGTCTCTCCAGTACCATTCCATCTCTTGCTGACAACCCTCTCTGTTCCTACAGTACTATTCCATCTCTTACTGACAACCCTCTCTCTGTCTCTCCAGTACCATTATATCTCTTGCTGACAACCCTCTCTCTGTCTCTCCCGTACCATTCCATCGCTTGCTGACAACCATCTCTGTCTCTCCTGTATTATTCCATCTCTTGCTGACAAATCTCTCTTTCTCTGCAGTACTATTCCGTCTCTTGCTGACAACCCTCTCTGTCAGGGAGAACATACAAACTCTGTGCAGATAGTGCCCCGGCTGGGATTCGAACTGGGGACTGTTTCTCCAGTACCATTTGACCTCTTGCTGACAACCCTCTCTCTGTCTCTCCAGTACCATTCCATCGCTTGCTGACAACAATCTCTGTCTCTCCAGTATTATTCCATCTCTTGCTGACAACCTTCTTTCTGTCTCTCCAGTACCATTCCATCTCTTGCTGACAACAATCTCTGTCTCTCCAGTATTATTCCATCTCTTGCTGACAACCTTCTTTCTGTCTCTCCAGTACCATTCCATCTCTTGCTGACAACAATCTCTGTCTCTCCAGTACCATTCCATCTCTTGCTGACAACCCTCTCTCTGTCTCTCCAGTACCATTACATCTCTTGCTGACAACCCTCTCTCTGTCTCTCCAGTACCATTACATCTCTTGCTGACAACCCTCTCTCTGTCTCTCCAGTACCATTCCATCGCTTGCTGACAACAATCTCTGTCTCTCCTGTATTATTCCATCTCTTGCTGACAAATCTCTCTGTCTCTGCAGTACTATTCCGTCTCTTGCTGACAACCCTCTCTGTCAGGGAGAACATACAAACTCTGTGCAGATAGTGCACCGGCTGGGATTCGAACTGGGGACTGTTTCTCCAGTACCATTTGACCTCTTGCTGACAACCCTCTCTCTGTCTCTCCAGTACCATTCCATCGTTTGCTGACAACAATCTCTGTCTCTCCAGTACCATTCCATCTCTTGCTGACAACCCCCTCTCTGTCTCTCCAGTACTATTCCATCTCTTGCTGACAACCCTCTCTGTTTCTACAGTACTATTACATCTCTTGCTGACAAATCTCTCTGTCTCTGCAGTACTATTCCTTCTCTTGCTGACAACCCTCTCTGTCTCTGCAGTTCCATCCCATCTCTTGCTCACAACCCTCTCTCTGTCTCTGCAGTACCATTCCATCGCTTGCTGACAGCAATCTCTGTCTCTCCAGTATTATTTCATCTCTTGCTGACAATCTCTCTTTCTGTCTCTCCAGTACCATTCCATCTCTTGCTGACAACCCTCTCTGTTTCTACAGTACTATTCCATCTCTTGCTGACAACTCTCTCTGTCTCTACAGTACTATTCCATCTCTTGCTGACAACCTTCTCTGTCTCTGCAGTTCCATTCCATCTCTTGGTCACAACCCTCTCTCTGTCTCCCCAGTATTATTCCACCTCTTGCTGACAACCCTCTCTGTCTCCCCAGTACTGTTTCATCTCTTGCTGACTACCCCCTCTCTGTCTCTGCAGTACCATTCCATCTCCTCCTGACAACAATATCTCTATGTCTCCAATACCACGTCTTGTTGTCTTTGTCAGCTCTCTCTCACTCACATCTGCCTTTCTGCCTCTTTTTCTGACTTTCTCTCTGCTCCTTCATTGACTAGTCCTTACTAACCTATATCCCATTCTTTACATTCTTACTGGTGGTCATCAGTGTTGCCAACCTCAGAAATACATTTTTACTGACAAAGCACAAAAAATTTACTGACAGAACACTTTTTTTACTGACATCTAATATTATTGAAATTAAATGAAAGATATCACACATGCACCCTACGTGCAATACACCAGCAACCACGTGGGGCGCAAATGAGGAAGAAGAGTGCAGTGGCGGACACCAGACAGGTGAAGTAACAATGCACGGCATTTGGGGGGGGGGGGGGGGGGAGGACTTTGATACATTTACATTTGGGGGATGTGACCAAGGGTTTCCGTCACATTTGTTCTCGATTATCGCAGCCCTTACCGCTGCACACCTTATCGAGCATGCCAACCTGAGATTTTCCAGCATGTCCGATTGTTACATGCGATCGATACATGCAACCGATTTCGGACCAAAATTGGTTTGATTGTCAACTAGGCATGCTCTTGATGGCACTGATTTTTATAATATCAATAATAATTGTCTTATGCGATGGCTGATTGGCTGCCAAGTCTACGGATGTATGGCCACCTTTAGATAGAGCAGTGTACATTCCAGAGTGATACGTGAACTGATAAGCGGTAAGTGCTGTGATCTTCTAAGAAAGAGAGAGGGTTTTTTTTACTGACACCACAAATTTTTTCATGGACTTTACTGACAGCCAAGATTTGTTGACTTTTTTACTGACTGTCAGTAAATTTACTGACGGTTGGCAACACTGGTGGTCATATGGATGTACATTTGCTAGTGTTAAGCTGCCCATACACTGAAATTTTTGTTGCCCAATTAGATATATGATCAGACAAGATGTCTAACCGATTGTAAAATGAAGTGGATTTAAATATTTACAATCAATATTATAATCGATATTAGGCCTAAAATCATTCTAAAGACTAATAGGCAATGTTGGCTGTTAATCAGTCATAAAATAATATAAATTCTAATGTCAGATTGTATCAATCAAAAACAAAAGTGAGGGAAAGAATAGATTTACACAAATTAATCACCAACAATGAAGGAAGATATTAAAGTATTGGTTTAAAAGAGCAGCACTCAGATAAGAGTGTCAGCCCTGTGACCAATATTTTTTTACCAGGCTTAGGGGCATGTAGACCTTCATCTACGAGTACAGCAGGAGAGACAGGGTCTGGGGGATTCAGCAATTTTTCAGTGAGGCCTAGGAAAATAAAAACATTGGAAATACGACCACTATGCACGTGGGTACAATTCTTACATGCTGGGTGAGCAGGGGTTTGTGGAGAAGGTTATGTTTACAAATTAGATTATACATGTAGAGTGTTGTGTGAGTGACCAATCATAGATATTATCTTAGTGAAAAGCTTAAGCACAGGTAAAGACTGAAAAAAGCCCCCATCTCCAGAAAATGGTCGCATCGTGGATCAGGCATGCTCTTGGCAGCACCGATTTTCATCCGATTTGATTATAATAATGAAATCGGATGGTCAATCGGCCACCAAGTTTCCTGATTTACGGCCACCTTAACTTCAGACTTGCTTGAAACACTCGTTACCTGACAACACACAATCTGCGCCTTTATGTAAGATAAGCATTTGATATTTTAGATTTCTTTGCTTTTAGCATTTGCATTTGTTAAATAAAACAATTGCATGGAGGTTCCCCAATGGAGTTATACCAGTTCCCACCCCACAGGCATAGAGACTGGAAATTATCAGATCCAGCAAGTGTGGAGGTCCCACTCAGCTTTGGCAATTAGTAAGGGTAGGTGGGGGGCATGCAAGGAGCTGGAGATGGGGATGGCAAATGTTCTTCCACAAAAATCGCTGTGACCATGATAATGGTAATGAGAGGCAGAAGGTTTTGTTGTTATGTGTGATCAGCCCAATGACAGTGGTGCCCCCCCCCCCCTTTATACACACACACACACACACACACACAGACACACACACACACACACACACACACACACACACACACACACACACACACACACACACACACACACACACACACACACACACACACACACACACACACACACACACACACACACACACACACACACACACACACACACACACACACACACACACACACACACACACACACACACACACACACACACACACACACACACACCTTCAGAGCAAAGGAGTCTTCAAGAAGGCACCTTTCCCAATTTGCCATAAGTATAAAAGAGAGTTAATATACCATCTCTGGCAGGTATAACTTGAATTTTATAGTCATGAAACCCACATCACACCACATAATCCCTGTCATAACATTCCCTATCTGTTTAAACCTTATTTCAGATGTGCCTTCATGGATAACCCTGTGTTCCCACTTGAGCTGAGAATGGATTTTTTTTGTCCATTCTCCGCTCATACCAAAACTTATAGTGAACGTCTCTCAGGCCGGAGTCCGCAATAATCTCGGGCAGGCGGATGCATTCTCCCATATAGCCTATGGGGTTAATGCATCTGCCCTAAACTCCAGCTGGACCACAGCGGACCTTCAGCTGGCCGCACTTGATTCGGCTACAAGTGGGAACAAAACCTAAGCAACCCTGAACAGCTGTGTGTTATAAATAATTCTCAATGGCCCCCTCATGTAAATGGGTAAATAACTATGAACAAGAGATGAGCCCTTAAACTCTGTCATCTACTTGTGATTGAGCTGATCCCAGCTGGAGGGAATAGGCCCAGGATCTGACTTCTACTATGTTACTTAACATAGCAGCAGTCGTGCTAGTGATACTTTACAGCAGCGGCCGGTACTTAAAGGAACGCGCGTTGCTATATAATGCACGCTACGTTGCAAGGAGTGAGAGCAGCATGCATAGCGGCTGCTAATTGTTTTTTTATGAAAATATTTTTTAATGTGATATCTCCAAGTCCTAGGTTTGGAGATATCACAGTTACCTGTTAAATCTGGTGTGGCAACAATGGCTTTTCCTGCTTCAGAATAACTATTTTGCTAACATCAACCCCCAACTGCTAAATACATAGACTTTTGCTCAGTGCCATGGCGGCGGGATCTGCAACTAATATATCCAGAGGAATATTGAACTCTCGCTCAGCCACAAGGATGAGACATGGACTTAAAAGGGTCTATTAAATGCCTCCATTTTTCTTGTTACTTTAGTGAGCTCTTAAAGTGGTCTGAAACTCAGCATTTCCTCTTTGTTTTAAAAGATTCCTTACAGCTTTCAGGCTGCATTTCCACTTGTGCGGTGTGAATCGCTGCGGTAAAAATTTGCATGCGGATGCGAATTTCGCATGCGGGTCTATGAGAATTTTCATGCGAATTCGCATGGATGACGATGTATGCGAATTTAACCATGACAGTGCTGTGTGCTTTTCCATTGTTTCTATGCGAATTCGCATGAAAATTCGCATACACAAACCTCATGCAAATTTCCCTTTTAAATACATTGTATGCGATTCGCATAGCGGTATGCGGTATGCGAATTCTGATGGCTCTGCCATGCGAATTTTTTCTGCACAGAAAAACGCAAAGGAATCCTGACAAGTGGAAACAGTCCCATTCACTTGTATTGCTATGCGAATTTGCATGCGAAAAACGCATGCGATTTCGCGATAGTGGAAATGGGCCCTCAAGCTACTATCACAAAAAAAATAAAATAAAAAAAATTGTGTAGCAGAACAGCATTCAAACAGTTAAACACAGCACTTTATCCTACCATGGAAAGCCCCTTCAGCTTAGGATCCAACCCGTTGTTAAATTGTGTGTAACAACTGAAAACAAGCTCTCTGTGAAGCTCTCTCTGCTTCAAGCCTACACACAGTTCAGATCAGCTCACTAGAAGATTTTAATATATAATAAGAAGCAGCTTGAATAAAATGCAATGGCAGCTTTCAATTCAATTCAATTCACTTTATTGTCATTGTGTAACACAACAAAATTACTTTCAGAGCAGATAATCTGTACTTTGGGAACTTGTAATTTGTAAACAGACAACATTACTTGTGCACAAAAGCAAATATGGTAACTGTATAGGTAATAAAAGTAGGAAAACATTGAATGTTATGTCAGAGTTTCAGACCACTTTAATATCTCATATGCCATACGTTGTATACTTACTGTATTTATTTGTAAACTAACCTACTCTTTTTATATCAAGTAGTCCATCATTAATAAGTAAGCAGCGTAGGCTAGAGTACGTTCTACAACCCCACTGTAGAAGACTCAAACTTTCTCAGGTAATGGTATAATGCACCTTGCAGTGCATTACTGGTAGAGAGTAGGTACACAGTTCTGGAGGGGCCTTGTAATTTGGGAAGCCAGCAGCGTCAAGTGCAATGTGATCTACTACTGCTCTGCTTACCCAAACTATGGTCATCTTTACCTTCAAACCTCTTCAGTAGCTTCTGTTCAATGTCTGTGAAAGTTCCATTCTTGATATTAGTAAAGAAGTTCTGCAGATAATCCAAAGCATCTTTCGTACGGGCATCTTCATTGATCATCAAAGCATCATTGAATTTCTGTTACATAAAAAGGGTTTAGGAACATTAAAAAACAGAAGCAAAACATTTAATATAGCCTAATGATTTAACAAGCTTTTGTTGAATAGGTAAAAAAGGGATCCAGCACTGGAATAGTGGGTGTACAAAAGGCTTTATATCCATAGGCTTCACACTTCTAAGGTAAGTATCTAACTTTTTAACTTTGTTTCACTACAGGTGTGCTATAACTATGCAGAGACATGGGAATGCCTTAAAGGGACTCCAAGCAATGCAGAAAATATGGAAAGATGCATATCATTTTAAAGCTCTCTTTCTCCTCCGCTTTTTAGTTTTCGCTATTTTCGCGATTGAAATTGCCGCGGCCACGATTTAGATTGCGAAAATAGAGAAAACTAAAAGGCGTAGGGCGACGATTTAGGGGTCATCAGAAAGAGGAGAAAGAGAGCTTTAATATTATATCCATCTTTCCATAGTTACTTGTATTACACAGGACGACACTTTCCCCAGTGTCAGCAGCTCCATTCAGCAGAATGGAGCTGCTGACTTTAGGAAAAAGTCGCCCTGTGTAATACAAGTAACTATGGAAAGATGGATATCATTTTAAAGCTCTCTTTCTCCTCTTTCTGACGACCCCTAAATTGTCACCCTACGCCTTTTAGTTTTCTCTATCTTCGCGACCGAAATCGCGGCCGCTGCAATTTCAATCGCAAAAATAGCGAAAACTAAAAGGTGTAGGGCGGCGGTTTATATATCATTGGAAAGAGGAGAAAGAGAGCTTTAAAATGATGTGCATCTTTCCATAGTTTCTGCACTGCTCGGAGTCCCTTTAAGCCAGCCCTGAACACTGGCACAGCACACAATGAAAAGTTTTCATTCCAGATATAAATGCTGTAGAAATCCAGTGCACTGAGCTGTGTGTTTTTGTTTAGCTACATCAGAGTGTAATTAGCCTTTACAGTAAAGGTGAATGAGAGCATAGTGGCTCTATCTGTACAGGAAAAAACTGAGGCTTTAGCCCTTTATATGTTCCCTGAAAGCTAATACAGTTAAAACTTTAATGTTGTGCCTAATCTTTTAGAGCCAGGAGGAATTTCTGAGTTTAGATCTACTTTAAAGCCAAAGTTCAGACTCAGCTTTTATATGTGCCCAGTTTCCCACATTCATGCACATGTGACTAATGAGGAAGTTTTTCTAGGTGACTGGGCGAAAGCAGGCAGCTATCAGTCGCTGAGGATCTGTTAACTAATGAAGCAGGTACTTTACTTTTTTATTTTGCAAAAGCTACAATTTTTATGTGTGTGTGTGTGTGTGTGTGTGTGTGTGTGTGTGTGTGTGTGTGTGTGTGTGTGTGTGTGTGTGTGTGTGTGTGTGTGTGTGTGTGTGTGTGTGTGTGTGTGTGTGTGTGTGTGTGTGTGTGTGTGTGGTGGGGGGGGGGGGGGGGAGAAACTCAGTAAAAGTACATGTATGAAAACAGCATACCCTTAAATGTTCAGTATACGTGAATAGTGCACTACACAGACGACTCTCCTCCATTTTATCTTCCAGCTGTAGTAAGCGGCATTTCTTCTGGATGTCAATAATCCACTGCTCATACTTCTGTGTCCCATATGCTCGGCTCTGAATATCTGACAAAGTCTCTGCAACAGTAGTGATAATTTGCACTTAAAGTAAGTCTAACACCACTTTACAGTTGTTCATTGAATTAGCAAGCAGAGAAAAATAAGAGTGTTTTTTAAGCAATGTATATTAAGTTAAAGCTCCAGAGATTTTCTAATCTTGAGTAAACACCCAAAGAAGAGTTGGTTTTGTGTATAAGCTCTTTGATTAGCTGCATCAACTACTGTTAAAGTGCATGCCCAAGATCCTCTACACCCATTTCCCATGCCACAGACTTCCGCGAGTTCAGACAACAATCTTAAGGCTGGTTTCACACTGCATATTGGCGTTAGAAATGCAGTGCATTACGCCCATGCGCACCGCTAAAAACAGGCCTTCAGGGAATACCGCAATATTACACAGTATTCCCTGCCTGGCATTCGGCCAAGCAGGAAGTGGCGCGCACTTGTGGTCAATTCCTGCTTCGGGTATGCGGAAGTGCACGGAAACGTATTGTAAAAATACGCTTCCACACATGTGCACCATGATGTCACAACGCCAATGTGGTTAAAGAACCCTGTGCCGCCATAGACTAACATGACATCCGGGCTGACGCAGATTACTGAACGGTAACGTAGGTATGCACTAGTGTTAAATTGGGCACTTCCAACGCAGTGTACCGCAACGTGGGAGGTATGAACTTCCCCATAGACTTTAATTAGGTTGCGGTAGCAGTGCGTTAATTTGACACAACGCACCGCCTCAGTGTCAAAGGGCCATGAGAGTACCAATAAACGGTACAATTTTTTGTATAAGTAATTGGAAGGTAATTGTTGATTGTTCCCATAAAAGGGTCAATTCGAGCACTTTCTCTCTTCAGATACGATCGTACAATCCAACTTTTGGAATCTTCTGTTCCAATTGACCAAAGAATCGTTTCACATCGATTTTTGCCACACACTGCACAGTTTTCTGTACAATTCAATCATAAAAAGTGCGTCGAAAGATACATCTGATGAAAAAATCGTACCATTAATGGGCACCTTAAAGGGACCATGAGCAGGTGATAAAAACAAAATTGACACTTACCTGGGGCTCTTCCTACTGCCCACCATAGGCCGCGAGGTCCTCTGACGTCCTCCTGGCTCCTTCCCTGGTCCCGCACACAGGACGACTTCGGCCTGAAGTCAGGTCTGAGTCCCGCTTCCGTGTATAGAGCCATTACACTGGCTGGCATGACAATCCTGCGCATGCGCGATTCTCTAAGATTAAACCGCGCATGAGCAGGACTCTCACCGGGTCCCAGGACCTGGACCAGGGAAGGAGCCAGGAGGACGCTCGGGGACCTCGCGGCCTACAGTGGGCTGAATGAAGCCCCAGGTAAGTGTAAATTTTGTTTTTATCTTCTGCTCAGGGTCCCTTTAAGAGAGATACATCTATGTTACACTCCCTCACAGTCTGAACAACCTGATGGTACAAGCCATGGAACAACAGAAAACCCTTCCACAAAGCTTGCTGTTAACCTCCTTAGCGGTAACCCCGAGCTGAGCTCGGGGTAAGCCGCCGTGGAGGATATCTCAGCCCCTGGTGGGGCAATTTCTGTTCTGTAAATTGCTGTACGCGCAGCCAGCACTTTGCTAGCTGCGCATCCAGCTCGATCGCCGCATGCAGTGGCGGAAGAGGGCCCCCCCCGCCAGAGCCCTGCGCAGCCCGGACCAATCAGTCCCGGGCAGCGCAAAGGGCTGGATCGGATGGGTCTGACGTCAGGACGTCGGCTGACGTCCATGGCGTCATTCCGATCGTAGCCATGGCGACAGGAGAAGCCAAACAGGAGATCGCGTTCTATACGCAATCTCCTGTTTACTTTTGTTGCCGGCGGCGATCGGACTAGAGGGACACATGCGCCCTCTAGTGGTGTTTTATGTAGCTACCACTCAGGTAGCTACATGAAACAAAAAAAAGAATTCAAAAAAGTGCAATGCAGCCTCCTTGGCGGAAAAATTGAACCGCCAAGGAGGTTAACTCCTTCAGACCACCTTTAAAAAAAAAACATTTTGTAGCTGCAGAAGTCTCATTTGATAATGAAAAGGAAGCATTGGCCATGTTACTATATATCTCTTTGTCTGATTTTAATATCTTTTTTTTTTTTTTTAAATAGCCAAAGAAAACATTAGTTTAACTCATTTTCTATCACACATACATGTGTTTCCACCAACTAGATGGTATATGGGTTTGGATTTCATCACCACAGTTGGCACCCACCTAAGTATGGGTATATTGACTTTGCCATCTCCTCAGTTTCTTTCATGATTTCAGACATAATGTCAGCAAACGGATCAGCCCCACGACACCCTACTTCTTGAATAACTGCAAAAGATGAATAGTAGTATGTGATACAGTTGCTATGAAATTGCTTGGAATCACTTTTAAAGTGTACCTGCGACAACATTTGACATGATGAGATAAACACGTGTATGTACAGTGCAAAACATATTAATAGCCAGGCTGTTTTAATTGTTCTGTTTTACTGCCTGAAAGAGTTAATTTGTAGGCATGGAAGTGACAGCTTTTGTCTTGGTACCTTTTGGGGAATATAGTAAACATCACTGATAAGCAAATTACAGCCATTAAATTTTCCTGGCAGAATACAACTACCAAGAGCAGAGGGAGATAAAATACATTAACTATTGATCCTTTTCTAACTCTGGGACACTTATTAGGCTGGCACTGAGCAGAGGCAATAAAACATTCAATCTAGTCTGTAAAAGTTGAAATATAAAATAAAACCATGGGATATCTAAAAAAAAGTCATTTTTAGGAGCAGGAGCATAAATACAATTGTTTATCTCATCAGTTTGGTGGCAATATAGTATTTGGAAATAAAGGTGTATTTTTTCTATGTTTTTTTTCCCTCACTAATCTCACGTGCATGCGTGCGGGAACACCGCGCACATGCATGCACACAGCGGCAGCAGCACTGTTTGACTTATAAAAATGTCCTGAAGCCATTAAGAGACTCTAGCAGTATATTTTTATAAGTCTGGTTGTCATTAAGTGGTTAAGTGAGTTCTGTGTTAGATGTGTAAATGCCTTTCACAAATGATTTATAGTGCTTGAAGATCACACAGCAAATTATAATGCTGCTGAGACTTGTTATTGTTCAAAAATGTGCTATCACCTCTTGTAAGATGAAAGGCACAGACCTGGTAGATGAAGAGGCAGTAGGAGCAGGGCACTGGTTTGCCTACACTGCCCCCATATGAGAACCCAGCCAAACTGGTATAAAGTATCTGGGTGTGCAACCCTTATTTCTTGTGTATGGAAACCCCAAGTCTGACCTGTGAAGCCTAAAGTGTACCCGAGGCAACATGTGACATGATGAGATAAATGTGTATGTACAGTACAAAGCACATTAATTATTAATAACCAGGCTGTTTACTTGTTTTATTTTGCTGCCTGAAAGAGTTAATATTTTGGCATGGAAATGACAGCTTTTTATGGGGAATATAGTAAACATCACTGTAAGCAAATTACAGCCATAAATGTTTTCCTTGCAGAATACAACTTCTGAGGACAGTGGAGAGACATGACAAGGTCAATAGTTCACGTATTTTCACTCTGGGACACTTAATAGACTGCCACAGATTAGAGGCAACCTACTTTGTAACCGTTTAAATATAAAATAAAACCATGGGATACTTACAAAGTCATTTTTAGGATTAGGAGGATAAATGTAATTATTTATCTCATCAGCTAATTTTACCTTGGGTTCACTTTAAGCTCGGTAAACTGTATTTCTAGCTCACCCACTCAGTCTGAATGAGTTTGCTCTGTTTGAGTGCCCTCTAGCAAGTGCTGAATCTATCTCTTCAGACTAAGAATTAGCTTAAAAGTAACAAACAAACTTTAAGTTTAAATTACTGATGTAGGCAGATTCTGAAATTTCAGCCTACAGTTCAGCCTTAACCTCCTTGGCGGTAACCCCGTGTGTGACACGGGGTAAGCCGCCGGAGGGTGCCGCTCAGGCCCTGCTGGGCCGATTTTCATAATTTTTGTTTTGCTGGACGCAGCTAGCACTTTGCTAGCTGCGCCAGCACTCTGATCGCCGCCGGCCCCTGCCCGATCGCCGCTATCTGCTGCGGCGCGGGCCCCCCCCCCCCCCTCCAGACCCCAGCGCTGCCTCGCCAATCAGTGCCAGGCAGCGCCGAGGGGTGGCCCGGGACTCCCAATGACGTCCCGACGTCAGTGACGTCGGTGACGTCATCCCGCCCCGTCGCCATGGCGACGGGGGAAGCCCTCCAGGAAATCCCGTTCTATGAACGGGATTTCCTGATCGGAGATCGCCGAAGGCGATCGAAGCGGGCGGGGGGATGCCGCTCAGCAGCGGCTATCATGTAGCGAGCCCTCGGCTCGCTACATGATTAAAAAAAAATTTTTTTTTAAAAAAACTGCTACGCTCCCTCCTGGCGGTATTTTTCATACCGCCAAGGAGGTTAAAGAGACTCCGTAACAAAAATTGCATCCTGTTTTTTATCATCCTACAAGTTCCAAAAGCTATTCTAATGTGTTCTGGCTTACTGCAGCACTTTCTGCTATCACAGTCTCTGTAATAAATCAATGTATCTTTCCCCTGTCAGACTTGTCGGCCTGTGTCTGGAAGGCTGCCAAGTTCTTCAGTGTTGTGGTTCTGCTTTGAACTCCCCCTTCCAGGCCCCTCTATGCACACTGCCTGTGTATTTTTTTAGATTAGGGCAGCTTCTCTCTTCTCTCTTATCTTTTACAAGCTGGATAAATCGTCTTCTGAGCTGGCTGGGCTTTCACATACTGAGGAATTACAGACAAAGGCAAAGCTGTTTGCAGGAAGAAAGGAGCAGCCTGAAACTTCAGTGCATGAGAGCTGAAGGGGGAAAGAAACACACAAGTGATCTCTTGAGATTCAAAAGGAAGGGTGTATACAGCCTGCTTGTGTATGGATGTATTTTCTATGTGTGGACATACTGTACATCAACCTACTTCCTGTTTTAGTGGCCATTTTGTTTGTTTACAAACAAACTTTTTAAAACTGTTTTTAACCACTTTTAATGCGGTGAGGAGCGGCGAAATTGTGACAGAGGGTAATAGGAGATGTCCCCTAACGCACTGGTATGTTTACTTTTGTGCGATTTTAACAATACAGATTCTCTTTAAGAGTCTTCCCAATGCCATTCTTGGTTGAAGTTATTCAACCTGCTAGGTCTTCGGTACTTCTCGGTCAACCTTCGGAACTACTTGCATCCCCAAGTAATTACAAAGACAAGCACATCTGTACTGCACATGTGCAAACCTGGACTGCTCAGACATGCAAGTAGTTCCAAAGGCTGCTGAGGAGTACCACAGACCTAGCGGATTGAATAACCTCAACCGGGGACAGTGCAGAAACAAGGGTCGGGACAGAGGAACATAAAGGCTCTATAGTATCCAGAGCCTACCCTCTACTTAGGTATGTATCAAACCTGAAGTCAGTTTCCTAACTTCAGGTTTGCTTCAACTTTAGAGGCATATAGACATATTTATAGTGTGGTTGCAAAACATCTACGTGTAGGTAGTGTATTTATATTCTTACATTTCTCTGGCTTGTACACAACTTTCTGCAGTTCGTCCAGATGGTGTTTAACAGTGGAAATTACTTCGATATCCAGAGAAGCGCAAAGTTTGCCAATGTATTGAACAGCGTCTGTAGTACTGCGGGACTTCCCCGTTCCCACCGAGGCAGTCAAGCCAACAATCTGTGTACAAGATATAAATGTTACTGACAGATAAATGAATATCTAATCTCTTATAAAAATGAAGTTTAACTTCCTCACACACATTGGTAATTCATGATAACAGCTCTAGCAAGCACACGCAGGGTTTGATCAAGTGGACCTTGATGAAAAAATATACACGAGAGAGAAAGGAGTCCAATATAGTGTAGTAAGTTTTGACTTACTTATTTTTGGGGAAATAAATGTATGGGGAAGGGAGGTACTCACAAACCCGGGTTGCTAGCCAGCAACCACCTACAGCACGTGTGGGAAATGCCCGTCCTGCACTCGGGTAAGTGGAAGGCCTCTCAATGTTTTAGACGCTCTCTTCGGAAGAAAAAGAGACCGAAGTCTCGATCTTCCAGTGGAGGGTAGCACAATGGATACTGAGGGATAAAAGGCACCCAACAAGGGATGATGTCAAGTATAAAAAAGGTAAGGGTAAGTTTACCTAGAGAATGTCGTCTAGGCTGTGTATAGGAAAAACTTTTTTTTTTATGAAGGCTGGATTCACACTTGTCTATCAGTTTTCTGCATGAGTTTTCTGGCAGTGCTGCCAATTGTTTTTCTGCATGTGAAAAATGCATTCAAGTGTGAACTGACCCATTGATTAACATTGGTTCTCAGTTTTCTTGTGCAGAAAATGCACAGAAAAACAGTGTGAATCCAGCCTCAAGCACAAGACAAACGTGTTTTGCGGGCAACAACGCCCACTTCCTCAGGACAATGGTGTGCCTAGGAAAATAGAGCTGACAGTTCTGAGAGCTCCACATAAAGTACTTAGTAATAATACAAAATTGCATTAACAATTAAAAAAGTACAATTACGGCCAAAAAGGTTTTAGTTAACAAAGGTCTCAATAACACAGAAGAAGACCCACTAGGCCGTTAGGCCGTATGTGCACATATTTCAGATGGAAATAAGAACATAAAAACATATATATAATTTATGCCCTCAGGCAAGAACTCCCATCTCATTTCAATATTTTTATGTTTTAATAAATGTTGTTTTTATATACTGTATATTTCTTACATATCAAGTATAAGCATACAAGCAAATAGGATTCGCTGCATTGTCTAGAGACAGCTGGATCACAGCTGTATGTATGGCCACCCAGTGGAGTTTATGGTCAGCTGTCTTGTACTTAGCAAACAAAAAAATCTCTGTGTGCAATACCAAGTTCTTCTGTTTGTCTCATGTGCTTGGTATCACAGAATGGGTAGGCAATACAGTTTTATTCTCATCTTACTATCCTTGTCATACCTAATACACAGGCTTATGTTCAGCATTCTTTACCTGGGGACGTGTTTGACCAGGTGAGTCTATCTTCTGATCCAGGAATTGAAACATCAGCCTGTTGTAGGGATGGTGTCCAATTGTATTGTGACACTCATCAAAAATCATCAAGGTGAACACAGAAAGGGAAGAAATATCTCCTCTATCTAGAGAATTGAGGAGAATCTGAGGAGTGAGAACGATGATGTCAGTCTCCTCAATAATCATTCCCAAAGGCACATTCTCAGCTTCTTCTCCACAGAACCCCCTCACGGAATACCTAAAGCAAAATGACAGCTATTGGGTTACTAAGTAACAACAAAAGAAAACTAGAAAGCTAATACTGCCATACAAATAAAACTGCTGAACAATTTCCACCACATCCATCAAATCCTTGTTACATATGGCAAAAGTAGATTTTGTCAAGTCTTGCTTTTCTGTTCAGTAACACAACTGATGGAATAAGATGATTATGTGGGGTACATGTTTTAAGAATGTGATACAGCTACATTTACTAAAAGCATATCTGACCTGTAAAAGAAAAAAAAAAAAGTTAATTTTTACTTATCTTGGGCTTGTTACGGCCCCCAACACTGCCCCAACCCCCATAGACTTTCAGGACCCTCAATGTCCTCCAGGACCTCTCTGCAATCCAATTGAAGTGTGCAACCTTGCTGGATCGCCTACTACAGTGCATGTGCTGTCCCAGCTGCGTGCCTCCTTTATCGCGCTCCCATGACTGGGTGTGTTCTGTGCATGTGAGGTTCATAAAGACTTGTAATCAGGCATGTGCAGAATGCTTCCAGCTACAAAAGTGGGATCAAGGAGTTGCTCTGCGTGTACAATGCATGCGGCGTAGTGCATTTGCACAATGGTGGAGGGAGAACATAGATGGACCCGAAAGACTTCAGGGGCTGGAAGAAGCCCCCCCCCCCCTTTTTCAGTCTGTGATGGCACTTTGAACTAGATTTATGTACAATTATATATTTTCACATGCGACCTTTTTCACAAGTAGGAATGTACCGTATTTTTCGGACTATAAGAAGCACCTTTTCTCCCCCAAAAGTGGGGGGAAAAAGTCACTGCGTCTTATAGTCCGAATGTGGCCGTTTTACCAATCTGGGGGCTTCCATTCTGTGTGATGTAGTGATGTCCGCGGTGGTAAGGCAGCAGCAGCACGATGCTAAGTGTTTCTGATTCACACCCACTTAAAGAATACCGGTACTTGACCTGGCTGTAATCCTGGCGTCCGTGGTGGAGAGGCAGCTGAATCAGCGCGATCCACGTGTTTTCTAAGCGGCATAGCAGCAGCCGCTGTGATGATCTGAAATGCTGCTCCTGGCTGGGATCTTCTAGTCTGATCAGTGCGACCCCGCAGAGAAGGACAGTACATCTTCAGCCACTATAGCGGCAGAGTCCTCATAGGCTTCCGTACTGTATTGTTTACTGGTGTCATCAAATGACCCAGCGCACGTGCGCCATGGGTCATGAAAGAGCGCCAGTAAACAATACAGTACGGAAGCCTATGAGGACTCTGCCGCTATAGCGGCTGAAGATTTACTGTCCTTCTCTGCGGGGTCGCGCTGATCAGACTAGAAGATCCCAGCCAGGAGCAGCATTTCAGATCATCACAGTGGCTGCTGCTATGCCGCTTAGAAAACATGTGGATCGCGCTGATTCAGCTGCCTCCCCACCGCGGACGCCAGGATTACAGCCAGGTCAAGTACCGGTATTCTTTAAGTGGGTGTGAATCAGAAACACTTAGCATCGCGCTGCTGCTGCCTTACCACCACGGACATCACTACATCACAGGAGCCAGCATTTCCGATCATCACAGCTGCTATGCCGCTTAGTAAGCACTCGGATCACGCTGATCGGTTGATGCAGGGAGCAGTTGTGCCAGGGATGAAGAGTCACTGAGCGTGAGCCCAGTCTAGACACCTAACCACCTATGTGGGTGGTCACAACGCAGCTCCGCTTTACAACCATTGGAGAGAAGCCCCACATGCAGCAACACTGACACAGGCTCACTCTTCCCAGAGGCAGAGACACTGATCTGCCAGGAGGACACCTGCTGAGCATCTTTGCAGATCCCCAGGATACCTGCAGGACTAGGAAAATACCCATAGCCTATGTCCCTGGCTGGAGAGGGACAAAGCACTTCCACTGACTGATAAGGGCAAGTCAGCAACACCCTGAGGTGAGATTACTCCACGGAGAAGCTTGCCAGCATTGCTTTGAGAGTGTGCTCTCTCCCATTTTGTTTCATCCCCTCCCCCACCCTGTGTTAATAGAATTTTACCACTTATAGTGGCACACACAAAGCAGCACCAGGGACCTTCAACTATCCACCATTTACTTACTACCATCCATCCAGATTGCTCCTCCTATGGTTCTAGGAGTATCATATACTTTACAGTATATTGGATACCTTGTTCTACCACTCCTGGACTATGGACGCACCTAGGCTCAGTATTCTTTTTTTTCCCCTGGTTTTTGCCCCCTAAACCTAGGTGCGTCTTATAGTCCGGAGCGTCTTATAGTCTGAAAAATACGATACTTTTTGACATTTAAATGCAGCATTCTGCTTGATCTCAAAGCTGTACCTGTTTGCTTTTTTTGTTGCCCCTGGAATCTGAAATATTCATTTTATGTATTAATTGAATTATTATATCATACAAATACTGATGGTCTGTGCACTTTTTTCTTTTAATTGTTTTTAAAGCAAATCTGAAGCGAAAAAAAAAGTATGATATAACGAATTGTATGTGTACTACGGATAAGAAATAGAACATTAGTAGCAAGGAAAAGAGTCTATCTTTTATACTGAATATTTTTAGTAACTTTGCATTATTCTGTCATATTTGCAGTTTACAAACAACACTCAATATTTTAGACTATAAAACAGAGCAGAGCTAATGACCCTTTGAACTTTCCTGCAAGAAAAGCTTATCTCAACCTTTCTCTCATTGTTTCTTTGATGTATTAGTGCTTCATAAAACAGCACTGTCTTTGACCCAAATTGAGTTGAAGAACTCAGAGAAGCTCTTTGCATAGCTCTTCCTGTACTGGAAAACAATATGAGACTCTTTTCTTTGCTGCTAATGTTCTATTTCTTAGCTGTACTGCACATACAATTTATAATATCACAAGTTTATTTTCGCATCAGGTTTGCTTTAATTTCTTAATGCCTGGGCACTAGATACTAGCAGATATATAGAAATCGAGAAGTCGTGGATAGCCAAAGGTCATACACGTATCAGAAACAGAGGTACCAGGAGTCAGACAAAATCAGAGTCGTTAACAGGCCGAGGTCTAAACCGAGTATTAGATGTCTGCAGTACAGGAAGGATGAGACTAAACAAAGTGAGGGGCACGCCGGGTCATACACAGGAAAACAATCAGGAGAGTATACAATATACAAGACTGATCTAACTAGAGTACATACTGTATATATCGGCAGTGTCTGCATATATATATAGCAGGAAATAATAGATCACAGACCAAGCCCCCAGGAAAATCGGACCAATCAGTAACATCCCTGCAGCAAGTGTCAGCTGACCGCAGGAATCAGCTGACACACCTCAGACATGCCTCCTTAACCTATAAAGGCAGCTCTGAGCTGGGCAACAATGGAATGGTTTAAAACAAAACATATCCATGTGTTAGAATGGCCCAGTCAAAGTCCAGATCTAAATCCAATCAAGAATCTGTGGCAAGATCTGAAAACTGCTGTTCACAAATGCTGTCCATCTAATCTGACTGAGCTGGAGCTGTTTTGCAAAAGAAGAATGGGCAAGGATTTCAGTCTCTAGATGTGCAAAGCTGGTAGAGACATACCCTAAAACAGTGGTTCCCAACCTTTTCCGGCCCGGGGAACACTTTCTGACCATATTTTTCTCCGGGGAACGGCGGGGGGGTGTTTGCGCGACCTAGCGGACAGTGCCATGCGCAGCAGGCTATGGGGGGAGGGGGCCTGGGGTGCGGCTGCATAGCTAGCATAGTTGCCCCAGTATAGGGAGTTTAGTTGCCCAAGTATGGTTAGTATAGTTACCCCAGTATAGTGCCCCAGTATAGCTAGTATAGTCCCAGTATAGCTAGTATAGTCCCAGTATGGATAGGTAGTGCCCCTGTATAGTGCCCAGTATGGGTAGGTAGTGCCCCAGTATAGCTAGTATAGTGCCCAGTATAGCTAGTATAGTTGCCCCCAGTATAGCTAGTTTAGTTTCCCCTAGTGTAGGTAGTTTAGTTGCCCCCAGTGTAGGTAGTTTAGTTGCCCCCAGTGTAGGTAGTTTAGTTGCCCCAGTGAAGGTAGTTTAGTTGCCCCCAGTGTAGGTAGTTTAGTTGCCCCAGTATAGCTAGTTTAGTTGCCCCCAGTGTAGGTAGTTTAGTTGCCCCCAGTATAGCTAGTTTAGTTGCCCCCAGTATAGCTAGTTTAGTTGCCCCCAGTATAGCTAGTACAGTTCCCCCCAGTATAGATGCCCAGGAGGGGGGGAAGCAGCGCTAGAAGGAAGGGCAGTGTAGGCAGCGGTGGGGAGGGGGGAAATATCTCCCCCTCCCTCACCTGGGACCCCTCCTACTGCCTCTCTCCCCCTCCATTTAGCGGTGGCAAGTGCGGGCTCGGCGGTGGGGAGACATGCGCAGAATTACTCACCACGCCAGGTTCCAAGCGCCGGCAGCGTCATGTCGTCACAGATCTCCGCCTTCAATGCCGCCCACTGTGCTTCCGCATATCAGGAAGCACAGTGGGCGGCATTGAAGGCGGAGATCTGTGACGACATGACGAGCCCGCACTTGCCACCGCTAAATGGAGGGGGAGAGAGGCAGAAGGAGGGGTCCCAGGTGAGGGAGGGGGGGGGATATTTCCCCCCTCCCCACCGCTGCCTCCACTGCCCCTCCTAGCGCTGCTTCCCCCCTCCTGCGCCCTACAGTAGGTACAGGTCTGGCGAGAGGCCAGACCTGTACGGCACACCAGGAAACATCCCGCGCGCGGCACAGCGGTTGAAAAACGCTGCCCTAAAAGACTGGCATGCTGTAATTGCTGCAAAAGGTGGTTCTACAAAGTATTGACTCAGGGGGCTGAATAATTACGCACACACCACTTTCAGTTATTGATGTGTAAAAAATGTTTGGAATAATGTATGATTTTCGTTCCACTTCTCACATGTACACCACTTTGTATTGGTCTTTCACGTGGAATTCCAATAACATTGATTCATGTTTGTGGCAGTAATATGACAAAATGTGGAAAAATTCAAGGGGGCGGAATACTTTTGCAAACCACTGTATGTTAGCACATACCGGTCTTCGAAGTACTGGCAGAAGATATTTTTCTGTTGCTCATACACTGGCACTTTAGTAGCCATAAACACAATCTTTCCCTTTTTTCCTTCTGGCATAGATGATAGATGACGATCAGAAATTGATAATGCCACAAATGTTTTTCCACTTCCTGTAGTGAGATAAAAAACAAAATAAGCAAGAATCAATATTAATAGACACAGTTGTTGTACATTGTTTTTTCTGGGATATTGCTTTTGTAGTCAAATTCAAGTAGGTCATAAATGAAGAAATCAGCACTCACTGTGGTACATTTCCTGCATTCTGTTACACAGCTAAGGGAGCTAGACAAAAGCACTGACGTTCATAAACCTCTTCAGACAGTAACATAGAATAAGACCAAAACCAACTTCAAACCACTGCGTAGGCTGTGTTTCCACTAAAGTGAAAAACTGACATTGAACGGATCCTATTTTATAAATGGGATCTGTTCACACTTGTTAGTCTGCAACAGATCCAACACTTCTGTGCTGTCCGCGATTTTCACGGAAGAATGGATGCATTTCCCATATAGCCTATGGTTGAAACACATCCACCCGGGCTCCAGCTGGACAACAGATCATCAGAGTGTACACTACACTCTTTACTCTTGCTGGTCTTTCCTGGTCTGGCTTCAAGTGGGAACCCAGCCTTTATTTGTTTCATATATGTTGTGGATCTTTTTCAGATGTTAAGGCCAAATCCTACGGTTTTTTTTTAATGTTCAATAATCTTAAACAGGATTAGAAACTTTAGGTGAGAAATGGTTGGATGGTATTGCTATACGTATCCCGAATGGACATGTTTATCCTCACTTCCTGGACATCTCATGAGACCTTCATAGAGTAGCTGTGGGGCTTTAAAATGAAAACTAGGAAGAAGGGGCAGCAAGAAATCTAATCCGAATTGTAAAACTTTTTCCTGTGCAAAAAAAAAATAAATTTCAATCTGTTTCTGCTATTTCCACTGTTGGAGGGATTGTGAGAGCAGTTATCACAAAATAAAAAAAAACACATTACAGAATATTTGACAAAGTCAGTGCAAGCAAAACTAATGCAAACCAGGCACAGGAATGGGGCAGTTGCTCAGAATGACCGGTCAGAATCATAATCTGTACATCTGCTCAACTTTAGCACCTGTTTCACTTCAACAGCCAAAGATACGATTCTATTGATTGGAGCCCAGGTAAAGGAAAAGATGTTCTTGTGCCTCTTGATAAGAGTGAAATGACAAACACCCCAAACTAACACACACGCACTACAAAAGGAAACAACGGGTCCGCCGGACCCTCCCACTGGGCGGTCTTTAGCGGACAGTATGCGCGTGTGTACACGCTGTCAACGGACTGATAAGGCTGTTTCTGAACGATGAAAATTTTCATTGTTGTTTTGGACAGCTTAAATAGGGCTTAGTACATCTTTAGAGTTGTAATTGTTGCTCTGATTTACCACACTATGCGAAACTGAAAAAAAGAAGAAGTGTAAGGGATTGAGTTTTAATGTCTTTCTCCCCCTCTTTACACAGGTCTCAGCACCTGTCCCTCATCGGTCTGGTAATTAAGCCAGTCACTTTGGCAACACAAACATTGGGTACAGTAGACAGGAGAAACAAATAAACTACACTTTGCAGTTGGACAGAAGTCACACAAAGGCCAGCCAACAGTGAGTTTAATATTACTGGATCATACAACATCCAGAGGTTGACTTATAAACACAAATAAAACATACATAAAGAACAGCTAAATTCTCATATAAAAGTCATTATAATACTTTTAGCACTTTACTATTTGCATATCCATATAAGCTTACCAGTTGGGGCACATATGATTGTATTCTTGCCACTGTATGCAGGCAGAGCCAACTCTTCTTGATACTTTCTCAGCTTCAGATTTTTTATTGATGGTGGCATAGTACCTAAAATCACATACGTTTTGATAAGATTAATATTACCACTATTAAAGTATTGACACCTATGCACTAAAACTGACTATTAGCCCCTGAGCGGATTTCAGCAACGTGTATCAGTGTGCGATAGGCAGGGACGTCAGAGAGTGCATAGGCAGCACTGTGTGATGGGATCACTTATGTGCTAAGCAGCAATGCGCTCTAACAGTACAGTTTAGTTCAGTTGTGAAAAGCAACATGACACTGAAATAGTTTACAAAATGAGTAATCCTTAATGGATATTCATAAACGCAGTGATAATTGTACAGTGTCAAATTAGCCTATAGCTGTTGGTTACTTTTCTAGGTGCCAGCTAGTTGATAAGCAACCGATGACTTTGATAGGCTCAGCTTATTCCCCCTTCTTTGCAGTGGATATTCAGGAGAATATTTTCTAGATGACTAAATTAGTAATACTAATAAATAATCTGAGAGCCAACGCAAACTTTGTACTGCAACATGAAATATGCCCACTGCCATGTCATGTGATTGCTCAAAAGCTTGCTCAAATGCACACCTGATGCTGCTAGGTAGCTGGCCTTCAACTGAACAATATTCAGCATTTAACGTCTAAGGCCAGGATCACGCATGCATTAAAAAAATAGTCAGTTCACGGATCAGAACGAAATGAATCCGAACAGATGTGAACGGAACCAATATTAACCTAAAGATCCGTTCACATTGGTCTGTTAGAACAGATCCATTCTGCACGATCCACTGAACGGACCACAAATTTCCTGCTGAGCCCAGCGGAACGAAAACGGAAGCTAAGGCACTGCATTGAGGGGCAATGAGGGAACACATTTCTACACACTAGTGAAGAAATGGACTGTTCTAGCCAGCTAAATCCACTTTGGTGATGGGGGTCTGGGGGGAGGAGGGGGAGGAGGGGATATCGGGAAACAGAACGGAAGCAGCTAAAAGGCAACAGATCCGGTAATCGGAGTTTTCATGGCTCCGTTTGCCACGTCATTACCAGTGTGAACTGGGCATAAATGTTACGCAAAAACCATGTTTCAGAGGTTTGATGTAATTATTTAAGAGGGAGCAAAATTTCAGTAAAGGGTTTCAGTAAATTTTAAGAATTGGTCCAGGGTCAGGATACATCTGACGTCACAATGTCTTACAACAACAGGCACACTAAGATCCCTTGAGCCACACTGGCTACCACAACTCTGCTTAATATACATATGGCTCCATAATAGTACTCACTGGCCACTTTTGGAAGCTTTGCAGCATTCTCCTGATCCTGTCCAGATTCTTCAGGAGCTAAATTGTAAAATTGTACATTATTATTATTCAGTTGAGTTAAATATGAGATTAGATAAGATGACAGCAATCTGTTTTAGCAATGATACTTATGCCTTAAAGAGAACCCGAGGTGGGTTTGAAGAATATTATCTGCATACAGAGGCTGGATCTGCCTATACAGCCCAGCCTCTGTTGCTATCCCAAACCCCCCTAAGGTCCCCCTGCACTCTGCAATCCCTCATAAATCACAGCCACGCTGCTGACAAACAGCTTGTCAGAGCTGGCTGTGTTTATCTCTATAGTGTCAGTCTGCTGCTCTCCCCGCCTCCTGCAGAACTCCAGTCCCCGCCTGCATCCCTCCCCTCCCTGCTGATTGGAGGGAAGGGACGGGGGCAGGGACCGGAGCTATGCAGGAGGCGGGGGAGCAGCTGAGACTGACACTACAGATGTAAACAAAGCCTCACAGCACAGCTGTGATTTATGAGGGATTGCAGAGTGCAGGGGGACCTTAGTGGGGTTTGGGATAGCAACAGAGGCTGGGCTGTATAGGCAGATCCAGCCTCTGTATGCAGATAACATTCTTTAAACACACCTCGGGTTCTCTTTAAGCAATTAATAATTTCTGACAGGTCCAACCTGAAAACCGATTGATCAATTTTGTGCAGAAGTGATTGGAAAAATCGACCAGAAAAAGAACCGATCGAAAATCAGACCAGACCGATTGGAAAGCATCTATTTTACACGTCAATCTGACAGGACATTCCATGTTGTGTACCAAGCATTACTGACCCAATTTTACTAAGCTTTAAAATATTAGAAGCCCTATGGCTTTTATTGTGATCCTACTTTCTGGGTGGAACATGATCACTTCCAAGCCTGTCACACGATGCAGCTACTGCAGCCCTCTCTGCACATCACAAGTCACATTTACCCCGGTAAATGCATTAGGGGGCATAGCATCATGGGCAGGCTGTCTACATTATATATAACTGTATATAAAACATGCTCCTTCAGTGATGCATGGCAGGCAGGGCCGGAGCTACCATAGGAAAAAATAGGCAGTTGCCCCAGGGCCCCAGAGCCTGTAGGGGCCCCCAAGTTGTTCCTCCCCCATCTGAACTGTTGCTCCCCAGGGACACTGCAGAGTCTGTTAAGTTGGGGGAGGGTCAGCAGCCAGCTCAGGGTCCCAGGTGGGAAATTTGGCTGCAACAAAGGGCCTCCAATTACGCTTTTTGGTCAGGTGGTGTCAGTTGGGGGGCCCCCAGGCTAATCTTGCCCTAGGGCCCCATTGTTACTTGAACCGGCCCTGGTGGCAGGCACAGTTATTTCAGTCTGTGTACACATGCCCATATAAGCTGCGTTGAAATCCAAATGTACACAAATAATTGAGGGGGAAAAAAAGTTTGGCGAGCTCCCTAGAGATGTTAACCCCACTATCCAGCTATGCAGATAAATGGCCCTTTCAAATCACCCTTGTCGTGGTGTCATGGAACTATCATGGAGGTGCTTATGCACTGTCTGGCCACTCCCACAATAACCCAGGGTCAATCACTATGCAAATCAATGTCTACTCATGACCTGTTTTTTTTAGTTTGACTATCGAGCCCCCACCCCACTGTCCTTATCTGCCTCACTCCCACCAGTATATGAACGGAACCCTGGAATAAGCATGTTCTCATTTCCTGCCACAAATTCAAATAAACTGCTTGGGATTAAAGCAGTAGGATCAGCCATAATATGCCAGGGAAAAAAACACATATATAAGTGGATAAATACTTGGATCTACTTACATAACACATGTATTGTACTGTCCATATTTTAATTTCAGTGAATGTTATATAGTAAATGAAGAGAATTCTGTTCCTGGTGGGAACCATGTCTTTTGCCCACAGTTTAGGCTAAATCCTGATGTCATTTCTGCCCTTTACATTTTTTCTTTTCTCCTCTAATCGCTGAGTCCCCTCAGCCTTGCTTGTAAACACAAGTGAGCAGGGGATCGTGTTTCAGATAAGCAGCTAAGCAGGGAAATAAATGGAAGAGGACTACTAAAGGGCCAGTGCTCCTTAAGTATGTGATAACTCCAAATCATAACAGCACAAAATGTTTTTAAAGTTTTGAATTTAGGATTAGCATCTTTATCACTAAATATACTCAGACCAGATGCTGTTCAAATTTGATTTTTATAGTGACACTCCCACTTTAATGGGAACAGGGATGAGCAAAATCCTCACTGGCAAGTTCGCAAGATTTTCGTTGAACTTCAGATCAGCCTGCAAGAATCTCACAAATCAATTTCCCAAAGCTAGCATTAGCATTAAATTAGACAAAACATTTAATCAATTGTAAATCAAAGTGGAATCCATCGTAAAATAGACAAAATGTCTAATCGATTGTAAATCAAGTTGTGATCGATCGCAATAAAATTGTACTATCTTTTACAGAGAAAGAAAATGGAATTGCCCCATGTACTTCCTTACATGTGCCTAAGCCAGCTGCATGATGAACAGGTTTGCAAGAATCTCGCTGAGCGATTGGGGCCAATTCGCTGCAAGAAATTGTTTGTTTACTTAAAGGACACCTGAACTGATAGGGATATAGAGGCTGCCATATGTATTTCCTTTTAAACAATAAAAATTGCCTCGCTGTCCTGCTTATCCTCTGCCTCTAATGTTAAGTACACACTTGCGATAACGATCATTCTAAAGAACTGATAATAAACCTGTCGAATGAGGGAGGAATTATTGGAATGCCACGATGGAATAAGACAACTGTTATACACATATCACGATAGTTGTCAAGAAAAGGAACGTTAAAATGAGAAGTATGCGCACGCAAATGGATGTTACATGGGGTTACAATAGAGCATAGTTCATTTTAACCCCCTTGCCGTTCCATTTCTGACGGCAAGGGGGCAGCGCAGCACTTTTTTTTAAAAAAATTTTTTTTAAATCATGTAGCGAGCCCAGGGCTCGCTACATGATAGCCGCTGACAAGAGGCATCTCTCTACTCAATAAGCAGGAAATCCTGTTCAGAACGGGATTTCCTGCTGGGCTTCCCCGGTCGCCATGGCGACCGGGCGGGATGACGTCACCGACGTCATGGACGTCGTGACGTCAGAGGGAATCCCGATCCACCCCTCAGCGCTGCCTGGCACTGATTGGCCAGGCTGCGCAAGGGGTCTGGAGGGGGGGGGGGGCGGCGCGGTGGGTAGCGGCGAATTGGCGGCGATTGGAAAATGCACGCAGCTAGCAAAGTGCTAGCTGCGTGCAGTAAAAAAAAAAAATTTGAAAAATCGGCCCAGCGAGGCCGGAGAAATCCTTCTGTGCAGGTTACTCCGAGCTGAGCTCGGGATAACCGGCAAGAAGGTTAATACAAACTATAGTTTGTATAACAAATATTAACATTAGCAATAGAAGGATAATTATAAGTCGTGCTAAACAGGAAGTAGTAGAAATGTTATTTTCTGACGCATGTGTACATTCCCTTTGTAATGATCATTATCGGCAGAGAACTATACACACGTTTGTTTTGTAACGATTGTCATTCAATATGATCCCTCCTGGCGGATTTTTTCCCCTTGCCGATATCACTTGTCCGTCGTTGTATTTAATGATCGCTCTGTAAACTTCTTTAGCCGACTGTCAGCAGAGCGATCCTTAAGCTGCTGTTAGGAACGACCATAGTCACAAGTGTGTGCTTACCATAATACGCTTTTGGCTACAGACCCTGAACAAGCATGCAGATCAGGTGCTTTGGCTGAAGTCTAACTGGATTAGCTACATGCTGATTTAAGGTGTCTGATTCAGACACTACTGCAGCCAAAGTTCACCAGGGCTGCCAGACAGCTGATAGTGTTTAAAAGGAAATAAATATCGAAACCTCCATATCTTTCTCACTTCAGGTGTCCTTTGAGGTGACCTTGAGGTAGTTGTAATCATATCTTTCTTATAAAACCATTGCATTTAAACCAGCTTCGCTTGCTGGCAAATGGCGATCACTAAGTGGTTAATAATGGCATGATGTGACATCATAGATCCACATGCAAGAATGTTCAAGGTCTCTTTGTTTAAAATAAATATTGCAATAGGGATTTTCCAGTATCTATGTTCATTGCGGCTTTCGGAAACCACCCCCAATATTCTACAAACAATATAATAAAAACTTAATAAAATGTAATACATTTAAAAAACCATAATACATATTTACAAAACACTGGTGAACTACAGGAATTGAAACAGGAAGAAACTCCATTGGATATGCTTAAAGTGGACCCAAACCAAACATTTTTTTAATTCAAAATATTTAGTTGCACCACTCTGACACAAAGATAAATAAACACTCCTTCAAGCCTATGAGCATTTCAGTGCATGCTTTTCACCCTTCTCTTTTCATAGCTAGGGTTATACAGGTGGCAGCCATTACTTCTGAGATTAGTAGGAGGTTTTAGATCATGGGTGTGTTTGTCATCAGCTACCCTCCCTCACAGGGGCATTGTCTATTTAAAATCTCACACAAGCTCACCTCCCCTGTGACATCATCAATAGCAGCCTGTGTTTTGTTTTTATCTCCTCCACCAGTCTACCAGATTCTGTCCCAGCAATATGAAAGGAAGGGAGGGGTTCCTCCAATAAATGTAAAATATTTTATATTTGTCATCATGCAGCTGAAAAAAGGCTGCTATTTATTATTATCATTTAGAAAATAGATTTTATTTTTGAAATATTGTATTTTTAATTTAGATCCACTTTAATTCACATTACTGCTATCTGTGAATCAGCCTGATCCAAGCCAGATAAACATTCTCCTATACAGTTTGTTCTATATCTTTACTCTGAAAAAAGACAGGATTTCCATCAGTCACCTGACATGCACTGGTCCTCTAGTGCAGGTTCTTCAAAGAATTGAATGTTCATGACAGTATTACTTAGTTGTTCTGTTTCATCAACAGGCTCCTTTTTTCCATTCTGGCTTTCTGAAAGAATGAAGCACATAATCTGAATTTAATGCATGCATTATCCTTAAAGGACTTACGAGGTGAAAATAAACTTCGGAGAATAACAATTATATCTATCCTACTTCTCCTAAAAATGTATTTTTTACATATCCCACAGTTTTATTTTATATTTAAATCTAGTTTTTAAGTTTTTACTGTTTCATTGTCTCTGCTCAATGACACATTCATTGCAGTATGCCAGAGCTCAAATCTATGATTTATTGACCCCTTTTATCTCTTTCCTGCTCTTAAAAGCCATTTACTGACAGAAAAATGTTTTATGCCTGTAATTACTTATCAGTGAGGGTTATGCTATAGTCTGACCCAGTCCGACCCGGTCCCGACCCAGACAGAAACTGTCACTTTCATACCTGATGTTTAACTCTTTCAGGCAGAGAAAGAAAAAAAGGAACACAGCACAATTATTTGAGCGCTTGGCACTGTGCATACACATGTCTATCTCATCATGTCACATGTCACCTCGTAAGTCCTTTAACAATAAACAAAGCACCTATGCTGGAGAATATCCCCTTCCTTGCTTTCTGTCCCTATGGCACCAAGGGCTGGGATTAGAGCTCACTGTATCTCCATGGAAGGGAGGTACTGCTTGTCACCTGACTGCAGAATGCCAGAAACTGTTTGTTCAGCAGCCGTAACATGTAGTCCCCGATCCTCAATTCCCCTAAATCATAGGTGAGGAGTGTGATGCTGCTACAACAAAGGGATTATGCTTGAATGAAGGAGATAATTATGTGATCAAATAATCAGCAGAAACAATGGGTGTATGCACTAAACTGCATTAAAGGGACACTTAAGTCAAAAAAAAAAAATGAGTTTTACTCACCTGGGGCTTCCAATAGCCCCCTGCAGCTGTCCAGTGCCCTTGCCGTCTCCCTCCGATCCTCCTGGCCCTGCCGGCAGCCACTTCCTGTTTCGGTGACAGGAGCTGACAGGCTGGGGATACGAGTGATTCTTCGTGTTCCTGGCCACAATAGCGCCATCTATGCTGCTATAGCATATATCATATACCATATAGCAGCATAGAGGGTGCTAATGTGTCTGGGAACGCGAAGAATCACTCGCGTCCCCAGCCTGTCAGCTCCTGTCACCGAAACAGGAAGTGGCTGCCGGTGCGGCCAGGAGGATCGGAGGGAGACGGCGAGGGCACCGGACAGCTGCAGCGTGCTATTGGAAGCCCTAGGTGAGTAAAACTCGTTTTTTTTGTTTGACTTAAGTGTCCCTTTAAGTCTTATTGCCTAATGAGTAGACAATGCAACACACTCTATTAATCGCACGTAAGACTATTAATTCTGCTTTATGCAGTTTAGTGCATACACCCCTATGCGTTTAAAATAAAATATATGTTTCCTTTATTGATTACAGTAAATGAAAACTGCTGTTACTTTTTGAATGACTCTCATATGTTATATTTCGATACTGTGTTGTAGTCTGAGTTTAGAATGCAGAGATAGTTTTTTTTGGTTTATTAGGTTTACCATTAAACTCTTGCAGAAGGTAGTGATTGAAATCTACACCCTGTTTGGGAGCTATTATTCCTGCCAGGGCATAGGTTTCAATCACTATCACCGCGTGGTCCGCTTGCTCACATTGTTCGTGCTACTTTGTTGTCGCTGCAGCCCAATCGCTCTGCTGTCACAAAAAATTGGGCCTAGACTGCAATGCGCTTATGACTATAGTAGACATTACATTGTGAGCCCCCTTTGAGGGACAGTTAGTAACAAGACTATAAAGAGTGTAAAGCGCTGCAGAAGATGTCGGCACTATACTTAATAATAGTAATAATAATAATAATAATAGTAGGAAGTCTATATGACGCTGACAGTAAATATTACATAAGAGGATGCTCTAATCAAAGAGATGGAGATGCCTGGACAGGATTTATCGTAAGTAGAGCCAAGAGGTGGGTTACTTATCTAAGCATGCCTGCTGCCACTCTACTCTACATTTCAGTGGGAGCGCGTCCTTCCGGCCCACCTGAACTGGGGGCACTTTAGCTATCTATTCTGAGGGAGCTACCTATAGGGGGTAATTCTGGCTACCTATCCTGAAGGCCCTCTGGCTATCTATACTGAGGGGGATACTTATACGGGGGTATTTCTGGCTACCTATCCTGAGGTCCCTCTGGTTACCTATACTGAGGGGGTATAAGGAATCTGTCCATACCTGGTAAGGTTTCTGCCAAGACCCAGGCGGAATCCGTTTTTTCTGGCTCTCTGCGTTTGTTCCCCGCTGATGACACTGCTGCTGCTGTGTTGGCCGCACATTCTGATAGGTGGAGGGTGCGTTTCAAGTACGCCCTCCGCATATGTAAACAATAGTCAACTGACTCCGATCAGCTGACAGCTTGGTGTCAGCTGACATTAGAGCTGACACCTAGGTAGGGATTATTGATGTGTGATTGGATGTGCGGAGTGTGGCCGGCCACTGATTGGATGAAGAGTTGTATTTAAACTTGCAGAGTACTCCCAGTCATCGCCCGTGATAAGCATAGCTTTGGCTAGTTGCTGGGTGCTCACTCACTTTTTAAAGATTGCTGGATATTGACCTTGGTTTGTATTTGACTATCCTTGTCTCTTGTGATTAACCTCTGCTTGATTCCTGGAATTCCTTGACTGCTGCCTAGACTGACCTTTGCCTGTTACTGGAAACTCTTTGCCTGCTGCCTGGACTGATCTTGCCTGTTACTGGAAACTCTTGCCTGCTGCCTGGATCGACCTCTGCATGTTTACTGGATACATCTTGCATGCTACCTGAACTGGAGGATAAGTATACTCAAACTAATCCCTGTCAGTTATTGAACAACTTTGCATGCCAACTCATATGAATTATATCACATACTGCCTGAAACATAAATTGCCTGTTGAATAACTTTGCATGCAGACTTGCTTGAACTATATCATACCTGAATTATCCATTGCCTGAATCTAGCATTGCTTGATCCCTCTAATGATACCTGGAAACCTGCACTTGTCATCTCTGCTATTACTGATAAACAATGCTGATAGCCTCATCCATCTGAACCAAGGTAATAACCCTGTGTGATACTGATGAACTATTGAACTGTGTTACTAGCCTTATTAGGGTTATAAAAAGTTATTCCTCTCTACCTCAGTCTGTAAGCCTTGCACGTTAAGATCTGGGGGTAACCGTAGTCAGGAGACAAATAACGTGTCCAGTTCATGCGGGGGCTTGTCTATAGGTGAAGACGTGGGCTGGGCTCAGAGCCACGGTAATAGATTGGGACATAGAGACTGACTGGGGACATAACCTGTCAAGCCTTAGGCCCCGTTCACACTTGCGGTTTAGTAAAAACCGCACCGGATGTCCGGACCGTACCGTATCCGGACCGGACCTGATCCGTACGGTTCCTATCCGGATCCGGTCCGGATCCGGTCCGTTTGCATACGGTTTCCGTGCGGTGTGAACACGGTTGCGGTCCGGATCCGGTTTCTTAAGGAGATACATCCTTTTAATTACCTGGGGTCTGGGAGGTCAGCAGAAGGGTCTGGGGTCATTGTTGGAGACAGGTGGACGTGTGGAGACCATCCGTGGATACAGAGACTGCAGTTGGGACCATGGATCCAGGCATTTTTTACTCGTAAACCTGGGAATTCTCTCTGTTGTTCGCCTCCTTCAGACATATCAGACATGTTGCTGGCAAAAAGAGCTCCAGCATGAAATCGCTGCTGCCCCACTCTTCGCTGGGCCCATGTGGTCCCCATCCAAAATGCATAGGAAATGGGGTAGAACGTCCGGTTTTTGTAGCCAGTGTGTTGTGCGCTCTCCGGCTCTCATTGCTTTGTATTGGCCGGATGGTGCAGTCCGGCTCCGCTCCGGATACGGCTGCCGGAGGAGCCGGACCAAAAAATAGCGCATGTTGGAACGGACGCCGGAGTCTGGATCCGGCCCGGATCCGGTCCGGCTCCGGTCCGGCAGAACGGACGCATGTGAACGGACGCATAGGCTTTCATTGCCATGCCGTGCGTCCGTTCCGTCCGTTCTGAAAGCGGTCCGGCTCCGGCACGGCGATTCCGGACGGCCACCGCTAATGTGAACCGGGCCTTACAGTATCACGGGTCCAAAATCCCCAAAACATGCAAGATGGACGCTAACGGGGGGCATTCTCAAATATAAATTCTCTGTGAACTGGTTGCTCAGTTGCGTATATCTGTGGAAGAAGTTCAGAGGAACTATACTCAAATTCAGCAACAACTCAATCATCTTGTACCCACTCCTGCTCCTGCCTCTGCAAATAATATTCAAGCCAATGAGACTGCTTCATCTTCTGCTCATGTATGTTTTACTCTTGTTCCTGAACCCAAACTACCTCTGCCTGAGAGGTTTTCCAGAGACAGAGCTAAGTTCAGGTTATTCGGAAGTGCTTGTTATTTACATTTTTTTTTTATGCCTAAGACATTTGCTAATGAAAATACTCGAGTTGGGGCAATTATTTCTTTGTTACAAGGCGAACCTCAGGCCTGGGCACAATACGTTTATTAGAACAACAACATCCTGCTCTTGCCAATACTACTACTTTCTTGGAAGCATTATTGGAAATATATTAAGTGGACAGGTGTTTCCTCTTAAATCTGAACGCATCATGTTATCCATTTCAGTTATATATGGAGAAAAAGTCCACAATTGTCTTGCTTTGGTTAATTGTGGGGCTGTGAGAAATTTCATGGATAGATCTTTAGACCAACAATTACACATTCTTACTGTTGCAGTATCAGAAACTGTTTGTATTACTGCTATTGACGGTTCTACTTTACAGAAGGGTCAATCTTTGTCCTCACCTTCTGAAGTTACTATGCAAGTAGGATCTATGCATATAGAAAGTTTGAAATTCTATTGTTTTGATATGCCTTCCTATGCAGTAGTGTTAGGTATGCCTTGGCTCAAATAGCATAATCCTGTGTTTGATTGGCAGTCAGGTCAATTGTTGAAATGGTCTGCACACTGTGAGGATTCTTGTCTGAAGAAAATCGCTATTGCTCAGACCAGTTTTGGGCTTGGGGAATTACCCACTGTATATCAAAATATTGCTGATATTTTTTCTCCACAGGTTACCGATAACAATAGAGTTTTTGCAAATATCAAGGCCAATGCATTGTCTTGCCTGTTTTAAAAAAGAGGTCTATAGTAGTGAACATGTTCCTTTGATTCCTAGGAGATGTATTGTTGCTGCTGGGGGGTTGTCTCCTGATCTATGCTCTCAGTTGTCTAAAGCTCAAGATCAGGCATCATAAGAAAAGCCACCAGAAAAACTCTTTGTTCCTCGTAATCTGAGACGCCAAGTTCTAAAACAATTTCATGAAGTTAAGTTGGTGGGTTATCCTGGGGAAAAGAGAACAATAGGTAGTCCCCGACTTACGAACGACCCGCTAATACCAATGGTTTGTATTCTGTGTTTCCATGGGAACAAGCCAAAAAGAAAAAAAAATTAATTGGACTTGTAGTTTTTGAGAAAATTGATTTTAAGAAAATCAAAGAAAAAATGGCTTTTAAACTTGTATAAGCAGGTACAGAGGGCATATATGACACAGAGGGGGACACTGGAGGCACAGAGGAGGTACAGGGGACAGGGATGGCATAGTGTTTTCCGACTTAAAGTGGATCCGAGGTGAACTTTTACTCATTGCATAATTGTGTTCCTTACATATAGTTTATAGGGCATTCCTCAAGCCAAATACTTGTTTTGTTTTGTTTTAGTACCCTAATTTCCTATAAACTAAATAAGCCACACCCACAGCTTCTCCAGAGTGCATTGGCGCTTGCAAGGGATTGTGGGATTTCAGTCTGGGCAGGTGAAAAAGGTGTTACTAGCTATAGATTTCAGAGGCAGAGTTTTCACAATCTGAGAGCTGCAGTGCAGATACAGATCAGTTGCCTGTGTAATGGAGGAGATAAGAGTGGAGTTTTCACAGAATATGCAGATTAGCATGCCTAGATACAGATAAGCTTGCCTGTGTGTGTGATTGTGTAATAGTGACAAGCAGAAAACATGTCTGCTCCAATTGTATCACAGGAAAAAATATTAATATACTGTTGAAGCTGTTTGAAGATAGATTTGCTGTGTAAACTATCTAAACTTTAGATAAGATATATAGACAAGTCACTTGTTATATTTAGTTTTTCATCTCGGATCCGCTTTAAGAACAGATTCAGGTTAAAGGGACTCCGATCGCAAAAATAGCGAAAACTAAAAGGCATAGGGCTGTGGTTTATATATCATTGGAAAGAGGAGAAAGAGAGCTTTAAAATGATATGCATCTTTCCATAGTTTCTGCACTGCTCGGAGTCCCTTTAAGAATGAACCTAAAGTCCATATCTCGTTCGTTAACTGGGGACTACTTGTATTGATTTGTTGAAAAGATATGTTTGGTGGCCTTCCTTGAGTAAAGATGCTGTGGCATTTATTAAAGGGACTCTGAGCAGTGCAGAAACTATTGAAAGATGCATATCATTTTAAAGCTCTTTTTTTCCTCTTCCCAATGATATATAAACCGCCGCCCTACGCCTTTTAGTTTTCTCTATTTTCGTGATTGAAATTGCCGCGGCAGCGATTTCAATTGCGAAAATTGAGAAAACTAAAAGGCGTAGGACGACGATTTAGGTGTCGCTAGAAAGAGGAGAAAGAGAGCTTTAAAATGATATCCATCTTTCCATAGTAACATTGTATTACACAGGGCGACTTTTTCCTAAAGTCAGCAGCTCCATGCTGAATGGAGCTGCTGACACTGGGGAAAGTGTCGTTCTGTGTAATACAATGTAACTATGGAAAGATGGATATCATTTTAAAGCTCTCTTTCTCCTCTTTCTGGCGACACCTAAATCGTCGTCCTACGCCTTTTAGTTTTCTCTATTTTCGCAATTGAAATCGCGGCCGCGGCAATTTCAATCGCGAAAATAGCAAAAACTAAAAGGCGTAGGGTGGCGGTTTATATATAATTGGAAAGAGGAGAAAGAGAGCTTTAAAATGATATGCATCTTTCCATAGTTTCTGCACTGCTCGGAGTCCCTTTAAGTCTTGTGCTGTCTGTGCTCGCAGGAAGGCTCTGCCTACTGCTCAATGGTCTAGTTCTATGAGAAGCATTGATTTATTTCATGTTTCCCTGTTGAAATCTGCTGCTAATTATCATCCAGATACTTCTTCTCTACCCATTAAAATGATGGGTAAAATGGTGGGGCGAAGGAGACTGATTAGGGACATAACCTGTCAAGCCTTACAGGGGGATACTTCTGGCTACTTATACGGGGGTAATCTCTTGCTACCTATACTGGCGGGCACTACTTCTAGTTACATATACTGGTGGGGGAGCCTTTGGCTACATATCTGGGAGGTTTAAAATGTCTTTAAATTTAAAAATCACCTTTTACTTCACCCTTCCAAAGCTGTAGGAGTTCGATGTGACCATATCGTTCCATAGCAATAATGAACTGCTTTGCCCAGTCTTCATCAGATCGGAGAAGGCAGTCAACAAATTTATTAGCTCCAGCAACATCTCCTTTAAGGTCTGTTTCCTGAATCCACAAACATAAAATGCGTCTGTTAACCTTAATATGATTGATTGCAGTAGGACTACAAGCAAATTATGAATAATTCTTTCAAACTTGGATGACAACTATATTACAGGAAAAACAATCTGAGCTCCAGGATCTTTGTAGATTTGCAAAAATGGAGGACCAATAGCGATGTCTTAGTATAGTACTACCAATTGGTTCAAAGGTAGGCACAGAGGAGAACATCACAACAGTAATCGCGGCAAGATGTTATGAGGGCATGTACTGTACAAGCAATTTAGATGTACCGTAGATAAAACCTGAACTGAGAAAAAAAAGTGTAATATACCCACCTAAGAAGAGAGAAGGCTCTGGCTCCCATAGATAGAGCCTTTCCAATCCTCTCTCTGTCCCCTTGTTCCACCAGCAGGTCCCTCAGCTAAGTTGTACAACTAGAATGGTGGAATACACCTTCAGGACTTCTTGTAAGGCTTCGAAAGCAATTGCGTCCTCAAGTATTTACTTAGACTAGCAGAACCGTACTGCACATGTGTGAGTCCAGGCTTGTGCATGCACAATACGTATGCGCCCGTCTTCAGAAGCACTGAGGGACACGAGTGCTTACAAAGCCTTCTGCAGACACAGCCGGAACGACAGGACGGAGAGAAGACTGGGAAGGCTCCATGAGATCCAGAGCCCTCACTCTTCTTAGGTCTACCGCATCTACCGTAATTTTCAAAATATGACGCACTTTTTCTCCCCGAAAAAATTTGGAGAGAAAAGTAAGTGCATCTTTTATTCCAAAGATACAGAAAAATCAATGCAGAGTGCGCAGGGAAGCTACCGCTATAATATACTTTACCTGCATCTGCCACCGCGATTCTCTCCCTCTGGCTCCAGATCCTGCATCTTCCACGATCCTCTAGTGCATCGCCCTCTCCAATCCTCCCCTCCTGGCTGGGTAATGTCATGCATGACCCCGGTGCATGTGCACCGTTAGTGTACTGGAGCCAGCGGTATGGAGGACCCGGCTGTTCTGTATAGCGGGAGGTGTCCCGTGTCCCTGCCTACCGCTGCCACTGAGGAGGAGCGCACTGCTAGGAGTGGAGAATCAGAGAGGGTGATGCAGGAGAGGATCACAGAAGATGCAGGATCCAGAGCCAGGGGGAGAGGATCACGGCGGCAAGAGCAAGTATAGTATGAAAGTGTAATGTAGTGCAGTGTAGTTTAGTTAAGTGCTGTGATGTGTAGTTTAGTTAATTGTAGTGTAGTGTAGTGTAGTTTAGTGTAATTTAGTTTAAAGAGTAACTGTCAGGCTGCAAAAGCTAATTTAAACCTCTATTCTCCTGTGTTAAACAGTTTAGAAGGAAGCCAAAAAGGCAATACTGAAGTTAAAAATCTCTCTTACTTTGATGTGTGCTGAACAGCAAGGCTGGTTATTCCCAAGCTCCTAAGGAGGCCGGCAAGACGCATAACAGATACTGCAAAGCATTCTGGGGCTGCCTCTTCTCCCCACTGCACTACCTTGGGTCATCTACTTCATTTCCCTATCAAGCCCTAAGGCTGCTTTCACAGTGAGAAGTTACAGGCTCATGTTACAGCAGCTTGTAACAGCAGCCTAAACTCACAGCACTGAAAAATCACAGGGCACATGTTCCGTTACAGTATACTGCATGAGTCTGCTATTGTTCCTAGCCACATGGCTAATTAATATTCACTGCACAGTAGTGTTGTCCATAAGGGCCCTTTTCCACCTGCAGTCGCTAGCGTTCACGCTGAACGCTAGCGATTGCTGAATCGCAAAACCGGCGATTCCCCGACGCTCGCGGCCGCGATTTTGCTATGCTATGCACTGCATAGCAAAATCGCGGCAAATATCGCTTCGCCGCGCGTTCGCGTTCCCGTCAAAAGCGAATCGCGGTAGTGGAAATGACCTACCGCGATTCCTATGTTAAAAAGCAAACCATAGCGATTGTAAAATCGCTAGCGGTTTGCGTTTTTGCGATTCAGCCAGCGCAAACGCGCTGGTGGAATAGGGCCTTTAGGATCTTTTTTGTGAGTCGAATCATCAGGAAGCAGGGAGGATATGACATCACAATTGGCTTCATAGGAGACAGACAAACATGGAACCTGCCATGAGCTGTCAGGAGCATCATTCTCTGCAAATACTATATAAAAATTCTGTGAAATCCAAACGTGGACAGTGAAATGCATATGTAATGTAAGTACAGCCAATATTTAGCTACTGATATATTGTTTTTTTTTTCTCTGAGACCTTATACCTAACAGCTCCTCTTTAAGTGTAGTGTAGCGTATTGCAGTGTACCTTAGTTGGTAGGGCAGCAGGGATAAGTGTAGTGTAGTGTAACTGGTAGGAGCAACAGGGATTAGTGTAGTGCAGCTGGGCAGTGTAGTGTAGATAGAGTAGTTTAGTGACAGTTTTTTGGGTGTAAAAATGTCCATAAGACACCCCTGCAGTATAGACACACCTAGGTTGTTGTTTTTTTCCTGATTTTTGCCCTCTAAACCTAAGTGTGTTTCATAAGCCAGAGCAGCTTATATTCCGAAAAATACAGTCTCTTTTTAAATAAGTATGGCTCAGCTCAAGGAGGACAACATGCCCAGATAATGCCTTTGCTTGAGGTCACTGTCCGCCAAGCTAATTTCTATATGTCTTTGTAACCGAAGCTATTGCGAACTTCAAGCTTCACCTGAGCTGTATTATTATCCTTCCTTTTATTCCTGGTGTTCACACTATATTTTTAGGTTAAACTTTAGTAAATTGCATTTCAAAGGAAGACTGAGCAGCGCTCCCTGTAACTTTGCAAAACAGACAGTTGAGAAAGTCATTTTATAAAGTACCTGTTTAATCTCCTCAATTTCTCTTGCCCGCAGATATTCCTCAAAATCGTCAACCACTTCCTTGGGTTTGATGTTATAAACTACAGTAGCTCTGATAAATTGCAGGCGGCTCTTTGTTTCCTGCAGTTGTTTAATTTTTTGAAAATCTGTTTTCTGAAGCGCCTCAGAAAGTCCTTTATACTCTAAAATAAAAATAAAAAAAACAAAAACATATCCAAAGCTTTAACAAATGTGGTAAAATGATATTATGACTCATCAGAGTTTGCAAAATCGTTGTTAAAGAGAACCTAAACTGAGAGGGATATGGATGTTTCTTTTTAAACAATACCAGTTGCCTGGCAGTCCTGCTGATCAATTTGCTGCAGTAGTATCTGGATCTCACACCTGAAACAAGCATGCAGCTAATCCAGTCTGACTTCAGTCACAGCACCTGATCTGCATGCTTGTTGAGGGGCTGTGGCTATAAGTATTAGAGACAAAGGATCAGCAGGAGAGTCGGGCAACTGGCATTATTTCAATAGGAGAAATCCATATCCTTCTCAGTTTAGGTTCCCTTTAACTTCTGCACAACCAGCTAAAAATGAATACAAGGATCATGACAGATGTGGTCAAGTACTATATGTGGGTTGGCTTCAGTCAGTGGATTATATATGGACCTCAATGTAAGGCTGACATGACATTGGCCTCAATTCACTAAGATCATGCTGGTGACAATAAGGCTAGTGAAAACTTATCACCATACATCTATCGGTATTTTAAGTGTTAATACACTAAATCTGAGCCTCATCTAAGTCACAGCAATATACAATCACAGTCTGCTTAAACTAATACCACACAAATAATTCAATGTTTCCATGTTTTTATTGAACATACCATGTAAACATTCACTGTGCTGGTGGAAAAGGTATGTGAACACCTAGACTAATGACATCTCCAAGAGCTAATTGGGGTGAGGTGTTAGCCAGCTGGAGTCCAATCAAAGAGATTAGATAGAAGGTGTTGGTTACCGCTACTCTGCCCTATAAAACACACACACCAGTTTTGGGTTTGCTTTTCCCAATAAGCATTGCCTGATGTGAATGATGCCTCACACAAAACAGCTCTCAGAAGACCTACGATTAAAAATGGTTGACTTGCATAAAGCTGGAAAGGGTTATAAAAGTATCTCCAAAAGCCTTGCTGTTCATATCAATGGAGAAAGTTCAGCACTGCTGCTACTCTCCCTAGGAGTGGCCGTCCTGTAAAGATGACTGCAAGAGCACAGCTCAGAATGCTCAATGAGGTAAAGAAGAATCCTAGAGTGTCAGCTAAAGAAAGTTCATTATTTTCTGTAATGTACTGATAAACATTAGACTTTCATTTATTTTAGATTCATTACACACAACTGAAGTAGTTCACGCCTTTTATTGTTTTAATATTGATGATTTTGGCATACAGCTCATGAAAACCCAAAATTCCTATCTCAAAAAATGAGCATATCATGAAAGGGTTCTCTAAACGGGTTATTAACCTAATCATCTGAATCAACTAATTAACTCTAAACACCTGCAAAACATTCCTGAGGCTTTTAAAAAATCCCAGCCTGGTTTATTACTCAAAACTGCAATCATGGGTAAGACTGCCGACCTGACTGCTGTCCAGAAGGCCATCATTGACACCCTCAAGCAAGAGGGTAAGACACAGAAAGAAATTTCTGAACGAATCGGCTGTTCCCAGAGTGCTGTATCAAGGCACCTCAGTGGGAAGTCTGTGGGAAGGAAAAAGTGTGGCAGAAAACGCTGCACAACCAGAAGAGGTGACCGGACCCTGAGGAAGATTGTGGAAAAGGGCCGATTTCAGACCTTGGGGGACCTGCGGAAGCAGTGGACTGAGAAACATCCAGAGCCACCGTGTACAGCCGTGTGCAGGAAATGGGCTACAGGTGCCGCATTCCCCAGGTCAAGCCACTTTTGAACCAGAAACAGCGGCAGAAGCACCTGACCTGGGCTACAGAGAAGCAGCACTGGACTGTTGCTCAGCGGTCCAAAGTACTTTTTCCTGGATGAAAGCAACTTTTGCATGTCATTCGGAAATCAAGGTGCCAGAGTCTGGAGGAAGACTGGGGAGAGGGAAATGCCAAAGTGCCTGAAGTCCAGTGTCAAGTACCCACAGTCAGTGGGTCACTTCATGCTTCCATCTGCTGAAAAGCTTTATGGTGATGATTTCATTTTTCAGCACGACCTGGCACCTGCTCACAGTGCCAAAACCACTGGTAAATGGTTTACTGACCATGGTATTACTGTGCTTAATTGGCCTGCCAACTCTCCTGACCTGAACCCCATAGAGAATCTGTGGGATATTGTGAAGAGAAAGTTGAGAGACGCAAGACCCAACACTCTGGATGAGCTTAAGGCCGCTATTGAAGCACCCTGGGCCTCCATAACACCTGAGCAGTGCCACAGGCAGATTGCCTCCACGCCACGCCGCATTGAGGCAGTCATTTCTGCAAAAGGATTCCCGACCAAGTATTGAGTGCATAACTCAACATAATTATTTGAAGGTTGACTTTTTTTTGTTTTAAAAACACTTTTCTTTTATTGGTTGGATGAAATATGCTAATTTTTTGAGATAGGAATTTTGGGTTTTCATGAGCTGTATGCCAAAATCATCAATATTAAAACAATAAAAGGCTTGAACTACTTCAGTTGTGTGTAATGAATCTAAAATATATATAAGTCTAATGTTTATCAGTACATTACAGAAAATAATGAGCTTTATCACAATATGCAAATTTTTTGAGAAGGACCTATATATGCATGGTGTCTCTCTCTCTCTCTCTGTGTGCCTGCTGTGTACATTTCTCTATACAAAGTCCCCTTCTGCATAACCCAGTAAAAAAATAAAAGCAGACAGCTCTGAATCCTGCACTTCACATTGCAGTCTGTAGTAACAGTCCACTTAAAGAGAACCCGAGGTGGGTTCTAACAATGCTATTAGCATACAGAGGCTGGGTCTGCATATACTGCCCAGTCTCTGTTGCTGTACCGATCCCCCTAAGCCCCCCCCCCCCCCCCCACGTTCTGCTATCCCCACATAAATCATCAGCTGAGCTGTCGACACGCAGCGTGTTGCAGACGGCTGTTTATCTCTGCATCTGTCAGTCTCGCCGCTCCCCCGCCTCCTCCATAGCTCCAGTCCCCACCCGCATCCCTTCCCTCCTAGCTGTCGACTAGGGATGCTCATTCGGATTCCGCGGAAATGCAATTTCTGAAATTCCGATCGGAAATTGCATTTCTGCATCAGAATGCAGAAATCGGTAATGCAAGTGCGGTAGGCGGATTTCCGCTGGAAATCGCGGAAATTTCCACCGGAAATCGCGGAAATTCCACCAGACTTTAACCCTGAAAATTTGGTGTTTCTAGGACTTAAGGGGGCTTTGCTATTAACCGATAAAGCCGGCGGATTTTTACTGTAATGTAAAATGCAGAAAATCTGCATCTGCCTATTTTCTGCATTTACATTACAGTAAAAATCTGCTGACTTTAGCGGTTAATAGCAAAGCCCCTGTATGTCCTAGAAACACCATTTTTCAGGGTTTATTAAAAAGAATCTTCTGAACAAGATGCAAAAAAAAGTTTTCAAAAAGACCTTATAGTTTTTGAGAAAATCGATGTTAAACTCAGGTGGAATTTCCACGATTTCCGGCGGAAATTCTGCATTGGAATGCGGAAATTGGTAGCGGAAAGCGGAATCGGTAATTGGCAATGGCGGAATGCGGATTTACCACGGAATCGGAAATTGGCATTTCGACCATCCTTACTGTCGACAGCTCGGCTGATGATTTATGGGGGCATAGCAGAGCGCAAGGGGGGGGGGGGGGGAGGCTTAGGGGGGATTGGTATAGCAACAGAGGCTGGGAAGTATATGCAGACCCAGCCTCTGTATGCTAATAGCATTGTTAGAACCGACCTCGGGTTCTCTTTAAGGACGTCTCAGACTCAAAATTTGAAGATTTTCGCGACAGTTCCTCTTTAATATCAGTGGTATGCAAACGATTTGAGTGCTTCCTGTGATGTGATGTGATGTGACAAAAAGCGAAGTTGTGGTCAATGGATTATATTCAAAATGGGAGACTGTTATCAGTGGGGTCTTATAGAAGTTGATACTAGGTCTAGTACTGTTCAATCTACTTATTAATGACCTCGTACACAGGTATCAAATTTAAGGCCTGCTGGCCGAATGCAGCCCTCCATGCCATTTTATGTAGCCCTCAAAAGTTTGTTCATCTCTTTGAACTTTGTTCATCTCTTCATGGGGGGATTATCAGGGATTTATTTATTTTCAAAAGCACTTAGTGAATGGCAGTTGCTCTGTCTAACTGCCTAAAAACTGTGTAATGTGTGTAATGAGCAGGGAAGCTGGCCAGCATCATTGTTTAAACCCTTTTAGGGAATATCTTCATAAAGATTCAAAGCCTTGCTAAGAATCCCCTATGAAGAGATGGACTAGTCCAAAACCTGTCGCTCCTGTCAGATTTCTACTACCTACTGTAAGTGACAGCAACATAGGAGAAAAGTAATTTATGGCTCATTTTCCTCTGGAAAAAACGTACTTCTTATTTGTCTATGTTTGCACATATTTGAAATGTTAAAATTTTTCGCCATAGTGCCCTTTAATAAACAACTTGGCCGTCGACTTTAGATTATGGCCCCTTATGGGATTGACTGACCTAGTAGATGAAGTAGAAAGTAATGTTGCTATTTTGCCAATGATACAAATTTGTGCAGGAAGATTGTGACATGCTGCAGAGGGAGGATAGCTATATATTGACACGTAAATGGTAGATGCAATTCAATGTTGAAAAATGTAAAGTCATGCATCTTTGTTGTATCAATGGTCTAGCTAGACACCATACAAAATAAATTAGGTATAGAAGGGGGCATCAGATTTGAGGTATTTAGTACTGGTTGAAAACAAGATAAATATTAATATTTGATGCTAAGCAGCTGCAGCTAAAGCAAATACAATTTTGGGATGCATTACAAGGGAACTTAAAACATGGGATTCTAGCATGATACTGAACCTGTTTAGCTTCCTTGTAAGGTTGCATCTGGAATGAATATGGAATAGAGTTCTGGGCACCGCATAATAGGAGGGACATTGCAGTTTTGGAGCAGGTGCAGAGACAAGCAACAAAATTGATCAGAGGGATGGGAGGTCTCACCAGGAAAGGTTAGATAAACTGGGCTTATTTAGTCTGGAGATGCCTTAAGCCCCATATACACACGCTCAACAGCCGTCTTTTATGCTTTCACAACTTTTGTTGTGAAACAAATTGAAACACCTAAACAAAGTATTTTGCTATTGTTCAAAGAGCTGATAAGACTGATAAGAAGTCAATCCAAAGCCCCAAAAACACTCAATAGCGGTCTTTTAAGCTAGCCATACACTGGCCCGATTTCCTGCCGATCGACAGCAGATTCGATCACTGGGATCGAATTTGCTGTCAAATAGTTTGCGCTAAACGCACCTGACCGATTGATTTCCTCCTGATATCAATCGGTCCGTCGATCGCGCCGTGCGAGAAATTACCGATCGCCGGCGGGTAGGGAGCGCGTCGCTTGCGGCGTACGATTCAGGGCCTTTCGACGCAGGTATACATTACCTGAGGCTGGCTCCCGGGCATCCCGTCCATCAATGCTCCCGTCATGTGGCACCTCCGGCATCCTCGCATAACTTCCGCTGTCACGCTAGTAACAGCGGAAGTACAAATAGAGGGCGCTCTATTTGAACTTCCGCTGTCACTGGTGTGATAGCGTAAGTTATATGCGGATGCCGGAGGTGCCACATGACAGGGACATCACGCCCGGGAGCCAGCCTCAGGTAATGCATGCCGGGGGGGGGCAGGCGGCAGCTCAGCAGATGGTGAATCGGTTTCAGGCTGAAATCGATTCACAATCTGTTTGCAGTAAAGGCAGTCATACGATCCCTATCTGATCAGATTCACTCAGAGAGGGATCTGTCTGTTGGTCGATCTGATGGCAAATCGACCAGTGTATGGCTACCTTTAAGGTCCGTACACACGCCGGACTGCAGGAAACGATGGGTCCGTCGTCACCTCCTGCTGGGCGTGTTTTCAGCAGACAGTCCGGCGTGTATACAGTCTGTCGGCAGACTGATATGGCTGTTTCTGAGCGATCCGCCGGGCGGATCGCTCAGAAACAGCCGTATCAGTCTGCAGACAGACTGTACACACGCCGGACTGTCGCTGGAACGCCCGCCCAGCGGGAGGTGCAGTCCGGCGTGTGTACGGACCTTAAAGGCAGCCATACACTGGTCGATGTGCCATCAGATCGACCAGCTGACAGATCCCTATCTGATCGAATCTGATCAGAGAGGGATCGTATGGCTGCCTTTCCTGCAAACAGATTGTGAATCGATTTCAGCCTGAAACCGATCACAATCTGTTGTGGTGGTGCTACCGCCGCTCCCCCCGCCGGTATACATTACCTGAGGCTGGCTCCCGGGCGTGATGTCCCCGTCATGTGGCACCTCCGGCTCCGGCATCCGCATAGAACTTAAGCTATCACACCAGTGACAGCGGAAGTTCAAATAGAGCGCCCTCTAGTTGTACTTCCGCTGTCACTGGCATGACAGCGGAAGTTATGCGAGGATGCCGGAGGCGCCATGACAGGAGCAGTGACGGACGGGATGCCCGGGAGCCAGCCTCAGGTAATGTATACCTGATCGGATCGGCCGCCGCTAGCGACGCGCTCCCTACCCGCGGGCGATCGAGGGTAATTTCCCGCACGGCGCGATCGACGGACCGATCCGATTTCGGGAGGAAATCGGATCGGCGGGTGCGTGTTGCGCGAACGATTGGCAGCAGATTCGATCCCAGTGATCGAATCTGCTGTCGAAACTGCCGCAAATCGGGCCAGTGTATGGCCACCTTAAGGCTCTCACAACATTTCTTGTGAAACACCTAAAAAAAATCTCTTGCTATTGTTCAAGCAGCTGATAAGACTGATAAGAAGTCAATCCAAATGTTAAATTGACTTCTTATCAGTCTTATAATAGCAAGATATTTTTTTTTAGGTGTTTCACAAGAAAAGTCCGCTGTTGATTGTGTGTAGGGGGCTCAACAGTTGGATTTACTTCTTATCAGTCTTATCAGCTTTTTGAACAATAGCAATAGACTTTTTTTTAGTTATTTCAATTTGTTTCACAACAAAAGTGTTTTGACAATTGTGCTGCATAAAATACCGCTGTTAACCGTGTGTATCAAATTAACAGGTATAAATACATCAAAGGGCAATATAACAGCTTGGCAGATGAGCTTTTTGTCCCCAGGCTTGTGCAAAGGAAAATGGGACACGATCTGTATATAGAGGAAAAAAGATTTTTCCACCTATTGAGAAAGGAGTTCTTTACAGTAAGAGTGGTCAATATATAATGTGAATATATTACCACAGGAAGTAGTTATGGCAAATTATTTATCTGTAGTTAAAGGGGGCTTGGATGCTTTCTTTGCACTGAAAGACATCCATGGCTATAATTTCTAGGTAATTCCCAGTAGTGTTGATGCAGGGATTTTATCTGATCGCCATCTGGCATTTTTCCTTTTTAGGGCTAATTAGTCCATGCATTGTAAAAGTGCCCATACATCTAGCCATGATGGGCAGATTTGACCAAGAGACAAATCCCTCGTTAATCGAATCTGATTAGAGAGAGAGATTGATCGGCTGCCCATACACCGCAGATTGATTCCCGATTAATTGCATGCTGAATTCGAGACAGAATCTGCCTTGTGATGCCGCATCCATCACCTTGCCGCTGTCCCCTAATGTTCAAGGCGCCCCTGGTGCCCAGTGCACTATGCATTACCTGTTCATGTCCACCGCTGGCACCGGGCTCTGTCCATACACATTGCTCACGTGGTTGCCAGAGTAATGGGGGTGCGTGTTGACAACACACACGCACCCATGTGTAAGCTGGCAAAAACGTGGGGCACATGTATGGACGGAGGATGGAGCCTGGACCCAACGGCGGACAAAGACAGGTAATGTATAGTGCACTGGGCTTCGGGGGGCACATTGAACCTTGGGGGGACAGCGTCGGGGGTTTCATCACTCATTCCGATTCCGCTTGCCATTAGCGCTGTGCACCCGACTGACCACGATGGCCCAACATCTTGCAGCATGTCCAATCGACGTGCTCGGCCTGAAATTGGTTGCATCGTCGATCGGGCATGCACTTGGCAGCGCCGATTTTCATCCGAAAATGGTCGATTGGTCGCCAAGTCGCTAGACCTTCCTTTGGATCAACTAGGACATGTAAGGGTGCAGGCTAGTGTTAGTGTTCTGCTAGTACAATACTTTCTCTTTGAACTCGATGAATGAATGTTTTTCTTTTTTCAGCCCAACTAACTATGTAACCTTTTGTTTTGTCCTGCTTAGTCAAAAAGTAAATGGCATTCCATATATGATTTACTAACCGTAATGAATGTTATAAGTTCATTAGCCCTTTAAAAGTAGATACAAAAATGAAAAACCTGCTGCTCGTAGACTGTCTATGAATCCTTGGTACCATCCTTCATCTTCTAAATCTAGTAGTTTCTTCATGAACAATTCTGCAGCAGAAGAAGGTCCTTTTCCCTCCTCCTCAGCTTTAATTCGTTCAATGGCAGCTTCCAGGAAACAAAATAAAAACAAACTATACATTAGTATGCAGACCGACACTGCTTCGATCTTTCTCTGTACAGAAGCAAGAACTGTAAAAATACAGCAAAAGACAAATAAAGGTGAGATGTCTCCATGCTTCAACACCTATGACACTCATATTCTGAATATATGGACATACAAACTGATTAGATTTTTTTTTTTTTTTTTTTTTTTACAGAAAACACATAATTTATGGAATGTTTATTAAACTGTGTAAAGTTCTTCAGCCATAGACTGGGTGACTTCAACATTTCTGCGCACTCTTACTCTCTGTAGTATAGCACATATTACTGTATTTTCATGCAATGGCCTTTGATGATGGAAAACGTGCAAAGAGCACATTCTGTCAAATATGAATATGGCACAACCTTATTTTTATACTGTACATTACACGGCACTCAAACATTTTTAAACATTTCCTGCAACTCATAACAGAGGACAGTGAACACTTTACATCACTGACTAACCTTCAGTTGGCTTGGCAGTGAGTTTAATCGGAACCAAGTGGCACTTTTCTTTTTTTTTGCAATTTCTTCTGGTTTCTAATAGCTATAGGAGCTGCCATGCCCCCCCCCCCCCTTCTAGCTGCATATATTTATCCAGGGAAGGTGTGAAGATAGCATCTGTGTCTTCTGTACACTTTTTGAAGCACAGTGTCCTATCTCCCCACCCCTCTCCTAATGAACGTTTTAGTTTGTTAATGATTGCAATAAAATAATTACATCAGTCCTTATTGGCCTGAAATGTTTGCATTCGGACAGGGTTCGGGAAGCGGGGTAACACAATCCTCTACTAAACTTTTAAATGTGAAAAGAAGAAGGAAAATATACATTTTTTTTTATTAATGAGGTACATAGTTAGCATGCATTTTTAATGTGCTATTGAGGTGCCCTGGGAGCTATAAATGGTGCTCGGTTTACTTTAATGGACAATTATGCCACCAATATGTTTATAGATTGAGCAGCAGGAGGTGGGGCCTGCACAATGATGTTTCGCCCCCACAGTGCATGCACGTCTATATAATTGTGGCATTGCGTGGCATAGTGTTGAGCTGGCAGTGATGATCAAAGTATCAGATTAAAGTACAAAATAAATCCATGCCTTTTTGTCACTGCTGCACCTCATCCAGTCACCAAACTGTCCCAGAAGTTTTCATACCTCGACACACACAAGCAATAGAACACAGCAATACATGCATGCAGCTACATTTGAGTCGTCAGCAGGTGCTCGTCAGCCAATCAGGATGCACTGTCATACACCCTTTACCTGCCATACCACATCTAGCAGCCATTAGCATTCAGGTGGGAGGCTTCAGTTGGACGCAAATCGCAAGATTGCGTCGCTAGCAGGACCGCCCCATGCAGGCATCCCTCCCACAGGGGTCCCTCCCTAACCGCTCCTAGGACATGGCGGACAGGTGAGCAGTTAGGGAGGGACCCCTGTGGGAGGGATGCCTGCACGGGGCGGTCCTGCTAGCGACGCAATCTTGCGATTTGCGTCCAACTGAAGCCTCCCACCTGAATGCTAATGGCTGCTAGATGTGGTATGGCAGGTAAAGGGTGTATGACAGTGCATCCTGATTGGCTGACGAGCACCTGCTGACGACTCAAATGTAGCTGCATGCATGTATTGCTGTGTTCTATTGCTTGTGTGTGTCGAATTTAGCATTCAGTATGGAGGCAGTGTTGGTGGGTTTTCTGGATGTGAGAGGTCCAGAGCCTGGGTGTGAGAGGTCCAGGCCCACCTGCACTCCCCTCCAGGTATCGCGCATTGGCCTTGGGGCCCCGGCCAGTGAGAGAGGTCCGGGGCCCCTGGCCATCGTGCGAACCAGAAGTTTTCATACCTGTCAGGGTATATTGACAAAGATTGCGTTCACAGATAAACTCCTTTGATGAATAACAAATCACTTGACTGAAATTGAATTAACACACCTGATTCTGTAACAGCTTGTCTTCATTCTTTTTTTTTTTCAAAAAGTGTTTTATTTGAAAATTTTCAGATAAACATATGAACAGTTTCACTATTGTACGGAATAATGTTAACAAAGAGTACTACCCCTCTATATACCTACCCCCTATCTCTTCCCCCCCCCCCCTCTTAGTAACCCTCCACCCCTTTTCACTCTCTCTTTTTTTCTTTATGTTTACATGAGCCGTTACTTCAGCTAAGTTCTCTACCGTACTTGAAATTCTGAGGAAGTCAGTCTCTCTAGGTTCCATAGCCAGTATTTCAGAAGGCTATTGTATGTCAGGGACTTGATCTGAATGTCTCGTAGCCACTTCTAAACGGCCTAGGGTGCCTTTAAGTTGCTCTGTTGCATACCAAGAAGTATATTTAAATGGGCTCACCAGCCTTTGTAGATCACTGTTAGACATAGTCTGTAATAAGTATGGTTTCCATCTTTTGAAAAACTTCTTTGTTGACTTTTCCTTGTGGGTATGTGCCTCCAATTTCTCCAATAGCATAATATGTTTTAGTTCTTCTTTTAAGTCCCAAATAGTAGGCATTGTGGGGTAAATCCATCTGTTGTAGATTGTTTTTCGGGCTGCTAGTAGACAAATATGTATCAAGTCTGGGATGTACTTTAGGGAGCTAGTTGGGTCTAAATGATGGAATAAAAGCATCATCGGGTCCTTGATCAGCGTACATTTGCCCAATTTGTTAATAAAACTGAGGACTTTGTCCCAATATCTTTGAACATGTGGGCAGAACCAGATACAATGTATCATATTGGCTTTCTGCAATAGACATTTGGGGCAATGGTCCACGTACCCCGGGCGCGGTTCACGGTATACTATATTATAGGCGTATTTTGCCTGGTATATCATTAAAAGATGTGACTCCCTCCACCTTTCATTTGTCATAACTCTCCTGACTTGGTTATTCCCCTCTACAATCTTTATCTCTATATTGGGTATTGCAAAGTGTTTATTCCAGCTAGACATATTACATCTCACTTTATCTTGGATATTTACATTTTTTAAGCCCATTTGGATAGCAGATAGTGATAACATGCCTCCTGTCGGTTTTAAAAAGGTATCAAAAGGTGTAATGTAGGCGATAGAGGCTATATCGCGTATCTGGGCTCGGGCATATGATTGAATCTGTGCCAGAGTTAGGAAGTCTCGTCCTGGAACCCCATATTGCCGCTGTAAGTCTCTGAGAGGGAGCCACTTCCTCCCCCGCAAATCCATCAGATTCCCCAATTTAGTAATTCCCAGGTCCACCCACCTGCTATAGCTACTATGCATGTTGCCCGGGGCGAAACTTGGATTCCCCACTAGAGGGAGGTATTTTGAAATTTTCCAAGGCAATTTAAATATTTTTCTCACTTCTCTCCAGGTGATCATTGTGTCCCTATATACAATATTGTTTTTCAGGCGGGCTGGTATATTTTGCCAACTAGTATGTAAGAGGCCCAGCAGGTCCCAAGGTTCAGCTATACGGCGCTCCAGGAGAGTATTTGAAAAGCCTGATGTTCCCACTATCCAGTCTCTCACATGTCTAAAAAGGCAAGAAAGATTATATCTTCTAATATCTGGGAAGTTTAGGCCCCCCATCTCCTTTGGGAGTTGCAGGCGCACCAATTTTATGCGAGCTCTTTTACCTTTCCAAATGAACTTCACTATGGCTCTATTTAGTTCAGTTACGTCTTTATGCTTTATTAAAAGAGGCAGTACTTGTAATGGGTATAAGAGGCGCCCAAATGTGATCATTTTTACTAGGGCTATCCGGCCTATCAGTCCCAATGGAATATTTTGCCAGCCTTGTAGCTGTGAAATAATTGACCTGAAGAGAGGTGGATAATTAAGCCTATAAATGGAGGTGGGGTCCCTTCCAATGTCTATCCCCAGGTATCTGATTTTGTCATGGACTATTTTAACCCCCAAATTTCTAAATTCCTGTGGATTTACCAACTTAGAGAGTAGGAGGAGTTCACTTTTATCCATATTAATTGTGAATCCTGAGTGGGAGCCTATTTCTTTAATAATTCGCAGAGCTTTTGGTAGTTGGGTCTGAGGGTCAGATAAGAAGAGCATCAAGTCGTCCGCAAATAGTGTCTGGACCACTTTTAGTCCCCCCATCTGGATCCCTTCGAGTTCTGAATGTAATCTTCTTGCTAGCGGTTCCAGGGCTATATTGAACAAGAGTGGGGATAGTGGGCATCCCTGTCTCGTTCCCCTATAGAGTCTAAATGGTTGTGACAGGAATCCTGGGGTGCTCACTCTGGCCCTTGGGGATCTATACAAAAGACGGATCATGTTAAGGAAAGAACCCCCAAAGCCCATTTTGATAAGTACCTTTTCCGTCCACGCCCAATTCACAGCGTCAAAAGCCTTTTCGGCATCAAATGTGACTATCGCACTCTTTTTGTATGTCTTAGGATATGCTCGCACTTGTTCAAGTACTGACATCACCTTTCTAATATTAGAGACGGCCGCCCTGCCTTTGACAAATCCCACCTGCTCCCCATGAATCAGCCTGGGGAGCAGGAGGGCCAACCTATCCGCCATAATTTTAGTGAGGAGTTTGGAGTCCTGATTAATTAAGGACACTGGACGATATGAGCCTGGACTTTGGGGGTCCTTTCCCGGCTTCAGGAGTAGTTTAATGTATGCCACTCGTCCTGACTCTAGCATTTTTTCCCCCTTGAGGGTGGAATTGTATATCTGACGTAATACTGGTGTTATGTCATCCTTTAGGATTTTATAAAATTCCCCTGGCAGCCCATCGGGGCCAGGGGCCTTGTGATTGGAGAGGTTTTTTATTGTTTCTTTTATTTCTCCTTCAGAGATATCTGCGTTCAGTGATTCTAAGTCCTCCTGGGAAAGTTTAGGAAGTCTTATGCCATTCAAAATATCTTCCATTCCCTGATCGTCATCCGCCTTCTGTTGTTTATATAGCGTCTGGTAGAATTGGGTAAAGACTTCATTCACCTCCTGTGGGTGGTGTACTATCTTTCCTGTTTGGTTTTTTAGGGCAGTGACGATCAGGGGAGAGAAGCGACCCCTTGCCATAAGGGCAAGAAGACGGCCCGCTTTGCTCCCAAATTTGTAGTAATTCAGATCTCGGAATGATTTTTGGAGTAATTCTCTTTCCCTAAACCATTGATCTGCATTAGTCTTAGCCTGCAACCATTCTCTTCTATTCTGGGGATTTGGATTTATTCTATATTTCTTGTACGCGTCTCTTACCCGTTGCACTGCCTCTTCATATAATTTGGCTGTTTGTTTTTTCTTTGTTGCTGTGTAGGCCATGATTCTACCTCGCAGCACTGCCTTGGCCGCGTCCCAGAAGAGATGGGGGTCTCCCCCATGTTCCCTATTATCAATTTTGTATTCCAACCACCAATTTTTCAATAGAAGGTGAAAGCCCTCGTCCTGGTAAAGATGCTCTGGAAAGCGCCATATCACATCCGTACCCCTTTGAATTTGCTCACATAGTTCTATCCCAACTGGGCAATGGTCAGAGATGACCATGTCTAGGATTTCTGCTTTCTGCAGCCTATTAGCCAAAAATTCGCTCAAAAAAATGTAGTCAATACGCGATAGGGTATTATGTACTCTGGAGTGAAATGAAAATTCTCTGTCATATGGGTGGAGAAATCTCCATGCATCTACCAGTCGAAGGCTCTCCCCGAATCGTGAAAGGTCAGTGTTCCCCCCTTGCTTTGTATGTGGCTGCTGTGTTTTCTTCCCTGATCTGTCCTCATATTCATTCATGACCTCGTTCCAGTCCCCACCAATCACCCTTTTTGCGTCCGGCTGCCCAGCTAGCATCCATTGTAAGTCTTGCAAGAAATCACCTTGTTTGGTATTTGGCCCATATACATTATATATCTCCACTGTCTCGCCTGGCAAATAGAGCTTTACCCCTAGCCATCTGCCCTCGGTATCACTGTGAATAAGCTCCGATTTAGCTTTCAGGGATTTACTTATTAAAGTTATAACTCCTGCTTTCTTGCTCGAGGCAGGTGCCCCATAGCAGTCCGCCACCCAATTTTTCTCCATATATTTTATTTCATTCGTCCCCAGGTGTGTTTCTTGTAGCAGGGCTACGTCTGCTTTTAATTTTTTTAAATGACGCAGTACTTGCCCTCTTTTGATTGGGGATCTAAGACCCTTCACATTCCATGTTATGATATTAATGACCATGAGATATAACTTGAGAGGGATATAAGAGAATGATACACTTCAGGCAGATAGCTCTAGGCAGCTGACACATCATAAACCTCGGTAAAGTCCCAGTACCTAAATCATATTTTCCATGTATACAAGAGAAATAAGCTTGTTGTCTCTTAAGAGAGAGTGAAATCAGACCCACCCTAACCCTCCCCTTTGTACCCCCCCTTAAAGTTCCTGGGGACCTTCTGATCTTGTTTGGAATAAATTCCGGGGAATAAACTCCCAGAAGTATGAGCACAAAAGTTCCCAGAAACCGTTTCTTCACACCCTTTCGGCCTTCACTTCTTCCCTGTATGGCCTTATGCATTCAGCAGGATCTCCTCGACTGCTCCCCTGCATTCGCCCCATATTGTCAAACGTACCTTCTTGTAAGCTTTAGAGGATCCACAGCCCTTTATTAAATTAGAAATATTAACTGTGTCAAACAATCTTACGGTTTCTCATGCCCGTCTTTGATTTTTCATCTTAGGTTTCCCCCTCCTGGTCGTTCTGCCTCGAGGGAGAGGTTCTAGGAGTAGACCTTTTGGCAGCCGGTTGTGTCAGGAACTTTTCCGCATCTCCCGGGTCTTTGAAGATGTATGTTTCCTCGTCTGTCCCCGTGACGCGTAGGGTAGCGGGATACTGTAATGCAAAACGTATTCCTCTTTTCACTAGCTCTGAGCAGACTGTGTTAAATTCCTGCCTGCGTTTCGAGACCTCCAAAGAGTAATCATTAAAGATGAGGATGCGCCGATTGTCATACATGACATCTGCTTTGCGTGCTTTGAATGCTGTCAGTAGGCGTTGTTTGTCTTTGAAATCTAGGTAGCGCACCATCACTACACGTGGGGGTCTGCTAGACTCGCTGGTGCGGGCTGGGCCTACCCGGTGTGCCCTTTCTGCTTTATATGGGCTTTGCAAGCCTAAGAGTTCTGGCAGAGTTTTTTCGCAAAAGTCATCTATGTCACCTTGGGTATGTTTCTCAGATAGGCCCACTACCCTGATGTTGTTTCTCCTTGAGCGATTTTCTAGATCCTCCAGCCTCTCATGGAAGACTCGTTGTTGTTTCTTGGAGGAATCTAGTTTTCTGCTGGTATCCTCAAGGTCTAACTCGAGCTGTGCAATACGTTTTTCCGCCTCCCCCAGACGCCCCGCGTGCTCTCTCAACTGCTTGTTTATGGGGCCTAGTGACTTCTTCACCGCTCCTTCCACAATGTGTTGGAGATCCGGGCTGATTAGTTTTGCCACCTCTGCTGCTATTTCTCTGGCGTCTCGTTTAGGTCCGACTCCCTCTTCCTCCCCGCTTTCATTGTCCCAGTCACCTGATTGTGTGCTTCTTGCTGGGCTCCCGCCACGCTGTGTTCGCTTCTGCGCCATCTTTGCTGGCTGCTCCTCCGGGCGTTGGGGACGGCTTTTGTGTTGCGAGCGGGTAAGGTACTTCTCCATCCGCGGGTATTGCGTGCGGACTGAGTCGCTATTCGTGGGGGCTTCCTCCCGTGGTCTGTGCGCTCTTGTTGCGGGCTGCGGTAGCTTTTTTGGGGCGAGCGTGCACGGAGCTCCACTAACTCCGTCCGCTCATACAGGCGCCGGAACCGGAAGTCTTGTCTTCATTCTTTACAAGAGATGTCATGAACATCAAATTTCCCATTCACTAACGACGAGCACGAACTTCCGGAAAAGTTTGAGTTCGCGCGAACCTCCATAGACTTCAATGGGCAGGCGAATTTAGAAACCTACAAAGACTGTTTCTGATCACAAAAGTGATGGAAAACTAGTTTCAAAGGCTCTAACACCTGGACAGGGGCATGACGGAAGGGGATCTATGCCAAAAGTTCCACCAAAAACTACATAGTTGACGCAGAGTCGGGTTTTAATCCCTAAAGGGCAGAAATCTCAGTACATTCCTATATTTGAGGTCTAAAGGGCTGCTTTAAAATGCCCAGAGTGGTAATGTAAGAGTTATGCCCGCTCCACACTGACAGACCAAACTCTGCGTTTACCAAGATTGAGCACTAACAGGTCTGTAAGGCCCTTAGGTGTGTGGGTGCTGCATGCACGCTCAACTGAGGCAGACTGGCTCAGTGTACAGCTAAATTTTTATTTTTTTCTTGGGCCTATTTGTGAAAGACATTGATAAAAAATAATTTTGAAAGTTATTTATGTATAGAAAAGTTATTTTTAACAAATTAAAAAATACAAATTTATTTATAAAAAATACAAAATTTCAAGGTAATATTTATATTTCTGCATATGTATATCAGCGCCAAGAAATCAAATTGCCCGCCGCTGAGAGGAGAACAATGTCCAGAGTTCACAAAGAGGTAAATTACATATAATCAGCGCAGAATCCAAAAACAGAAGACAAGTCTTCAATAAAGAATAAGAGCAGGCAAATCTCCACCACAGTGAATGTTGGGGTCACGGCACAGCTCTGCAATCAGGCTTACCAGCTGGTGACAACCCACATTATAAGGTTGTATCAACGATTTGGTAGAACTTGGTAAAAACTCTATATTAAACGGTTTACACTTTTGCTGAATACACACGGTTCGTTCCCGAATCGAATGCGCCGCTCGATTCCCGACGAATCGATTATTCCCGAACATTTCCGAGCGCATTTCGATGATTTTTAGGTCGATTGCCATGTAAAGTATGGCAAATCGATCTAACGATCCATCGAACCGCGAATCGGACATGTCAGAAATAAACGAATCGACGGGAATTGAGAGGCGCATCGACTAGAATCGAGCGCGGGAACGAACCGTGTGTATCCAGCATTAGAGTTGCCGTTTGTATGGTTTTTATGATCTTTACTGATATCCATTCGTGAGAGGAATCATTGCTGAATTGGTGGATCCGGGACAGACTGTTGCTTCCTGATGTCCTACCAAATCGTTGATACAACCTTATAATGTGGATTGTCCCTAGCTGGTAAGCTTCTTTCCTGTTTCTGGGTATCCATGATTGCAGAGCTGTGCCCCGACCCCAACATTCACTGTGGTGGAGATTTGCCTGCTCTTATTCTTTGTTGAAGACTTGTCTTCTGTTTTTGGATTCTGCGCTGATTATATATAATATTTATATCATTTAAATTATAATTTTTAAAAAATGTTAAAGAGAACCCGAGGTGGATCTTCAGGGGGCAGAGGGTACACAGAGCCATGTTCTCTGCCTAATGACATGGCTCTGTGTCCCCCAATTGCAGCTCTCTGCCCCCCCACCACTGCACTATAGCCCCCTAAGTTTAGCAATAAGATTTGTAACTAACTTGGAGGTAAACATAATTCCCTGTTTAAAATGCCTGCCAGGGGCGTTCCTACAGGGTTTCCTAAGCTACAATTGGGCAGCTATCTCCTCCTGGCCGCACCTCCTGCCACTCCCCCACCTCCCTGCACGCTATGAGAAACAACACAGTCTCTCAGTGCAGCGTCGTGACCCAGTGGTTACGCAAGTAAAAGTGGGTCATTGCGGCTCAAAGGAGCGGTGGGGAGCGGCGGTTTTTGCAGCTACCTGATCCGCTCAGCCTGGGGATCAGGTAGCCTACTTTTTTTTTTTTTTTTTTGAGGCCACCTCGGGCTCTCTTTAACCTCCCTGGCTGTAATCCCGAACTGAGCTTGGGCTCCGTTTTAGGAGCTGGAAGTGGTAAACCTGAGGCTTCTCTTCATAGCAATTGGCCTTCTCTCTGGCCACCGGGATCCCCATGTCCCCGCTCTGATTCCGGAGACCAAACAGCCAGGCTTTTCCCTGCGGCTATCCGCCTCCTCTTCGGAATCCATATGCCCCCTCATGTCCCTCTGATTCTCCCCATGGCTATTGGCGTCCTCTTCAGCGTCCTCTTTGGCCACCGGGATCCCCATGTCCTCGCTCTGATTCCGGTAGCCAGGTTTCTCCCCGTGGTTGTCGTCCGCCTCTTTGGGATCGCCATGTCTACCTCTTATTTCCCCCACGTCCATTGGCCTCCTCTTCAACCGCCAGGATCCCCATGTCCCCGCTCTGCTTCCAGGCACCCGGCTGCCAATCACAGCACAGCTAACTATAACCATTTTTACTCCTACAGCAGCTGCAGTCATGGAAAATCCCTTGATATGTTAGATTTGTGTGATGGGTCTTATTGTTCCAGTTTTGCAACATTAAATGCAATAAAACATTGTCATGTTTGATCTTCATATTCTTCCTATGGTATTTTAGGATTTACAATAAACAAAAAGAGCTGTAATAGATGAAGGACACTATAATAGGCAGAATAGGGGAAATCTATAGAGAGCATTGTAACGGGGCACTGTAAAGTCCCCTCTACACCATGTAATTCCACATGCGATCGATCAAATTCGATTGGATCTATTAAATCAAACATGTCCGATCGAGATTCGATCGGTAGTGTGGTCGATTTTGCATAGTTATCAATGCAAAATCGACCACACTATTCATCAAATCCCGATTGGACATGTTGGATTTAATCGATCCAATCGAATTTGATCGATCGCACGCAGAATTGCATGGTGTAGAGGGGGCTTAATAAGGAGCATTATAATAGAGGAGCTCAATAATTCTGGGAGTTGTAATTAGAAGCACTATAACAGGACACTAAAAAAGAAGGGCCCTTGGGCTCTTTCACACCAAAAACTGTGAAATGCAAAACGCGATCACAAATGCAAACGTGTGAGATTTTCACTATGTTGGCCTCAATCGAAACGCAGTAACAATGCAGTAGAACTACGATTGCCTTATGTGACAGTCGGGTTCACCGGCAGAAATGCGCCATCTGCGCAATCATACAAAAATGTGCACAAGATATGAGTTGGAGAGCCCCTTTAAATTCATTAGCCTGCTTTTAGAAAACAGTGTTTATTTCAGCCCAGACCTCTGCTACACAGGGAAGAGTTGTATATCTCTTCCTGGCAAAGGGGCCATAAAGCAACAGACTCAGTTTACAGTCATTGTTCCCCAGAGGGAGTCCCCATAAACCCTAAACCAGAGCCATTCACATAGCTCAAGATTCAGATGTACTTCAAAGGTTTTGATAACAAGCTACATGGATAAGAAAATATTCTGCATGTCCAAGCCATCTACACATTAGAGGAAATGGTGTGGTGTTTATTCTGCCCTAGCGAGGGGTCCATAAACCATGATGGCAGAGTCCACTGGTTCCTACTTCAAAGGTGATACTAGCTAGGCCAAAACAACACCTGGTTGTAAAAGCTATAAAACCTTCAAAGAGACATTGGACAGGTTTGTACACTAGAAGCAGTGAATGGCCCTTAAACTGTTGATGGATATTGTGGAACCGTTGAGGACCAGTGGTGCACAATTTGCAGTGTGTCATGCGACCAGCGCAGCACACCTTCTGAGATGTTAATTGAATAAATAGCTGCCTCACAGTCTGAGATATCGATTCCATAGACAGAGAAGGTGTCACCCCAAGCGAGTTTGATATCGATTGGTTCAGAGCAGGATGACGGAATGTAAAATGTTGGTATTTATATGATATGTCAGATATTCACCGAGTTATGACCTAATTGGAGAATACCCAATTCAGTCCCTAAGACAATAGGGGCTGGACTTCAGAGGTCAGATTGCTAAGGGTGGGGAAACCTCTACCATCCACACCCTCTGGCAGAGAGAGGGTTAAAAAACTGGCTGGACACTCAGGCTGAAAGAGAGAGACTCCAGCCATCCTTGTACCATCACGGATTTGGCTGGTCTATCAAAGGACTTCTATCCATTCCACAGATTTTTTTCATTATTGGATCTTCTGTTGGACTTATTCATTATTGGATATCTTCTGTTGGACTTATTACTGCAAAAGGGCATACGGTAACTTGACACATTGCTCAGACTATCAATAGCTATTTTCACATTTAATCCTTATTATTTCTGTATCAATTTGTTTCTATTGCTATATTTTGTTCTGCATTATTTATTTAAATAAACGATTAAAAATCGTTCGTCTAAGTGCTGTTCTGAAAAAAATCTCGGCAAAAAAGTTCACGTTTCCTGAGAGACATTACCATAACTGTTCTGATATTATTATCGTTAGTTTTGCTATCTCTAGAAAGGTTGTGTATTAACCATTTTTCCTACAGGATTAAGCTAGAGTTAGACTCAGCTTATTCGCACTCTTTATTGTGGATTGGTGGCAGCGACCTGGTCTCTATACGAGATCACAGATTATATCGATTGTACATACAATCGGAATTGGACTGTGTGTGGACTCACCAACCAATCCAATAGGTTACTTTGCCTGCAGTGCTGACTGCCTTCAGGATTCCCTCAGGGTCTGAGGCTGAATGGTAAACTGCGGCAAAGGGAACAAGAATTGGAGGGTGACTGCGCATATATCACAATTGTCGGCAGTGGTGCAAACGATCTTTTGGCGTCAGTCTGTTCACCATATATCAAACCATCGGATGTGCCTATTCCCCGAATGGTAACGGTGTCAGATTAGACAAGCTTGGCGCACAATGTCGCATTATTACCTGAAGACCCAGCAACCTGTCTTTTAACGTCAGCTCTCTCACAGTCTTACAAGCCATCGGAGGCGATTAATCCCTGATGGTACTAAAGTAAGTTAGAGGGGATCGCGGAGCTGGACGTCACACCTTATTAGAAAATCAGGAACCCATTTAGTATGAATGAATGCATTACCATAAATCCATTTGTAACTTTACTTGACTTGCATTTTGAAAAATTGCAAGCCTTTTTAAAAATAAAATGGAAAGCAGCTGGTGCGAAAGGGCCCTCACACCAACTGTGTTCCGTTTTGTTTTTGAATTGGCTTGCAATTTTCCAAACTCAAGTACAGTAAAGTTACAATTGGAATCGTGGGAATGCATTCCTACTGAATGCATTCCCCATTTTCTAAAAAGGCAATTATAGTTCTGCTGCATATTTCCTGCGTTTCAATGGAGGCCAACATAGTGAAAATCGCAAAACGTAAAATGTGTTTGAGATTTTTGGTGTGAAAGAGTCCTAATGGGAGCTAAACTAGGAAGCTGTTATAAAAAGGTTTTAAACACATCCCCTTTTAGACATTGGCTCCTGCAAAATAGCTCAACACACACTTATATCAAATATTTAAACAGTGATACCTTAAGATCTTTTCATTTATGTTGAGGTTCCTCAAGGGTAACACGGCTGAGACAGGCAGGGATAAGGGATGGACCCAGACTTTATTGACCACAGTAATTTTATTACATTTGATCCCACTTCCTGTTTTCTTTAACAAAGGTTTTGGCAGGGTAACCACAGTGGTGAGGGGAGGTTCACCAATATTTTTATATAAACCACACACCAGGGCTCTTCAAGGTCTTCTGCCTGTTGATCTGACAGTTCCCCTTGCTTCTTTCCTGTATGGAACAAGATTACTCACTGTAACAAACGTTGGAGAGGCAGTTGTGGTGAACAGCGCTACCACCGCAGCTGCCTCCAGCTCTCTGCCTTGCAATCTATCCGTGCCTCGGACGTCTAGCACGCCGAGGACGGGTTTGTCAGCTGCACATAAGGTCGCCTTATCGCGTGCGCACGCGCACAGACAGGACCTTTATGTGGGGAGGAGGCGCGTCAGCTGGCTGGCCGGCTGACGTCAGAGGAGACACTCGCTGCTCCTCATTGGCTGAGAGGAGTAGGCGTGACGGAGGGGTCTCCTCTGCTTCATAAGCCAAGCTGAATCACTCGCAACTTGTCTGCTGTTGCGAATACTTGGTGTTGGCGCTCAGACCTTAGATAGTTCCGGTGTGCTTTGATCCGGGAGGAAACCGGGGATTTCACACAAGATAGGAATTGTTTGATAGCTATAAGATTATTCATTACTGTGTTATTATCTGTGCATGACTCTGGCTCGTTCTGACTACTCTTCTGCTCAGTGATTCTGTACCTCTGTCCATCTGATCTGGCTGCCGACTCTGCCTGTTTAAACCTTCCTGTCTCTGCCTTCCGATTTTGTACTGCATCTGTCTGTCTGTTGCCAACCCGATTAGTCTGACCACTCTACTCTCACCAGAGGGCCCTTGACTCTGGTTAGGGGCGCTGTACTGTTAGTACCCACCAGCTCCTCTGGTGAGGTATAGCTAAACCTATCAAGTACTACTGTTGCACCAATCACTATACTTGCTATTGCTGTCACATCAGCTGTCTGATATACAGTACCTGCATTATAGGTGATTCTGCAGATCACCATATAATCAGGTATATATCTGCATTATAGGTGATACTGCAGATCACCTAATAATCAGAACTCTGTTTCTTGCTGACACAAATCGGTACACTCACACATCTGGTATCTGCTATCTGCATATTAAATCTAGGCACTCACAATAGATGACACTCTGCCAAGGCAGCCATTAATGACCATCGCAGATGAGAATCTACCATGTGTACAGAAGGACCTTGATGTTTCCTAAAGACCCAGCATGCCAGATCTTTAGCAACAAGGCCACCTGAAAGACCCCCAAGTGCATTGTCTCCTCTTCACCCTGCCCATACATTTCACTTGCAGTTTGTGACTCAGGGCCAAGGTCATTAGTAATCCATTATGATGATTAACGACCAATGTTATTGTTGCTGCGGGAACTTGGGCCTCACTTGCTTGTCTCCTCTTCTTACCTTCTTCACAGATCTGAACAGGCCATCATTGATTCCAAAATGATCTCCATTATTTGTTTCAGATGAAATATTTTAAAGTGCAGTGTTCTCCCTAGGCTCGTTTAGCCGGGTGCTCCACCTGGCTAGTTTTGGTGAGCACTAAGCTGTCATCGGCTTACCTCCTCCTTTGCTATAAGCAGAGTTGTGCAGAGAAGCATTCTCTCATCTCACCCCACCCAGCTACTTTTTCATGCCACCCGGCTGGAAAAATATTCTGGGGAGAACACTGAAGTGCGTCTGCATCTCCAGGATGTTCAGACAAGTCAGGTAGCTTTCACCATATATTGCACTATTATGATTGTTTATACATTTAGTATTAGTATTTAGTAAGTATTGTGAGACATAAAAGAATCTTACTTTGTGGCATCCAGGTGCTCATGTATCCCAGGATATAGGAAGGTCGCAGGATGCTCTCAAAGTAGTTACTGAACATCTTCAGGTGTTCCTTCACCTCAGAGCCCATTTTCCCTCAATAACAAAAAAAATTGTTCTCTAGAATAAAGACACAAAGAGAGTGCAGTAAAAAATTAACAACATGCTCCTATGAGTGTACTCTGTACAGCACTGCCAAAGATTACGGCGCTATATAAATCTATATATATATATATAAAACCGGATGTATGTATGTGTGTATGTATGTGCTGCGATCACGTGAAAACGCCTTTAGCCAATTAGATTTGTTTTATTTATATGGGAATATACAAATTATTGATACCAAGGACACCAAAGCTCATAAACGTGGTTATTGAGGGACTCTATGTCAAGGTCAAAAAAGTGGGCGGAGCAAAAAACTAAATTTTTTACATGGAAAAATATAAACTGCAGCCATTCTGAGGCCCAGTGCACACCAAAACCGTTAGATCCACAAAACGCTAGCGGTTTTGGGTGCGGATGAGTTTAGTCCCAGTGCACACCGGGCGGATCTTGATGCGATCCGCCGGCCGCATCTGCCTCAGCATCCACGTGGCTAATGTATCTCTATGGGCTGGTGCACACCGGCGGTTTGAGGTTTTAAGCAAACCGCAAACGTGCAGCAAGAGGCACGTTTGCGGCTTGCTAAAAACCTCAAACCGCCGGTGTGCAGCAGCCCATAGAGATACATTAGCCATGCGAATTTTCAGGCGGATCCGCCCAGTGTGCACTGGGCCTCACACTGTTAATGCCAGGGTTCTCAAACTTGACACAGTTGGCCACTGGGTGACTGAGATTAACCACTTGAGGACCTAGGGCTTTCTACCCCTTAAGGACCGGCCACTTTTTTTCCATTCAGACCACTGCAGCTTTCACGGTTTATTGCTCGCTCATACAACCTACCACCTAAATGAATTTTGGCTCCTTTTCTTGTCACTAATAAAGCTTTCTTTTGGTGCTATTTGATTGCTCCTGCGATTTTTACTTTTTATTATATTCAGCAAAAAAGACATGAATTTTGGCAAAAAAATGATTTTTTTTACTTTCTGTGCTGACATTTTTCAAATAAAGTAAAATTTCTGTATACATGCAGCGCGAAAAATGTGGACAAACATGTTTTTGATTAAAAAAAAACCATTCAGTGTATATTTATTGGTTTGGGTAAAAGTTATAGCGTTTACAAACTATGGTGCAAAAAGTGAATTTTCCCATTTTCAAGCATCTATGACTTTTCTGACCCCCTGTCATGTTTCATGAGGGGCTAGAATTCCAGGATAGTATAAATACCCCCCAAATGACCCCATTTTGGAAAGAAGACATCCCAAAGTATTCACTGAGAGGCATAGTGAGTTCATAGAAGATATTTTTTGTCACAAGTAAGCGGAAAATGACACTTTGTGAAAAAAAAAAAAAAAAAAAGTTTCCATTTCTTCTAACTTGCGACAAAAAAAAAAATGAAATCTGCCACGGACTCACCATGCCCCTCTCTGAATACCTTGAAGGGTCTACTTTCCAAAATGGGGTCATTTGTGGGGTGTGTTTACTGTCCTGACATTTTGGGGGGTGCTAAATTGTAAGCACCCCTGTAAAGCCTAAAGGTGCTCATTGGACTTTGGACCCCTTAGCGCAGTTAGGGTGCAAAAAAGTGCCACACATGTGGTATTGCCGTACTCAGGAGAAGTAGTATAATGTGTTTTGGGGTGTATTTTTACACATACCCATGCTGGGTGGGAGAAATATCTCTGTAAATGACAATTTGTTAATTTTTTTTACACACAATTGTCCATTTACAGAGATCTTTCTCACACTCAGCATGGGTATGTGTAAAAATACACCCCAAAACACATTATATTACTTCTCCTGAGTACGGCGATACCACATGTGTGGCACTTTTTTGCACCCTAACTGCGCTAAAGGGCCCAAAGTCCAATGAGTACCTTTAGGATTTCACAGGTCATTTTGAGAAATTTGGTTTCAAGACTACTCCTCACGGTTTAGGGCCTCTAAAATGCAGGGCAGTATAGGAACCCCACAAATGACCCCATTTTAGAAAGAAGACACCCCAAGGTATTCCGTTAGGAGTATGGTGAGTTCATAGAAGATTTTATTATTTGTCACAAGTTAGCGGAAAATGACACTTTGTGAAAAAACACAATTAAAATCAATTTCCGCTAACTTGTGACAAAAAATAAAATCTTCTATGAACTCGCCATACTACTAACGGAATACCTTGGGGTGTCTTCTTTCTAAAATGGGGTCATTTGTGGGGTTCCTATACTGTCCTGGCATTTTAGGGGCCCTAAACCGTGAGGAGTAGTCTTGAAACGAAATTTCTCAAAATGACCTGTGAAATCCTAAAGGTACTCATTGGACTTTGGGCCCTTTAGCGCAGTTAGGGTGCAAAAAAGTGCCACACATGTGGTATCGCCGTACTCGGGAGAAGTAGTACAATGTGTTTTGGGTGTATTTTTACACATACCCATGCTGGGTGGGAGAAACACCTCTGTAAATGACAATCTTTTGATTTTTTAACACACAATTGTCCATTTACAGCGGTATTTCTCCCACCCAGCATGGGTATGTGTAAAAATACACCCCAAAACACATTGTACTACTTCTCCCGAGTACGGCGATACCACATGTGTGGCACTTTTTTGCACCCTAACTGCGCTAAGGGGCCCAAAGTCCAATGAGTACCTTTAGGATTTCACAGGTCATTTTTGTTTCAAGACTACTCCTCACGGTTTAGGGCCCCTAAAATGCCAGGGCAGTATAGGAACCCCACTAATGACCCCATTTTAGAAAGAAGACACCCCAAGGTATTCCGTTAGGAGTATGGTGAGTTCATAGAAGTTTTTATTTTTTTGTCACAAGTTAGCGGAAATTGATTTTAATTGTTTTTTTTTCACAAAGTGTAATTTTCCGCTAACTTGTGAGATAAAAAAAAAATAGCGTTGACAGATAGTGACAGGGAGTGATTGATGGGTGATTAGGGGGGTGATTGGGTGCGAACAGGGGTCTGGGCAGGGGGGGGTCTGAGGGGTGCTGTGGGCGATCTGGGGCAGGGGGGGGAGAAATCAGTGTGCTTGGGTGCAGACTAGGGTGGCTGCAGCCTGCCCTGGTGGTCCCTCGGACACTGGGACCACCAGGGCAGGAGGCAGCCTGTATAATACACTTTGTAAACATTACAAAGTGTATTATACACTTTGTATGCGGCGATCGCGGGGTTAACATCCCGCCGGCGCTTCTGTATAGCCGGCGGGATGTTGCGGCGGGCGAGCGGTGACAGGCGCCGGCGGAGGATCGCGTCACGGATGACGCGATCGCTCCGCCCATGCCCTTAAATGGACCGCCGCCTCTGTGGGTGAGCCGGTCCTTAAGGGCTCCACTTCCCGGCCGCCTCTGTGCGTTAGGCGGTCGGGAAGTGGTTAATATCCAGAAAAGTGAGTGGAGCCAAAAACAGCCAATCATAATTCACCTATTGATTTTCAAGGGGAATATTTACGTTGCTGCCATTCTTACTCTCTTAACGGCAAAGGCCTCAAACCTGGTACAGTTGGTCATTGGGTAAGTGGGGTTTACATTTTGAAAAGGGGGCTGGGCCACAAACAGCCAATCAGATTTGTTTATTTTCAGTGAAAGCTCACAAACTTGGTCTGTGAGTGACTGTATGTCAAGGTTAAAAAAAGGGGGTGGAGCCAACAACTAAATTTTTTACATGGGAAAATATAAACTGCAGCCATTCATAGGGCTGGTGCACACCGAGCGGCTTTTTGGGCGTTTTCAGATCCGCTTGCGGCTGTGGATCCGCTTGGTCAATGTATCTCAATGGGGTGGTGCACACCAAAGCGGGAGGCGTTTTGCAGAAACGAATCCTCCCGGGGTGAGGCATTTTTTGGATTGTGGATGCGTTTCTGCCTCAATGTTAAGTATAGGAAAAACGCAAACCGCTCTGAAAAACGGCAGTTCAGAGCGGTTTTGCAGGCGTTTTTGTTACAGAAGCTGTTCAGTAACAGCTTTACTGTAACAATATATGAAATGTACTATACTGAAATCCGCTGCAGCAATCTGCAAAACGCTAGCAAAACGCCATAGAAATGCTAGCATTTTGCGGATCTGCTAGCGGTTTTTGGTGTGCACCAGGCCTTACTCTGTGAATGGCAGGATTCTCAAACTTCACACAGCTGGTCACTTGGTGACTGGGATTAATATTCAGGAAAGTGGGTGGAGCTTGCCACAACCAATCAAAGTTCACCTATTGATTTTCAAGGGGAATATTTATATTGCTGCCATTCTTAAGGTGGCCACTAACGGTCCAATTTCTAGCGAAAAATCGAAGAAATAATGATCGGATTGGTTGTAAATAATCTCCATTGGTGGACACAATCGTTTATGAATGAGTGAAAAAAATGTCGTCCAAATGAATTTTCGTCTAACCAAAATTTAGATTTTCTTGTTGGTTGTGATAGATAGGAAGCAAAGATTGGTTCGTTGATGGTGTAGTGAACGATGTATTACAATATTTCACTTCTGATCAGAATTTCTGATCGCTCAAACGATTTTTTGCTTGAAATTGGACCGTTAGTGGCCAGCTTTACACTGGCAGAGGCCTCAAATCTGGGACAATCAGTCATTGTGAGATTGGGATTCAAATTCTGAAAAGGGGGTGAGGCCACAAACAGACACATTTTTTTTATTTCAGTGGTAAAATGCAAATTATCGATATCAAGGACCCCAAAGTTTATAAACTTGGTTATTGAGTTACTGTATATCAATGTTTGAAACAGTAGGCAGAGCCAAAAACAACTAACTTTTTACATGAGAAAATATAAACTGCAGCCACTTTTACACTGTTAATGGCAGGGTTTTTAAACTTGACACTGTTGGTCAATGTGTGACTGGGATTAATATTTACATTATATAAATTACTCAAAAAGGAAAACTGAAGTTGAATGGGAAATGGGGAAAATAAATGATGATAATAATCACTGATCTAAGAAAAACTTTTCATGCATCCTGCCAACAATAGATATAGAAAGCAACAAAAAAGAATAGCCAATTCTCTTTTTTGTTGCTTTCTATGATTAATATTTAGAAAAGTGGGGGGAGCCTACAACAGCCAATTAAAAATCACCTATTGATTTTCAAGGGGAATATTTAAACTGCTGCCATTCTTACACTGTTATTGGCAGAGGCCTCAAACCTGCTACAGTCGGTCAATAAGTGACTGGGGTTCAAATTCACTAAAGGGGGCTGAGCCATAGACAGCCAATCAGATGTCTTTGTTTGATAAACTGCTTCCATTCACACAATTTTGATGCCAGTTACCTGAAAGTTTATAAACTTGGTCATTGAGTGACTGTGTGTCAGGGTTACAAAAAGTGGGCGTAGACAAACACAAATTTCACTGGAAAAATGTAAACTGCAGCCATTCTTACTCTGTTAATGGCAGGGTTCTCAAATTATGCACAGTTAGTCACTGGGTGAATGGGATTAATATTCAGAAAAATGGGTGGAGCCTACAACAGCCAATCAAAATCCACCTATTAATTTTCAAGGGGAATATTTAAACTGCTGCCATTCTTACACGGTTAACGGCAGAGGCGTCAAACTTGCTACAGTCAGTCATTGGGTGATTGGGGTTCAAATTCAGAAATGGGGGAGGAGCTGCAAACAGTCAATCAGAATTGGTTCATTTCAATGAGAAAATACAAATTATTGATGCCAAAGACCAAATAGTTCTTCTCCATTCATTGCAGAAAACCAAGTGCCCCAGTTTATTTAATTTTGCGTGGGATCCTGCCCCTATTCCTGTAGACAATCCATTGCTGGGCTTCAGAATTCCACTGCAGTGTACTGTGGGGAGGACAATGCACAGCCAGACCACATCTTTGGGGAATCATACAACTGATACACATGGCAAGTGCCTGGGGTGAACCACCACCAAAGCGTGAGGGCCCATTCACACTTGTGTGTTTTCAGAGCGATTTCAGCTTTGCTGAAAATCGCTAGAGATTTGAAAAACGTGTGCACAATGAAAGTGTATGGAAGTGTTCTCATCTAAGCGTTTAGCGATTTGCTGAAACGCAAACGCGTTGCATGCAGCGTTTTCTTTGAGCGATTCTGGAGCGATTAGCGATTCAATAAAAGTATTTGAATTTAACTAGAAATCGAAAACCGCTAATCGCTGGAAAAACGCTCTATACTGTGAAAAATCGCTAGGAAAAAACGCCAGAAAAACGCTCAGCGTTTTGCGTTAGCGCTTAGCGATTTCTAGTGTGAATGGGCCCTAAGGTGCCATTGACACTCCATCTGCTTTTTCATGTTCTTCCACAATGCAGAAATTTGTAGAACTGACAGCTCAGGTCAGTAATTGGCTTGTTTACTTCATACATATTTTTCCGTTTATATTAATTAATTAATTAATTATTTTTAATTCACAGTCTTAATATTAATTTGGCCACAAATGCACGTTTAAATATGCACAGATATGCAGGAAACCATGCTCATGAAAACGCACAAATTTCTAGTGTGAAAACGCAATTTGAGTGTGAGTGTAACTTACGGCGGGAATGCAGCGCAAAGGCATAGGGCTTGACTCACTAAACCGTGATAACGGATATCACAGTCCCACTAGCGTTTTGCAAACGTTATAATGCGCGTAACTGGTTTCAAGTGCAATCTGTTATGCGCGTTATAACATCCGCAAAACCATAGTGCGACCGTGATATTAATTATCACGGTTTAGTGAATCAAGCCCCTAGTGTGAACTCACCCTGAGGCTAGGTTCACAGAGGGCATTACGTTCACTGTAACTGCAAGGACGCAATAAATCGGGAAAGCTGCGCTGCACGTTATATGAGTGTTGCGTCACATACAGTCAATGAAAAGTAAGCTTCAACGTCAGGGCCCTCTCACACTGGGGGGGGGGGGGTATTTTTACTGCACCTCACGTTACCATGTGTCTTCTGCGGCGATCTGCGCCTGCCTGGAAGTCATGTTAGTCTATGGCGACGCAGAGATGTTTTAAAAATTACCAATGCAACTTTATGGCGCAATTCTGCATTGCCCGAAGCAGGAAGTGACTGCAAGCGTGCGTCACTTCCTGCTTGGCCCAATGCCAGATGGGGAATAACGTGTAGTAACAGTATTTTACGAAGGCCTGTTTCTGGCGGTGCGATGCAGCGGAAGCGACACACTGCATCACTGCCGCCAGTTTACAGTGTGAAACCAGCCTCATAGTTAAAGAGTGCATTTTTCAGCAACGCACTGCACGCCATTATATTGCACCTGTCACACTGTGAACATTGCATAGATGGTGCATTGCAGTGTGGCATGCCATGTTACAATGTGACTGTTACGCCCCACCGCGACGCACCACTGGGTATCTGGTACTAATGTGGAACAAACATGCATGTAACAAACAGCCAATACATTTGTATACTCTTCCTGCGTTAAGGTGGCCATAAACAGGTTCAAGTTTAAGCAGATTCGAGCAAGGTGTTGCACTGACAGCTACTGTCCCATGTATGGCTATAACATGTATCTTATGTAATAAAACCTAAGTGTCCCAGCGTCATCCTGTCCCTGTGTCATCCTGTCCCTGCTACTGTGCATGTGCAGCACGGACAGCCGTTGGGACAGGAGGATGGGGCCAGGGAGCCAGGCAGGCGTGTGAGCCGGTGGACAGGTGCGCGTGTGCGGCAGACGGGTGCTCGCGCGCAGCTGATGGGTGCGTGCGAAGGCGCACTGGCATGTGGCGGTGGTGTGACAGAGACCTAGAGCTCGTTTTTAAACGGGCTTAGGTCAAGTAGTGGTTCTATAACAGGCTAAATTATTGATTACTCATTGATCAAAAACAATTGTGACTCAGTGCTTAATACAAAAGCAAAAGAATCAGCAATAGCAGCCAGAGTATTCCTCAGTATACATTACACACTATTTCTGCAGTGTACCCCTCCCTCATACCTGCCAGCAACAACTGAACATAGAAGTCTATCTATGCTATATAGTTAGTCATATACCACGTCTGAAATTAGAAATATGCAGTTGGAAAATAACCACATTGTTACAATGCTGCAAGGCTAAGCTCGTTTTGTTTACATTCTATTGCTTTGTGGTTGTAATGTCTTCTTTCTTACCTTATTATTTGAGGTTGGTTGGGGAAGTTCCGAGCAGCAAGCAACACTGTAGCTGCCGAGATGCTGTTGTGTTGTCAGTCACTGTGTGCCTCACTGAGCTAGTATATGTAAGCTGAACACGGAAGAAGAGCCATCCCATTACAGGAGAAACGAAACTGAAGCGTCACTGCAGCCAGCTGACTCTGCAGCCCTCATCTGCAGACACTTCTAAACAGGAATCTGAAACTACACTTCATGCTGGAGAATCGAAAACAATACTAATGCTGGGAATACACGGCTGGATTTTGAGCCATTTAAATGGCTTGATAGATAATTACCGACATGTCCGATGGTTTCCGCGCTCGATTTTGCATGGGGAACAATGGGAAAAGATAAGGAAAACGAATGGAAGATAAGAGAATCGGGCGCGAAATCGAGCGGAGAATCGATCGGGTGGGATAATCGAGCCTCGAAAACGTACCGTGTATTCCCAGCATAAGTCTGGCCTTGTTCACATTATAGGCGGTTTTGTAAGATTTTAAGCGTGGGCGATTTTCAAAATCACCCTGAAAGCGCTTGTGCAATGATTCTCTATGAGAGTTCATATCTGAGCGGTTCGTTTGCGATCCGCTTAGAAAAGTGGTGTTTGGGCCATTTTTGAGACGATTTGCCTCAATGGAAAGTATAGCAAAAACGCAAAATGCTCACAAAATCGCTTTGGCAAGCTTTTTTTTTTTTTTAAATACATTGTATTATCTTTATCCAGGTCAAAAGATGGAAGTGCTCTGCAAAAGCGCTTACAAAAATGCCCACAAAAACTAGCGAACACTCAGAAAATCGCCCGAAAACACTTTAAAAAAGCTTGGAAAAAAAGCCAACCGTGGATGGACACGCGAGCCGAACGCAATGTGAACAAGGCCTTAGGAAACTGAATCACTGCATTAATATAGCATTTGCAGTGCACTTCTTGGAAACAATTTTAAGGCTGGTTTCACAGTGGGACGTTACAGGCGCACGTTAGAGCAGCCTGTAACGCACCCCACCGCACAGCAATGAAAAATCAATGGGATGTTCACAGTGCCCACGTTGCAGGCTCGGACTGAGCCACCGAACCACCGATGGTCCCCGACTGCCCCTCCTCCTGGGGGGCACAGCTTGGAAGGGGGGGAATTGGGCACAGAGCGGCGGGGAGGAGGGGAAGCGTCCCCCCCTCACTCACCTAGGGCCCCCCCCTTCCGCGCACCCCCTCCTCCAGAAGTACAGCCAGCAGCGAGCGGAGAATAGCTACAGAGATGATGCTATCTCCGCTCCGAGTCCGCATGCCGCTGCCCTGCTGGTCTCTGTCTGCTGTAGTGACGCTGTCCAATCACGTTCTCGCAGTACTTCCTGCGAGAGCGTGATTGGACAGCGTCACTACAGGAGACAGAGACCAGCAGGGCAGCAGCGGCATGCGGAGTGGAGCAAAGATAGCATCATCTGAAGACTGAAGCTCGGTAAGCTATTCTCCGCTCGCTGCTGGCTGCACTTCTGGAGGAGGGGGGGTGCGCGGAAGGGGGGCCCCCTAGGTAAGGGAGGCTTCCCCACTGATCTGTGCCCACTGATCTGTGCCCTCTGCCCCCCCCCCTTCCAAGCTGGGGGGGGACTTGCATTGTGTGGGGGTATCTGCCACCAACCTGATTGCATTGTGTGGGGGTATCTGCAGCCAACCTGATTGCATTGTGTGGGGGTATCTCTGCCACCAACCTGATTGCATTGTGTGGGGGTATCTGCAGCCAACCTGATTGCATTGTGTGGGGGTATCTGCAGCCAACCTGATTGCATTGTGTGGGGGTATCTGCCGCCAACCTGATTGCATTGTGTGGGGGTATCTGCCACCAACCTGATTGCATTGTGTGGGGGTATCTGCAGCCAACCTGATTGCATTGTGTGGGGGTATCTGCCACCAACCTGATTGCATTGTGTGGAGGTATCTGCAGCCAACCTGATTGCATTGTGTGGGGGTATCTCTGCCACCAACCTGATTGCATTGTGTGGGGGTATCTGCAGCAAACCTGATTGCATTTTGTGGGGGTATCTGCAGCCAACCTGATTGCATTGTGTGGGGGTATCTGCAGCCAACCTGATTGCATTGTGTGGGGGTATCTTCCACCAACCTGATTGCATTGTGTGGGGGTATCTGCAGCCAAACTGATTGCATTTTGTGGGGGTATCTGCCGTCAACCTGATTGCATTTTGTGGGGGTATCTGCCGTCAACCTGATTGCATTTTGTGGGGGTATCTGCCGTCAACCTGATTGCATTTTGTGGGGGTATCTGCTGCCATTTGACTACTTGATGAATTATCATGAGGCATGTAACTACTTGAATATTTTATCTAAAATGTATCTGGTCAGACCTAATCTCTGTGAATAACACCGCTACTTATTTTGTGTTTTGTATTTTTTTTTTTTTAAGTCTGCCCATGACTCATCATGACCACGCCGATGTTCCAGTGCGTGGCGACACCCATTTAGTTTCGCTGCGTCCCTATTGGAGACTGTCCTCAGAATTGCTCACAATCTATTCCCTACCATAAAGTCATGCAAAATTTCTAGAGTACATGTGTATGTGAGCCCAAAATGGGGGGGGGGGGGTAACGCGGCTCTTGGTAGCGTCCTGCTCCAACACCACCAGGCGTTGCGTTAGGGGCACGTTATGCGACCATAACGTCCCCTAAAACGCAACGTCCCACTGTGAAACCAGCCTAAAGGATACCTTAGCGCTGTTAAGAATTTAAAAACCGGGGAGCAGGCATGTGTAGGAGGCTCGCCTCATGCCCACTGCTTCCTCCTTCTTCCTCTCCCCCTCCACCCTTGTTCTAATGGCCCCCTGAAGCTACTTCCGGGTTGGGAGAGTGAGTGAACAATGCGCAGATGCTGCCTAGCGACACGCATCTCTGATTGGCCGGGAGCATTCTGTTCATGTGCACTACGTAGGCGCGCGATCAGGGAGGCGTGTCACCGGGGAGCGTCTGCACAGTGCTCACTACCAACTCAGAAGTAGTTTGGGGGGGGGGGGGGCATTAAAAAAAATTATGGAGGACTAGTAGACCTAAACCCGTTAATATAACAGGCTCTAGGTCTAGGTCTGTCTCACAATCCCCCTCCACTGCCGCCCGAGACCACCACCGCATGTCAGCGCGCATGCCCTCGCATCCCCCCCTTGCCCTCGACCTCCTCCTGGTCCAACGGCTGTCAGTGCTGCACATGCACAGTAGAGCAAACGCACGGACACAGGGACAGGGGACGCAGAGCCAGTTGAGAATTATTATATAGGATGGGTTAGCGGTGGGCATGAGGTGAGTCTCCTACACATCCCTGCTTCCCCTGTTTTTAAATTTTTACCAGCGTTAAGTATCCTTTAAAGGTAGCCGGACCCTTAATGATTTTTCCCCGTTGATATCCAGCCGATTCAATCGCATCTGTAGAAACTGAAGCCATAACTAGAGATGGCCCGAACCTCCGATTTTCGGTTCTCGAACCGGGTTCGCGAACTTCCGCAAAAGTTCGGTTCGCGTGAACTTTCGCGAACCGCAATAGACTTCAATGGGGAGGCGAACTTTGAAAACTAGAAACACTTATGCTGGCCACAAAAGTGATGGAAAAGATGTTTCAACACCTGGAGGGGGGCATGGATGAGTGGGATAGACGGCAAAAGTCCCGGGGAAAAATCTGGATTTGATGCAAAGCAGCGTTTTGCTGGGGGGCTGTGCATGGCTGTCCGTGATTTGCTGGGGGGATGTGCATGGCTGTGGGTGCTTTGCTGGGGGGCTGTGCATGTTTGGGGGGCTGTGCATGGCAGTCGGTGCTTTGCTGGGGGGCTGTGCATGGCTGTGGGTGCTTTGCTGGGGGGCTGTGCATGGCTGTGGGTGCTTTGCTGGGGGACTGTGCATGGCTGGGGGGGGGTCTTTGCTGGGTGATTTTCATCCTGGAAATGCTTTGCATGGTTGGGGGGGGCGGCTTTGCATGGCTGGGGGTGGGCTTTGCTGGGTGCCTTGCATAGCTGGGGGTGCTTTGCTGGGCTGGGGGAGCTTTTGTGGAGGCGCTATTTAGACCTTCGATCAGGGTGACCAGAGAGGTGGAGAAAGGCAGAGCAGCGCACACGCTACCCGCACGGACCCATACACTTCATATGCGGAAGTGTTCAATGACGTCACTTCTGCATTGAAGTGTTCAGGTCCTGCGGGTCTCGTGTGAGCTGGCAGCTGCTATGCTTCTCTCTGTACGGTCGCCCTGATCGGAGGTCTAAATAGCGCCAGCAGGGAGGAGAGGTGAGCGGGGCTTCCTGGCGGCGGTGAGCGGGACTTTGGGACTTGGCCGGCCACGTTAAGTCACAACGCGTTCTGGCCGGCCAAAGTCCGATATTCATACTTGTTTCTTACTTTGGCCACATGAGCCTGCCACTTCGCATTTTGACCGGCCAGAACCCGAAGTGGCCAGACTTTGGGTTCTGGCCGTAACATATACATCAATCAGGGAGTGTAATTAGAGTACTGCTTCACACTGACACACCAAACTCACTGTATAACGCACCGCAAACAGCTGTTTGTGTAGTGACAGCCGTGCTGGACTGGTGCGCACCATGGTGAGATTGCTCTTCCTCAGTGATATCAGGTAATGTCTGACTGCCTTATCAACTTTCGATCGTTCTTGCTCTACCATTGTTAAAGCTTACATCTATTTTTTTTAAATTACATTTTCTGCTGGCTGTTCAGTACCTGTAACGAGAATCTGTTATGGAGGGCAAGTCTGCCATTCTGAGTGACCACGGGTAATGGCCGGGGAATCAGGGTTCGATTCCGATCCGGAGTGGGAGCCTGAGAACCGGCTACCACCACCACACATCCAAGTAAGGACCCATTTGCTGTATAAGTAATGTACCTGCCCTGACCGTGCTTTGCAGACCAGGCATCTGTGGTCAGATGGACCCTTGACCCAGCGCTGTGTGCCAGAGATGACACCACTTGCCTTTAACGAGAATCTGTTATGGAGGGCAAGTCTGCCATTCATTCAACTGTGTGAAACTTTCGGTGGTACTTTCTCAGTAGCATGGTGCCCACGGGTAATGGCCGGGGAATCCTGGTTCAATTCCGGTCCGGAGTGGGGGCCTAAGAAACGGCTACCAGCACCACACATCCAAGGAAGGCAGCAGGCATGGCATGCATGTCCCGAGGTAGTGACCAAAAATAACAATACAGGAGGACTTTCTAGGCCCTGCTGTATATGACACTGATCGACTTTACTACCTGTAACGAGAATCTGTTATGGAGGGCAAGTCTGCTTTCCATTCAAGTGAAAGGTATGCACTGACTGCCAAGTATAATACAATGTGCAGTCACAGATGCAGTGAAAGGTATGCAGTGACTGCAAACAGCTGTTTGTGTAGTGACCGCCGTGCTGGACTGGTGCGCACCATGACGAGAGTGCAGGTGATGGCGGCTTTCCAGCCCATATGGTCGCCGGGCTGACAGAACAGTGACTGTGAAATTTGGTCCGTCCACAATGAACCAATGACATTATCGTGGGTGTGTCATCCCACAAGACACTCATATAGTCAGCGGTCATTGCTTCATTGTGATACGCAAGCCCCTTCACCGCGGCAAGGTAATGATCACGAAGGGGATTTGGCACATGTACATGCCTTTTGTTTTGTTGTTGCAGCTGCAGTGCAGCCAGAAAAATTAGGCAGGCATGTACACACACCAGAGAAATTATTATAGCGGCCACGGCTAGCAGCGGCCTTAAAAATTCAGGAAACCACCTGGAGTCCTGGACCCTGTTGGTGGTGGCGGAGAAGGCAGTCAAGCGGCCTGCGGGCAGAGGTGCTGTGTGGGGAGCGACTTAGCCTTGGGGCAGGCAGTCACATGGCGTGCAGGCAGAGATGCTGTGTGTGGGGACTGACTTAGTCTTGGGGCGGGCAGTAGCCCTCTGGGATCCATGCCTCATTCATTTTGATAAAGGTGAAGTACTGAACACTTTTGTGACTTAGGCGACTTCTCTTCTCAGTGACAATGCCTCCAGCTGTGCTGAAGGTCCTTTCTGACAGGACGCTTGCGGCAGGGCAAGACAGAAGTTGGATGGCAAACTGTGACAGCTCTGGCCACAGGTCAAGCCTGCGCACCCAGTAGTCCATCGCTGCTCATACTGTGGATGGTTCTTTCTCTACCATTGTTAACCTCCCCGGCGTTCTATTGACATCGCCAGGGAGGCTGCGGGAGGGTTTTTTTTTAATTAAAAAAAAAACTATTTCATGCAGCCAACTGAAAGTTGGCTGCATGAAAGCCCACTAGAGGGCGCTCCGGAGGCGTTCTTCCAATCGCCTCCGGCGCCCAGAATAAACAAGGAAGGCCGCAATGAGCGGCCTTCCTTGTTTTGCTTAGATCGTCGCCATAGCGACGAGCGGAGTGACGTCATGGACGTCAGCCGACGTCCTGACGTCAGCCGCCTCCGATCCAGCCCTTAGCGCTGGCCGGAACTTTTTGTTCCGGCTGCGCAGGGCTCAGGCAGCTGGGGGGACCCTCTTTCGCCGCTGCTCGCGGCGAATCGCCGCAGAGCGGCGGCGATCAGGCAGCACACGCGGCTGGCAAAGTGCCGGCTGCGTGTACTGCACTTTATTTGAAGAAAATCGGCCCAGCAGGGCCTGAGCGGCAGCCTCCGGCGGTGATGGACGAGCTGAGCTCGTCCATACCGCTCAGGAGGTTAAAGAAAGCGCACGGCCGGGGAGTCAGGGTTCGATTCCGGTCCGGAGTTGGAGCCTGATAAACGGCTACCACCACACATCCATGGCATGCAAGTCCCGAAGTAGTGACAAAAAACAACAATATAGGAGGACTTTCAGGGCCCTGCTGTATATGACACTACTAATCGACTTTTACGAGAATCTGTTATGGAGGGCAAGTCTGCCATCCATTCAAGTAAAAGGTATGCACTGACTGCCAGGTATAATACAATGTGCAGTCACAGATGCAGTGAAAGGTATGCAGTGACTGGTATTACAATACAATGTGCAGCTGTCACACATGTGCAGTTAACAGGTATGCTCGGAGTGGTATATTACACAGTGTGCGGTCACACAGGTACTGTGAACAATTATGCAATGACTGGTATTACAAATGTGCACCTGTCACACACACACAGGTACCGGACAGGCACTGTGACACTGCATGCGCTCACGTAGGTAGGTGGGTGCACTGAAGTGAACAACAGGTAGTAGATATATGCAGTGATAGGTATTACATTGTGCACCTGTCACACACACAGGTACCAGACAGGCACAGTGACACTGCGTGCGCTCACGTAGTTAGGTGGGTGCACTGAAGTGAACAGGTAGTAGGTATATGCAGTGATGGGTATTACAATGTGCACCTGTCACACACACACAGGTACCAGACAGGCACAGTGACACTGCGTGTGCTCACGTAGTTAGGTGGGTGCACTGAAGTGAACAACAGGTAGGTAGGTATATGCAGTGATGGGTATTACAATGTGCACCTGTCACACACACAGGTAGTCACTGAATGTGCTGGGCCTGGCAGTAGCACACACAGTAGGAATTACCAAGGCTGTCTATGCAATACAAGTGTCAGTGGGCCACACAAAAAAATAGATCACAAGAACAAGATTAGCTCTCAAAAGAGCTGTTGAGGGGTGCTTTTTTTAGCAATAAGAATCAGCAAGGAGCAAGCTAAGAAGCCTACAAGAGCCTAACTAAGCTTTCACTATGAGAGTCTGCAGCAGTTTTCCCTTCTCTAATTAATGCAGGCACACGAGTGAGTGAAAAGCCTGACACTGCCTGCCTTTTATAAGGGGGGAGCGGATCCAGGAGGGAGTGTAGCCTGATTGGCTACAATGTGCCTGCTGACTGTGATGTAGAGCAGGGCTTTTCAACCTTTTCAGAAATTGTACCACTTTTATCGCATGAAATTTCTCAAGTACCACCTGTGATTTCGCAAGATGTTAACAACTCAATAAGTAAAAAAAACAATACAATATGTACATTTAATAATAATAATAATAATAATGCTATTAATATTATTATTATTTATTGAAGCGCCAACATACTACGCAGTGCTGGCCAATAATTAGGAATACATACAGTGTTAACCAATATTACACTTAATGGGAAATTTGTGCCTGTTTCTCTGACATCAGTCTTTGCAGTCGTGGCTGGAGAGTGCTTACTGATAAAATCAAGTCTGATTCCAGCTGAAGACAGTTCCGTTCTTTAGTTTTTAAACATGTCAATGAAGAAAACTCACACAAGTATGTGGAGCCAAATGGCAGTAAAGCTTCAATAGCTTTTCCCCCCACATCTGGGTGCAGTTTTGCAGCTTGGCTCCAGAATTCAGTTAAGCTGGCCATACACTGGCCCGATTTGCCGCCGTTTCGACAGCAGATTTGATCACTGGGATCGAATCTGCTGCCAATCGTTCGCGCTACACGCCGAATTTCGATCCATTTCGTCCGATCCCGTCGATCGCTCCCTGCGGAAAATTACCGTCGATCGCCCGCGGGTAGGGAGCGCGTCGCTAGCGAGTTCGAGTGCCCGACGACCGACGCAATAGAGCCCGCATACATTACCTGCTCCGCCAGCGCGACTGCCCCCGCTGTCACCGCTGCTTCTTCTCCACTCTGGTCTCCGGCATGCTTCAGTTCCTCCTGCCCGGCAGGAAGTTTAAACAGTAGAGGACGCTCTACTGTTTAAACTTCCTGCCGGGCAGGAAGAAGTAAAGCATGCTGGACCTGGAGACCAGAGCGGAGAAGACAGCGGAGACCTGGGGACTGGAGTCGCGCCGGCGGAGCAGGTAGTGTATACGGGCATGCGGGCGGGGGGAGCGGCGGCAGCACCACCACCACAACAGATTGTGAACGGTTTCAGGCTGAAATCGGTTCACAATCTGTTTGCAGTAAAAGGTAGCCATACAATCCCTCTCTGATCAGATTCGATCAGAGAGGGATCTATCTGTTGGTCGAATCTGATGGCAAATCGACCAGTGTATGGCTACCTTTAGGCTTTTTCATTAAACAGTTCCTTCAACATGTGATCTGATGTCATTTCCAGAAGTGCTTCTTGCTCTTGATAGGAAAGGGCTGAGTTCACAACATTATCCATAACAAACGGTGATGCAACCCAACGGATTCCAGTTTCACATCCTCTGGATACGAATGGGAAAAACAGCGCAAATTCGGTGTGCAATTTTTCAAGGTGATTTTGAATTGCTATTTTAAATTTCTTCGGTGTGAGCAACAGAATTCAGTTCTATAAAATCTGACAAACTGGGAAAAGAGGCAATATTACCTTTCTTCACTTGGCCTAGCCACAGGGAGATTTTATTGTAAAATGCACAAACTTTATCTTCCATGATAAATACGTTATGGCCATGGCCCTGCAGGGAACGATTAAGCTCATTTAGATTTTTAAATATGTCAGTCAGATATCCAAGGCAGGACACCCAGAAGACATTTTCAAATTTTTCTGCTAGGGGTGATGAAACATTTGTCAGGAACAGGTGAGTTTCTTCTCTCAGCTCAAATAACCTTGACAATGTTTCACCTCTTGACAACCAGCGTACTTCTGTATGAAAGAGGAGAGTACTATGCTCTGAACCCAAATCATTGCACAATTGTCTGAATAAACGCCCATTCAATGGTCGGCTTTTGATGAAATTTATTATTTTTGCAGAATCCGTCAAAACGTCATATAACAATGGGCTCATCCTTTTAGAAGCAAGTGCATGTCTGTGCAAGATGCAGTGATTTGAAACAATGGAACTGTTTCTTGTCTTGGCTCATGCTATCACTCCAGAAGTTCGTCCTGTAATAGCTGCTGCACCATCAGAACAAATTGCCACACACCATGCCCATAATATTCCATGTTCACTGAAAAAAATTGTCAATTATTGTGAATATTTCTTCCCCAGTTGTTCTGCCGGGTAGTGGGCGGCAAAACAATATATGCTCCAGTATATCGTCTGAATCAGGAAAACGAACAAAGACAATTAACTGCGTTTCACCAGCAATGTCAGTGCTTTCGTCCAATTGAAATGAAATTTTTTCTGCGGCTTTAACCTTCTCCAGCACTTGTTCAGTAACGTCTGTGGCCATATCTTGTATTCGTCTTTGAACAGTATTATCAGAACATGGGATATTCCGAATTGTATCAGTCATTTTTTTATCTAACAAAATTGAAGCAAGTGCAATGGCAGAGGGAAGCACGACTTCTTCAACAATTGTGTGAGGCTTATTTCGTTTAGATGCTATCAAGGACAATTCATAAGATGCTTCCAAACACTTTTTTGATAAGGTTGTGGACTTCAGAAAAGCAGCACGGCGCTTGATATATTCATCTCTTTTCTTCATAAAAAATTCTACTGGCTTTTTGCTGTACTCTTTATGTTTTGTTGTGAAATGTCTCTGGAGTAATGAAAGCTTCATAGAGTGTTTCAATAGTACCTCATTGCAAATAACACAAACGGGAAGCTGCTGATCATTTTCTTCTGCAAAATAAAACCCAAACTTCACATAATCGTCACTGTATTTTCGATTTGGTGTTGCTTTTAATTTCTTCTGTGCAGGTTCCTTTGCTGAATCACTTTCTCTTTGTGAGTGACGTATGACGAATTTATCCATATTTTTACGCACCAATACCTTGGTTTTGCAGGGCACTTGTAATCCAACGTTTGTGGGTATTGGGTGGCACGCTTTTGGCTAGTTTGAGGCAGGCAGCAGACTTTGGGCTGGCCTAGTGGTGAGCAGGACTCGAACAGGCTGGAGGCAGACTTCAGACTGGCCTAGTGGTAGGCAGTATTGCTCCTGGCAGGCTGGAGGCAGACTTCGGACTGGCCTAGTGGTGGGTAGTAGTCTCCTGGCAGGCTGGAGGCAGACTTCGGACTGGCCTAGTGGTGGGTAGTAGTCTCCTGGCAGGCTGGAGGCAGACTTCGGACTGGCCTAGTGGTGGGTAGTAGTCTCCTGGCAGGCTGGAGGCAGACTTCGGACTGGCCTAGTGGTGGGCAATAGGCTCCTGGCAGGCTGGAGGCAGACTTCGGACTGGCCTAGTGGTGGGCAATAGGCTCCTGGCAGGCTGGAGGCAGACTTTAGACTTTCTAAATGAATACAGTTGAATAATATAATAATTTAGTATTTATATAGCACTGACGTCTTCTGCAGCACTGTACAGTATAAATGTGCCCCCCATGAGTGCATTCATACATTACCTGTCCAGTGTCAGCTTCCACATGGTGTCTCTGAAACCTCTGTACACGCCACTGGCGCATAGTGTGTGACGTCACACGCTATGCACTGCCGCCAAGGTGTATGCAGCTGATAGAAGAGCCACCCTGAGATGGTCAGGCACCACGTGAAGGCTGACACAGGACAGGTAATGTATAAATGAACTCATGGGGGGCACATTTATACATTAGGGGGGCAGACATGGCGGGCTCGGATGATTCCCTGAAGATTTCATGCTGAAATCGGACGGGAATCAGCCTGCAGTATGGGTAGCTTTAACAAAGATGCAAATCTCTCTCTCTCAGATTCGATTAGAGATACATGTGTCTCTTTGTCGAATTTGCCCATAATCTTCTGATGTATGGCTATCTTAAGAAGTTCACCATTATTTATTTATTGTATTTATAAAGCGCCAACATATTACACAGCGCTGGACATTAGTTTAGGTTACAGACAATATTTAGGGGTGACATACAGCAATATGACAATACATGAATACAAGAAAGACCAGATCACACAGCACAGTATGAGTACAAGGTAAACCATTCAATGAATATCTATATAGAGCTGCCAGCCCCCATCATAGTGTGAATAAATTGTTTATCCAAGCAGGAGACAGGGCAGAGAACTTCTAATCTTGTTGCTAGCTGTGCAGAGCAGTCACCCATCAGTGACTCCACTCCTAGCACTGCATATGCAAGATCTGATAAAGTGACATTGGACGTAAAAAAAAAAATCTGTGTCATTACTAATTTCCTTCTGTCTATTAAAGGGGATCAGAAAAAAAGTCAAACATTGAAAATGTTCCTTTAACAGTATGTGTTGAGGATGTGGGAGGAATCTGCAGTGCACAGAGGAAGCCCACACAGACACAGGGAGAACATACAAACTCTGTGCAGATAAAGCCCTGGCTGGGATTCAAACTGGGGACCACCACATTGAACTGTTTTCCATCCATACACATATATACGTGCATGCATGGTTTTGCTACACCAAGTGCTGGATACTGTATATGCTGTACCAAAGTAAACATTTTTTTTTAAAAAAGCAACTTATTAAAGTACTTCTGTGCTAGCTAGTGACTATTTCAGATCATACCAAATAAACAAATTATGTAGCAAGAAGGGCTGTCTTTGCAATCTTACAATCTGAAGGGATATGAATATGCAGAACACACACACACACACTTGCATAGCTGTGAATTGTTTTGGGACACCCGGGCTAAGTGCTGGTTCCAGGGAAAAACCCAGGATAGAAGGGGGATTCCTGAAAGGTCTCTCTCAGCAAGTTGTGCACTACTACGCAAAATACAAAGGGTGCCACCTTAGTGGAGGTATTCATCTTCCATACATCCCTATATACATTATCCCCAATACACATTATCTTTTCACAGTGCATCTGCCCTTAAACTTTATACCACAGTGCACTGACCGCACTGTAGATTCTAAAGCCCTGATCTAGAACTAGGTCACAGGATAAGAATTGTTTCTATGAACATGGTGAAACACTGATCATGATTGCCTTTTGGTTGTGCCTTGGAATCAGGTCCAACCAGGAATATAATTATGCATTTTTTAAATTTTTCCAAATATACTATATATAGAAATATAGAACTTGTTCTCCATTACCTTGCAGCCTTCCTTGTTGTCGGGGCACTCACGAATGGCACGTACGAACCCCTCCTGCTGCACGATATGGCAAATAACCAGCCAGAGAAAGGAAGGAACACTCCTGGAGACCCTGCTGCTCTCCTCCTATTTCCCTCACTTTTCCTTATCTCCCCTCAACCACCCTGGCAGACATTTTTCATCTCCCTTCCCCCCAGGGGAGGACTGGGACCTTTTGGCCTGGGGGGAAAACACAAACTAGAAGCCTGTTATGAAAGCATCAGCCCAAATGATGTCACACACGCACCCCACATCGTATATGCCAGTAGTCACGTGGGGTGCCAATGTGGAAATACAGCAAGAAAATTCAAGGGATAGTGTGACAGGTAATGTACAGACTCGGAGGGGGAATAGTATTTAACGTCGCCGGGGAGTTTAGTGGCAGCAGGGAGAGCCGTCATTCGGCTCACCCTGCGCCCAGCTCACTGGCGGCGTAGAAATACTTATGCAGAGAAGGGGAGAAACAGTGAGGAGAGGGGGGGGGGGGGGGGGGGAGCTGAAAAAGAGGGAAGCAGATATTTGCCTCACCAGAATTGCACTTTTATTTAGCTTTCCTGTATGACAAGAAGACACAGTCAGCACTAGGGGAAATGGGAGAAACAAAGGTGAATGAGGGAGGGCTGTGCACACCAACAGTGCTTCTGAGCATTTTTCAAATCACCAGCGATTTGAAAAGCGATTGGCTAATGTTACACTATGAGGGTGTTCTCACAGCAGCATGTAACATTTTTTAGAGCGATTCATTAAAAAAAAAAATCGCTCTGAAAATCGTTTCACAAAATCGCACTATTGCGATTTTGGCGTTGCACTAGCCCAGAAAGAGGAGGAGTGGAGGGAGACTGAGAATAGTCTGAGATGGAGCAGAGCTGTATTGCAGTCCCACATTACACAGAGGCTACCTGCCTATAATATGACTCCTGTCCCTGCCAGTGCTCTCACACAAGCTGCCAGTAGCCCTCCTAGAGTCTAGGGACTGTCAAAAAAACTTTTCAATCTGTTTAACACCTTATCCACACATGCAGTCATAACATTGGGAAGAGACCAGACAGATATTTTCCCACAGACCCTCCAGGCAAACTCTGTATCATGCTGTGTAGATTTACCAGCTTGCTCTCTCATTGCTCTGTAATTGCACTTTTATTAGCTAGACTAGTGCTTTACATTGTCTTAAAGCCCCATGTACACGATACGTTTCTTTGTACGATTCGATTACGATTCTATTTACGATCCGAATAAATCCAACATGTCCGATCAGGATTCGATTCGATTCAATTCGATTTGCCATTGCAAAACAATGGCAAATCGAATTGAATCGAATCGAATCCTGATCGGACATGTTGGATTTAATCGGATCGTAAATAGAATCGTAATCGAATCGTACAAAGAATCGTATCGTGTAGATAGTGGCTTTAAACAAAAACAAACCTAATTACACCAGGCACTGGACCAGCCCTAAAACACTTTTTCTTTTGATCTCCCCCACCAGCTCACACTTCCTTTTAATCTCCCCAGAGCATACCACGTACCACCTGGCCAGTAAGAAAGTACCACTTCTGGTACGCGTACCACAGGTTGAAAAGCACTGATGTAGAGGATCAAAGTTGACCCTCATGATGCACTATGGGGGCGAACCAAACTTCCGGAAAAGTTTGCGGTTCTCAGTGATCACGAACCCCGGAAGTTCGCTGGGAACCGTTCGGGCCATCTCTAGCCATAATATGCCGGTACGATCGACCAAATTTTCGGCTAGAGGGAAGATAGCAGTCAGCAATGGGTTGCGAGCAGCGGCAGATTGATGGCCCATAGTATTGCACTGCATTAAAGAGTGCAATGCTGCAGTTAAAGTAAACCTGAAGTGAGAGTGATATGGAGTCTGCCATATTTATTTCCTTTTAACCACTTAAGGACCGGGCTTGTTTGCGCTGATCTGTGCAGCGTGGGTTCTCCACCCCACAGCACAAATCAGGAGGCATGCAGGGTGACCAGACTTCCCCCCTTTTTTCCCCACTAGGGGGATGTTCTGGCAGGGGTGTCTGATCGCCGCCGGCTATGTTCGTCCAGCGGGGGTGGGGGCCTCCTCAAAGCCCCCCTCCGCAGCGATTTTCCGTCTCCTTCCCCTTCCCTCCCTCCCCTCCTTCGTATGGGCGGCACAGGATGGCAATCCGTCCTGTGCCGCCTCTGATAGGCTTCAGCCTATCAGATGCCGGCGATCCCCGGCCAATCAGAGGCCGGGGATCGCCGATCTCCTTTACGATGCTGCTGCGCAGCAGCGCCATATGATGTAAACAGCAGGGATTTCTTCCCCGCGTGTTTACAATTAGCCTGCGAGCCGCGATCAGAGGCTCGCAGGCTGTTCACGGAGACACCCTCCGTGAACTGACATGGAACGGCCGCTCGAGCGGCCGTTTCCATGGTAACACCACTTCGACTTGCTGATGCCTATCGGCGTTAGGCGGTTGTTAAGTGGTTTTTAAACAGTACCAGTTGCCTGGTTATCTTGCTGATCCTCTGCCTCTAATACCTTTAGCCATAGACCCTGATATATGCAGATCAAGAGTTTCTGCCATTATTATCAGATCTGACAAGATTAGCAGCATGCTTGTTTCTGGTGTTATTCAGACACTACTGTAGCCAAATAGATCAGCAGGGCTGCCAGGTAACTGGTATTGTTGAAAAGGAAATAAATATGGCAGCCTCCATATTCTTCTCACCTGAGTGGTCTTTTAAAGCTATATTAAGATGGCATCTGCTTTTGGGAACAAAAAGCTCCTGGCCAGGAAGCTGACACTTTACCCTGTTGCCTGGCAGCTCTGCTGGTCTATTTGGCTGCAGAAGCATCTGAATCACACCAGAAATAAGCAAGCAGCTCATCTTGTCAGTTCTGACAATATTGTCAGAAACACCTGATCTGCTGTATGCTTGCTCAGGGGCTATGGCTAAAAGTATTAGAGGCAGAGGATCAGCAGGACAGGCAGGTAACTGGTATTGCTTCAAATGAAAGAAATATGGCAGCCTCCACATCCCTCTCACTTCAGGTTCATTTTCAGGTGGCCATACAGATGTCGATTTCTTGCATTAATATCCAGCCAATGTCATTGTATCTGCTGGAAATCAATGCCGCAAACGATTCCCAATCCATCATTTTGGGCGATTGCACCGGGTGGAAATTTTCATTTTGGAGTGTGTCACTATCAGCATTTGATTTTGCAATGAGTGACAAAGCTACTCTGAACTGACCACTACACTCTTCCCAGACCTTCTCTTCCCATGGACTGCTCCTACCTCTCACTTCACTCCCAATGTGCCTGTGGCATGTAACAAAGGCTAGTAGTCAAGAAAGGTATGTGCCATAGTGCTTCTAGTAGTTTCCATCTATACCATTTGTTAGAGGACAACTGAAGTGAGAGGGATATGGAGGCTGCCATATTTATTTCATTTTAAAGGACTTACGAGGTGAAAATAAAAAGAAAGTTCTGTACCTGCTTCAATTTTGAATCTACGGATGACGCCATTGGCGCCCTCCGTTTTCTTCTGCCGAGTCCCCGCTGTTTAATCGCCCCCCCCGGGCCGACTCCCGACCCCACAGCCCGAGTCGGGCTCTCATGCCTCAAGTAAAATGGCTGCCGGAGCTTGCCGCGGCTGCGCAGCCCGCATAGACGTGAGTGCGGCTGCGCAGCTCTAGGGCTCCTCCCGCCGCATCCTCGCTACAGGCTGTCTCCTGTGCAATACCAATTGCCTGGCTACCCTGCTGATCCTCTGCCTCCAATACTTTGAGGGTAGGAACACATTAGGCAGAAATGCTAGCATTTTACACGTCAACGCGTATAATGTAAGTCAATGGGCCGCATGAAACAATGCATTTGCTCCTGTTCTGCAGTGTGCGTTTTAAAAAAATGCTGAACTTGCTGCATATTGTTCCAAAACGTATCTAAAACGCACATAAAGTAGGTCAATGGTGACGCAGAGGTATAGCGTTTTATTGTGTTTTAATGCTTTTTATGGGTTTCTTTTTTAAAACAAGTTTGCTGATGTATTTCTGCTTCCTGTTGACATCCTAGTGATGAGCGTAAAACACATATAAAAAAAACGCACATAAATGCGCTTGCGATGTATATGTGTAAAACGCAATGAAGCGCAAGCAAAACAAATGTGCGAAATGCAAATGCACACAAAATGCACTTTAAACGAACAAACGCATATGCAGTAAAATGCAACTTTTCACGCAACCCCTAGTGTGTTCCCAGCCTTAGTCATAAACCCTGAACAAGCATGCAGCAGATCAGGTGTTTCTGACATTATTGTTAGATGTGACAGGATTAGCTGCATGCTTGTTTCTGGTGTGTGATTCAGACACTACAGCAATCAAATAGATCAGCAGGACTGCCATGCCACTGGTGTTGTTTAAAGGAAATAAATATAGCAGCCTCCATATCCCTCTCACTTTAAATCACACAGCGCCCTGGCCTCTGAAAAGACAAGGAGCAGCCAGGAGAGAAGACACAGGGCACACAACAAGAATAGGTTTCATGCTGAAATCTAAAGAAAATCTCTGTGTGTGTGTGGAGGGATTCAATCAGATAGATTCCTCTCTGATCAGGCAACCATCTGAGAGGGATCTATCTGATGGCCACATTGACCAGTGCATGGCCACCTTTAGATTTTTAAATAGATTTCATGCTGAAATCTACTAAAAATCATCAATGTGCAGTGTGTGGAGGAACTCATTCACATAGGTCACTCTCTGATCTGATTATGATCGGAGAGGGATCTCTCTTTTGGCCACATCAACCAGTGTATGGCCAGCTTCAGTTGTAATCCATGGCTTCCCATTAATCAAATGAAAATCTATTAAAACGAAAGCTGGGCATACTCTAGTCGATTTTCTCTGTCGATACCCAGCTGATTCGAATGTTTGATCAAATCGGTTACATATCAGTGGCACAACATTCAACTTCCTGGGACTGTTTATCTCTCCAACTTTGCTTGAGTTGGTTGTGAAACCTAAGGCCGGTTTCAGACTAGAGATTGGTGGCAGCAGTGCGGTGCGGCCCGGATCTTCGGGGATTACTGCATTAATACGCAGTAATCCCTTTTTGGCCGACACCCAAACAGGAAGTGATGCTTGCTTGCGCTTACTTTGTTTCAGAAACACAGAAGTGCGCAGAAGCTTATACAATATGCTTCCGCGTCCCCACAATGCAGCCCCCAACATTTAAAAAAAAAAAACTGTGTCGCCATAGACTTACACTACTTTCGGTCCGACGCAGATCGCCGCAGGAGCCGCACAGCAACGTAGGTATGCGGATATAAGGTAAAAGTGAAAATTAGTTTGCACTAGGGCAACACGTTGCGGCTGTTTTGGATACTGGCATTCAGTGGCATTGCAATAGGGGAGGTTTCAACCACACCAAGGCCCTTGGGCCAGAGGGGCCCCAAGAGACCCTCCCTCAACTGCAGCACAACTCCATCTCTCTATTGGTCCTGTACAGGTAATAATCACTTCTACAGATGATTGTTTCCCACCCCCGTCCTACACCTCCGACACTGTGGTTGTCCTTGTCAGGTTTTGGTGCGCCTTATAAATTGGTATGTATAGAGTGCTTGGGGGCCCCAATGTAAAACTTGCACCAAGGCCCATATCTCCTCAATTACGCCACTGCTGGCACTGATACTTTGGCCTGATGAAGATACGGTGGTGGTGTATGCTCACAAAAGATGTAGCCCTAGTGTAAATATATTTTCACCTTTACCTTATATCTGTGTAATCCTTGAGGTAAGCCACCTTATACTTTAATTTTACTCACTTAGTGATAGCATGAACATAGGTTTAAAGGAGTTATCAGGCAAATTGTGTAAAATTAGCTTTACTCGCCTGGGGCTTTCTCCAGCCCCTTGCTGCCGACTGTCCGCCGACCGCTCTGCTCGCCGCCGGTGTCCCGGTCTCCGTGGTGCGCCTGCGCAGTTCGCCGAGACCCGTGGCCAGGCCTGTGCAGGCGCAGTGAGCCTGTGGGACGAAATTGAAAGTAGCTGGCTGCGGGGGACAGGAGGATCCGAGCGTGACTGCGAGGGCACCAGACAGCTGCAGGGGGCTGGTAGAAACCCCAGGTGAGTAAAAATGATTTTTTTGGTTAGGCTTAAGAATCCCTTTAAGTTAACTCTTAATTTACAAGCATGGGTTTCAGCATACAAAGAATTGAAGGCATTTGCAATTAAAACAGGTGAGAGTAAGTGGCTGACTCCAGTGTGACCCTCACTGATAAGAAATTCCAACTAAGGCCCAGTGCACACCGAGCGGTTTTTGGAGCGATCCGCCGGCCGCATCCGCCTCTAAAAACGCTTGTCTAATGTATTGCAATGGGATGGTGCACACCGGCGGTTTGCGGTTTTTGCCAAGCCGCAAACGCGCCTCCTGCTGCGCGTTTGCGGTTTTCGGAAGCGTTTCGTCCTCAATGTAAAGTATAGGAAAAACGCAAACCGCTCTGAAAAAACGCTAGTTCAGAGCGGTTTGCCAGGCATTTTTGTTACAGTAGCTGTTCAGTAACAGCTTTTACTGTAACAATATGTGTAATCTGCTACACAAAAACGCACGCAAAACCGCTAGGTATGTTTAGAAAACCTCTCTAAACATACCTAGAATCGCTCTGAAATCAGCTCCCAAAACCGCTAGCGTATTGCGGATCTGCTAGCGGTTTTGGTGTGCACTGGGCCTATAAAACACTTTCCTAGCAGAAAATGGCTTCTGAGAGTAGGAAAGAGATTAAAAGGGTCAACAGTTCATAGCTTTTAGCTCTGGCATACTTCAATGAATGTGTCATTGAGTAAAAACAATAAAATAGTTAAAACTTAAGAAGTAGATATAAACATAAAATAAAACTGTGGAATATCTTAAAAAGTCATTTTTAGGAGAAGGAAGATAAGATACAATCGTTTATTTCATTAGTTTATTTTCGCTTCGGGTGTCCTTTAAAATGGGACTGTTGTGCACCCTCAGAATGTGCCTGTGGTATTCCAGCCTGATTGCAAGATGGGTTGCTGCTACATCTGGGGTTCAATAAACAAGACTCACTTTTTCATGCTCGCCCATACCCCCCTTCCCTCCCCCTGCATTAGTACCATAATACATTCTGCTGAGCAGTGCACCCTCTCAACAAACGCATCTTTCCATATGTCTCCATGGCAGCACGGACGGGTTAAGTCCCACCCACTTGACTTCTATAGGACCTATGCTATAAATTACTCCCTTTAGGCCCCCCCCCCTCAGTCTTTTGTCCTCTCCATCACCTCATCTTCAAGGACCAGGTGCTGTAATGCTGCTTGTAAATTCTTACCTTGCCACACAGTGTATGCCTCGCCTGTGTGAAATCCCCTGCTGGGGGTCTAAATGACACATTGTATGGGGAGTGATCCGTTGCTGGTCACGGATAGGCAGCAGGCTGGTGAGATAAATCCTCCGTTCTGCGTTGCCTCTATTATGTCGGCTAATGGCCGCCGGGCGTCCTGCTCCCTAGGGTAGTATAGGGAGTCGGCGTGCGTTGCACTGTGCGCTCCGCCGACTAGCAGGTCACTTCCGGTTTTCCGGCGGCCAATGAAATCGTTCCGGTCCTTCCTCTCTAGTTACCGATTGGTAGAAGGCAACAAAGAGGGATATTTAAGGCTGGAAGACTTTAGCATAGTGTTGGCCATTCTACCTTAGGAGGCCAAAGCGTATGGAGGAGTTGTATAGCGCTCTATCTACGCTACTCTAACTATAGGATCTGGAAGGTAGGTCATTCTACAGTATAATACTGGGCAAGCTTTCTACTTTCCACGGCTAGAATCTAGTTTTAATTTCTTTTTGTCTGCGGCAGGTGCTGTCAGTATGGAGCAGGATGTGCCACCAAATGATCAGGTGCAGGTTATAAGGTAGGATTACATTGCAGCCATCCATTAGGTAGGTATAGTTTATTTTTCAGACATAAGAGGTGAAGAACATAATCAATTCTCTCGTTTCAGCCCTAATGAAGAGTGAGAAAGAGAGAGAGACGGTAAAGCAGGTCCATCACAACCAAGAGCAAGATCTCCGTCCCGCAAACGATCCAGACAATCACGATCTAGAAGTAGATCACGGTCGAGATCACGAAAACGTTCATCATACAAAAGGAGACGGCGAAGCAGATCATCGAGCAGAGATCGCTACTCTTACCACAGCTCTTCGAGGAAAAGGATGCTGGGCCTGTGGTGATCGAGTTTTACCAGGAAAGCTAGTGTGTCAGGCCTGCTTTACCACGATGGCAAAAGAGCCTGAACAACCAAGGGACATTGCTGAAATGATTAAGGAAGCAGTGCAGGAATCAATGAGTTCCTATATAGCTTCATTACCCTCATCTCAGCCAAGACAGGAGGAAACGACGACGGAGCAACCAGGCCCTTCTCAGCCGTTAGACGCTGATGAAGAACCGGATGCCGGATTTAATTTCAAGCTAGTCCAACCGTATATTTTGGCGGTCAGAGAAGCCATTAATTGGCAGGATGATCAGCCGCAGGAAGCAGCTACTTCAGCTCAGAAAGAGTTTTATACGCATCTAAAGAAGTCGGTGAAGCCTTTTCCGTTAATTGATGCGATACAGGATCTAATCTAGGAGGAATTCAAGAAAGTGGATAAAAAGACGATTCCGACAAACAGATTTGGCAAACTATACCCCATGGAAGAGGGTAGACTGACGATGCTAGAAGAACCTCCAAAGGTGGATGCGGCGGTAGTAGGTCTGGCTAAGCACATTACCCTACCTAGAGATGACGCAGCTGCTTTCAAAGATCCACTTGAACGGAAAATTGACTCAGAGTTTAAGAAATCATATCTTTCATCAGGAAGTGCATGTAAACCAGCTATTGCACTAACTTCGGTGGCTGAAGCACTAAGAGCATGGACTGACAATATTGAGGAAGCTCTCAGGTCTGACATGGACAAAGAAGCCATCATTGCAGCCCTAGATGACTTTAGACTTACAGCAGATTTCGTCGGAGAAGCATCTGTAGATATAATCAGGAGTTCGGCACGGTCGATGATGCACTCGGTGATAGCCAAGAAGGCCTTGTGGCTGAAGTCATGGTCAGCTGATGCGATATCCAAAAAGGATTGGTGCACAATTCCATATGATGGCAAGAATCTATTTGTGGAGGAGTTAGATACGGCCATACGTCGCGTGACTGGTGGTAAATCAGGACTCATCCCGCAAGAAAGGAGAACAAGAAGGAACACATTCCAGAGGAATTCCTACTTTAATAGATGCAGGAACACAGGCTCATATCGCTCTGGAAGAGACTTTAAGAAGACTTGGCAGAGTTCACAGTCATCCCTGATGAGACTCAATAAGCAGAAGAAAACAGGGCAGACCCCCTCTTCACAAAAGTCGTTTTGATGTTCAGACCGTCCATGCATCCCCGGTGGGAGGAAGACTACAGATCTTCAGAGATGTATGGACGGAATTAATTGAAGACAAATGGGTAATACAAACCATTACAGAAGGCCATCGTTGGAAGTTTTCAAGGCTGCCTTCAGACATCTTCAAACCAACAAAGATACCAGCCTCTCAGGAGAAGAGGAACATTCTAAACAAATATGTCCAGGAATTATTGACAAAACAAGCAGTGATAGAAGTACCACAGACGGAGAGAGGTTTGGGAGTATATTCGTCCCTATTCTTCGTCAAAAAGAAAAAACGGGAGATCTCAGGCCGGTAATGGATTTAAGAAAACTTAATTCATTTATAGATCTAGAACACTTTAAAATGGAGACACTGCAGACCATCCTGAAAGTGATATTGGTAGGAGACTGGGCACACTTGGTAGACCTAGAGGATGCGTATCTTCACGTACCAATAGATCCCCTCTTTCAGAAGTATCTGAGATTCACGGTGGGGGAACTTCATCTTCAGTTCCGGTGCCTCCCATTCGGAATCTGCACGGCCCCAAGGACTTTTTCCAAAATACTCCTAGCATTGGTAGAAACACTAAGACTCAGGGATCTCAGACTGTACCACTATCTGGACGATTTGCTCCTATTACATCAAGACAGGTAAACCATCGTTCAACACAGACGGATCCTACTTGCAGAGTTACAGAAGTTCGGCTGGAAGATCAACTATCTCAAGAGCCAACTAACTCCAACCACAGATATTATATTTCTAGGGGCACGTCTACAGACCACTCTGAACACAGTCAGTCTCCCAGAAGACAAACAACTAAGAATATAGAACCTGGCAAGGAGCATGATTTGCTCCTCAAGAGTAACTGCGAGACAATGCCTCAGCCTATTGGGGATTATGACCTCCACTATATCCATGATAAGATGGGCACAGTGGCATGCGAGACCTTGGCAGCTGGGGTTTCTGTCCCAATGGTCCACCAAAGACATGAACCAGATGATAATAATAACCAGGAGAATGAAGGACAGCCTGTACTGGTGGACAGACAAGCGGAACCTGTCAACTCCGTTAAATAATCAACAGTTCTCCAGGATCACATCGACGCCAGCCAATATGGTTGGGGGGCATGCCTAGAATCACAAACAGCTCAGGGACGGTGGAAGATCCAGAACGCTCATGTACCAGCAAACATTCTGGAAATCAGAGCCTCATTCCTAGCATTGTCCAGATTCAAGAACCAGCTAATACAGAAGGATGTGACCCTACAAATGGACAACCGGACGGCAGTCGCCTATGTGAGGGGGCAAGGTGGTACCAGGTCAAGGACACTGCTACAGGAAGTAGCGCCAATATTTCACCTAGCAGAGACTTGTTTCAACAGTTTAACAGCGGTATACCTACCGGGTCGGGAGAATGTCACAGCGGACTTCCTGAGCAGATCCGTGTTAGACAACAACGAATGGTCCCTCAATCCACAGGTATTCCACAAGATCTGCGAAAAAAATGGGAAAACCTCAACTAGACTTAATGGCAACTCCGCAGAACAGGAAGTGCGAGAAATTCATTTCCCGACGGCAGACATCAACAGCAGTGGCAACAGATGCATTGGTAGCTCCTTGGAACTTCTCAACCGCTTACGTTTTCCCACCAGTTCCGCTAATCCACCGGTTGTTAATGAGACTAGTTCTGGAGAATGTAACCCTAATAGCCGTAATTCCGTTTTGGACAAGGAGGCCGTGGTTTCCGCTCTTGTGGAGTCTCAGGCACTGTCAGCCAATATTACTTCCGGTATCACCAGATTTACTAACTCAGGGTCCGATCTCTCATCCGGATCCAGCTACATTAAGACTGGCAGTATGGAGATTGAAAGGAGGAAATTGGAGGCGATCGGCTGCTCAAGCAACGTTATCACCACAATATTTAAAGCGAGAAAACCAACTACCAATGCTGCATATCAAAGAATATGGACAAGATTTGAAGATTTCGCAGTTCAGCTAGGTTTCAATCCTTTAAAACCTCGAGTAACGGAAATTCTTCAGTTCTTACAAACAGGCTTAGAGAAGGGATTAGGGTACCACTCTCTGAAGGTACAAGTATCGGCCTTATCAGCTCTGACTGACCACAGGTGGGCCCTACAACCACTGGTAATACAGTTCTTGAAAGGAGTGATGAAGGAGAAGCCACCGATTAAAGCAGTATTTCCTAAATGGAATCTACCCATGGTGCTTGAAACACTTTCGAAAACGCCATACTTTCCGCTCGAACAAACAACACTGGTACAGTTGACATATAAAGCAGTGTTCCTGGTGGCAATGCTTTCGGCTAGAAGGATATCGGAGATACAAGCTTTAGGGTGGGAAGAATCCTCACTGACCTTCTTTCCGGATAGAGTGGTACTTCGTCCCATCCAACATTTAATTCCTAAGGTCTCGTCGATCTACCATTTTAATCAGGAATGGACTTTGCCAACACTATACGAACATACTATTTCTGATACACATCCGTTAGATGTTGGAAACGTCTTGAAAGTATACGTCGAAAGGACAAGAGAGCTGAGGAAGACAGAGAGACTCTTTGTTGTTCCTTCGGGCTACAGAGCTGGCCAGGCGGCCACTGCAAGAACAATTGCACAGTGGTTGGTCAACACTATACAGATATCGTACAGGGCTAATAACCTAGCACCTCCGGAGCAGATAATGGCACACTCCACGAGGGGGTTAGCGGCTTCATGGGCGGCTTTCAACAAAGTATCTCCGGAGAAGATTTGCCAAGCGGCTAATTGGTCCTCGATTAACACGTTTATGAGGCACTATAGGGTGGATCCAGCCATCAATTCTACCCGACAATTTGGTTCTGCTGTGTTAAATACTGTATAATTAAACATTAAAATTGAGTTTCAGCATTACACCTCATCCCTCCGTGTGTTTTTTCTAGTTAACTCCCGTCCGTGCTGCCATGGAGACATATGGAAAACGGAAAATTGAATACTTACCTGACAGTAATTTTCCTTTCCAGATGTATCCATGGCAGCACGAGGCTCCCTCCCGTAGATTCGAGGCACATAGACTGAGGGGGGGGGGGCCTAAAGGGAGTAATTTATAGCATAGGTCCTATAGGTGTCAAGTGGGTGGGACTTAACCTGTCCGTGCTGCCATGGATACATCTGGAAAGAAAAATTACCGTCAGGTAAGTATTCAATTTTCCGTTATTGTTTCTCCACCTCCACCCTTTAGATTGTATGCCTCTGGCAGGGCCCACCACCTAGTGTTTCCAGCTTGATCATGCATTCTAATGCTGGGAATACACGGTTCATTCTTTAGCTGATTAGATGGTTCGATAGATCATTTCCGACATGTCCGATCTCCGTTTCGATTCTCTGGCCGTTCGTTTTCTGATAAAAGTGAATGGAAAAAGATAAGTAAAACGAGCGGAAGATAAGAGAATCGACTGCAGAATCGAGCAGCAAAAACGATCGAGAGCAGAAACGCACAGCAGAATTGAATTGTGTATTTCCAGCATAAATTTACCTGCCAGATAGATCATTTCCAACATGTTGGAAATTATCTATTTAACCATCTATGGGCTGGTGCACACCAGAGCAGTTCTGAAGCGTTTTTTTTAAAACACTTGCAGGGGGAAAACCGCTTGGCTAATGAAAGTGAATGGGATGGTGCACACCAGAGCGGCTCATTTTTTCCACAAACGCAAATTCAGGGGCTGCAGCATTTTATAGATTTCTGAGGCGTTTCTGCCTCAATGTTAAAGTATAGGAAAGTGGAAAACCGCTCTGAAAAACGTTAGATCAGAGCGGTTTTCCAGGCATTCTTGCTACGCTCCATAAAACGCTAGGCATGTTTAGAAAACGTCTCTAAGGGCCGATTCACACTTGAGCGTTTTGTCGGCGATTTCGGCAAAACGCTTAAACGCTAGCGCTTTTGAAAGCGCTAGTGCAATGAAACCCTATGGGCCCGCTCTTACTTGGGCGATCTGCGCTAATCGCCGTAAATCGCCCAAAAACACAGACGCGTAGCCTGCACCATTTTCAGGTGATTGCGTTTCAGTGCTATAGAAGCGATAAACGCGATCGCAAAAAAAAAATCGCCAAGTGTGAATGGTGATTTTTTTCCCCGTTAATCGCGCAAAATCGCCATAGCAAAACTCTAGCAAAAGCGCTAGCATTTTGTGATCAGCAAGTGTGAATGGGCCCTAAACATGCCTAGAATCGCTCTGAAATCTGCTTCAAAAACCTCTAGCGTTTTGCAGATCTGCTAGAGGTTTTTGGTGTGCACTGGGCCTATCTGCCTAGCAATTAGGTATTGTTCTACTCAGCAGGAGATAAACAGAAGACAATGCACCAGAGATAATGACCAGTCTCTATAGAAAATAATCTAACAGAAAATCTAACAGAAAAATCTAATGCTGGGAATATACGGTTTGTCTCTGGTGCTCAATTCTCCTCAATCATTTTTGCCGCTCGATTCTCTTATCTTCCGCTCGTTTTTCTTATCTTTTTCCATTCACTTCTATCAGAAATCGACAAAAGGATTGAAAGGGAGATCGGACATGTCAGAAATGATCTATCGAACTATCTAATCACCTCAAAAACGAACCGTGTATTCCCAGCATAACAGAAAATTGTATGGTGTATACCCAGCATCACTGTCAGACTAGAACAGCCTCTATTTATTTTTACCAAAGAGATTTAACTGTTGTTACTAAAGACATTCACATGATCTTGTTGTTGTTTTTTTTTTTTGGGGGGGGGGGGGGAGTTGTGAGCACCTTGTATGTCCTAACTTGTATGTAAACCCAATTTATCTATTGTGCAGCCCTGCATAATGTTGGTGCTTTAAAAATATAATAAACATTAATAATAAAGATTGTTCACTATAAAGTAAAATCTCTAAATTGATGGAAGCAAACAGTACTACATCGTCACCATCTAGTGGTTCACAATATAATTGCATTCCACCTTAAAATGACATACTTAAAAAAACATGCAACAAATCATATTGGGTAAATTAATTATTATTGTTATAATTAATGAAGGGCTAGATGTTTGCAATAGTTTTTGCACTATTAGGTGTAGGCAATGTACGTCAGTGGCAGTGATTTTAATACTAACTAGATCATGTCGTAGAAGGCGGTGCCCTATGACAACAATGAAATTAATTATTTTATTTATAGATCACCAACCTTTTTTCATGGTGCTGTACAGAATGCAAATAAGACAATAGCGGGGACCATAGATACATAAACAGTTTAAAGAGACACTGAAGCCTCCAAAAAAAACAATCTTTTTATTTAATAAATAGCCCTAACTAAACCGCCACATTCCCGCCGCTGTACACTATCTAAATAAATCCCCCTAACTCTCCCTTCCTCTCCCCTGCAAAATCCATGACTTTCTTGGTCGTGGATTTTGCTGCCCTGTACGCTTCCATGTGAGGCAGAGCTATGAGCTGCAGCCGTGCCTTACACGCGTTTTGTTTTGTTTTGTAGTATGTACTGAGTAGAGTAGTGTAGTGCAGTGTAAGTGCCTGTCAGCGCGGTGTTGCGTGGAGCGATCGGCTTACCCAGGCTGGCAGCACGCTCCGAGCTCCAGCCCGTCCTCCATCCCAGGTCCGGAAAGGTCTCCTGCCTCCCGCTGTGGTCAACTGACTCCCCTGCTGCCGACAAACGAAGCGCTGCACTCCGACTCCGCTCCGGTGAACCCTCTCCACTTGGATGCCAGCCCTGGCCTTCTCCACTCCACACGGCCTGACGAGTCTCTCTGGGACAGCACATCAGCTCTGGCAGCCGTCCCGCCTTCTGCCGCCCCTTCACCGCTGCAGTGTGTGTGGTCTCCTCCGCTGTCGGGCTCTCCTCTTGCCACTTCTCGCAGTCGGGTGGGGGGGATCTTCTTCTCAGCTGCGGCCTGGGAAAAAAGCAAGCCTCAAACACGTGGCTACCAGGCCAACTACTCCAGCAGCTCAGCTCCTCTGGCTTCCTTACAGCACCCAGAAGACCAGGACCACACAGACTACATAACTGATCGGTGAGCTACTGTACTGTTTTTGCAATTCTGATTGCTCTTTGTCCGCTCACCTTGTACTGACTTTATGTACTTTTTACACACTCATGCCACTCTGCACTTCGGATTAATATATGTGCTTGCTCTGTATGCTCCCCTGCACGTTGGATTACCGCTTCTGCTTGTTCTGCTGGCCACTTTGCACCCCAGAGCCCACTCACATCGGTTCTCGAACTACCATTGTCCTGCTCTGTATGCCACTTCGCTCCTCTGACGACCATTACGCCTGTTCTGTACACCAGCCAGCACCTTGAGTAATATATGATGCCACATTGTATGGCACCCTGCACCTTGGTCTACCGGGTACCCTGCACCTCAGTTCGCTATTTGTGCCCTTGTCTCCGTATGCTGCCTTGCTCCACCCCTTCCTGCTTTGCACCATCCTGCCCCAGCCACCTGCTCAGCCTTAACTGGCACCATCTGAACAAGGCATGGGCAGAGTTCAGCCCATCTCCCAGCACAATGTCACCTTATCTAGAGAGGAGCTCCTGCACTGGGAACCCTCAGCCCACAACATAAAAGGCGCTCCCCTGTGGGAGGAAGTTAATGCCCACATTAAGCAGCTAACTGTATACAGTGCCACGAACAAACGCCGCCACAGGGGGAGGGCAGGTGCCCGAGTGAGGCTCAAGAAGAAGGGCCTACGCTCTCCCATCCCTGCTATCCTCCTGGCGAATGTGCGCTCTCTCCCGAACAAGGTAGATGAACTGCTCCTCCTACTCAGCAGCAAGCCCTCGATCAGCGGGAACACCCCGGTTCTCTGCTTTACAGAAACCTGGCTGAATGACAGTATCCCCGACAACTCCCTTCAGGTGCCAGGTCACGACATCTTTCGAGCAGATCGGGATCAGGCCCTCTCCGGGAAAAACCGTGGAGGAGGCATATGCTTTTACATAAACACTGCCTGGTGAACCAACAATACTATCCTTAGCAAGACCTGCTCCCCTGACGTCGAGCTTATAGCGATCAACTGCAGGCCTCAGTACTCACCCAGGGAGTTCTCCTCCCTTGTTCTCATCGGAGTCTACATCCCTCCTGACGCAAACACCAAGAATGCCCTGCAGACTCTCACAGATAGCATCTCGCAGTGGGAAACGGTTCTCCCTGAAGCCCTCCTCATCATCCTGGGGGATTTCAACAGCGCTAACCTTCGCCAGGAACTGCCTCGGTACAAGCAACATATCACCTGCCCCACCAGTAATCAAAACACACTGGACCACTGCTATACAGCCCAAAAGAACGCATACAAGGCCATCCAGGTAGCTGCTCTGGGTAACTCCGACCACTGCGTAATTCACCTGATTCCCACCTACAGGAGGATCCTTGAAACCACCAAACCTGTCGTCAAAACTGTTAAAAAGTGGACAGACGATGCGAAGCTGACACTGCAAGCATGCTTGGACTGCACTGACTGGTCGGCCCTAGAGGCCCCCTCCTTGGAAGAATGGACAGAGAACGTTACCTCCTATATCAGCTTCTGTGAGGAGTCGTGCATCCCTACTAAGACCTTTAAGGTTTTCCCCAACAATAAGCCCTGGTTCACCAGCAAGCTGCATCGGCTCCGAAAGCTTAAGGAGGAGGCACACAAGTCCAGCACTCCTGCTGAGTTCAGGGAGGCCAGAAACACCCTGAACCGAGAATTAAGAGCAGCAAAGAGAGCCTACTCCGACAAGCTGAGCCTCTGTTTTCAATCCAACAACACACGGGAGGCTTGGAAAGGCCTCAGGGCAGACCCCAAGTGAGCATGCAGATCAGGTGTTTCTGACTGAAATCTGACTGGATTAGCTGAACGCTTGTTTCAGGTGTGTGATTCAGACACTACTGCAGCCAAAGAGATTGATAGGATCCCAAGCAACTGGTAGTGGCTGGATAGTGTACTGATTAAGGGCTCTGCCTCTTACATAGGAGACCAGGGTTCAAATTTCAAATCTTCCTGTTCATTAAGTCGCCACTTATTCAGTGAGGAGACCTTGGGCTAGACTCCCTAACAGTGCTACTGCCTATAGAGCATGCCCTAGTGGAGCTGCCGTGGCCAGCAAGCTGTACTCATAATTTCGATTTTGAAAGGCAAAACTTTGCATAGCTCAACTCTAGAATGGACACTTGATTTCACTTTCAACTAATGATACAATTTTCCTACATACACACACATCTCTCAAATGATTTTGTAAAGCATTGCCTTACTAGGAAAATACTGTATGGTGCATAAACTAAACTTATTTTTCTAAAGAGTACTTCCAGTATAAAAGACAGAGCCTTTCAGGCCTCAGGTTTAATTACTTACCTGATTGGCCGTAATTCAGTAAGGTGAGCGCTCCTCCCCCTCAGAAATGCAGGTGTGGTGAGTTTTTTTTTTTCCAAAGTTTTGCTGAGGCTCTAGCCACCCCATCTGGTTATCTGCAGCTCACCCAGCACAGCAGACGGTGCTTAACCCTCCTGGCGGTTAATTGTTTTTGCCAAAAAGGCAAAAATCCTTTTTTTTTTGTTTCATGTAAAGCTACCAGAGTGGTAGCTACATAAAACACCACTAGAGGGCGCATGTGTCCCTCTAGTGCGATCGTCGCCGGCATCAATAGCAAACAGGGGACCGCGTATATAACGCGTTCCCGTTTGGCTTCTCCTGTCGCCATGGCGACGATCGGAATGACGTCATGGACGTCAGCCGACGTCCGACGCCTCCGATCCAGCCCATAGCGCTGCCCGGAACTCATTGGTCCGGGCAGCGCAGGGCTCTGGCAGGGCCCTCTTGCGCCGCTGCGTGCGGGCGATCGCCGCAGAGCGGCAGCGATCAAGCTGTACGCGCGGCTAGCAAAGTGCTAGCTGCGCGTACAGCATTTTAAATGAAGAAAATCGCCCCACCAGGGGCTGAGATATCTTCCTGCGCGGCATAGCCCGAGCTCAGCTCGGGCTTACCGCCAGGAAGGTTAAAGGGAACATAAACTGAGAGGGATATGGATGTTTCCTTTGAAACAACACCAGTTTCCTGGCAGTCCTGCTGATTTATGTGGCTGCAGTAATGGCCGATTGACACACCTGAAACAAGCATGCAGTAATCCAGTCTGACTTCAGTCAGAGCACCTGATCTGCATGCTTGTTGAGGGGTTGTGGCTAAAAGTGTTAGAGACACAGGATCAGCAGCAGAGTCAGGCAACTGGCATGATTTTAAAAGGAGAAATCCATATCGTTCTCAGTTTAGGTTCGCTCTAACTGTTGGCTACTAAGCTGGGAGAGGGCCGCAGCAACGCAGGCAGAGGTTTCCGGAAGAGCTTCAGAAACATGAAGCTGCATTGCCAAGGATGGGTGGGGGGAGGCGGCACATCACCTGTATAACAAATGCAACTGCATTGCCAAGGATGGGTGGGGGGAGGCGACACATCACCTGTATAACAAATTATTGGTGATCAGGTAAGTAATTAACCCTGAAACCCCCCCTCCCCTTCTCATTTCTGCAGCATTAAAAGGAATCTGAAGTGAAAATAAACTTATGATAGAATGATTCGTATGTGTAGTACTGCTAAGAAATAAAACATTAGCACAGATCTCATATTGTTTCCAGTACAGGAAGAGTTAAACTTCAAACAAAAAGAAAAACCGAGAGCCCAATATAGTGCAGTAAGTCTAACAATTGTTGGCGAAATAATTAACAGATGTGGATATACTCACAAACACGGGTTACCACATAGGCAACCACTTGAAATGCAGGTGGGGAGCATTAGAACCTGACCTCACTCAGGTTTAAGAAGTCGCTCTCTGTAGATAGAAAGAAGGGGACAGTCCCCTCCACCCAAGGTGGACTATATACTGTGCAAATTTGGACAGAGGCGCCAGGCAGGTTAAAATGATCTAAAAACAACTAAAAAGGAGGAGTACAGGTGGACTTACCTCCTGAAATGATGGACAATCGCGATTGTTCAAATCGCAAATAATTTATTTTGGCACTCTGCAACAGGTATAACCCGCTTCATCAGGCAAGGAGTGCAAGCTCAAAAAGGTCCAATAGTGGCAATGCGCCTCTGAAGAAACTTCAGTTATCTATGCAAAAGAGCTTCTGTGAGCTCATAAAGTCCTCGACAGCACTGTCTTTTGAAGAACTTATCTCAGCTGTCTTGTTTATGGTTTTTCTGCAGAGAAAAGTTCAAAGGTTCACTAACCTGCTATGTGAAATCATTGAAAATGTGAGTGCATTGTGGAAACTGCAATTATTATAAGAATGATGCAATGAGATATATATTTACTACTATTGTTCTAATAATTATCCGTACTACACATACAATTCATAGCATGAGTTTTATTTTCACGTCGGTGTCACTTTAAGACAGATCCTGACATGGCAGACTGTCTTTTATACTGGAAGAACTCTTTTAGGCCTCTTGCACACTGCACGTGATTCCGATTCAGATTCCGCTTTTTAATCAGTTTTTACATCCGATTCCGATTTGCAGTGTGCAGGGAGCAAACTGCAAATCAGAATCTGAATCGGATGTAAAAACTGATTAAAAAGCGGAATCTGAATCGGAATCGCGTGCAGTGTGCAAGAGGCCTAAAGGACAACTGAAGTGAGAAGAAAAAGGAGGCTGCCTTATTTATTTCCTTTTAATCATTGTCAGTTGCCTGGCTGTCAGAAACACCTGATCTGCTGCATGCTTGTTCAGGGTCTATGGCTAAGTATTAGAGGCAGAGGATCAGTAGGACTGCCAGGCAACTAGTATTGCTTAAAAGGAAATAAATATGGCAGCCTCCATATCCTTCTCACTTCAGTTGACCTTTAAGAAAAATGTTGTTTGAGAACCCTTGAGGTAATCTGATAGGATGGATAGGCAATTTTCATGATGAATTTGGCAAATCTGAATCAGACAGCCATGCTTCAATAAAAAAGGAACACATATACGCAGCTTGTAGGTTTGTTTTTTTTTTTAAATCATGTTGTATTGAAATTATGAACTTAAATTTGAAAATATTAAGTTACGGTAAGACAAATGAAAAGCCTCATAAAATTAAAGGAGATAAACACTCTGTCATATCTTCCAAATGTTCACACATATTCTCAGGAAACGCATCCTCTGTGTCCTCCGCAACAGATTCTGGAGAGGCTGTCACAGGAGTACTCGCGGGCGTAATGTCCAAGTGTCTGTAAACACTTTCAGCAAACGTTTCAGGTGAGTTTTCAGTTTCTTGAGGGCTTTTTGCTACAGGAGTAGCAGCATAATTGTCACAGTTCTCCAAGTTACAATCAGGTAGGGATAGTTCAGTCTCTGCAATAGATGGTGTTTTAGGTGGACTGAGTGCTGGTAAAAAGTCTTCTCCATCAAAATTGTCTCCAAAATCTAAACCTTCAAGTATATCTGAAGATGAATCAAGGCTTTCTTTAACTGATGGTAGATTATATGGTCTGGAATAAGAGTTTTCTTCGTCCACACAATTTGGCTCTGTCGTGCTTCCTATGGCACTGGTAGTTGGTGACTTACTGGGCAGAAGCAGATCAGATTCCACACTGTTAGTTTTACCGGGCAAGCTATCCATATTACTACTAGATGGTATATCTAATCTCACTGGGGAGTCACTATCGCTATCAATTCTTATGACAATTGGAGGACTGTTTTCATGTTTGCGTTTCTTCTTGTGCTTCTTTTTCTTCTTTTTATGGTGTTTTACATCTGGAGAGCATCTCCCTTCATACACAATCTCAACACTGGGGCTGCGAGTTGTCTTTTTCCATTTTTGCTTTGGTTCAATTGAAGATTTATCGGCCAAATTGTCGTCCTGGGCCTCTAGGTCTGCCTGAACATGATTGTCTTTTTCATCTGTACCATCTTTTTTGCTTTGTGGTTCCAGGTGACGGGTTTTATATTTCCTTTTACCACCTGGCTTCTCTGACTGGGTTTGTTGTGCACCAGCTGCATGAATGCGACTGTTTGAATGGCTTCTTGAACGATGATGCCTTTTGCTTGCAGAGGTTTCTTTCTGCTTCTTTGAATCTCTCTTTTGAGAAAAGGATGGTAAATGATAGTCAGGGCTGGGAGATGATCTAGAGCAATGACTTCTACCACGGGAATGTTTCTTGTAGGACTTCTCAAACTCCTCCCGGTCGCGGTTTCTGCTATAATATGTGTATTCCCATTGATAGGTACTCCGATAGTTGTCTGTTCTCTCATGGCTTTGTGACCTCCCCTTACTGCGCTTCCTATTCCTAGAGCTGGATACATTTCTTTCTTTGGAGCTTTCACTTGACAAAGAAACAGTTCTACTTCTCCATGACAAACTTCTGTCTCTACTCCTTGATCTTTTTTCCTTCCGACTTTTATGCCTCTTTTCTCGGGTTTTGGTCCTTTGTTTACTTTTACTGTTCCACTTTCTATAGCCATCATAAGATTTATTGCAAGATGATCGAGAATAGCAGTCTGAGCTCCATGATCGTTCCCGTCTTCTTGCTGTGCTGTCGTAAGAATGTCCTTCATCTTTTCTAGATTTACGCACTTTCTTGGTGGATGCATCTGTTAATTTTTTCTCTTTCTTTTTGGAATGAGTTTTATCACTGGATGTTTTACGCTTGTGTTTACGTTTAAGGATTTGCTTTTCTATTGAGTGAACAGATGAAACAGAGGAAGATCTATGCGATTCGCTACTGCCAGATAAAATCAAATGACTAGGTTCAGGCTTTTTTGTCTGTTCGATCTTGACTTCACAAAGGGATAGTTCAGAATCAGAAGAGAGTTCAACAAGCTCTGGGGTTCTTTCTGCCAGTGGTTTAACAAAACCCACAATGACACAGTCATCAGAAGGAAGGCTCTGGTCCTGGATGTCATCAGTATTATCATTTTTTAAATCACTGGAGGCCAGTATACTGCTTGAAGGTTCATCATCTGAGCTGTCAATGGACGTCAAATTATTAGTCACCTGCTCAATTGTAGAATAGGAAGGTCCCGGTGTTTCATCATCCCAGGGAGCTTGTCCAACTTCAACAGAGGAGGAAGGTATATCGGGCTCTCTAGCAGTATTGTCATCTGGTGATATAGTAATTACAGAAGACTCAGATTCACTTCCTTCTTCATAAGAAGGGGCAGGACAATCATAGTTGGCATGCTGGTCATAAGCATCGATATTATAAGGGCAACGGGCAAAATTGATGAATTCATGTAAAAAGTGTTCTGTTCGATGAAGCAAAAAAGGCTGCAAATCTTCTAAAAAGGCTCTACTTTCCATGTCAAATCTAGTTACATTGCTCATTATAATGTGTTGTACAATGTTTACAAGGGACCCATGTGTGCCAAATAACACTGTCAACTCTCGTTTCAGCCAGGGAATGAGTCGATGAAGGCAAGCAGGGTTTCTGCGGAAAAATTCAGCAGATATATCTCGATAGCGTCCACCATCTTGGATGTTTCTGACACGTATTCCAGAACGGTAAAGTGCTCGCCTGAAGTTGACAAGGTCCTGCTCTTGAATTTGTCTCATTGCCCTGCCCTCTGCACTGGCCTGTCGCCTGGAAGCTAGCCTTCTCATCATCTGCTGAATATTGTTGCTCCTTCGATTAGACTGGCGATTTGTAAATCCTTCAAAAAGAACACCACTGTCTGCAAGTGGAAATGTTCTCTGAGTAGACGATCTTAATGTTCGTGTGGATAAACGATTCTCCCTTGTCATAGTGGTACGATAGCGAAATCTTTGTCCATCAGGGCTTGCAAAAGAGCCATTAACGGACGGCCTTAAAACATACTCTTTAAAGTCATCTTCGGCCTTGACGCTATGAAAGATAGAATGAAAGGGCTGCTTGCATAGTGGGCATTCTGCTTTATTTTTGGCCCATTCCTTTATACACTTAAAGCAAAACCGATGCAGACACCGGTCCAAGTGTGATATATTTTCAAAGCGATCCAGGCATATAGGACACTTGGAGTCAGGGGAAACATCCGTTGGTGATCCTTTGCCATGTGATTTTCGAGAGCTGGCTTTACAGCTGCTAGCCCCTATGAAGTCATCTGCTGTAGTTGTCTGCATCTGCAAAGAAAAAAAAAACTATACGTTAGAATTTGAATGAAAACCAACTGATGAGCTAAACTGTCATTAAAATCAATGCAAACAAATTTCAGAAGCTAGAACTAGCAGACAGAACTTAAAGGATCTTAGGAGCTCCAAAACAAGGGTAGCACATACACCAAAAGCTCCAAATACCAATTTGAGCATCAGTCTACCGATCATCACTCGGTGCAACAGACCTGATTAAGGGCCGGTTCATACTTGCTTTAAAAAAAACGTACTCGTTTGGGACGTTTTCTATGCTCTGCTTAAATGCAGGAAGCGGAACCTATGTTAAAAATAGGATCCGCTTCCACTTGTTACCAAATATGGATCCTACACAGATACGTATGCCGCGGAACGGGAGATGGAACTTAGCACATTTTCCCTGACCAGACAGGAAAATGTGTCCAATGAAAGCCTATGAGAACGGACACTGCATCCGCCTAACCTGTTCTCCTGCATCACCGCTGTGACGTCATACTCACGTGTCACACCGCCCACCGTCGCCGCTCAGCCCCGTCTAAACAGCCCGGTGGATCTCCATTGGGCTGCAAAACACCTATGGGAATCCTCAGCAACAGGGAGAATTCTCATTGGTTTATGTTGGACCAATGAAAATGCTCCCTATTGCTAGGGAGAACTGGCCTACTGCAGCCTATGGAGAGCCGCATGCTTCTGCTGACCTCTGGGCTGTTGAAGGGACCAAGCAGTGGTACAGGTGAGCAGCGATGCATACGGGCAGACGTGCGGACATGGAGAGGTCGGGTGTAGTTGTTGCATGCAGAACAGAGGGTATGCATCCGCCTCGTGCATGCACTTACCGTTTATGTTCTGCATCCACTCAACTGTGAACCGGCCCTTACTGAGGTTCTCCTAAACAGGAAGATTCTAGAGAACCTAAAGTACTATACAATTTGAATGCAGTTTTTTTTTCTTTCAACTTTCAAGACGTCATAAATGCAATTTCCAATGATAGGCAACTGGATTATGTCTCGGCCACATAGAAAGAAATATTGGGATCGATTCACTAAACAACGTTAATCTTAACTTGCGCAGATAGCACATGTTAAGATTACCTGCATTTATGCAATTTATGTAGCGATATATGCAAATTGCAAAACGTGCTATTTAAACATGCACCACTGACCAATCGATTTTCTTATCTTTTCTTATCAATTTCTATTCACTTCTATGAGAAATCGATCAGAAAAACGATCGAAAATCAGATCAGACTTGTCAGAAATTATCTATCCAGCCATCTATCTGCCAAAGAATCTAAAGGCCCATACACACGTCTGATTTTTCGGGACGGGTCGTTTTAACGGCCCGTCGTTCAGACGTCCGCCCGCTAAATCGGGCGTGTGTACAGACTGTCGTTCGCGTGACAAGAAAGAGTTTGAGCGATCCGCCGGGCGGATCGCTCAAACTCAGTCTTATCATGCGAACGACAGTCTGTACACACGCCCGATTTAGCGGGCGGACGTCTGGACGGGACGTTCAAACGACCCGTTGTTCCGAAAAATCAGATGTGTGTACGGGCCTTTATGGTGTATTCCCAGCATAAGTGGAGCGTGTATACAGCACCTTACACAATTTGCATAGATGTCGGTAATCTTCATGCGCTATCTGCACAAGATAAGATTAATGTTCTTTATTGAATCGACCCCATTGTCCTAGTTCTGTAACCGAAGATATTCTTTACAGCTTCAAGGGGCACTATGGCGAAAAATTGTAAAATTTAAAATATGTGCAAACATATACAAATAAGAAGTACGTTTTTTTCCAGAGTAAAATGAGCCATAAATTACTTTTCTCCTATGTTGCTGTCACTTACAGTAGGTAGTGGAATTTTGACAGAAGTGACAGGTTTTGGACTAGTCCATCTCTTCATAGGGGATTCTTAGGGATTTATTTATTTTCAAAAGCACTTAGTGAATGTCAGTTGCTCTGTCCAACTGCCAAAAAACTATGTAGCAAGCAGGGAAGCTGGCCAGCATAATTGGTTAAATCCTTTTTAGGGAATATCTTTATAAAGAATAAAAGCCTTGCTGAGAATCCCCTATGAAGAGATGGACTAGTCCAAAACCTGTCGCTTCTGTCAGATTTCTACTACCTACTGTAAAGGTGCCCATACACTCGTCAGATTGGCAGCAGATAGATAAGAAATGCATCTGATGATCTATCTGATGCGTTTTTAGAACATTTTTTACCAGGATAGAATTCCAATAGATTTCAGTTTGAAATCTATTGAAATTCGATCTGATGGCATTTTTTTGCCATCAGATTTCCATTAAGGCCAATGCAAACTGATAAGCAATCTCATCAGATCGACCTAAATTTTCCACCCTGCAAGTTCGATGGAAATCCATCGAAATCGATCGAAATCGGCCGTCGATCGGTCGATTGGCCAACCGATTTGCAATCGATCGGTCGGCCAGAAAATCGGCTGAGTGTATGGGCTGCTTAAGTGACAGCAACATGGGAGAAAAGTAATTTATGGCTCATTTTTTTATTTGTCTGTTTGCACATATTTTACATTTTAAAATTTTTCTCCATAGTGCCGATTAGAGGTCGATTGATCGATTTGCGATCGATTTCGATCGATCTGACATGCTGGAAAATCTAGGTCGATCTGAAGAGATTGCTTATCAATTTGCATTGGACCTAATGGAAATCTGATGGCAAAAAAATGCCATCAGATAGGTTTTCAATAGATTTTATACTGAAATCTATTTGAAATCTGTTCCTAGTAAAAAATGTTCCTAAACATCAGATAGATCAGAAAATCTATCTGATGATCTATGTGCTGCTAATCTAACGAGTGTATGGCCACAGTAGTATGGCATAGTAAGAAAATACACAGTAATAGTACACTGAATAAAGAAATCATTACAGAAACTCTCCAGCCTTTGAAATCAACTATCTTGAAAAGGGTAAAATAAAGCCCACGTTGGGCTAGATTACCTCCTACTGATTATTGTCATGAAGGCGGGCCCAGAAGTTCTGAGCAGTGCAAAGCAATGAACTGCGCTGGTGTGAGTTCAGGACTGCGCCGTGGTGGAAAACACTGCTTTTATTTTGTTGGAGTGATTCTGAACTGTGCCTGCACAGTTCTTAATTGCACAAGGCTATAGGTAAGGCCTCTTGCACACTACATGCAATTTTTTTTTTTATACAATTCGATTTTTGTTTCTGATTAAAAAAAACAGCAGCATGCAGTACTTTAATTGGAATCAAAAATCGTATCGTATAGAAAAATTTGAATCGCATGTAGTGTGCAAGAAGCCTAACAGTTCCTTTGATTGAAGATCCCGTTGATAAAAAATTAGACCTGAGATGGGGACCCCCCGATGACAACGAGCAGGGGCAGAACATTCATTAAAAAGGTAAGCTAGCCCATCACGGGCTTTATTTCACAGTTTTTAACCACATAACGACCAGCTAACGCCGATAGGCGGCGGCTGGTCGTTTGTGGATTTCCATGGAAACGGCCGCTCCATGTCGGATCACGGAGGGTGTCTCCGTTAACAGCCTGTGAGCCTCCGATCGCGGCTTGCAGGCTAAATGTAAACACGCGGGGAAGAAATCCCGTGTTTACATAATACGGCGCTGCTGCGCAGCAGCACCGCAAAGGAGATCGGCGATCCCTGGCCTCTGATTGGCCGGGGATCGCTGGCATCTGATAGGCTGAAGCCTTTCAGAGGCGGCGCAGGACGGATCGCCGTCCTGTGCCGCCCAGAGAGGGGAGGAAGTAAAAGAAAGGGAGGCTGGTAATCGCTGCGGAGGGGGGCTTTGAGGAGACCCCCCCCCCGCTAAACGCATATAGCCGGCGGCGATCAGACTCCCCCCAGCAGGACATCCCCCTAGTGGGGGAAAGGGGGTCGGGGTCGTGGGAGTCTGATCGCCCTGCCTGCAACAGGATCTGTGCTGTGGGCTGGAGAGCCCACCCAGCACAGATCTGCCAGAATTGGCCCAGTCCTTAAAGGGGAACTGAAGAGAGAGGTATGTGGAGGCTGTCATGTTTATTTCCTTTTAATCAATACCAGTTGCCTGGCAGCCCTGCTGGTCTATTTCTCTGCAGTAGTATCTGAATAGAACCAGAAACAAGCATGCAGCTAGTCTTGACAGATCTGACTTATAAGTCTGAACCACTGAAACACCTGATCTGCTGCATGCTTGTTCAGGGGCTATGGCTAATAGTATTAGAGGCAGAGGATCAGCAGGGCTGCCAGGCAACTGGTATTGCTTAAAAGGAAATAAACATGACAGCCTCCATATACCTCTCTCTTCAGTTCCCCTTTAAGTGGTTAAAGAGAACCAGAGAGGATTAAAAAAAAGCTTTATACATACCTGGGGCTTCCTCCAACCCCGTACGCACGGATCGCTCCCACGCCGCCATCCTCCGCTGCCTGGATCCGCCGGTACCGGGTCCCGTCATTACCGTCAGTCGGCCGCGGTCAATTCTCCACATCACAGGGGCTCCCTCCATACACTTATGCTTGCGGCTGCCTACTGCGCATCCGCATGCGTAAGGGTATGGAGGGAGCCCCTGTGATGCGGACAATTGGCAGCGTCCGCCGGAAGTGACGGGACCCGGTAGCGGCGATAGAGGAAGCGGAGGATGGTGGCGTGGGAGCGATCCAGGCTTATGGGGCTGGAAGAAGCCCCAGGTATGTATAAAAGCCTTTTTCTATTTTCACATTTATTCCTCTCTGGTTCCCTTTAAAACAGTACTTTAACCACTTGAGGACCCACCCTTTACCCCCCCTTAAGGACCAGCGCTGGTTTGATTGATCTGTGCTGGGTGGGCTCTGCAGCCCCCAGCACAGATCAGGGTGCAGGCAGGGAGATCAGATTGCCCCCCTTTTTTCCCCCCTATGGGGATGATGTGCTGGGGGGGTCTGATCTCTCCTGCCTGCTGTGGGTGGCGGGGGGGGGCACCTCAAAGCCCCCCTCCGCGGCGAAATTCCCCCCTCCCTCTCCTACCTGCTGCCTCCCCCGGTGATCGGGGCTGCACAGGACGGCTATCCGTCCTGTGCAGCCAGTGACAGGACGTCCCCTGTCACATGGCGGCGATCCCCGGCCGCTGATTGGCCGGGGATCGCCAATCTGCCTTACGGCGCTGCTGCGCAGCAGCGCCGTACAAATGTAAACAAAGCGGATTATTTCCGCTTGTGTTTACATCTAGCCTGCGAGCCGCCATCGGCGGCCCGCAGGCTATTCACGGAGCCCCCCGCCGTGATTTGACAGGAAGCAGCCGCTCGTACGAGCGGCTGCTTCCTGATTAATTAGGCTGCAGCTGGCGACGCAGTACTGCGTCACTGGTCCTGCAGCTGCCACTTTGCCGACGCACGTTATGAGTGTGCGGTCGGCAAGTGGTTAAAGAGAACCCGAGGTGGGTTTGAAGAATATTATCTGCATACAGAGGCTGGATCTGCCTATACAGCCCAGCCTCTGTTGCTATCCCAAACCCCCCTAAGGTCCCCCTGCACTCTGCAATCCCTCATAAATCACAGCTACGCTGCTGACAAACAGCTTGTCAGAGCTGGCTGTGTTTATCTCTATAGTGTCAGTCTGCTGCTCTCCCCGCCTCCTGCAGAACTCCAGTCCCCGCCTGCATCCCTTCTCTCCCTGCTGATTGGAGGGAAGGGACGGGGGCAGGGACCGGAGCTATGCAGGAGGCGGGGGAGCAGCTGAGACTGACACTACAGATGTAAACACAGCCTCACAGCACGGCTGTGATTTATGAGGGATTGCAGAGTGCAGGGGGGTCTTAGTGGGGTTTGGGATAGCAACAGAGGCTGGGCTGTATAGGCAGATCCAGCCTCTGTATGCAGATAACATTCTTTAAACACACCTCGGGTTCTCTTTAAGCAATCCCTCAAAACTAACTTTTTCCGATAAGCGTACATAAATCAGGTCATTCCCCTTCAACTACACTGTCTCAAGGTATACTTATTTTCCTCCCTACTCCTTAAGATTATAAGCTCACAAGGGCAGGGCTCTCTCATCCTTTTTAGATTGTAAGCTTGCAAGAGCAGGGCTCTCTAATGCTGGGCATACACGGTGCATTTATGCGCCGGCATCGAGCCAGCGGATTGATTCCTGCTCGTCCCCGCGGGCACTTCCGATCAAGCGCAGAATTGATCCGGCGCGGTGATCGGACAGGTTGGATATTATCAATCGAGCCATCAGCGGCTCGATTGATAACAATCTAGCCGTGTATGCCCAGCATAATGCTGGGAATACACCATACAATTTTCTGTTATGCTGGGGGATACATGGTACGTTTTCCCCCTTATCAATCGAGCCGCTGATGGCTCGATTGATAATTTCCGACAGGTCCGATGACCCCGCTCTATCCCCACGGGCGGATAATAGCGGGGAGTCGAGCGGAAGATAAGGAAGCGCCCGCGGCGGGAGTCGATCCGGCGGCTAATCGAGGCGCCGGGTCGTACCGTGTATCCCCGGCATTAGATTCTTCTGTTAAGCTGGCCATACACTGGCCCGATTTGCGCCCGTTTCGACAGCAGATTCGATCACTGGGATCGAATCTGCTGCCAATCGCTCGCGCTAAACGCACCCGCCGATCCGATTTCCTCCTGAAATCGGATCGATCCGTTGATCGCGCCGTGCAGGAAATTACCGTCGATCGCCCGTGGGTAGGGAGCGGGTCGCTAGCGGCGGCTGATCCGATACAGGTATACATTACCTGACGCTGGCTCCTGGGCATCTTCTCCGCGCTGCACCGCTCTGTTCCTGCTTCCATCCCAGTGTACATGAACTTCCTGTGTCACTCCAGTGACCAGGAAGTTCATATAGAGGGCGCTCTATTTGAACTTCCTGGTCACGGAGTGACACAGTGTATGCTGGGATTCGGTGCGGGGTGCAGCGCGGAGAAGAGTACCCGGAGCCAGCTTCAGGTAATGTATACGGAGGGGGGGGGGGGGGGGGGGGGGGGGGGGGAGGGGGTGTTGACAGGCGGCAGGAGCAGCTCAACAGATTGTGATTGGTTTCAGGCTGAAACCAATTCACAATCTGTTTGCAGTAAAGGCAGCGATACGATCCCTCTCTGATCAGATTCGAACAGATAGGGATCTGTCAGTTGGTTCAATCTAATGGCAAATCGACCAGTGTATGGCTACCTTAAGAATGCATAATTAGATTATTTTCTGTAGAGAATGGTCATTATCTCTGGTGCATTGTCTTCTGTTAATCTCCTGCTGAGTAGAACAATGCCTAATTGCTCGGCAGAAAATTGTATTCCCAGCATTAGGCCTTGTTCAATAATTTTATAGCGCTTTTCTCCCACGGGAACCCGAGCAGTAAAAATAAACGAAATTGGTGGTACTTACCTGGGGCTTTCTCCAGCCCACCGTAGGTCGGGAGGTCTCCCGGCGTCCTCCTGGTTCCTCTCCCGGTCCCTCCACCGCATCGGCGACACCCGGGCCGGGTGTCAGGCTCCCACTTCCTTATCAGTGACACTCTTCGTCATCACGGGGGCCGGCGTTACAGTACTGTGCATGCGCGGTTTAATCGCGCATGCGCAGTACTGTCACGCCGGCTGCAGTGATAATGTGCAGCGGCCGGCGTGATGACGAAGAGCGTCACCGCCAGTGCGGTATGCGGCAGAGGGACCAGGAGAGGAGCCAGGAGGACGCTGCGGGAACTTTCCAACCTATGGCGGACTGGTGAAAGCCCCAGGTAAGTACCAATTTTGTTTATTTTTACTGCTCGGGTGCCTTTAAAAAACTGTGACCTGCGTTATGCAGTCTCAAAGGCTCGGGAAAAGGTGGGTCTTTTCTTAAAGGGAACCTTAAATGAGAGGGGTACGGATGTTTCCTTTTAAACAATAACAGTTGCCTTGCAGTCCTGCTGATCTCTTTAGCTGCAATAGTGGCTGAACGACACACCTTAAACAAGCATGCAGCTAATCCAGTCTGACTTCAGTCAGAGCACTTGATCTGCATGCTTGTTGAGGGGCTGTGGCTAAAAGTATTAGACACAGGATCAGCAGGAGAGTCAGGCAACTGGTATTATTTTAAAAGGAAATAGCCATATCCTTCTCTGTTTAGGTTCCATTTAAAGCTGTCCAGAGAAGGAGCATCTCGCACTGACTTTGGAAGCGAGTTCCATAGGGTAGGGGCTACATAGGAAAAGGCCCGAGCATCAAATGTTAAGTGTATCCTGGGAATAACCAGATTCATCTTATTGGCAGAGCGGAGGGTGCATGGAGAGGCATAATGTTTCAATAGATCCGCTATGTATTTGGGTCCCATGTGGTTTAGAGCCTTGAATGTCACCAGGCAGATCTTAAAATGGATTTTCCATTTTACTGGCAACCAGTGAAGAGTTTGCAGTACTGGGGAGATGTGTGAGCTGCGGGGGGGCATTGGCTAGGAGTTTGGCTGCAGCATTCTGTACTATACTTATCTGGGGATCTGACGAACAGGGCATTGCAGTAGTCCAGACGGAAGGATACAAATGCATGAACCAGGGGCGGTAGGTCTTCAGCTGGGATAGGGTGTTTGATTCTCACTATATTTATCTGATGGAAGAAGGAAGACTTGACAGCTGATACATGCTGTCTGAGTGTTAAGGCGTGTACACACGCACTACATGCCGCAACGACGGTTCCGTCAGACCCTACCACTGGGCGGACGTTCAGCCGACAGTAGCGCGTGTGTACGCGCTGTCGGCAGACTGATAAGGCTGTTTCTGAACGATCCGCTCAGCGGATCTTTCAGAAACAGCTATATTAGTCCGCCGACAGCACGTACACACGTGCTACTGTCAGCTAAAAGACCGCCCAGCGGGAGAGTCCGGCGGACCCATCGTTGCCTCTGGTAGTGCGTGTGTACACACCTTAAGCTTTCCATCCAGGATCACCCCAAGGTTTCGCACAGAGTCTTTATACTGTACGATATCTACTCTAATTGCTAGTTTGAAGTGGGGAGAGTTTTGGACTTTATCCATCATGTGTGGCCCGCCTACCACCAACACCTCTGTTTTGTCAGAAATCTGCCTCAACCAGCTGGTGTTCATCCAATGTTGTAATTCCACTAGACAGGCATTGGTGGATGCTGATGGGTCTTGGGTGCCAGGCTTGAAGGACAGATACAGTTGTGTGTTGTCTGCGTAACAATGGTATCCTAAGCCATGGTTCTGGACTATTTTGCCCACTGGGAGCATGTAGACTGCAAAGAGTAATGGAGATAGTACAGAACCCTGTTGAACTCCATAGGCAAGTGGCACTGGATTAGAGTAGTGTGCGCCCATACATACTTGCTGTGTCCTGCCAGATAAGGACTAAAACCAGCTAAGAACAGCACCCCTTAGGCCACAGTAATTCTTCAATTGCTGAATTAGTATTTCATGATCCACTGTATCAAAAGCTGCAGACAAGTCAAGAAGAATCAGAATTGAGCACTCGCCCTTGTCTTCACACTACAAAAGCTTTTCTAAGCGCTTTGTGATTTTTAACCTAGTTAAACCTTAGTGACCAGGCCATTTTTAGTAAAATAGGCCACTGCAGCTTTAAGGCTAAGCTGCAGGGCCGCACAACACAGCACACAAGTGATCCCCCCCCCCTTTTCTCCCCACCAACAGAGCTCTCTGTTAGTGGGGTCTGATCGCTCCCCCCATGTTTATTTTTTTTAAAATAAATATTGTTACTTGTTTTGTTTTTTTTAAAACCTGTTTCTTTAAAAATCTCCCCCCCCCCCCCAGCCAACCAATTATGGCGATTGGCTGTCATAGGCTTCTGTGACACGGCTGTCCCAGTACATCGATGCTGCCGATCGCAGCGCTGTACATGGAAATAGCTGGCGATCACGCCGTCTAACAGTCTCCCGAGCGGCAATAGCCGCTCGGAGACTGAAGACGAGGTGGAGCTCCGCGGCCCAAGCAGGAGATGCGCACGCAGCTTGCGCGCCATCTCCTGCAAAACAGAGCCCCAGGACTTTACGCCAATCGGCGTTAGGCGGTACTGGGGCTGCCGCCGCGGCCACGCCCGTTGGCGTGACGCGGTCGGCAAGAGGTTAAAGCTCTTGCTAATGTTTTCCTAGGAGTGTGTTCTCACCTGAGGGATGTGATTTTGTAAAAAAAAAAACCCATAGCACTGCATTAACAAGAGCTTTTCAAAATTACTAGCGCTTAAAAAGCTCTTGTAGTGTGAGCAAGCCCTTGCATCTTGTGGCTTGGAACTTACTTTACATTTTTTTTCAACATGCTACATTTGTCATTGTACTTACTATGTCTACCTATTCTGCATTATGTAGCAATGTCTATATTTTGTGTGTATTATTATATACCCAATGTTACCCTCTCGCTCTGTACAGCGCCATGGAATATGTTGTCACTATATAAATCAGCAATAATAATTACAGAAACTATAGTAGTATAATTAATAAAGCAATCAGTATAGTCCACTTGTAAAGCTTTGCGTGAAGAAAGAGATAGAAGGCACTGCAGTCTGCTACAAAAAAAACTATACTATAACATAAGCTGCTATGAGAGTTTCTGCCCTATTCATGATATAGCAGAGCTGTGGGAGCGCCTGGCAGCGGACAGGGAGGGCTCCCGGCTGCAGTGCAGTCACCGTGACAAGGCGGAATAGGAGCGGCGCATAGCTGTGTTATTATAGTAATCAATATAACGAGTATACGTACCGAGCTGGCCGGCTCATCTCTCCTCGCCGCCTTCCGCCGCCTGTTCCTCTTGTCCCCCATGATTACAGCACTGTGCTCCGAGAGTCCCCGCGTCTCATGTCCCCCGCCTGCCAGTTACACAACAAGCAGCCTCCGCTCTCCTCCCACTCAGCGGGGCCCGCCATTCAGCTCGCCGCCGCACAGCTCTCCACAGCAGCCATCACTGCCCCCTGCTGGCCAGGAGGAGGTATCACGCCTGCTCTCTGCACGACGCCCACAGAGTATATATCATTTATGAGTTGTTTACATAAATTTATACAAACACCTGTGTCGGGTAGCGTTGCTGATATATGAGCTGATGCCTACTGTACTGCTCTTAGGCGTAGGGCAGAACTTCGGACTGCCAGGGAGAAAGATGTCCGCTATTGTATGGTGACCTTTAACCTCCTGCAAGTGTCAGGGATAATACGCTAGGGTCCGCAGCCGTCTGCCGTTGCTATAGCATAGGACATCAACACTGGAAGGACATGATCCTCCTCAGCCGCAGAGCCCTGCAGTGGGTGCATTCCCTGGTAAGACCTTCCAGCCACCAGGCATCCCACCTTTACCCCACCGAGGAGTTGCAATGTGGGAACACTGTATAACTTGCAAGTAGGGTTGTTACTTGTAGTAGCCACATAGCTCCCAACTGTCCCTCTTTCGGAGGCCTGTCACCCTGACCCTCTTTCCTCCTCATTTGCCCCTCTTTTAGGACTTTGTCCATCTTTCTATGTACAAGTATTTCTCTACTGAAAAATGTGTTGAATTGCCTGTAAACTTTATTCCCATCTTTTAAATTGATATATTTCTAATTTTCAGTTAATATGAAGGAGAATTCACCAGGATAGAAAGGACCGGTGTGGTTTGCATTATAAAACAGATATTTTTATTAACTCTTTATGGTATGTGTGGCAGGGGCGTAATCAGGGGTGTGGTAGGGGCGTGGCTTAAGTGTCCCTTTTTACATCTCAAAAAGTTTGGAGGGATGTAGCCAGCAAAGATGGATTAACCACTTGAGGACCACAGTCTTTTCGCCCCTTAAGGACCAGAGCCGTTTTTTTTCCATTCAGACCACTGCAGTTTTCACGGTTTATTGCTCGCTCATACAACCTACCACCTAAATGAATTTTAACTCCTTTTCTTGTCACTAATACAGCTTTCTTTTGGTGCTATTTGATTGCTGCTGTGAGTTTTACTTTTTATTATATTCATCAAAAAAGACATGAATTTTGTAAAAAAATGACTTTTTTAACTTTCTGTGCTGACATTTTTCAAATAAAGTAAAATTTCCTATACATTTGAGCGCGAAAGTTATTCTGTTACATGTCTTTGATAAAAAAAAAAAACATTCAGGCCTGGTGCACACGAAAACCCGCTAGCAGATCCGCAAAATGCTAGCAGATTTTGAAACGCTTTTTCTTCTTTTTCTGTAGCGTTTCAGCTAGCGTTTTGCGGTTTTGTGTAGCGATTCATATATTGTTACAGTAAAGCTGTTACTGAACAGCTTCTGTAACAAAAACGCCGGCAAAACCGCTTTGAACAGGCGTTTTTCAGAGTGGTTTGCGTTTTTCCTATACTTAACATTGAGGCAGAAACGTATCCGCAATCCAAAAAATGCCTCACCCCGGGAGTATGCGTTTCTGCAAAATGCCTCCCGCTCTGGTGTGAACCACCCCATTGAGATACATTGACCAAGCGTATCCGCAGCCGCAAGCGGCTGCAGAAACGCTGAAAAAGCCGCTCGGTGTGCACCAGCCCTTAGTGTATATTTATTGGATTGGGTAAAAGTTATAGCGTTTACAAACTATGGTGCCAAAAGTGAATTTTCCCATTTGGAAGCATCTCTGACTTTTCTGACCACCTGTCATGATTCTGGAGGTGCTAAAATTCCAGGATAGTATAAATACCCCCCAAATGACCCCATTTTGGAAAGAAGACATCCCAAAGTATTCAGTGAGAGGCATGGTGAGTTCATAGAAGATTTTATTTTCTGTCACAAGTTAGCGGAAAATAACACTTTGTGACAAAAAAAAAAAAAAGTTTCCATTTCTTCTAATTTGCAACAAAAAAAAAATGAAATCTGGCACGGACTCACTATGCTCCTCTCTGAATACCTTGAAGTGTCTACTTTCCAAAATGGGGTCATTTGTGGGGTGTGTTCACTGTCCTGGCATTTTGGGGGGTGCCTAATTGTAAGCACCCCTGTAAAGCCTAAAGATGCTCATTGGACTTTGGGCCCCTTAGCGCAGTTAGGCTGCAAAAAAGTGCCACACATGTGGTATTGCGGTACTCAGGAGAAGTAGTATAATGTGTTTTGGGGTGTATTTTTACACATATCCATGCTGGGTGGGAGAAATATCTCCGTAAATGACAATTTTTTTATTTTTTTTACACACAATTGTCTATTTACAGAGACATTTTTCCCACTCAGCATGGGTATGTGTAAAAATACACCACAAAACACATTATACTACTTCTTAATACGGCAATACCACATGTGTGGCACTTTTTTGCACCCTAACTGCGCTAAGGGGCCCAAAGTCCAATGAGTAGCTTTAGGATTTCACAGGTCATTTTGCGACATTTGTTTTCAAGACTACTTCTCACGGTTTAGGGCCCCTAAAATGCCAGGGCAGTATAGGAACCCCACAAATGACCCCATTTTAGAAAGAAGACACCCCAAGGTATTCCGTTAGGAGTATGGTGAGTTCATAGAAGATTTTTTTTTGTCACAAGTTAGCGGAAATTGATTTTAATTGTTTTTTTTTCACAAAGTGTCATTTTCCGCTAACTTGTGACAAAAAATAAAATCTTCTATGAACTCACCATACTCCTAACAGAATACCTTGGGGTGTCTTCTTTCTAAAATGGGGTCATTTGTGGGGTTCCTATACTGCCCTGGTATTTTAGGGGCCCTAAACCGTGAGGAGTAGTCTTGAAACCAAATGTCGCAAAATGACCTGTGAAATCCTAAAGGTACTCATTGGACTTTGGGCCCCTTAGCGCACTTAGGGTGCAAAAAAGTGCCACACATGTGGTATCGCCGTACTCAGGAGAAGTAGTATAATGTGTTTTGTGGTGTATTTTTACACATACAGATGCTGGGTGGGAGAAATATCTCTGTAAATGACAATTATTTGATTTTTTTTACACACAATTGTCCATTTACAGAGAGATTTCTCCCACCTAGCATGGGTATGTATAAAAATACACCCCAAAACACATTATACTACTTCTTCTGAGTACGACGATACTACATGTGTGACACTTTTTTTTGCAACCTAGGTGCGCTAAGGGGCCTAACGTCCTATTCACAGGTCATTTTGAGGCATTTGGATTCTAGACTACTCCTCACGGTTTAGGGCCCCTAAAATGCCAGGGCAGTATAGGAACCCCACAAATGACCCCATTTTAGAAAGAAGACACCCAAAGGTATTCCGTTAGGAGTATGGTGAGTTCATAGAAGATTTTTTTTTTTTTGTCACGAGTTAGCGGAAATTGATTTTAATTGTTTTTTTTTCACAAAGTGTCATTTTCCGCTAACTTGTGACAAAAAATAAAATCTTCTATGAACTCACCATACTCCTAACAGAATACCTTGGGGTGTCTTCTTTCTAAAATGGGGTAACTTGTGGGGTTCCTATACTGCCCTGGCATTTTAGGGGCCCTAAACCGTGAGGAGTAGTCTTGAAACCAAATGCCTCAAAATGACCTGTGAATAGGACGTTAGGCCCCTTAGCGCACCTAGGTTGCAAAAAAGTGTCACACATGTGGTATCGCCATACTGAGGAGAAGTAGTATATTGTGTTTTGTGGTGTATTTTTACATATAACCATGCTGGGTGGGAGAAATATCTCTGTAAATGACACATTTTTGATTTTTTTTTACACACAATTGTCCATTTACAGAGAGATTTCTCCCACCCAGCATGGGTATGTGTAAAAATACACCATAAAACACATTATACTACTTCTTCTGAGTACAGCGATACCGCATGTGTGACACTTTTTTGCAGCCTAGGTGCGCTAAGGGGCCCAACGTCCTATTCACAGGTCATTTTGAGGCATTTGTTTTCTAGACTACTCCTCACGGTTTAGGGCCCCTAAAATGCCAGGGCAGTATAGGAACCCCACAAATGACCCCATTTTAGAAAGAAGACACCCAAAGGTATTTCGTTAGGAGTATGGTCACAAGTTAGTGAAAAATGACACTTTGTGAAAAAAAACAATGTAAATCAATTTCCGCTAACTTTTGACAAAAAAATAAAATCTTCTATGAACTGGTCATACACCTAACAGAATACCTTGGGGTGTCTTTTTTTCTAAAATGAGGTCACTTGTGGGGTTCCTATACTGCCCTGGCATTTTACGGGCCCAAAACCGTGAGTAGTCTGGAAACCAAATTTCTCAAAATGACTGTTCAGGGGTATAAGCATCTGCAAATTTTGATGACAGGTGGTCTATGAGGGGGCAAATTTTGTGGAACCGGTCATAAGCAGGGTGGCCTCTTAGATGACAGGTTGTATTGGGCCTGATCTGATGGATAGGAGTGCTAGGGGGGTGACAGGTGGTGACAGGAGGTGATTGATGGGTGTCTCAAGGTGTGATTAGAAGGGGTAAATAGATGCAAGCAATGCACTGGCGAGGTGATCAGGGCTGGGGTCTGAGGGCGTTCTGAGGGTGTGGGCGGGTGATTGGGTGCCCTAGGGGCAGATAAGGGTCTAATCTGATGGGTAACAGTGACATGTGGTGATAGGGGGTGATTGATGGGTGATTGATGGGTAATTAGTGGGTGTTTAGGGTAGGGAACAGATTTAAACACTGCACTTTGGAGGTGATCTGATGTCGGATCTGCGGGCGATCTATTGGTGTGGGTGGGTGATCAGATTGCCCGCAAGGGGCAGGTTAGGGGCTGATTGATGGGTGGCAGTGACAGGGGGTGATTGATGGGTGGCAGTGACAGGGGGTGATTGATGGGTGATTGACAGGTGATCAGTGGGTTATTACAGGGAAGATGTAAATAATGCACTGGCGAATTGATAAGGGGGGGTCTGAGGGCAATCTGAGCGTGTGGGTGGGTGATTGGGAGCCCGAAAGGGGCAGATTAGGGTCTATTCTGATGGGTAACAGTGACATGTGGTGATAGGGGGTGATTGATGGGTAATTAGTGGGTGTTTAGAGGAGAGAACAGATGTAAACACTGCACTTGGGAGGTGATCTGATGTCGGATCTGCAGGCGATCTATTGGTGTGGGTGGGTGATCAGATTGCCCGCAAGGGGCAGGTTAGGGGCTGATTGATGGGTGGCAGTGACGGGGGGTGATTGATGGGTGGCAGTGACAGGGGGTGATTGATGGATGATTGATAGGTGATTGACAGGTGATCAGTGGGTTATTACAGGGGCGATATAGGCATACAGTACACAGGGGGGGGGGGTGATCAGGAGGGAGCAGGAGGCAGTTTAGGGTTAAAAAAAAAATAGCGTTGACAGAAAGTGACAGGGAGTGATTGATGGGTGATTAGGGGGGTGATTGGGTGCTAACAGTGGTCTGGGGGTGGGCAGGGGGGGGGGTCTGAGGGGTGCTGTGGGCGATCAGGGGGCAGGGGGGCGAAATCAGTGTGCTTGGGTGCAGACTAGGGTGGCTGCAGCCTGCCCTGGTGGTCCCTCGCACACTGGGACCACCAGGGCAGGAGGCAGCCTGTATAATAGGCTTTGTATACATTACAAAGCCTATTATGCATAGGGGCAGCGGCGATCCGGGTGCTAGTAACCCACCGGCGCTTCCGAATGGCCGGCGGGTTACAGCGCGAGGGGGGCGGAGCCAGTCGCCGGCGGCTTATCGCGTCACGAATGACGCGATCGCCGTATAACCACGCCCGCAGCCGCCCCCGCCGATAGGCGTATTGCGGTCGTTTAGGCCCAGTCTTTGCCGCCGCCCATCGGCTGGGGGCGGTCCTTAAGTGGTTAAGATGAAACTGGACCCTAGGCAAGGTAGTAGCTTAAAGGTAGTACCTTATGGTCTTTTTGGTAAGCCCAGATTGAGAGGGGTCAGAGAAGGTTGCAGGTGGGCCCCCTGACACCTACTATGCCCCAGATACCTGCCTAACCCACCTGTGAATGATCCTGCTCTGGCAGCCAGTAATGTTTGCTTTGTAATTTGTTCTGCAATCTAGCAGGTACAGGTACATGCAAAAACACAATTACTAAATTGTGTAACTTATAATCAGCAATTTACATTTAGAGCCTGTTTGCACTACACGCAGATTGGATGCAGAATGGCTGCAGAAAAACTGAATCCAATGAACGCCTATGGGCCTGTTTCCAGTAAACACGATTTTTCTGATGCAGCTTTTCCCATAGGCATTCATTGGAGTCAGTTGTTCTGCATCCAATCTGCGTGTAGTGGAAACAGGCCCTAAGTTAGACAATAAAACATAGAACGTGGAAATAAAAATATGTAGATCAAATTATACATACGTTAGCATATACACTGTAATGCAGTTACTAGCTAGTCAACATTTTATGTCAATAATGTAGTTGAGGGGGCCCAGCGGGAAACCTGACAGACCAACAGCCACAGTGGCATACCTACCACAAGGCTGCTGGTGCTCACAGCCCCGGGTGTAGCCATGGCTAGGGATGCCGCTGTGGTGCTCAGCCACTGTGTTCTTTCACCTGGGACCTTTTTTCATAGTTTGGGCAACTGCACTAGATTTAGAATCCCTCCCCCTTCATGTGTTTCCTTGCTCTCTACACACAGCCTGCAGTGAGTGAATGTGCAGAGCAGCAGGGTGTGTAGAGGCAAAGATTGCTGTGTTGCAGCTAGGACGTTAGCAGGGAGAGGTGGCAGGATGTGTTTAGTGCTTTAGAAGTTGCCTGTCATTAGTAGCCATGTGCACTGGCTGCTGTAATACCAGCAAACCTTGGACTATTAATTATTTATCCTGATCAGAGTAATTAATCAATAAGGCAGAGCAGTCTGCTGTTGCAGAACCCAGCGATACAGGTGCTGACAGCCGACTTCTGTAGTGAGCAGAGAAGCAAGCTCCAGGCAATTTAGATTAACTTGATTGCAGGTATTATTTCTTTTCCCAGCTTCCCCTCCCACCTTGTTGTCATTCCCCATGACCCTTTCCTCTTTTCAGATTTGAGTAGCTTCTTTTAAAGGACTTACGAGCCCAAATAGGTAAAAAAAGAGATGTACCTTGATCACTTTTAAATGCACGGAGGACGTCATCCGCGCCCTCCGTGCAGTTCCGCCGGGTCCCCGCAGTTTGATAGCCCCCCAGGCCGCTCCCGACCCCACAGACGGGGTCGGGCTCCCCTTTCTCTCCTAAGATGGCCACCGGAGCTGGCCACGGCTGCGCAGTCCGCATACACGTTAGTGCGTGCTGCGCAGCTCTAGGGCCTCCCCCCTCGATCCACGCTACTGTGCATGGACCGGGGGGGGGGGTGCCCTAGAGCTGCGCAGCCGCACTAACGTGTATTCGGACTGCACAGCCGCGGCTAGCTCCGGCGGCCATCTTAGGAGAGGAAGGGGAGCCCGACCCCGTCTGTGGGGTCGGGAGCGGCACGGGGGGCTATCACACTGCGGGGACCCGGCGGAACTGCACGGAGGGCGCGGATGGCGTCCTCCGTGCATTTAAAAGTGATCAAGGTACTTCTCTTTTTTTACCTTTTTGGGCTCGTAAGTCCTTTAACAGCATGTCCCTGCCAAACAGCACTGGTGATGTCTGCTGTTGCCCTCTTTCGTATGTGCCCCTTTTTCTGACTGTCCTGAGAGGAGCTCACAATCTGATTATACCATAGTCATAGTCTAATTTCCTACCATATTATTATTGTGTATTTATATACCACTGTCATCTTCTGCAGCACTGAATAGAGTACAGACTTTCCTAACAGTTAGCTCCATCCACATCCTGACAACTAATTTTCCCCCCAAATCACTGAACATCTGCAACAACGCGCTCGGTGCCCCAACCTGTCAACCCTCCCATAAAAAAAAATAGGTTGTTGGGGGAAGGGGTAGCGGTTATTTGCCTGTAACTAATTAGCACTGGGGGTAAAATTCCCTAGGTATGCCACTGATCAGCCACCTCCTGCTCATGCCAAATTGGTTGTGTTCACTAAATTGTATGAAATATGGGACACAGGGGGAAACACTAAAATAGCACCCTAGGACCTTCGTCTGTGGCTCAACTTTACTAAATCTAGCTTGGTTGGTGGCGTGGATAGTGCTTCCAGCCCTGTCCCCTTTATCTTACAAATGAGTGTTCACAACCATATTGTCGTGAGCTGGGAGCGGCCTTGGTACGTCTCAACTAGACTAGCTCCCATTTGCATCCATCATTAAGGTACTCTTTAATTGAATCCATATAGTACCTGCAGCTTCACAGACACAACCTGATAGGTGACCGCTGAGCTGGGTTTGGGCCACAGCAACACAGATGGACGCAGCCACAGAGCTCTTGACATCTCAGCAAGGTTTCGGGTTGTTGCAGGGTGTAAGGGGTTTAAGAATAATGCACATTTCACAGTAAATGGGTGAATTATTCACCTGTTTAATTGCCAATCCTGTGTTAGGCCTGGGATCCATTAGCAGTGCTTTTCTGAGCACTTGTGCAATGCTATGGTTGTTATCCCACTTGAGGAATGAAATGTTCTAAAAATCCCCCATAACATTACATTGGTAAGAGCTTTACAAATCACAAGTGCTTAGAGATGTGCTGTTAGTGGGTTCCGGGCCTTTAAGACGCATAGGCTACTATGAGGATCACATTACTTATAATGTAATCTTCACTATAGGTACTCTTTAAAGTTCTCTCCCTCTCCCTCTCTCTCTCTCTCTCTCCTTACTGAGTGGAATGTGATCAGAAAAGGATTGATTCCTACCATATACAGCACATTGATTTTCAACAGGTTTCAGCAGGAAATATGCAGCGTTGTACTGCTTGATGCAGTGCTATAGGCCATCAATTTACCTCCCTGCCAGATCAATGGAAAATTCTCAGTCAATGTCAAATTTTGATCAATTGGACAGGTTTTTAAAAGGATTCAAATATAAATAAGCTGGAAAATTGATGTGTGTATGGTAGATCCTGTAGTTTTAAAGTGAGCCTCCGGACTAAAAATCTACTCAGCAGAACTGAAAAGGCTTGGTGTTTCTTTAACAGTTTCACAGCATCAGAACTTTGTTGTTCTTACCAAAGCATCATTTTTAGCTGAATTTTTAGCTAAGCTCCACCCATCAAAGAAAACTGCCTGGGCATTTTCCCCCTGATGCTGTGCAAAGCATGATGGGATTTCCTATGTAGTTGTTCACGTTGCCTAGCAACTGGGAGGTGTGATCAGCACACAGGACAGTTGGAACTGTGTCTCATGCTCCCTGTCACCTCCTTTCAACCAAAAAGATGGCTGCCCTCATGAAATCAAACATTTGCCTGTTCTTTTAAAAACAGGGTGGGTAAGAGATTATATTACCTATATATTTTAATTAACATAACTAATGTAACTCAATGACAGTATGTTTGTTTAGGCTGAAGTTCCTTTTTAAGAAACCATCACCTTTTCTGTAATTTGCACTCCGATGATGACCTGGCTTAAGTGGCTACTATAGATCAGTGGTCCTCAAACTACAGCCCGGGGGCCAAATGCGGCCCCCGAGGCTTTTTCACTGGCCCCAATCACAAAATGTATAACTTATACATGTGGCATGCACCTTTAAATATCAGCAGCCTGCATATAGAATAGCAGTGCTGGCACCACCCATCCACATACTGTAAAAGCCAGCGAGCAGTCATTTGGGGGCTTCCAATCCAATTCTGCATCAGGTGACACTGCTGTCCAGTTAGTTATGCTTCACTGTCTGGTGCACAAAGATGTTCTGCGGGAGCCGCATGACTGAATGGCTGCTGCTGGGAGTTCTCCTCCGGACATGATTGCAGGGGAATCCATACCTAGATTCAATGTAATGTTTTTCAACATCATTTTATGTATGTTCTGGCCCCACAGCAGTCTGCAGTATGTTGACCCTGCCGTTGACCGAAAAGGTTTGGGTGCCCTTGCTATAGATAGTCAATAAGATGCAAATAATTCTGGCTTGTGCACACATTTCATCCAAATTGTATGCAACCTGGAATTGTGCCAAAAAAATATTCACTTCCTGTTGGGTTTGATTGGTCTATTTCCAAGCTGAATACAATTTGCATGCAAGCCACAATTAATTGTATCGCATTAGCCATCTCTACCTTACTAGCTACGGAGTCATGGAGATTAGCAGATTGGCCCCCCAGTATAGGTAGCTAGAGACAAGTGGAACTAAAAACTGCTGCTTTTATAAATACTGTATCCACAGTAGAAAAAGATTTCCAGGAGCAACTCGCTATAGCATTAAATTCTAAACTTTTAATTCAATTCTTCATAAAAATTAGCAGGTAGTAAAAGACACATAATACTAATCACATTCCAATGGCGACAAAGCAGCAATAGAGTGCAGAGTTGTACAGGAGGTGCGGAGGATGTAGTGGACGGCGATCGTTTCACCCCTCGATTGGGGCTTTCTCAAGAGGGGTGAAACGATCGTCGAGCACTACATCCTCCGCACCCCCTGTACAACTCTGCACTCTGTTGCTGCTTTGTCGCCATTGGAATGTGATAAGTATTATGTGTCTTTTACTACCTGCTTGTAATGATCGCTGCTGCAGCAGCTGTTGCTGGAAGTAGTAGTGCTGCAGCTCAGGCAGTTCTGATCTATTTCCATGCAAGCTGCATAGCTTTGTCTGTCTTTCCCTGCTGTCGGCTTGTGACTGATTATCATTCACCTGTGTGGGAATCTGCATGTCTGCTCCCATTGGATGACCTCAGTATAAAGATCTGCTTCCTGCAGGGTTTCCTTGGGTTTTCATAGCTTCAGTATAAGCCAGTCTTGCTGTCGCTTTAGCCCCCGATCGTGTTTCTTGTTATAAAGATACTTTGCTGGTCTTTGCATCATATATTGGTTCATTGCCAATATATATGCATACCAGCACGTTTATTATTTTCCTTGTATTTGTGTTACGTTAATACATCAGTGTCGCTGATGTATACGTACACGAACTGTTTATATCCTGTGTGCAGTTAGTCAGCTTTCCAGCACGTTTTGGTAGGTTGCGCGTACCGTGACCACCCGTGCTGAGGTAGTTACCCTGCTTCTGGTTCTGTTTGTGGATTGCGTTCATCCCTGCGAAGAGATAACGAATCCTTCTGAATCCTGTCCTGTTACCGTTTGTGGATTGCGTTCATCTCTGCGAAGAGATAACGAATCCTTCTGAATCCTGTTCTGTTACTGTTTGTGGATTGCGTTCATCTCTGCGAAGAGATAACGAATCCTTCTGAATCCTGTTCTGTTACCGTTTGTGGATTGCGTTCATCTCTGCGAAGAGATAGCGAATCCTTCTGAGTCCTGTTCCCTGTATTACTCCAGTCCTAGTCAGCGTTCCTGCTTATGTCATATATCTGTTCATTGCCGATATATACATATGTTAGTCAGACGTTACAAATAGTTTCATTGATAGCTGTAATTGTAATACGCTAGGAAAACATACTTATTGTATATTTATCTGTGTTACGTTCATCTATCTTAATCCTGCTATTTTCTGACTATCCTGTCCTGTCTTTGTGAGGCACGCCATCGCCGCATCGCATTGGCTGCCTCATTCCAGTCTGTCTGGTTTTGGACGCTTGCTGTCGCTAAGTAGCCGCTAGCTAGCAAGCGTTCATTCTGTCTACCTGTCCTGATCTCCTCAGTTCTGGTTTATGCGCTCAGCGCTACTTTGCGCTGAGACGTTATAACGAAAGCATTGTTTGTGGCTGTCAGATCTGCACCGGCTCTGTGCGCCACAATCTCCTATTGGAGTCAGTCCTCCCCTCCACTATACTAGGGATAGCCTGTTTCCTTGTGCTAGTGTGTGTACCTCCTCCACGCCAGCTCATGCGTTGCATGCTGACTGTGGAGAATACACCACCAAGCCTAACATTATGAAAACCCCATTACCAATCCCCATTGTGGGGGGGATTCCCAGAAAGTATGACACTGTTAATTATGGTTCCTGTTCCTTTAAGAAATTTGAAGAACTTAGCTCTGAAACAGAAAATGAGTTTTTCTCTGAATGTGCCAGGTTCCTGACCAATCCTGATCTCCAAGCGACTCCTGTTTCAACCTGGGCACTCCAACTAAGTTATATTTTGTTTAAAGGGGAATTATTCCAGTGGGCATTTGATGTTCTCAATCATTCCGATTTGAAAGATAGACCGCTGGAATTTCTAGCGTTTGTGATCCATAACTGGTTGCGCATAGATCCATTGCCTTTTCCTCTTAATGAACTCCTGGCAGCAGGCCAATCAGCTGCTCCTTCAATTGCTTGCAAGAATGAGCAGCAAGCAGAAAGTGTTACTGATAATTTTCCTGCAGCTTTGAATAAATCACCAAAAACCGCAAGGTCAAAGGCAAAACGCAAACGTTCTAAGAAATGTGTCCAATCTGCAGAATCGTTATCCTTAGCGACTGAGACCTATAATGAGATTCTGCCATTAACAGATAATGAAATGCAATTGTCTTTCAGGGGAGTTAAATGGACTTATGAAACTACTAATGAACTTTCCTCCCTGGCTAGGGAAAATAAAGATTTTTGTTTAAGAGAATTATCTGAGTATGATTATGATGAGATATTACAGAGTATTGAACAAATCAACTTATTTGTGAACCAAGGGAAGTTTGCATACACTACAGTCCAACACTTGCTACAGGTATTGGAGATTCTTAAGACTAAGGAATCTGCCAATCACCTGCTAATTAACCCTATACATGTGCCTGCCACAATCATATCTGCAGACTGTGATCAGCCTAAATGTTTCGCTGTTAAGTATGCATGGGATCCTCCATTCGAGAGGGGAGAGATGGAAGCCCTGGTCTGTGAATGGAAGAATGATTCAAGTTCATTTTGTCAATTTTACAGTGCAAAAAGTGAAATGGTATTGAACGCATGCATTAAGTCAGCCTATAACCTAATAGAGGCTGGTGTGTGTAGGTATGACTGTGTGGCTCCCTTGATTGATGTGTGGGAACTGATTTTGGATGATTTTTATGTGACTCCGAATTCGCAAATTTGGCGTTCTGACCCGCCTGCTTCAGCACCTTTGGCTGATTCAGCAGGTGATTCGGAGCTCTTTTTGTGTGAAATTGAAGTTCCTGCAATTCCACCCTGTACCATGGATAACTCAGTGTTACTTCCCAGTAAAACAGAAGCCACTGATACATTCTTAACCTTGCCCTGCGCAAATTTCTCAGCAGAGAATCCAGAGGTCCTGCTGACTTCCGAGTCCAGTCTAGCCAGTACTCATGACTCTTTGTTTAGTGAAACAGACACCAGAAAAATCTTGCCTGTCTCTGCAAACACTTCTGCAGAAATTACCTGTGTTAATAAAGTTCAACTCCTGTCTGATCCAGCAGATGCCAATAGATGCACTACATCAGTTTCCGAGTCCCAGCAATCCTGTCTAGTAAACTCAGAACCCCAGCATCTGAATTTTCCAATTTTACAAATGAATGGTGATTCAGATGCGCAAACATTGTGTCTTGATCTTCCTGTTTCTACACCTCGCTCTAGTTTCGTGAATAGCTCAGAGCATCTGCTATGTGAACCTGAAATCGCAGAATTATTACCTTGTTCAGAAAATTTTCCAATAAATTTGCCCTGTACCATGAATTGTGCAGTAGATCTCTCCAATGAAACTCAGGTCACAGAATCATTATGCTGTCCAGCAGGTGCTTCCATGGTTTTGCCCTGCAATATGGACTGTTCAGTGATCCTGTCCAGTGAAGCTGTGGTCGCAGAGTCTTATGCTTCACCCAGTACTTTGGATACTTTAAACCCTCTAGCAGAGGAGGCTGAAGCACTGCTTACCTCAGTTGGTGTTGCAGTAATATTCACTTGTCTAGCAGCTGTTTTGGAATTACAGTCTGCTCTAATAAAACTTGATGAATTTCTGCCCAGCAAAGCAGAAGCCATTGAAATATTGTCCTCGTCAGCAAGTGTGTCAGATACCTTGTCCTGTACACAGTCTGATTTAACCAATGTTGTTGAGTCCCTCTCCAGTGTTGTAACAGCCGAGGAACTCCAGCCCTGTCATCTGAATGTTTCAGAAGTCTTGCCCTGTAACGTGGATAATTCTGATTCTCTGGTCAAAATAATAGAAATCTCAGAATTTCAGTCCGGTCTGATGAGTGTTCCTGAAACCCAGCCCTGTATCCTGAAAGATTCTGGTTCTCTGGCCGCTGTGGCAGAGGTTCCAGAGTCCCCTTCCTGTCCAGGGAATTCCTCAGTTTTGCCTAGTCCAGTGGGGGCTGCTGCAATACTGACTTGTTCTGCAGCGCCTCATGAGCTCCAATCCAGTGTATTAAATGAGTCTCTGTCCAGTCCAGAGGTAGTTGTGGAGTCCCTGTCTGGTTCAGTGCATACATCAGAAGATTTGTCCTGTCTTGTTAGTGCCCCTGAATCTGATTTGTTACTGACTTTGCTGGAATCAGCGACATCTAAGTCTGATCCTGCATTCTCGTGTAAAAATCCAGTAGTTGCGAAGTCTAGTCATGATGATTTTTTTTTTGGCCAGTCCTGGTTTTGGTCCTGTCTTGGCTGACCCTGAGGCTCACAGTTCCTTGACATGCCCAGAGGTTTCTCTTGTGCCAGTGTGCCCAGATGTTCTTTGTGTGCCAGAATGCCCAAGTGTGTTTAAGGTGTTAGCGTGCTCTGATGCTTCCTTAGTGGGAACATGTTCTGATGTTGCCAGTCTGCCTGCATGCCCAGAGATGGTTCTGGTCCCTGAAAGCCCTGATATTGATGTTTGTCCTTGTGGCCCTGACTCGGGAATTGCCCTAGGTTCCATAGGGGTTCTTGATAGTTCTCCATGTGAGCCTAAGGGGCATTCTGACCTATGGGGATCTCTTTGGAGCTTCAAGGTGTTCTGGGAGGTCTCTGAGAAAACTTGTCCTGGTGCCTTGGACTGGTTCAACAGTGGGTTTTGTGTTGGTAAAGACAGTACCGGTGGGCATTGCAAAGGCTTTGGCGTTTCTGAACTGTTCCTGGAAGGCGGTGGGTATCGCTCAGGGAGTTTCGGAGGGCTTTCTTCTGGAAATCATGGTTCTGATGGGTGTCACACTGGGGCTTGTAGTACTGATGGGCATGGTTCTGTAGGTTCTGGTTCTGATGGGTCCAGTCTTGTGGGGACTGATTCTGGAATTCGGTCTTGCCGGGCTGTCCTGGTCATCATGAATTATCAGTCAGACTGTTTTGTTGGAAATTTCAGTTTTGAAAAGCGTCTGGAATCCGCTTTTAAAGGCGGGGGTACTGTAATGATCGCTGCTGCAGCAGCTATTGCTGGAAGTAGTGCTGCAGCTCAGGCAGTTCTGATCTATTTCCATGCAAGCTGCATAGCTTTGTCTGTCTTTCCCTGCTGTCGGCTTGTGACTGATTATCATTCACCTGTGTGGGAATCTGCATGTCTGCTCCCATTGGATGACCTCAGTATAAAGATCTGCTTCCTGCAGGGTTTCCTTGGGTTTTCATAGCTTCAGTGTAAGCCAGTCTTGCTGTCGCTTTAGCCCCCGATCGTGTTTCTTGTTATAAAGATACTTTGCTGGTCTTTGCATCATATATTGGTTCATTGCCAATATATATGCATACCAGCACGTTTATTATTTTCCTTGTATTTGTGTTACGTTAATACATCAGTGTCGCTGATGTATACGTACACGAACTGTTTATATCCTGTGTGCAGTTAGTCAGCTTTCCAGCACATTTTGGTAGGTTGCGCGTACCGTGACCACCCGTGCTGAGGTAGTTACCCTGCTTCTGGTTCTGTTTGTGGATTGCGTTCATCCCTGCGAAGAGATAACGAATCCTTCTGAATCCTGTCCTGTTACCGTTTGTGGATTGCGTTCATCTCTGCGAAGAGATAACGAATCCTTCTGAATCCTGTTCTGTTACTGTTTGTGGATTGCGTTCATCTCTGCGAAGAGATAACGAATCCTTCTGAATCCTGTTCTGTTACCGTTTGTGGATTGCGTTCATCTCTGCGAAGAGATAGCGAATCCTTCTGAGTCCTGTTCCCTGTATTACTCCAGTCCTAGTCAGCGTTCCTGCTTATGTCATATATCGGTTCATTGCCGATATATACATATGTTAGTCAGACGTTACAAATAGTTTTATTGATAGCTGTAATTGTAATACGCTAGGAAAACATACTTATTGTATATTTATCTGTGTTACGTTCATCTATCTTAATCCTGCTATTTTCTGACTATCCTGTCCTGTCTTTGTGAGGCACGCCATCGCCGCATCGCATTGGCTGCCTCATTCCAGTCTGTCTGGTTTTGGACGCTTGCTGTCGCTAAGTAGCCGCTAGCTAGCAAGCGTTCATTCTGTCTACCTGTCCTGATCTCCTCAGTTCTGGTTTATGCGCTCAGCGCTACTTTGCGCTGAGACGTTATAACGAAAGCATTGTTTGTGGCTGTCAGATCTGCACCGGCTCTGTGCGCCACAATCTCCTATTGGAGTCAGTCCTCCCCTCCACTATACTAGGGATAGCCTGTTTCCTTGTGCTAGTGTGTGTACCTCCTCCACGCCAGCTCATGCGTTGCATGCTGACTGTGGAGAATACACCACCAAGCCTAACACTGCTAATTTTTATGAGGAATCGAATTAAAAGTTTGACATTTTAATGCTATAGCGAGTTGCTCCTGGAAATCTTTTTCTACTGTGGATACTGTATATGGACATTTGATAATCCGGATGTTGCACCGTTTTTCAAGTAGTATGGCAGGATGCTGGTGTGCACTCTTCTGTTCTCTCTGTTGAAGTATTTATAAATACTGTAATGTCTTTTTAGACAAAAACACATAAAAAAAGATAATTTTTTGTTTTGTTTTTAGATTCTTCTCATTATTGTGATCATTTCTTGGGGCTTCGTGCTGTACGCAGCAAGACTTGCAGCTTTATGGCGGCTGCAGGCAAAATATCCAAATCAGATATTAAGCTGATCGCATTAGGCTCAGAATTCTATCTCAGTGGTTCTGATGTTTGGCAAGACAAAGACTATGGGCAAGCTTTTCCTGCTGGAAAAAATGAGCTACCAGAACAACAATGTGGCATCACTTTCACGTCCTGGACAATGGGGACGTAAAATACAAATACCCTTCTGGGGTTTGGTACAAATTTTCACCGTTGTGGCCTTTTCTAAAAAAAAAAAAAAAAAAAAAAAAAAAAAATAGAATGAAAGAAGAAGAAGAAGAAGAAAAAAGAATGATTCTACAGACATGAGACCTGTTTTGATGCCAATGTTGTTTGTAATATACACACATTCAAAAAGTTATTTTTCCATCTATATTTATATTAAAAATCATACTTTTTTATGACTATATTGGTATTCATTTATGTATTAAATAATTTAATTTTTCATTAAAAATGTTAGAAAGTGTTTGAAGCTAATGGATTTGCATGTACTGGGATGTGTGTAGTCACAAGCTGCTGGATCTCTAGTAGCAATAAACAACTAGGCTGCAAAATTGTACAACATTCTGTATTGGACCATTTCAACAGCGTTGAGGTTTTCTCTGTGAACATGGGATCTACTCTACCTATAGCAGTCAGCAAGCAAAAGTTTTGAAACCTTTCGAACAGGTATGAGGGGTTGGGTTTGGTGTCATATGCTGCCACTGCCTCTGAAACAAGTTCTGGGAACTTGCTTTTATAGTTGCACTCACCCAGAGTTTAACAACAGGGATTCTCAATATCAATGAGGATAAAGGAACAGATTGGACAGCTTGTGAACACACAACTCCAATGTGGATGTGTTTATTTCAGAAACTGTATAACCAAGCCAGTTTATACAGTAATATGAAAAAGGGACACAGAGGCATGTTCCTATGTGAAGGACATGCCTCTGTGTGCCCTCCGTGCCGCTGTCACAGACTCCCCGCTCCCCTTTTGCCCAGAAATTGCAAAGTAATGGGGAAGGGGCATCCTTTGTAGAAGAGGAACTCCTACGTAAAAGCCCCTTGCCCACCTATCTGAGCCTTCTAACAGGCTCCCCACTGCCTGCTCCCTGCCAATTAGCACTCTGCTCACGGAGGGGAGCACAGAGCTGCTTCTGCAGCGTCATGACCCCAAAGGTCACAGAACAGAAACTGAAGTATTGCTGCTGCTAAGGAGTGGCAATAGACGCTTCTTGATCCGGCCACCCTCTCGGATCAGGTCCCTTTTTTTTAAGAGACCCTGTAACACACACAAAAAAAAAGAACCCTCTGGGATATACCTCAGGAGAAGCCTCAGGGTCCCAATGAGGCTTCCCCGTCCTCTGTAGCTTGGTGGAATCCAGTGCTGGCTCTCACAAAAATCCCTTTACAAGCCTGACAAGTAGTGCATCTGCGCGTAAATATTTACCTACCATGATCCTGTGCAGGCGCACCATTGTCTCTTCAGGTTAAAGCGGAAATAGCTGAACCTGCTCTACTGCACAGGCGCAAAGGATTGGCTATTCCCGGGTTTGGCTATTCCCGCCGTAACCCGATGCAACCCGAATGGAGAGCCACTAGTGTACCTGCACAGGATCGTGGTAGGTAAATATTTACCTCTCCGCTGTTTGGGGGGGGGGGGGGGTCACCGTGCTGGATTACCGAGACACCAGAGGATGGGGGAAGCCTTGTTAGGATCCAGAGGCTTTACCCTCCTGAGGTAAGTATCCCCCAAAGGGGTTTGTTTTTCATTACAGGTTTTCTTTAACTTTTAAACCCGGTTTGGGTTCTCTTTAAGGTTTGCTGTAATATTAAAATAATCTTTCCTTTTTAATTTACAACCATGCAAAAACTGACAGTTCAAATTGCACTTTTTTTCAGCAATACTCTGAAGTTGCAGCTAGTGTTGTAGTTTGGATCAGGGTCAAATCTGATCGAACATCTGAATATCTGCCTACCCAGAATATTGGTGGGGTAAGGAGAGTTCTTCAGTGATCTACACCATAAAGCCCTGTGCACCAATCAGTAGCTTTATGCTGGGAATACACCATACAATTTTCTGTTAGATTTAAAGGGGAACTGAAGAGAGAGGTATATGGAGGCTGTCATGTTTATTTCCTTTTAGACATTACCAGTTGCCTGGCAGCCCTGCTGATCCTCTGCCTCTAATACTATTAGCCATAGCCCCTGAACAAGCATGCAGCAGATCAGGTGTTTCAGTGGTTCAGACTTATAAGTCTGATCTGACAAGACTAGCTGCATGCTTGTTTCTGGTTTTAATCAGATACTACTGCAGAGAAATAGACCAGCAGGGCTTCCAGGCAACTGGTATTGATTAAAAGGAAATAAACAAGACAGCCTCCATATACCTCTCTCTTCAGTTCCCCTTTAAGTGCCAGATAGATAAAGTTCAACATGTTGGAAATGTATCTATCTTACCATCTATCTGCCGAGCAATTAGGTATTGTTCTACTCAGCAGGAGATAAACAGAAGACAATGCACCAGAGGTAATGACCAGTCTCTACAGAAAATAATCTAATTATGCATTCTAACAGAAAATCTAACAGAAGAATTTAACAGAAAATTGTATGGTGTATTCCCAGCATAATGCTGGGCATACACGGCGCGATAGTTGTTATCAATCGAGCCGCTGATGGCTCGATTGATAATATTCAACCTGTCCGATCACTGCGGCGGATCTATTCCATGCTCGATCCCCATGGGCGGACAATGGAAGAAACGAGCGGCTGATAAGGAACCCCTGTTCCATGCTCAGGTAGTACTTTTTACTACCCGCCCAGATCCGGATCCCTAGATATCCGGATCCAATTAGGATATCCGAATTTGACGTTTTACTACCCGAACAGAATTCGGGTACCCGACGCTAGTATCTGTACTATCCCCGCCCGGATTCGGATACCCGAATTGAAAACCATAAATAGTCTTTTTAACCTCCTTGGCGGTAACCCCGTGTGTGACACGGGGTAAGCCGCCGGAGGGTGCCGCTCAGGCCCTGCTGGGCCGATTTACATAATTTTTTTTTTTTTTTTGCTGGACGCAGCAAGCACTTTGCTAGCTGCGCCAGCACACTGATCGCCGCCGCCCCGCGCCCGATCGCCGCTATCCGTTGCGGCGCGCGCCTCCCCCCCAGACCCTGTGCGCTGCCTGGCCAATCAGTGCCAGGCAGCGACGAGGGGTGGATCGGGACTCCCAATGATGTTGGTGACGTCATCCCGCCATGGCGACGGGGGAAGCCCTCCAGGAAATCCCGTTCTTTGAACGGGATTTCCTGATCGGAGATCGCCGAAGGCGATCGAAGCGGGCGGGGGGAGCCCTGGGCTCGCTACATGATTTAAAAAATAAAGAAAAAAACTGCTGCGCTGCCTCCTGGTGGAATTTTTCATACCGCCAGGAGGGTTAAAGGCTAAACACTCTCACACTCTCCTCCTCCATCTCTATCATCCTGTAGGGAATTGCAGTTTTTCAAAACAGCTTATATACCATAGCTGGGATTTGAACCCAGGCCTCAGTGTGTAGTAGGTATCTGTCTTACCCACTAGACCATCAACCACACTACATGCTTAAGCTGGCCTAGCAAGTAACATTATCATCAATTCAATAGAAAAAGTAGCATGATTAAGGATTTGTACTTTTTTAAAAGCCAGCTTATATACCATAGCTGGGATTTGAACCCAGGCCTCAGTGTGTAGTAGGTATCTGTCTTACCCACTAGACCATCAACCACAGCTACACAGCTATGGTATATAAGCTGTTTTGAAAAACTGCAATTCCCTACAGGATGATGGAGGAGAAGGAGAGAGATTTTTTTAATTGAATCTGTAATGCGGGTATCCGGATCAGTGGTAAAACTATCTGCAGATAGCTATCCGGATATCTGCACAACTATCTGGTATCCGGATCCGACCCGGATAGTAGAAAAAGGTCGGATACCCGAGTTAATCTTGGTACCCGGGATCCGAATGAGCATCCCTGATAAGGAACTGCCGGCGGGGACGAGCGGGAATCGATCCCCGCGCCTTGGAAATGGAGCAACCAATCCAGTGCTCTGTGCTTAATTTGTTGAATTTCTGTCACGAGGGGGGGGATGAAATACTTCCACTACTGCGATTGTACAACATTTTAAAGGCACTACTTCATTGTTGAAGGCAGGTGGATAAAAGAATAACGGTAAATAGGGATAAACAATAAGATTAAGATAAACCTGAGTAGCAAATATTATGGTCATTTTATGCAAGCAACCAACCTGAAATCAAAACAATCACTGCTGTATTTCATTAGAGACTCTGAAGTCTCCCGAAAATGAGGTTTTTACTTTCTTGGTCGTGGATTTTGCTGCCGCCCCTATACGCGTCAATCAGCGGATATCTCCGCCTCTCCCCATTCCCTCTCAGTGAAGGAAGACTGAGAGGGGCGGGGGAGAGGCAGCAATCCGGGCTGATTGACACGCATAGAGGCAGAGCTGCGCTGCCTCTATGTGGAAGGAGCCCGCGATGTACCCCCGTAAGTTTAGGGTGATTGAGGGGGTTTTCAGTTTTAAGAGGGGCATTAATGCTAATAAGGTTTTTAAAGTAAAAACCTCATTTTCGGGAGACTTCAGAGTCTTTTTAATTTCATTTGAAGTGCATACATTTGCATATAATTACCATGAACAAACTGAACTCAAGCAACATCGCGGCCGATTGACCATTCGATTTGATATTATCGAATCAGATGCAAATCTGTGCTGCCAAGCACATGCCCGATCGACGATGTGATCAATTTCGGGCCAAGCATGGCAATCGGACATGCTGCAAGATGTCGGGCCATCATGGTCGGTCGGGTGCACATCGGTAACAGTGAGCGATATCCGGGATGAGCAATGAAACCCCAGACGCTGTCCCCCTAATATTTAATTCCCCCTCACATGCCCAGTGTACTATATATTACCTGTCGGTGTCCGCCACTGGCTCCATCCATACATTGCCCAGTGTGGTTGCTGGAGTAACATGGGCATGTGTGAGGTCACACATGCACCCATGTGTACACCAGCAACCACGTGGGGCACGTGTATGGACAGAGCCAGCAGCGGACAGGTAATGTATAGTGCACGGGGCACCGGGGACAGCGCCGGGGTGGCGAGGCAGCAGATGTGGTGTCACAAGGCCAATTCCGGATCGATTTCAACATTAAAATTGATTGGGAATCAGCCTGTGGTGTATGGGTGGCTGACAGATCTCTCTCTCTCTCTAATCAGATCTGATCAAAGAGAGATTTGTCTCTTGGTCGAATCTGCCCATCATCACTAGATGTATGGCTACCGTAAAGGAGTCAATTAAATTATGCTACCCCCAGTACTACTAACCTGAGGCTTCCTCCAGCCCGACAGCCACATGGAGGTGATTGACAGTGGTGCTTGTGCAGGCACGGTAGAGGACAACCTGGTGGTCGTCCTGCGCACTGTCGTGGAACGGGGGCCAGCGGAGCTGCGGCGAGGGACATAGAAGCGGCTAGGGGCTGGAGGAAGCCCCGGGTAAGTAGTACTGGGGGTATCATAATTTAACTGATGACTCCTTTAACATTACAGTGGGACAATTAAACAAGAGATATGTAGAGGATGATAAGCTTTGATGTAAAGTATCCTGATAGTGTAGTATCTACAGTATGGATACTTCAATAAAATTTACTACACAATGGCCTTAATCCATTAAGTTTTATCAAACACTTTATCAAACGTTTGATAATTTACCTCATGGGTAAAATTCCATTTTGAATTCACTAAGGTGTTATATATTTATGTTTTATCGATAAAACGTTTAATAAATCTATAACACCTGTACTTGGCGGATCGCTAAAGTCCAGTCTTATCAGCTGAACGACAGACTGTACACACGCCCAATTTGACGTCCAAACGACGCGTCGATTGCAAAAATCTGACGTGTGTACGAGCCTTAAGTGGTGAGCAGAACCCCCGACCTAGGTTGCAGATGGTAGGATTAGCAAATAGCTTCTACAGATGATCCAGTTGACCTCTGGATGTAGTTAATTACCGGTAGCATTCCTTACGTGAGATACTGTTTTATCTCACGGGAAGGGTTTTTAAACCCTCTAACTTCGCTCACCACTGTAGTGGGTAAAAGAAATTGCAGCAAAACATGAGGAAAGGTTCAATAAAAATATTTATTGAGCTACAATCCTGTTATAATAATCATCTAGGCTTGCAGAATCATAGTTACATTGTATTTGAGTAATTTGTGAGCACCAATATTCTTACCAAGTATTGCAGCATTACCCAGAGAATATCGGGGGACCTCAGTGACCTCTGAGGGGAAATACCTGGCGACGGCATGTCTGCTTGTCTTTCGAGAGTCCCAACTCCAAAGTATTTTACCTCCTTTATATAGACAGAATTCAATAACTGCACAGGCGTAGAACATGTTTCATAAATGTGCCTGTGCAGATAAGGGTACGTGATCACCATGTGCTTGTATCAGTGCGCCTGTGCAGACAAGACACACGACTGCGTGATTACAACGTGCTTCAGAAGCGTCACAGAACACGTCTGACTATTGTTGCTTATGTGAGAACTCCACACAACATATCATATTTTGACTAGTGTTGTAGATAGCAACATTTTCATGGTCAGTTGGCCATGAGAATGAAAAAACATGTTTACTAAAACAACCACTAGTGTTGTGACTAGCAGCATTTCATGGTCAGTTTTCAATAGGAATGAACAAATGTGTTATTTTGAATTAACTGCAGTGTTGTAATGAACTATCATAGAACTAAAAGAAGCTAACATATATACTGTGAACAGTAATCTCTTATCAATCAATCACACATTCATGTCACTTTTGTATCTCAAATACCATCACTAGAGATTACAGATTGTCGATGGGATGCACAATTTCAGCTTGCACACATATTTAAATATACAGACGAGGGGAAAAAAAACCCTATTCCCCCCCACCCCCCGACTGCACTGATCCAGCACTAGGACTCTCTCAACATATTCAACAAGAGTTCATGGAATAAGTTCTCATGGCCACACTCCCTTTCATGTACGAGTGTGGCCGCACTGTGCAGGTGCCATGTCTACACAGCAGCATGGAGCCGCTCGCACACATCCTTTTCCTCGATCCTCTAATCTTAGTGCTACTTTGCGGGCTGTACTTGCACCTGCACAGTTTGGCCTGCTTGTATACAGACAGGAGCATGGCCATGGTCCTGAAATTCCGGCCTGGGGACTTAGCTGCCTGGCGGTGTGCAGCTTGTGCTGCAGGCAGAGGGCGCTCGAGATCCAGTGAGTGTGCAGGGGCGACATTGATCTCCTGCGCGGCGTAACGTGAGCGTCGGCCCGGATGTGGGGTCGGATGGTGGCAGCCAGCCTTCTCAGCTAGACCGGAAGCTCTTGCACGGAGACAATTTGAACATGCCAATGGAGGGAATGGTTATGTGCGCACAGACTGTACAGGGGCTCCTGTGAGGAGGTAATACCTTCTGCTTTACATCTTCATGAAGACCTAGAGCTGCTGGAGGAATGAGTATTCACGGAGTCCTACAACTGTAATATAAGCACTGTGGACTGCTTTTGCTTTGCTCTGCAGATGGCTTTGCTTTTTTTGTGGCTGGACTGGATGAATAACAGAATTACCCTGGAACTGTATTTAGGGATCAAGTTCCCCCCCCCCTTCTCTAGCAGTTGGTCAGGGAGATAATTTAAGTAATCTCTGCCCCCCTCCCCTGTGTGGGTCCGTGTGCATGTCGGTGGTGCGAGTGGTGTATGTGGTTGAGCAACTTGATGCAGCTTGTGTAAAACAGCGCTGTTGGTTTTAATGATGTGTACTGACACACCTTTTATGCTTTGATACGTCACAAAGAAACCAAATAAACAAATACCTTTTTTTCACGACAATCCAGTCACAGCGAAATGATTGTTAAACAATGTGGCGGTTGGGTTATATATGTTACGGCCAGAACCCTAAGTTTGGCCACTTCGGGTTCTGGCCGGTCAATGTGCGAAGTGGCCGTGGCGCTGCGGCCAATGTCCGAAATGAGCCGAATCCTGGCGGCTCCATTCATCGTCACCGGCGCTGGTTCCGCCCCCTGCCATCGCTTCTGACAGCCGGGGGACACCGTCGTTCGTGGCTGCAGGAAGGCAGAGGCAGGAAAGCAGGACTTTGTTCGTCCCTGCAGAGCGGGTGCTGACAGAAGCAGTGTCTGCAGCACTCCCCGCTCCCGATAGCAGGGAGGTGGGGGCGGAGCCAGTGCCGGGGTAAATGATCGGAGCCGCCAGGATTCGGCTCGTTTCAGATATTGGCCGCAGCCACTTCGCACATTGACCGTCCAGAACCAGAAGTGGCCAGCCACAACGCCAAGTGGCCAAACTTCAGGTTCTGGCCGTAACATATATACCTAGTGGAATTAAGGGTAATTGGTTAATGTCTGTCCTTGTCCCTTTCCCCCATACCCCAGAATTACTACAAGTAATTGGGAGGCTGGCTGGTATCTTACCATTTTGGCAGTTAAACTAAGGGCCTGTTTCCACTACACGTGGATTCTGAATGCAGAAAAACAGACTCCAATGACTGCCTAGGGGAAATCTGCATCAGAAAAATTGCATTTAGTTGAAACAGGCACATAGGCATTAATTGTAGTCAGTTTTGCTGCATCCAGAATCCGTGTGCAGTGGAAACAGGCCCTTAGCAACTGCGGTTAAGGAAATGCTTTTCAAAACTAAGAAAACCCTGCTATTCCACCATGAGGAGATAGACTAGTCTAAAACCTGTCAGTTCTGTGATAATTTAACTGCTTACTTTTTTTTTCCGCTGGAGTGGTCCTTTCATGCAAACCATAAGCCACTTGGAACTGGCCAAATTAATTTCCTGAGAGTTCTAAAAATTCCAAGTTGCATACAATTTACATAGTATTTGCACGCAAGCTAGAATTATTATCCTTGACCATCTATCACTACCAATAGTGTTGCTACATAGAGTCTTATTTTGGTTTCAGAGAAGTTTGGCCGAACTGGGTAAATTATTCAGGTATCACCAGAATCCGACCCCATTGAAAACATTAGAAACGAAAAACAGGTGTGCATTCAGCGGCTCCTGTGCTTGGCCAGCAAGTCCAACAGCATTTCTACAGCCTTTAGGTGCCCAAACATCTATTGAACCTGATCGGAAAGAGATCTGTTACCTGCCCATACATTGCAGGAAAATTCCTGATAGATTTCAGCATAAGCATCGGAGGGTACGACATTTACACTTGGGGACGGCCAGGCAGATAGCATCCGTTGTGATATTAAATGCTGTTACAGCTTTAGGCGTTAACAACCACTTTCGAACCGAGATTGTTGCAGCATGTCCGATCAACGCATTCGACCAATTTAAATCCTCAATCAAGCATGCTTGTTATCAGGCATGCTTGTTGCATCGGATTTAATACCTTTTCATTTTGTAGGGGTAAGCCTACAGAAATACAGCCACTGGTTCAGATTTAGATAAGATTTGGCCAGCTGCCAACTTTAAGGTGAGCAACTAGGCCCAGGATCCAATTTGTGCAGAATGAGGGAGCACATTTCGCTAAATTTAACATTAAACTGTACCTGAGGTGACATGAGATAAACAGGTCTACGTACAGGGAAAAACATATCAATTCAATAACCAGGCTGTTTTACGCGTTGTATTTTGCTACCTCGAAGAGTTATTTTTCGGGCATGGAAGTAACAGCTTCTGTCATGTCGGTACCTTGTTGGGGATATAGTAAACGTCACTGATAAGCAAATTACAGCAATAAGTTTTCCTGGCAGAATACAACTTAACAACCTTGCGCAAAAGATGGATCAGCGCAACACCAGGCCGCCTCCGAATGGCCATCAGAGGTGCGCTGAGCCCCCCCAGGAACTACAAACGCACCTTGAACCCAAACAGAAGCTCTGCATATACACCAAAAGCATGGCTGTTAAGTGGGAGCAGCTGACCAAAAACGAAATAAATTAGTACATAGCAAGGAAATAAACAGCGCTACTTAAAAACAGGCAAGTGCCTACCTGCAAAAGAGTGCAAGCTCCACTTGTGGAGTCGAATACACACCGAGCATACACATGACCTGTCTACCACTGGAGGAGGATGTTGGTTTCCTGTAACAGCTTGCATGCAACCTATTAAGTACTCGTCCCTCCCACTGCGAAGAAGTCGATCCTCCATGGGAGGGGCCTAACATTAACTAAATCCTAACCTATGTATATGCATAGCCTGGGTGCGGCTAATCAAATAAAATCGAAAATTGCACAAAAGGTGGATCAGCGCAACACCAGGCCGCCTCCGAATGGCCTCCAATCAGAGGTGCGCTGAGCCCCCCCAGAAACTACAAATGCACCTTGAACCCAAACAGAAGCTCTGCATATACACCAAAACCAGTGGTAGACAGGTCATGTGTATGCTCGGTGTGTCTTCGACTCCACAAGTGGAGCTTGCACTCTTTTGCAGGTAGGTACTTGCCTGTTTTTAAGTAGCGCTGTTCATTTCCTTGCTATGTACTAATTTATTTCGTTTTTGGTCAGCTGCTCCCACTTAACAGCCATGCTTTTGGTGTATATGCAGAGCTTCTGTTTGGGTTCAAGGTGCGTTTGTAGTTTCTGGGGGGGGGGGGGCTCAGCGCACCTCTGATTGGAGGCCATTCGGAGGCGGCCTGGTGTTGCGCTGATCCACCTTTTGCGCAATTTTCGATTTTATTTGATTAGCCGCACCCAGGCTATGCATATACATAGGTTAGGATTTAGTTAGTGTTAGGCCCCTCCCATGGAGGATCGACTTCTTCGCAGTGGGAGGGACGAGTACTTAATAGGTTGCATGCAAGCTGTTACAGGAAACTAACATCCTCCTCCAGTGGTAGACAGGTCATGTGTATGCTCGGTGTGTATTCGACTCCACAAGTGGAGCTTGCACTCTTTTGCAGGTAGGCACTTGCCTGTTTTTAAGTACCGCTGTTCATTTCCTTGCTATGAACTTAACAACCTTAAAAAGGTGGTTCATGCTAGAAAACCCTCAAATAAAGCTGAATTACAACAATTCTGCAAAGATGAGTGGGCCAAGATTCCTCCAGAGCGCTGTAAAAGACTCGCTGCAAGTTATCGCAAACACTTGATTGCAGTTATTGCTTTTTTGTTTTTTCTCACTAAATAATAAAAACCATAATTTAAAACTGCATTTTGTGTTCAATTATGTTATCTTTGACTAATAGTTAACGGTTTTTGATGAGCAGAAACATTTAAGTGTGACAAACATGCAAAAGAATAAGAAATCAGGAAGGGGGCAAATAGTTTTTCACATCACTGTATAGATGGGGATGATCTAGACAGGAGTCAGTGTTGTATAGCAACAGAACAAACACTGTTCAGCTCTTCAAGACTTTCAAAAGAGACCCTCATAGATTGCACATACCTTCCTATACTGTGAGAACCAGAGGGGGCCTACTTTCCTGGGTTGATATTATGTTGTAGTTTTTCAAAATGTTCCCTGGAGATGGGCTCATGAATACAAAGGGAAGTGTTATTAACACACAACTATGCTTGCTAAGAAAAATATGTATAATTTTAATATTTTATTTTATGATAATATTACACTATTGTCTGCACACAGTTAGTAAAAACAGTAAGTTCCTGATTAGTGATGGTGGTGATGGCTGCTTGCAGGTTCTTCCATGGGTGGAATAACTTCTCCAGTCTCTTTGATTACATCCCCCTAAAGTGAAACAAAAAAAACAAAAAAAAAACCTTAAGAAGTAACATTTATAGAAGCACTACTCACTTCCGCAGATGGCTAACTTGTTCTTATTACAGTACCATAGAACTCTCCATACACAAATACATATCATTACTTTCTGCTTGCCTGATTCTAAAATACTACTAACATTCAATCCATGCCTTTAGAGCTACAACCTCTTCATTACTGTGGATGAGCTGAAACGTCAATCAGTGTCTCATTGTCGTCCTTTGCTGTCCAATAACAGCTACCAGCATCCAAGAAATGCTGCTTTGTGAAGTATGAGCAAACAAAAAGGACATATATAGGACTATGAACGTGCAGAAGTAGAGTGGTCAAGGTCAGGAAATCCTGTACCGACTTATGATCAGTCAGAAATGTGGGACAAAGCCCTGCTACACACCTCCGCCTCCTCAACCCAAAATAATTACCACTTCCTAATTTAGTTAACTTTTTACTCAATATTAAAATTCATCTGATTGGAAAGGGTAGTAAGCGGCAGCCTCCTGTATCCTGATTGGATGGGGTGGTGAGTGGCAGCTTGGCCACATAGGCATCCTGACAAGAAGGGTTGGTGGGCAGCAGCTTCCATTTCCCTCTCTTCACTCCTAGCCCACACAGAAGTAGTACAAGGAGCAATGGCAGTCATTTGACCGCTGCTCTTTTCAATCAAATTCAGATACTTAGAAGCGCTTTTTGTTGTCGTTTACAAATGGGAGGGGCCATTAGAGTAACAGATTTGGCTGGGAAAGACCTTTTAGGCTTGTACACACTGGGGGATTTCTGTTGCGTTCTGTTGCTATGCAAAGGGGGGGGGGGGGTGCAGGGGGGAGAATCCCTAAAGATTCGACATGCCAGATCTTCAGCAGACATCGGGCAGACACTTAACACACGCTGGATTCATCAACGATTCTCGCTTGAGGCGGTCTGTATTTTCCACCTGTATGTTTCTTTAAGCACAGCTAGCATAAAGATTCAGAAACTATCTTACTACTGGTGTGCAGATGTCACTCAGCCATTTGAGACAACTGAGGACTGCAGCAGAACATAGGTTGAAGACCAGAGAATTCCACTGTTAAAGGGAAGTAGGGAGATTATTTTTTATCTAAATCTATAGCAATTTATCATCTCCTCTATAAATACATTATTTAAAGGGAACCTAAACTGAGAAAGATATGGATTTTTCCTTTTAAAAATAATACTAGTTGCCTGGCAGCCCTGCTGATCCTGTGTCTCTCAGGGCTTGTTTCCACCATAGCGAATCCGCATGCGGCGACGAGATGCGGATTCGCTTGGTACACAGAAGTGGCCGGGGCTGTTTCCACATGTGCGGCGTGCGGGAGCGATTTGGCGGCGGGCCAAATCTGCACGACGGGACCCACCGAATTCGCCTGCGTCGGGAATCCGTGCGAATCGCTGCTAATGTATTTAATAGTAAAAACGCATGCGTTTTTTACATGCGTTTTTACCCGCGATTCGCGTGCGATTTTGCACCTTTTTCAATGTTATTTTGCCCTGGCAGTGTCATGGTTAATTTCGCATGGCACCCTGCCATGCGAAATCGCACGCGAAATCGCGGGTAAAAACGCATTTTTACAAGCGTCGGAATGCCGGCGAAATCGCGTCGCAACAGTGGAAACAAGCCCTAATACTTTTAGCCACAGCCCCTCAAAAAGCATGCAGATCAGGTGCTCTGACTGAAGTCTGACTGGATTAGCTGCATGCTTGTTTCAGGGTGTGATTCAGCCACTATTGCAGCCAAAGCGTTTAGTAGGGCTGCCAGGCAACTGGTATTGTTTAGAAGGAAACATTCATATCCCTCTCAGTTAAGGTTCCCTTTAAGAACATACTACTAAATGACTGCACCACTCCATACGAGACCCGTGTTGGGTCTCGTATGGGTAACACTGCTTAGTACATTGTTGTGACTGAAAAGTGCTTGCCAATGTAACGCTATGTGCAATTTAACCACTTGAGGACCAGAGGTTTATACCTCCCTAGTGACCAGGCCATTTTTTACAATTCAGCACTTTCGCAACTTTATCAGTTTATTGCTCAGTCATACAACTTAGCATCCAAATGATTTTTACCTCGTTTTATTCCTACAAATAGTGCTTTATTTTGCTGTATCTGATTCCTGCTGCGATTCTTAGTTTTCTTTTTTAACAAAGTAGATTTTCTTCATTTTTTTGTATCCCCTCTAATCTGGCCCTACGTTACACATTACATACATAGACTTCAGCCAACGATAGGAATTAGATTGTGAGCCCATCGGATGGACAGTTAAGTGACAAGCACATACTCCGTGCAGCGATACGTTAGATGGCTGCGCTATATACATCATACATTTTCCTTTGTAAATAAAGATTACCAGCAACAGCCAGCCAGCGCTGATCAGCCATGCCCCGCAATGTTTACTGACGGGAGCTTGTGCTTGTTTTTTGTTTTAAATATCGCTCAAGTGAGAACAAACACATAGCATTGCATTAGCGGTGGAGGATGATGGCAAGGGAGTGATCAGGCTCGAGGGGGCTGGAGGAAGCCCCAGGTATGTATATAATTTTTTTCCCCATCACTTTACATACCAGCAATAATTTAATTTCTTTTACTACTACTTCCTTCATTTTATCAAATCCTTTCGGTAAGCACTTTTTCTCTTTTATAAAGTAGATTTGTCATTAGCTCTTTATACAGTTGTTCACTGTTTTCAGGAAACACATGTACACAAAGCAAACCACAAGCTGAAACTGCAGGAATCTTTGCAATACTTACAGGATACAAACGAGGCTTTTGATACTGGATACCATAGGGAACTTTCTAAAATACATAAAAATACATGAATTAGTTGTATTTAATTCACAACTAGAATTGTCTACATGTTAGGAACATTATATATATATACACATACACAGTGGAGGAAATAATTATTTGACCCCTCACTGATTTTGTAAGTTTGTCCAATGACAAAGAAATGAAAAGTCTCAGAACGGTATCATTTCAATGGTAGGTTTATTTTAACAGTGGCAGATAGCACATCAAAAGGAAAAATCGAAAAAATAACCTTAAATAAAAGATAGCAACTGATTTGCATTTCATTGAGTGAAATAAGTTTTTGAACCCTCTAACAATTAAAGACTTAGTACTTAATGGAAAAACCCTGGTTTGCAAGCACAGAGGTCAAACGTTTCTTGTAATTGATGACCAAGTTTGCACACATTTTAGGAGGAATGTTGGTCCACTCCTCTTTGCAGATCATCTCTAAATCCCTAAGGTTTCGAGGCTGTCTCTGTGCAACTCTGAGCTTGAGCTCCCTCCATAGGTTTTCTATTGGATTAAGGTCCGGAGACTGACTAGGCCACTCCATGACCTTAATGTGCTTCTTCTTGAGCCACTCCTTTGTTGCCTTTGCTGTATGTTTTGGGTCATTGTCGTGCTGGAACACCCATCCATGACCCATTTTCAGTTTCCTGGCAGAGGGAAGGAGGTTGTCGTTCAGGATTTCACGATACATGGCTCCGTCCATTTTCCCGTTAATGCGATTAAGTTGTCCTGTGCCCTTAGCAGAAAAACACCCCCAAAGCAAAATGTTTCCACCCCCATGCTTGACGGTGGGGACGGTGTTTTGGGGGTCATAGGCAGCATTTTTCTTCCTCCAAACACAGCGAGTTGAGTTAATGCCAAAGAGCTCTATTTTGGTCTCATCAGACCACAGCACCTTCTCCCAGTCACTCACAGAATCATTCAGGTGTTCATTGGCAAACTTCAGACGGGCCTGCACATGTGCCTTCTTGAGCAGGGGGACCTTGCGAGCCCTGCAGGATTTTAATCCATTGCGGTGTAATGTGTTTCCAATGGTTTTCTTGGTGACTGTGGTCCCTGCTAATTTGAGGTCATTCACTAACTCCTCCCGTGTAGTTCTAGGATGCTTTTTCACCTTTCTCAGAACCATTGACACCCCACGAGGTGAGATCTTGCGTGGAGCCCCGGAGCGAGGTCGATTGGTCATTTTGTGCTCCTTCCATTTTCAAACAATCGCACCAACAGTTGTCACCTTCTCTCCCAGCTTCTTGCTAATGGTTTTGTAGCCCATTCCAGCCTTGTGCAGGTCTACAATTTTGTCTCTGACATCCTTAGACAGCTCTTTGGTCTTTCCCATGTTGGAGAGTTTGGAGTCTGCTTGATTGATTGATTTTGTGGACAGGTGTCTTTTATACAGGTGACTAGTTAAGACAGGTGTCCTTAATGAGGGTGACTAATTGAGTAGAAGTGTCTAACCACTCTGTGGGAGCCAGCACTCTTAATGGTTGGTAGGGGTTCAAAAACTTATTTCACTCAATGAAATGCAAATCAGTTGCTATCTTTTATTTAAGGTTATTTTTTCGATTTTCCTATAGATGTGCTATCTGCCACTGTTAAAATAAACATACCATTGAAATGATACTGTTCTGAGACTTCATTTCTTTGTCGTTGGACAAACTTACAAAATCAGTGAGGGGTCAAATATATATATATATATATATATATATATATATATATATATATATATATATATATATATATATATATTATTTATTAATTACCAGTTGCCTGGCAGACCTGCTGGTGTTTCTGGTCAGTAGGGTCTAAATGACACACCTGAAACAAGCATACAGCTATATCTGATCTGCATGCTTGTCCAGGGTCTATGGCTTAAAGTATTAGAGGCAGAGAATGAGCGGAACAGCCAGGCAATGTGCATCATTTAAAAAGAAATAAAAATGTCAGGCTCCACATCCCTCTCACCTCGGGTTCCCTCGAATACCCAAAGTGACATGTGACCTGATGAGATAGACAGGAGTATGTTCAGTGCCTAGCACACAAATAACTATTCTGTGTTCCTTTTTTATTTCTCTGCCTGAAAGAGTTAAATATCAGGTATGCAGTGGCTGACTCAGTCCTGATCAGACAGGAAGTGACTACAGCGTGGCCCTCACTGATGAGAAATTCCAACTATAAAACACTTTCCTAGCAGAAAATGGCTTCTGAGAGCAAAAAAGAGATAAAAAAGGGGAATTTATCATCAGTGAGGGTCACACTGTAGTCACTTCCTGTCTGAGTCAGGACTGAGTCAGCCACTTACATACCTGATATTTAACTCTTTCAGGCAGAGAAAGGAAAAAAGGCACACAGCATAGTTATTTGTGTGCTAGGCACTGTACATACACATGTCTATCTCATCATGTCACTTTGGGTATCCTTTAAACACAGAATACTAGTGGTAACAATTAGGGATGGTCAATGAGATGCAAATTATTTTACGTTAATGCATATAATGTATGCAAATTTATGCAGCTTGAAAATGAACCAATTGAATTTTACCTCAGCAGGGTTTGATTGGTTCATGTTCCAGCAAAATAAATTTGCATACAAAATTTGCATAATGTTGCATCAACTTGAAATTATTTGCATCTCATTGACCATCCCTAGTAACAATCTCCTACCATTGTATGAATCTGCGTTTTTGTTTGTATTCAATATAAATATTCAATTGTGTATTTCAGCAGTGTTGAACATTACATCACATCAACCAATTGTGCATATTCTTATCTGCTTTTATAGTGCTTGCTGTAATTCTTAGATTGCCACTTAGGGCCTCTTTCCACTTCAGACAGCGTGCCGCCACATGCAGTGATGCTGTGCCATGCATTGGCACTTTGAGTCCGCCAGGAGAAAAGCACGATATAAATGTTATTTGTCTTGTCTATTTGTCTTGCCAAAGCTACCGTATATGGATTCTATGTGGATTTGCATGCCACAGTTTTGTGCTGTATGCAGTCCAATTTTTTCCTGCATGGAAATCGGATGGAAATTTATTGATTTCAGTAGGCTGCATGTACCTGTCTAAATTAGCATGCAGGGAAAGGCAGCGAATCAACTGCAGTGGAAATGAGCCCTTACTAAAAAGAAAACACAATCGGGTACCACGTCTCTGCATTCAATTTTCATTTATTGGCACACCTACATGTGTTGATATAGACAGCCAACCAATTACAAATAAAAATTCATAGTAATGGTAATACCGTGGTCCTGTGAAGCTTAACCCCCCCCCTTACAAACAGCACAAATAAAAATTCCATTATAAACAAATATTTATTGATATTTGTGCTTGAGAAACGGAATGAAAGTTCAAAAGCAGCATAAGTCCTCAGCCTGGACTCCACTTACACATAACTGCAACGTTAATTTTAGTATATGTTACGGCCAGAACCCGAAGTCTGGCCACTTCAGGTTCTCGCCAGTCAAAACGCGAACTGGCCGTGCACCTGCAGCCAATGTTAGAAATTAAAAGATTCCCAGCTCCTGGTGAGCTGGCGTTAAATTAATGAATTCCCCCCGGCGGCAATGTAACAGATGAAGCTGCCTCTTTCGGATCAGCCTCCTCTCCTCCCCCTGCCTCTCTCCTATGCAGCTTTGGCAGCCGGGGGACACGAGTGTCCTCCAGGGACGCTCGTTCCTGCAGAGCGGGTGCTGGCAAAAGTAATGTCTGCAACCTCCCCGCTCTGCTTCCCTGCCGCTACGAACGTTCCTAGGCAGCTTAATCTGTTACATTGCCACCGCCAGGGAATTCATTCATTTAAACGCCGCCGGGAATCTTTTCATTTCTAACATTGGCCGCAGGTGCACGGCCACTTTGCGTTTTGAACTGGCCAGAACCCGAGTTCTGGCCGTAACATATATATCCTTCACCAAACACCCGTCAAAGTGCAGACTTACCAGCATAAAGTCAGACCCAAGTTATGAGGTCTATGCGTTTAACTCACCTCCATGGCAAATGTAATATCAATCCTCCTCTTCAGGATCCCCATACACTTCCAATCCACTCTGAGGGCTGATTCACACTACAAGAGCTTTTTAAACGCTAGAGATTTTAAAAGCTCTTGCTAATGCAATGCTATGGGGGATTTTTACAAAATCACATCGCTCTAGTGTGAACACACACATAGGATAACATTAGCAGGAGCTTTTAAAAAAAAAAAAAAATCACAAAACTCTTAGAAAAGCGCTTGTAGTGTGAATTAGCCCTGAGGCTGGTTTCACACTGCGGATTGGCGGTGTGGTCCAGGACCGCACCGCACATAACAGGTGTTCAGGGATTACCACGTTAGACAGGGTACTTCAGGCGCGGTGCAGCACATGCAACATGAACTACCCTATAAACTTTCATTGCTCTAGCGGTAGGCTGTGGTAAAATGCCACACCGCACCAGTGTGAAAGGGCCCTGAATCTTATGGATTCCAATAAATTCACCCTCGCACGAGGGCAGTGTATGCTGTCAAATAATAGATAAAATCTAAGTGCACACTGCTTAGATACGCTCAGCATTATTTGCTTAAAAGGTTATTGCATGGAAATAGTAAAGTTAAGTGGCCCATACACTGGTCGATTTCAGCCATCGATCAATTCTTTGAAATCGATCAATGAGAAATCGATTAAATCTATCGATCAATCGATTTGCGGCCGATTTCGATCGATTTGATCTGACAGGATGGAAAATCTAGGTCGATCTGCTGCTGGCAACAGATCGATGCCCCATAGAGTTGCATTGGATCAAATAATCCAATAATGCATTTAGATCGATTTCCAATAGATTTAATTCTGAAATCTATTGGAAATCTGTTCCTAGTGTGTGGCACACAGATTCCTGCCAGATTCGACTTGACAGGCAGACAGAAATCTATCTGATGGTCGAATCTGCTGCAAATCTATAAGTGTATGGCCACCTTAACACTTACATATAGGCCCTTATCACAGGGAGCTGAATAGCAGGGTTCGCCTTATATAATATAGTGGGCCACCATCCTTCACAAAATTAGCGCTGAAGTTTAGTAGAAAAATAAAAATTCCATTATGTTTGGTTAGTGGTAAGTGTGCGCCTATTTGTGGTATAAAAATTAAGATTTGTGCTGCTTTCTTTTTAAAGTTAATAGCAATTATCTTCAAACAAAATGTGAATATTTTGAAAGGGAAGAGTCTTTTCTATAGCCATACTATCAGTATGAGGGCTGGAAGCCCCTAGAGCGATTTTCTGAGCGTTTATGGAGCGATTTAAACTGCTAGCGATTTCCCTAAACGCTCAGCTAATATTAATGGATGGGACAAATTCCACTGGCGCAATTGCGATTACTAAATCTCAAAACACAGGACATGCAGCATTTTTCGCGTTTAGCGTTACTGAAATGTAAAGTATATAAACGCTGGCGTAGTCGCTCATCAAAACTTGCACAGGGCGATTTTGCTAGCGTTTTGAAATGGCTGCACACTGTAAAAAAAATTAAAATTAATCGAAAGGACCAATCAGAAATAAAAACGCTAATCGCTACACAATCGCAGGCAAAAGCTGACACTTTTTAAAAATGCTACCAAAATCGCTCATGAAATCGCTTACAAAACGCTCATACAAAACGCTAGCGATTGCGATTAGCGATAGCGATTTGCAGTGGGTTCCAGGCCTTACGCTGTTGGCTGCTGGAGATACAAGCATAACGTATTCTTATTAGGGATAATTCATGAGAAGCAAATAATTTCGAGGTCATGCAGAACTATGCATATTCTGGGTGCAAATTAATGCAGTTTGGAAATGGACCAATTAAGTCCCACCAAGGTTTAAAATAATTGGTCCATTTTCAAGCTGCATAAATTTGCATACACAATCTACATAATCCTGCATGATCTTGGAAGTATTTGCACATCCCTAATTCTAATAAATCACAGTATTCCTCAGCCTTATCTGTTAGTTTCACCAACCATTTATTAATTACAGTACTTTAATTGTTCCCTTCAGTATTTTAGCTGTTACATATGTTTATAATCATACCTCCCCTACCATTTGTACGCAAGATTTCTATCATGCAAAATGAGCAGCATCATATATATTTTTTTTTAATTAAATTAACCTTCCCAAAAAGCACATTCATCATAGTGTGCCATTGGGGGCCCGGGTGAGAGCAATTACTTACATACGGGGGTGGGGGGCAGCTCCTGTGGCCTTTAGTTTCTATGTTGGTTGCCATTTCCTATTACTTACATACGGGGGTGGGGGGCAGCTCCTGTGGCCTTTAGTTTCTATGTTGGTTGCCATTTCCTATTACTTACATACGGGGGTGGGGGGCAGCTCCTGTGGCCTTTAGTTTCTATGTTGGTTGCCATCTCCTACCCTCATGCTGCAGTTTCATTTACCCAGCTTCTGTACTTGCATTTATGGACTGCCAAAGCCAGGATAATAAAATCTGCGGCATGAGCATAAGACACGGCAATCACCATGGAGACCAGAGGCCACAGGAGCAGCCCCGCCCCGTAGGTAAGTAATTGCTGTCACTCCAACAGCACTCTATTACTAACCTCTTTTATAGAAAGGTTCAGTTAAAAAAAAAAATACACAGTAAATAAATAATGCTGCTTGTTATTTCACTTTAATCTGAACTATCCTGCAAGGCAAACAGTTACATCTTCTGTACAACTTCTAACTAACTACTAACTTCCCTCAATAATTTGTTCTACCTTTTATTCCCTTTGGGACTTTTTCCCACATTTCAGAAGCAAAAATGCAGCCTATTATTGAAATCAATAGGCTGCATCCTTAAAGGGAACCTGAAGTGAGAGATATATGGAGGCTGCCATATTGATCTCCTTTTAAACAATACCAGTTGCCTAGCTATCCTGTTCATCATTCCAACATCAGTAGTATCTGAATCACACATCTGAAACAAGCATGCAGCAAATCTCGTCATATTTTTGTCAGAAACATCTGATCTGAATGCTTGTTCAGGGTCTATGGCTAAAAGGAATAGAGGTGGAGGGTCAGCAGGCAACTGGTATTGTTTAAAAGGAAATAAATATGTCAGCCTCCATCTTTCACTTCAGGTTCCCTTTAAAATTTGCATCTGCATGTGTGCCGCATCCATTTCGGAAACAGACAGTGCACGCCAGTGGAAACCTGCCCTCAAGCTATATACACACACACACACGATTTTTCTTGCCAAGCACAATTTTTCCTGATTTTTTTGGATAAGATCTAGCATGACTGTAGTGTTGTTGGATCCCCTAAGCTGGTTACACCTGCTCATCCTCCCCTCTCCACAGAACAGGACAGATTGCTTGGCACATGGTCAAGTATATCTGTATAGTTGTTAAACTGCTACCCGGAGCAATCAATTATTGTTTCAGAAAACAGCTGTTGAAAATGTGTATGTAACTTTAAACTGTGAGCTTGTATTGCTAAGGCCCTCACTCACTGTGTTTTTTTGGCATTGCTTTACATACTGGTCTGTTTCATCTACGTACATTTTACAAGTTTTTTCTGTACGCATGTGTGTTACCTGCATTTCCAACGGGTTGGGGCACTAACAACCATAAAAACAACAACAACAAAGGAACCCACAACAAAACTGTATGCATTTATACCATGTATATAGAAATAAGTAATGATATTACCGTCATATGGTACTTGACAAAGTAGTGTACAATCCATACTGGTATAATAATTCTCTTAAAAGCTGAAACCCCAAAGTTATAGGTTTTGAAAGTCTGTCAAAATGAGAAAAACAGAAATTCCAATTTAAATATCCAAATGATTATAAACCAACTTTGAGGCTGCATTCACAGTGGGAAGTAGCATTTTTATGCGACATTAAAGTCAAAACACAGCATTACAACACCAAAAAAAAAATGTGGTAACCGCGCATTAACGCTGCGTTTCCGTTGCATACAGTAGGTACAGGAAAGCATACAGGCAATGAAAAGTATGCTGTCCTGTATCTGGTAACGTGTGCGTTTAGAGGTAATGCACTGCAAGCAGTGAGTTACCATAACGCTACACGGCACAATGTGAACGTCCCATAGGATTAGCATTGCAGTGTGGTAAGCTGCATTATAAGAGTTTATAACACAGCTCCGCAACGTCCCACTGTGAATGCAGCCTTAGTTTTAACATAAAAGGCAATCCATAAAATGTATCTGCTAGAAATTAAACAATAAGATGAAAAGTGCAGTATCAAAAGTTGTTTTCAGTAATGGCTGCAAGTAAAAGCAATCAGCAGTTCCAGGGTTACAGGATCCGATTAAAGTGTATCCGAGGAGAACCTAAAGACAAAAATGAGATACTTACCTACAGGGCTGTGGAGTCGGAGTCGAGGAAACAGGGTCATTTTGAGTACCTGGAGTCTGTGGTTTCAATAAACTGAGGAGTCTAATGATTTTTAAACCAAATCCATAGCCTTTGTAAAAATTAGGCTAGAGTCGGAGTAATGTTGGATACCTGGAGTTGGTGGTTTCATACACTGAGTCATCGGATGATTTTTGTCCTGACTCCACAGCCCTGCCTACCTAAGAAGAAGGAAACCTCTGGGATCCTGCAGGGGCTTCCCATATCCTCCTGGCCCCCGCCACGCGTGAACATCAGACCAGAGCTTTTCGGGTATGTTGCTTATCCACACTCCTCTTCGTGCATGCACACAGCCATACTGAGCCTGTACGAGTACAGCCGTGCTTGCTCAGTACACTCAAGCTGCTTGTACATGAGCGGCTTTGTGCTACTGAGCAGCCATGGCCATTTTTCGCAGGTGCCGTAAGGCTGTGCTCGTGCACGAACAGAAGCGTGATTGCAATCATAAAGAGGGTCCCCAGCAGCAGCAGTGGTCTCCAAGAGGATGTGGGAAGGCCCTGGAAGATTCAGAGGCTTATCTCTTCCTAGGTAAGTATTTAATTATTGTTATAAGATTTGCCTCAGGTTTTCTTTCACCTTTAAGGTTATCCAGACCTGGGGAAAACCAGAAAACATAAAAACATTCAAACATTCCCAGCACTGTCATCCCTCCTCTATTCTTCATAGGCAGAGAATATGTTGCTCAGCTGTTGCCTAGTGATGAATTTGTACAGCATGTCACCTGCAGAATCACATTTGATCCTGGCAGGTAACACAAACCAAGGGGAAGTTGTATGTGCATGCACCTTAAAATGATAAAGAGTTTGGCAGGTGCGAGTGGATTTCTCAAAATAAAAAGTGCCCACTATGTGTCATAGCTATTGCTTTGAACATATACCGGTACATACAGTTATTTTATTCTCAATTACTCTGCCATGTAACTGAGCACAGTGAACTAGCCCTCAGGCTAAATTCACATTGGGTTTTCTAAACTAAACTAGCACCACGACTCCCCCACAGTCTATTTTAATTGCGATTTGAGTTGGTTTCTGAATCATTTGGAACAGCAGTCTGAATCATACTAATTTCTAATAATGGATAGCAGAAAGTGACAGTTTTCCTAGTGAAGCCTTCATAAGGGAGCAAGCATGGTTTAGGATTCAGGTGACCCAGTGGGAAAGCCCCTATGGAACAGTTCTCTAATAACAGCACCCTCTACAACTTGAAGCGTTCTGGTCGGCCAAATAGTGCGGGTATATTATTACTACAATCTATCTGAAACCTAGAATGTTCACCCAATCACATTAATGGAATTTCCCTAAGGACCATCCCACTCAGTCATAAGCATAACAACACCTTTATAAGCTTGTGTATTACCACATTACAATGTAGAAACATTACAATGAATGCTGCATAAATGTACACTTATGTTACTAGTCTCCCCCCACATTAGCAGCTTATCGCAGCCATGCAGATCTAAAAACACAATTCTTTCAGTTTGATGATCTCCAACAAAAACAGCATGCCATGTCAGATGGGACACCTACATATAGTCTCCAGAGACTCTTGTCCTTCAGGAAGTTGCTCCAGAATCTCTCCACTGGCCCGAGTTTTTGGGGGGGCAGGACAGGCTCACGGGGGCTCAGCTCCTGGTCCTTCAGCCATTTCCTTCGCAAAGCTCGCAGCTGCTGCAGCCGTAGCTTCTCATCAGCGGGGCTCACAGCCATTTGTGCCCTATTCCCGTCACAGTCTTCTCAACACACCACAGAGGGCACTCGGAGACTGCAGCGCGCACTGATGACGTCACGCAAACACTAGCGGCGGCTCCCTCTGCTGCTCACACGGCAGCATTGCAGACCGTAGCGAGTTACTGACCGACCCCAGAAGCAGTGCGCTGAATATTGCTCCAAGATTCAAAAGCTACTGGATTGATATTGAGATTGTATGGTGACCAGAAAGTATCGCTATTAATACTTGTGCACGTTTTCCGAAGCAGGATCCAATCCCTATGGACAAAAGAGTGCTGTACTGAAGTAAAAAATAAAACAAACGCCCCACTATCAAACGTATACCAGGAGGGTAAGGCCCGGTTCACATTAGCGGTGGCTATCCGGAATAGCCGTGCCGGAGCCGCACCGCATGCTGGCCGGACGAAACGGACGCACGGCATAGCAATGTAAGTCTATGCCACGGTTCACATGCGTCCGTTTCGTCCGGACCGGAGCCGGACCGGATCCGGACTCCGGTGTCCGTTCCAACATGCGCTATTTTTGGGTCCGGCTCCTCCGGCAGCCGTATCCGGGGCGGAGCCGGACTGCACCATCCGGCCAATGGAAACCAATGAGAACCGGAGAGCGCACAACACACTGGCAAAAAATCCGGATGTTCTACCCCACTTCCTATGAGGATTGTTGCGGCGATATTGGATCGGGGACACATGGGCAAGCATTTTGGAGTGGAGCAGCACGAGCTGGAGATGTTGGCAGCATGTTGGAGGTGGAGGTGAGTGCTAAACAGCAGAGGGCCTGATTCCACAGGTCCCCCTTCTGCTGACCTCCCAGACCCCAACATTTTTTTTTTTTTTTTACGATACTTTTGCCAAACGGATCCGGATCGCATCCGGATGAACACCTGATGCAACCTGACCGGATCCGGATCGGATCCGGATCAGAACCGTACGGTTCCGATCCGGATCCGGTCCGGATCCGGTCAGGCCATCCGGTCCGTTTGGCTGACAACCGCAAGTGTGAACGGGGCCTTAGGCCCCGTTCACACTTGCGGTTGTCTGCCAAACGGACCGGATGACCTGACCGGATCCGGATCGGAACCGTACGGTTCTGATCCGGATCCGATCCGGATCCGGTCAGGTTGCATCAGGTGTTCATCAGGATGCGATCCGGATCCGTTTGGCAAAAGTTACGTAAAAAACAAAAAAAATGTTGGAGTCTGGGAGGTCAGCAGAAGGGGGACCTGTGGAATCAGGCCCTCCGCTGTTTAGCACTCACCTCCACCTCCAACATGCTGCCAACATCTCCAGCTCGTGCTGCTCCACTCCAAAATGCTTGCCCATGTGTCCCCGATCCAATATCGCCGCAACAATCCTCATAGGAAGTGGGGTAGAACATCCGGATTTTTAGCCAGTGTGTTGTGCGCTATCCGGTTCTCATTGATTTGTATTGGCCGGATGGTGCAGTCCGGCTCCGCCCCGGATACGGCTGCCGGAGGAGCCGGACCAAAAAATAGCGCATGTTGGAACGGACGCCGGAGTCCGGATCCGGTCCGGACGAAACGGACGCATGTGAACGGTGGCATAGACTTACATTGCTATGCCGTGCGTCCGTTTCGTCCGTTCCGCATGCGGTTCGGCTCCGGCACGGCGATTCCGGATAGCCACCGCTAATGTGAACCGGGCCTAAGGCCCTGTTCACACTTGCGTTTTGGCTTGCAAACGGACCGGATCCGGATCGTTCTGATCCGGTCCGGACGAAACGGACGCATGTGAACGGTGGCATAGACTTACATTGCTATGCCGTGCGTCCGTTTCGTCCGTTCCGCATGCGGTGCGGCTCCGGCACGGCGATTCCGGATAGCCACCGCTAATGTGAACCGGGCCTAAGGCCCTGTTCACACTTGCGTTTTGGCTTGCAAACGGACCGGATCCGGATCGTTCTGATCAGGTGTAGTGAAAAATTTTGCTACCCATCATATTTTGCAACTTGCCATAGAGGACAGTGTATGACTGTGTAGGCGTGGCTCCTCTCTGTTAACACGCCTGTAATTTATTGCAACCAAGGATCCCATTGAGCTAGAAGGGGGATTGTTCCCTCCAGGGGGGGTTATTAGTTGAGCAAGAGGGGGGATTGTTCCCTCAAGGGTGGGGGGATTTATTAGTTGAAGAAGAGGGGGGATTGTTCCCTCCAGGGGGGGTTATTAGTTGAGCAAGAGGGGAGGGTTCTGTGTGAGAATAGGGTTTGGTTGGGTTGCATTTTGTGATACAGATAGGTTAAAGTCAATGGTAAGGTTGCACTTTCTGTTAGCTATATCTATAAATAAGTGCAACCGGTTGCAAAATCTGATAAAGTTGCAAAAAATTTCACCACACCGGATCCGGTCCGTTTGCATCAGGCATGCATCCGGATCCGTGGGGTTTAAAAACAAAAAAAATAAAATTACCTTGGGGTCTGCAGAAGGTGCACCTGTAGAATCAGGTCCTCCGCTGTAGGCCTCACTCCACCTCCCGACATACTGCCAAACAGCTCCAGCACACTCCAGCACGTTTAGTCACTGCTGCTCCCCATGTGTCCCCATCCGAAATGGCCGCTAGAATCCGCATAGGAAGTGGGGTAGAACGTCAGGTGTTTGCATCCTGTGTGTTCTGTGCTTTCCGTTCCCCATAGGTTTCCACATCCGCATGGTGCAGTCAGGATCCGTTCCGGGTGCGTGGGCCGGATGAGCCGGACCCAAAAAATAGCGCATGTTGGAAAAGCCTCCGGATCCGATCCGGCTCCGTACTGTACGGAACGTACATGTGTGAACATCCGCATAGCCTTTGCATTGCCATGCGGAACGTACGTTCCGTTTGTACAGTATACGGTCCGGATCCGATCAGGCGGATCCGGACAGGGAACGCTAATGTGAACCGGGCCTAAGGCCCCGTTCACACTTGCGTTTTGGCAAGTAAACGGACCGGATCCTGATCGGATCAGGACCTGATCCTGATCAGAACCATACGGTTCCGATCCGGATCCGGTCCGTTTGTATCAGGCTGCCATCCGGATCCGTGGGCAAAAAATAGTGAAATTTAAATAAAAAAATGTTGGGGTCAGCAGAAGGTGGTGCACCTGTATAATCAGGTTCCTCCGCTGTAGGCCTCACCTCCACCTCCGACATTCTGCCAAACAGCTCCAGCATGTCTGTCACTGCTGCTCCACTCCAGACATGCTTGGCCCATGTGTCCCCATCCGAAATGGCCGCTTGGATACACATAGGAAGTGGGGTAGAACGTCAGGTTTTTGTAGGCAGTGTGTTCTGTGCCTTCCGTTCCCCATTGGTTTCTGTGTTCCAGATGGTGCTGTCAGGCTCAGGTCCGGCTCCGGTCCGGGTGAGTGGGCCAGAGATCCGGACCCAAAAAATAGCGCATGTTGGAAAAGTGTCCGGAGTCCGGATCCGGTCCGGCTCCGTACTGTACGGAACGGACACGTGTCATACCTCCCAACTTTTGAAAATGCCAAAGAGACTTAAGCCACGCCCCCTGTGCGGCCTTAAGCCACACCCCTGCTTTTGCAGGAGCGTGACAATGGGAGGGAGGAGGGTGCCAGTGGGTTGGGAGAAGGGTGCCACTGGGTGGGGAGGAAGGTGCCCGTGGGGGGGAGGTGGGTGCCACTGGGTGGGGAGGAGGGTGCCAGTAGGTGGAGAGGAGGGTGCCCATGGATGGGGAGGAGGGTGCCATTGTGGGTGGGGAGGAGGGTGCCATTGTGGGTGGGGAGGTGGGTGCCATTGGGTGGGGAGGAGGGTGCCCATGGGTGCAGAGTAGGGTGTCCATGGGTAGGGAGAAGGGTGCCACTGGGTGGGAGGAAGATGCCTGTGGGTGGAGAGTAGGGTGCACATGGGTGGAAGGAAGTAGTCTGTGGGTGGAGAGTAGGGTGCACATGGGTGGGGTGGAGGGTGCCACTAGGTGGAAAGTAGGGTGCCAATGGGTGGGGAGGAGGATGCATCTGGGTTGGGAGGAGGGTGCCCATGGGTGCAGAGGAGGTTGCCACTTTGGGTGGGTAGGGTGGGGAGAAGGGTGCATCTGTGGTGGGAGTAGGGTGCCACTTTGAGTGGGGAGGAGGGTGCATCTGGGTGGGGAGGAGGGTGCCACTTTGTGTGGGGAGGAGGGTGCATCTGGGTGGGTAGGGAGGTGAGGATGGTGCCACTTTGGGTGGGGAGAAGGGTGCCTGGGCAGAGAGGTGACTGCAAAAAAAAAAACGATGCTCCAGCCGCGCAATGTGGGGGCTGCATCATTCCTTCCTCCCTCCCTCCGGGTCTCTGAAGCTGCCTACTGTGTGTGGGCCCTCCCGGGATGCACAGTTTGCGCAGCGGTGGTCACATACCTGTCTATGCGCTTGTACGGGAGCCGGCTCTTCTCTTCTAGTTCCTGTTTCCTATGACGTCATAGGAAACAGGAAGTAGAATGAAGTCGGCTCCCGTACAAGCGCATAGAGGAGGGAGGAAGGAATGATGCAGCCCCCACTCCCCGCATTGCGCGGCTGGAGCATGGTTTTTTTTTGCAGTCACCTATGAGGCTGCCTAGCCCGGGACTTCGGGGAGTGGCAGCGGGATAGCGGGGACAGTCCCGCCGAAAATCGGACGGTTGGGGGGCATGACGTGTGAACGTCCGCATAGACTTTGCATTGCTATGCGGAACGTACGTTCCGTTTGTACAGTATACGGTCCGGATCAGATCAGGAAAATCCGGACAGGGAACGCTAATGTGAACCGGGCCTTAGGGTTGGGGGAGGGGAGGGGATAGTAAAAGTCTATGGGATGTAGGCTAGTTCGACAGTGTAGGTTAACCCCCCCCCCCCATATTTCAGAACCAGTTCTCTCTGTCCCACTTTTTTTCCTTGTTCCTTTTTCGGTCTGATCTAATGTACAGACTAAATAAATATATTCGTCAGCCTACACTGTGCCAGATATTATTTTTCAAAGTACTAATATAGGAAAAGTAGCTTTATGAAAATGTTTTTTTCTGCTAAACAGTGCCCCATCTATTTTTAAGTGGGATACACCCGTTCTGCATGCATGAAAGAGGGGCACAAGGAAAATTGGGCGCCTAATTTTGGCTATTAAGATCTCGATAAAATTTACCAATATTCTACATTTTACCATAGTAAAATATTGGTAAATAATACCGATATTTTACAACCTAACCTAACGCTATTTTCACACAGAACCTTCCTTTACCGATGCCTAACTTCAACACCCCCAGCCTCCACATCTAACTCTTAAAGAGAACCCGAGGCAGGGTTCTCACAATACAATCCACGTACAGAGGCTGGGTCTGGCTATAGAGCCCAGCCTCTGTTGCTATTTGAATCCCCCCTGCGCTCTGTAATTCCCCCATAAAACACAGCCGCGCTGCTGACACGCAGCTTGTCAGAGCGGGCTGTGTTTATCTCTTTAGTGTCAGTCTGCCGCTCCCCCCGCCTCCTGCAGAGCTCCGGTCCCCGCCCGCGTCCCTTCCCTCCCCGCTGATTGGAGGGAAGGAATGCGGGCGGGGACCGGAGCTCTGCAGGAGGCGGAGAGAGCGGCGAGAGTTACAGTAAAGAGATAAACAGCCTGCACAGCGCGGCTGTGTTTTATGGGGGATTACAGAGCGCAGGGGGGATTCGAATAGCAACAGAGGCTGGGCTCTATAGCCAGACCCAGCCTCTGTATGTGGATAGCATTGTGAGAACCCCGCCTCGGGTTCTCTTTAAAGAGAATCTGTACTGTCCGATTTGTAGAATAAAAAAACACCAATTGAGTCACTGTGATCTCCTGGATCCCTCTTTGCTGTTTCCGCCGCTCCCCGCCGCGGCGGTCCTGGCTTTTAATCCCCAGTTTTAGGCAGTGTTTACAAACAAAAAAACATGGCCGCTAACCAGGAAGTGATGTTTGTGTGTATCTATCTATCTATCTATCTATCTATCTATCTATCTATCTATCTATCTATCTATCTATATACACACTAATATGTGTGTATGTATGTATGTGTGTATATATTACTACAAGTTTTTATTACATAGTGAATTATCTGCACTCCAGTCTGGGATTCTCACAGTTTTTCAGCAAATGACAGGCAGCTCCCTTCCCCCTCAGCCTCACAAATAAACAAAGCACACAGAGCCTGCAGGGGGCGTGCATAACTTGTATTCATAACAGAGGCAGCCCATTCCTAATTCAAATATCAATATATATTTTGGGGCAGGGCAGTTTCTAGGCTACATAGCTCTCACGCTGAACACACTATTGCAATGCAAAGCGGTAGCCCGAGGTAACCCCAAGTATTACATAGCCCCAGTATGTGTAGCCAGATGTGTCACCCTGTATAAGTAGCCAGGGGAGCCCCCAGAATTAGGTAGCTAGATGTAGCCCACTCCAGATGCAGAACAGGAAGACGTATCCTGTGCGTCGCTCCTATTTTCGGATGAAGAGTCACTTGCCTCTCTCTCCTCCATGAATCGCGTTGTGCTATTCGCGTTGTGCCCACCCCTAAAATGGCACTGGGCTGGGAATAAAATTTACAGTCTCATAAACATGTTTTTAGTATATTAAAAAAGGAAACATGAGAAAGGCACAAAGCAGGGATCTGTCCATCTCTATGATCTGTATTCAGTCAGTCCCTTTGTAAGAAAAAAACAAAAAACCCTATAAAACCACATTGTTGTTAATGCTATGCAGATCAATCTGCTTATTGTTTTTGAAGCCTTTGTTTAAGAGACAATGGGCCTGAGGAACAAAAATGTGGTAATATTGCCATTTACAGAAAGCACACGGCAATATTATTGTTTATTCTGGCAGTGTGTACCGCGAGTTCCACTATTAGCATGAACTGCGGTATTCGAGTAGAGTGACCATTGCTACGGTAGTGACCATTAATAACGAGTGTTACTGCTAAAGTTATGCTCGTTACCATAGCAATGGTTGTGATACTTGAGTACCATGGGGCGTGTTAACAGTGTAACTCTCAGTACACGCTGTCAGAGATAATGGTAATATTGCCACACGCTATCTGTGTGTGCATGGCAATATTACCACCCTTTTATGCATCAACCCTACTGGGTCTGATATACAAAAGCCACAATGCACAGCAATCCATTGTAATACTGGGCAAATCATGTTTGCAATATTTACATAAATATGTGCCAGACTTTATGCCTGGGCCTTGGGGCTAATGACAGATTCCACGGTATAGTAACTGTAGCACTGTCAACACTATGTTCTGCAAGCATGGTTATTAACCTATTAGCAGCCCTGCTTGCATTATCTCGAGATACTGTGTGCCAGGGCGTCTTCTAAGGGCATATGCCATTTAGCTGCATAATGCAGAGCTGTGCGGGGAGCTTCTTTATATTTACGTGTTGCTGGATCGGCTTCTCCTCTTGATGCACAGGTGGCATTGCACTCCCAATGGTGGAAGAGGGTTGATGGAAGAGACTCTATAATTATGTCTCTTTCACCACCGGGCAGCGCTGCAAGGCTGACACCATCCCCTGGGTTACAATCAAATGTCATATGATGTGATCGGAACTCCGAAGAGGATGTCGGCATTGCAGCGCCGCCAGTGGAGGAGAGGAGAAGCTGATCCAGCCCCCGGAATAGGTAAATATGTCAGCTCTCTGTGCCGTTCTGCATATCCTGCTTCCTGGTGCTGTACAATCGTGTTTTCATCTCTGTGTTCTACATTTGTTGTTACAACCTTGTACAAACACCAGTGTTATCCCAAGAACTGGCAAGCAAGAGACCCTATTTGTTGAAAGGTAAAAATGTGATATGGGTCCACCAGGCCCTTGCAAGCATAAAAATAGTTGTGTCTCCTCCAGATGTGGGCAGTTACAGACCAGATTAAAGAAGAACAGAGGTTCCATAGTATAATAATGGTGTTATTGTTGACATTTGCTAGTGCAATCTTTTTGAAATATATAATTTAAGACTAAGTATGCCAGGCATTGCGGTTGACTTCCTCTGCATATACACGTGCGATTTAAGGTAGAGGCCAGCAACAGACTGCTTTTTGGTGATGTGGATGTGGTACAATGAAACAGAAACATGTTTATCCCCAAAATAACACAACTAGGTAAACTATCTACCAAATAACAAAATTAGGCAGCAAAATTAGATAATGTAATTAGGCAGCATTTCCATAGTGCAACAAACACAATTGCTAACTTCCAGTCAGAGCAATATCCTGCCTCTATCTGGCCAGCAGACTCTAGTCAGCCAATCAGGTGCACTGTCATACACCCTTTGCCTGCTGTACCATACCTAGCAGGAATTACATAGATTAGCATTCAGGTGGGAGGCTTCGGTTGGACGCAATCGTGAATTGCGTCGTTTACAGGGACGCCCCGTGTAGGCACATCTCCCACACGGTCCCCTCCCTCACCACTCACCTGTCAACCGCATCCTAGAAGCTGCAAAAAATAAATTTAAAATCACAAACACTGGTCCACATGACAGCCCAGGGGCCCCAGGTCTCTCTCACTCACTGGGGCCCCCAAACCACCATGCGACACCTAGAGGGAAGTGCGGGCAAGCCCTGGACCTCTCACCTCCATGGAACTCACCCCACCACCTCTAAACTGAATGCCAACTGCAACAAACACAATTGCTAACTTCCAGTCAGAGCAATATCCTGCCTCTATCTGGCCAGCAGACGCTAGTCAGCCAATCAGGTGCACTGTCATACACCCTTTGCCTGCTGTACCATACCTAGCAGGAATTACATAGATTAGCATTCAGGTGGGAGGCTTCGGTTGGACGCAATCGTGAATTGCGTCGTTTACAGGGACGCCCCGTGTAGGCACATCTCCCACACGGTCCCCTCCCTAACCACTCACCTGTCAACCGCATCCTAGAAGCTGCAAAAAATAAATTTAAAATCACAAACACTGGTCCACATGACAGCCCAGGGGCCCCAGGTCTCTCTCACTCACTGGGGCCCCCAAACCACCATGCGACACCTAGAGGGAAGTGCGGGCAAGCCCTGGACCTCTCACCTCCATGGAACTCACCCCACCACCTCTAAACTGAATGCCAACTGCAACAAACACAATTGCTAACTTCCAGTCAGAGCAATATCCTGCCTCTATCTGGCCAGCAGACGCTAGTCAGCCAATCAGGTGCACTGTCATACACCCTTTGCCTGCTGTACCATACCTAGCAGGAATTACATAGATTAGCATTCAGGTGGGAGGCTTCGGTTGGACGCAATCGTGAATTGCGTCGTTTACAGGGACGCCCCGTGTAGGCACATCTCCCACACGGTCCCCTCCCTAACCACTCACCTGTCAACCGCATCCTAGAAGCTGCAAAAAATAAATTTAAAATCACAAACACTGGTCCACATGACAGCCCAGGGGCCCCAGGTCTCTCTCACTCACTGGGGCCCCCAAACCACCATGCGACACCTAGAGGGAAGTGCGGGCAAGCCCTGGACCTCTCACCTCCATGGAACTCACCCCACCACCTCTAAACTGAATGCCAACTGCAACAAACACAATTGCTAACTTCCAGTCAGAGCAATATCCTGCCTCTACCTGGCCAGCAGACGCTAGTCAGCCAATCAGGTGCACTGTCATACACCCTTTGCCTGCTGTACCATACCTAGCAGGAATTACATAGATTAGCATTCAGGTGGGAGGCTTCGGTTGGACGCAATCGTGAATTGCGTCGTTTACAGGGACGCCCCGTGTAGACACATCTCCCACAAGGTCCCCTCCCTAACCACTCACCTGTCAACCGCATCCTAGAAGCTGCAAAAAATAAATTTAAAATCACAAACACTGGTCCACATGACAGCCCAGGGGCCCCAGGTCTCTCTCACTCACTGGGGCCCCCAAACCACCATGCGACACCTAGAGGGAAGTGCGGGCAAGCCCTGGACCTCTCACCTCCATGGAACTCACCCCACCACCTCTAAACTGAATGCCAACTGCAACAAACACAATTGCTAACTTCCAGTCAGAGCAATATCCTGCCTCTATCTGGCCAGCAGACGCTAGTCAGCCAATCAGGTGCACTGTCATACACCCTTTGCCTGCTGTACCATACCTAGCAGGAATTACATAGATTAGCATTCAGGTGGGAGGCTTCGGTTGGACGCAATCGTGAATTGCGTCGTTTACAGGGACGCCCCGTGTAGGCACATCTCCCACACGGTCCCCTCCCTAACCACTCACCTGTCAACCGCATCCTAGAAGCTGCAAAAAATAAATTTAAAATCACAAACACTGGTCCACATGACAGCCCAGGGGCCCCAGGTCTCTCTCACTCACTGGGGCCCCCAAACCACCATGCGACACCTAGAGGGAAGTGCGGGCAAGCCCTGGACCTCTCACCTCCATGGAACTCACCCCACCACCTCTAAACTGAATGCCAACTGCAACAAACACAATTGCTAACTTCCAGTCAGAGCAATATCCTGCCTCTATCTGGCCAGCAGACGCTAGTCAGCCAATCAGGTGCACCTGAATGCTAATCTATGTAATTCCTGCTAGGTATGGTACAGCAGGCAAAGGGTGTATGACAGTGCACCTGATTGGCTGACTAGCGTCTGCTGGCCAGGTAGAGGCAGGATATTGCTCTGACTGGAAGTTAGCAATTGTGTTTGTTGCAGTTGGCATTCAGTTTAGAGGTGGTGGGGTGAGTTCCATGGAGGTGAGAGGTCCAGGGCTTGCCCGCACTTCCCTCTAGGTGTCGCATGGTGGTTTGGGGGCCCCAGTGAGTGAGAGAGACCTGGGGCCCCTGGGCTGTCATGTGGACCAGTGTTTATGATTTTAAATTTATTTTTTGCAGCTTCTAGGATGCGGTTGACAGGTGAGTGGTTAGGGAGGGGACCGTGTGGGAGATGTGCCTACATGGGGCGTCCCTGTAAACGACGCAATTCACGATTGCGTCCAACCGAAGCCTCCCACCTGAATGCTAATCTATGTAATTCCTGCTAGGTATGGTACAGCAGGCAAAGGGTGTATGGCAGTGCACCTGATTGGCTGACTAGCGTCTGCTGGCCAGATAGAGGCAGGATATTGCTCTGACTGGAAGTTAGCAATTGTGTTTGTTGCAGTTGGCATTCAGTTTAGAGGTGGTGGGGTGAGTTCCATGGAGGTGAGAGGTCCAGGGCTTGCCCGCACTTCCCTCTAGGTGTCGCATGGTGGTTTGGGGGCCCCAGTGAGTGAGAGAGACCTGGGGCCCCTGGGCTGTCATGTGGACCAGTGTTTGTGATTTTAAATTTATTTTTTGCAGCTTCTAGGATGCGGTTGACAGGTGAGTGGTTAGGGAGGGGACCGTGTGGGAGATGTGCCTACACGGGGCGTCCCTGTAAACGACGCAATTCACGATTGCGTCCAACCGAAGCCTCCCACCTGAATGCTAATCTATGTAATTCCTGCTAGGTATGGTACAGCAGGCAAAGGGTGTATGACAGTGCACCTGATTGGCTGACTAGCGTCTGCTGGCCAGATAGAGGCAGGATATTGCTCTGACTGGAAGTTAGCAATTGTGTTTGTTGCAGTTGGCATTCAGTTTAGAGGTGGTGGGGTGAGTTCCATGGAGGTGAGAGGTCCAGGGCTTGCCCGCACTTCCCTCTAGGTGTCGCATGGTGGTTTGGGGGCCCCAGTGAGTGAGAGAGACCTGGGGCCCCTGGGCTGTCATGTGGACCAGTGTTTGTGATTTTAAATTTATTTTTTGCAGCTTCTAGGATGCGGTTGACAGGTGAGTGGTTAGGGAGGGGACCGTGTGGGAGATGTGCCTACACGGGGCGTCCCTGTAAACGACGCAATTCACGATTGCGTCCAACCGAAGCCTCCCACCTGAATGCTAATCTATGTAATTCCTGCTAGGTATGGTACAGCAGGCAAAGGGTGTATGACAGTGCACCTGATTGGCTGACTAGCGTCTGCTGGCCAGATAGAGGCAGGATATTGCTCTGACTGGAAGTTAGCAATTGTGTTTGTTGCAGTTGGCATTCAGTTTAGAGGTGGTGGGGTGAGTTCCATGGAGGTGAGAGGTCCAGGGCTTGCCCGCACTTCCCTCTAGGTGTCGCATGGTGGTTTGGGGGCCCCAGTGAGTGAGAGAGACCTGGGGCCCCTGGGCTGTCATGTGGACCAGTGTTTGTGATTTTAAATTTATTTTTTGCAGCTTCTAGGATGCGGTTGACAGGTGAGTGGTTAGGGAGGGGACCGTGTGGGAGATGTGCCTACACGGGGCGTCCCTGTAAACGACGCAATTCACGATTGCGTCCAACCGAAGCCTCCCACCTGAATGCTAATCTATGTAATTCCTGCTAGGTATGGTACAGCAGGCAAAGGGTGTATGACAGTGCACCTGATTGGCTGACTAGCGTCTGCTGGCCAGATAGAGGCAGGATATTGCTCTGACTGGAAGTTAGCAATTGTGTTTGTTGCAGTTGGCATTCAGTTTAGAGGTGGTGGGGTGAGTTCCATGGAGGTGAGAGGTCCAGGGCTTGCCCGCACTTCCCTCTAGGTGTCGCATGGTGGTTTGGGGGCCCCAGTGAGTGAGAGAGACCTGGGGCCCCTGGGCTGTCATGTGGACCAGTGTTTGTGATTTTAGCATTTCTATAGTGACAGATCAGACCCCAATAACAGAGCAGACACCCATGGCAGACCCCAGTAACAGATTATACCTCTATGATGTACTCCAGTAACATATTAAAACTCCGCAGATGCAAGCAACAGATTAAAAACCCCAGTGGCAGACCTCAGTAATGTATTAGTCCTTATGACATGCCCTAGTAACTGATCAGACCCCAGATAACAGACCCCACCAACAGAAAAACTCCCATAAAAAACTTAGTGATGGATCAGACTCCCATGATAGACACAGAAACAAATACACCCCCTCCCTCCCATGACAGGCCTTTGTAACACATGACAGACCCCCAATAACAGATCAGAACCCCATGACAGACGACAGTTCAGACCCCAGTAAAAGATAATATACCTCCATACACATGCTCAATCGCGCTCTATGTCAGTTCATGTAAATGATTGCAGAATGGAGGTTTATCATTTGAATTGCAGAAGCGCTGAACTGAGGTCCTGAAAGCATGTAACTATCCACACGTGATTTGTTTCAGGGTGTAACGATTGTGGAACTTTCTCCGTGATCAGCGCACAACGCGTGCGTTGACACGGCGGAAATCCTCCACAAGCGTGTAATTGCAGGCACCCAGCAAAAGGTGCTACGCATCTGTAGAGGGAAATTCCTGTCGGCAGATGGCGCTGGGGAGTGCAGAGGAACCAATCCTCTGTACCTCCACAAATGCCAGACAGGAATTGTACGAAGCGCAGAACGCAATCGCAAGAGTGGCGATTGCGAATGAGAACGAGCAAAGGGACAGGTTGTATGTGTGTGCGCCAATCCAGTCGCCACCCCGCGACCGCGCACACACAACAGCAGATATGAAATAGGAACGCGATCGCGAGAGGTGCGATCGCCAGACGTGACACAAGGCAGATCAGAACAGAATACGAGGGTAGCAAAGGCACAGCAAATAATACAATGAGAAGATGCGGAAAATAACAAACGCTAGCTAACCGCGAACACCGCACTCATTCGCAACAGTGCACGCGGTTAGGCGCGGTCTCCACGTGATAAGCACAATAGAGACAAGCACGCCTAACTAACCATCGACAGACAAACATGAAACAGAGGACGCGAACGCTTGCTTAACGGTTACCTCACCGAGCCTCCAGCAAGCGGTCGTAGCAAACAAGACAGACACACGAAAACAGGGACAAGCGAGAGATAGGATCCACAGCACTAGCGAAAAGTGGCTAGCGCGATCCAGGTACAGAGTAGCAGAACAGAAGGATCCACAGCACTAGCGGAAAGTGGCTAGCGCGATCCCAGGAGACAGAACAGAAGGATCCACAGCGCTAGCGAAAAGTGGCTAGCGCGATCCCAGGAGACAGAACAGAAGAGATAGCTGGTAGCAAACGCTGCACCAGCTATACTCCAAGAACAGAGATCAGAACCATTTCCTGTCGACCACCGCTGGGACAGGACAACAGCAACAGAACAAACAAACAGATAAACAATCCTAACTGCACTAGGGAAAACCTGCCTAGCGCAGATTCAGGAATTACTCTAAGCTGATCTTCAAACAGAGAGTAAGGCTGACACCCCACCAGGAGTGTTACATAGGACGAAATCCTTATGAACAGCAAAGCATTGTGGGACACACATAGTACTTATAGTACACGCCTCCAATGAATGTGACCAGGCAATTTACATGACAACGTATGCAAATTCCTCAGCAAGCACAAGCTGCAAAACTGACAGAAGCTCTTTCCAGAGTCCTGCAGCATGCAAACCTACACAATGGTCAAAAAGCTGCCTGCCTGCACAGGCAGCTGAGCAGATCATTACACAGGGGAGCAATTATTTGTTTTATCACTATTGCACAAATAATGGTAGTCGTGAAGAAAAGCCCAATTAGCTATTGGAAATAGACCAGACCAACATAGTCCTCAGCATAAACAATCTGTATGCACCATGCCAACAAATAAACATAAATACTACAAAAATGAGAATTGGCTCTTGGGTGCATACAAATTACCATAATTTATTAATTTCAAAATTCTAGAAAAAAGATTCTATTCAAAAAACACAAAAGCAGAAAACAAAACAAAAAACATAAAAAACTCAAAAAAACACAAATAACAAAATAAGACAGAAAACCATCACTTTAAATACATATAGTATAAAAAAGAGTATCAACCCACACTATTCATGACCTAAGGGAGGCTGCAGTCCTCCACTATAATACAGTTCCCAATATTAATGTGCACATATAATGATCTCCAAAGAATAATGGGAAACTCGATGACCAAGGATAAGTATAAATTCCATGGACTGTGAAGATAGCATCAGGAGCATGTGATGCTGCATATAACTTTGAGATGAACTTCTAGCAATAGCGTGTAGCAAGATGAAGCAGAGGAGCTCAGAGCACAGCAAAAAGCAGAAAGAAACTTGCAAACTCCAAAGTAGAGGCAATGGTATCAATGTTGTCTCCTGCTATTCACCATTCCATCGTAAGAACTTGACAATGCAGAAAACAGCTGAGATGGCACCCAGTTCCAATAGGACCCACTCGCAGTCCCAGGCAAAGATTTGCGTCAAGCATAGACATAGGCAGATAGCAACTTGCATTACATCATCTCACTCATGAATCTAGATATTGATGGAGAAATATATGATGACATTCCGCTCCAATTGTAGTTCATAGCAAAAGTTTGCATCAAGCATAAGAGTAAGCATAAGCAGATTTCAGCAGAGTCAATGGGAAGCATTCATCTTGCACGAGTCCCAGCAGACTCTAAAATTATTCCTCTAAAGTAATGTCACAGTTCCATAGTTACCAATCCTCGGTATAATTGCTTCAGGCCATGAGTGAAGTGCTGGGTATGATACTCGGAGCGCCAGGTTACGACATGTTTCGCTGATGCCTATGTCAGCCTCCTGAAGTAATGGCGCGGAAAGCTGGTTGCTCTGTTAGGAACGCCAGAGCTTCCATTAATGTACAGGGAACGCCCCGCCCTTCCGTCCTCCCCAGGTGCACGGCCAAATGGCAGAGCCGCATGGAGCGCATGACGTCAGATCCGGGAGGCCCCCATACGTCAAGCGGGGGATGATCCGGAAAAGGACGCCATGCGTGTCACGGCAGAGCGCACGGAAGTCCGCTCACCATGGCAACAACTGCATGCGGCTCAAAAACAGGCACCACACAGGAGACGCCCCTCAGGGCGGACCTCCTGGGCGCCAGGTATGCCACCCAAAAGCGCCGTTCTTATTAGACAGGACGATTGCAGGTGGCCCTATGCACCAACAGAGGAGCAAGGACGGCAGGCAAGAAAAACACCATGAAAACAAATCTAAACATCTACTTTGCACTAACATTACTTTCATTGTTATTATTGTCATTGAAGTTAAGCATTTCTTTAAGATGAAAAAGGGGGCACAATCACTCATGGGACTCACAGCCATCATCGCAACGGCAGATGACAGGTGCGGGTTGCCAGGTGATACTAATGCCCATAATTCAATAATATATGTATAAAACCATCTTACATAGATGGCAATATCATAATGCTAGTTATTGAAAGAATCGGGGGGGCTCGTGTGCATCTGAAAAGAGTTCTCCAAAATACAACATTAGTCAACTATAATAATGGGGGGTAATGAAACCCCATCAAAAGGACATACCCCAAAATCCAAAAGAAGGGGGGGGGGGGGTTGAATTAGGACATCATCTCAGCAGGTGAAGGGGAAAGAGGAGAAAAGGGGAGGAGAGACAAAATGGGCAAGGGGAGATGGCTCAAAAAAAGGATCAGATTTCCGTGGACTCAGTAGGGAGGCAAAAATGATGCGTAATGTACAGCATCATTCAGGCCCATCCCCTGAGTAGCATTGAGCTCAAAGATCCACCTCAATTCCAATTGAAGTAACTGCCGATCAATGTCACCACCTCTCACGTGGGGATGAACTCTATCAAGTCCCACAAAGTGGATAAAGTTAATATTCCCACTGTGTGTCAAATTAACATGCCGGGATATGGGTGACTTGTAATTGCACCCCCTAATGTCCGCAGTGTGCTCTTTAATACGTTCTTTAAATTCTCGATAAGTTTTCCCAACATAGAAACTTCCACACTTGCACATCAAAAGATAGATTACTGCTTTAGTGTTGCAATTTACAAAATGTCTGAGTCTCCAACTGCGTCCACCGGGGAGTACAACCTCGGGCCCCACTGCTAAATATCTGCAGTAGGCACAGCCTCCACAGCTGTATGTGCCCATCACACTACAGTGTTTAGTTTTAGATTTACGTTCAAAGTGACTACCCGTCATGAGGTCCCTCAGGGTTTTTGCCCGCCTGTAAGTGATTTTAGGTTTATCCGATACTAAACCCCTCACTGACAAATCACTGGAAAGTATGTGCCAGTGTTTCTGCAGAATCCTTTGAATCGTGGATTCCTGATTATTGTAACGAGTAACTAGACGAACCTCCTCCTTTGGTCCGGCAGCTGGTTTCGAATCCCCCTCCAACACTGATGTTTCTTTAGTTCTAGGTAGTAACAATTCCGTGCGAGATGAGCTCTTGGCTCTCTTGTAAGCTCTTTTCAGCCATTTATCTTTATATCCCCTTTCCCGAAAGCGGGAACGCAGGATCTTGGCTTCCTTCTCAAAATCTTTTACAGTTGAGCAATTCCGACGGATCCTGAGATATTGTCCCATCGGAATCCCTCGAACTGTATGTTGTGGGTGCCAGCTGTCGGCTCTCAGGAAGGAGTTCGTTGCTGTCTCCTTACGGTACAGTTGAGTATTAATGCAGCCCTCTGTGTTTAGATTAATTCTAAGGTCTAAAAATGGCATGGTAACCGAGTCACAATTCATAGTAAATCTCAAGTTATACATATTGTGGTTCATAGTTGCGACAAAATCGTCCAGCAACTCTCTACCTCCAGTCCAGAAAATCAAAATGTCATTTATGTACCTGTGCCACGACACAATGTGGCACAGGTACATAATCAGAGAATCACTGCCAAAAATCTGGCGCTCCCACTCCCCCAGGTACAGATTCGCCAGCGACGGAGCACAAGTGGTGCCCATCGCCGCGCCCTGCACCTGGAGGTAGTGGCAGCCATCAAACAAAAAAACATTATTTTCCAAAATAAAGGACAACAGGTCCGTCAAAAAACGGCTGTGGTTCACCTCTCTGACATCTAACTCAGATAGAAACCTTTTTACTGCCTCCACCCCTTTATCCTGCGGTATACTTGAATACAAGGCCTCCACGTCCAGGGTCACCAACAACGAACCAGGGGGCAATTGAAGACCCTCCAGGATAGTCAAAAGATGTGCCGTATCCTTCACATAGGAGGGTAACCTATGAACATGAGGTTGTAGGAAGTGATCTACATATCTGCTAATATTTTCAGTAAGGGCCCCACATCCAGATACGATTGGACGGCCTGGGGGTTTATGTAGACACTTATGAACTTTAGGTAACGCATAGAATGTTGGCACAATGGGATCATCAATTTTAAGAAATTTACCTACAGTGGCATCAATGGTCCCGGCTGCAACTGCCCTATCAATTAATGAAAAAAGTGCCTGCTGGTTCTCAATGACCCTGGACGGGGAGACCCTGCGGTACCACTCTCTATTGCTCAGAATTCTGTGACACATTAGATATAAATGGCTGAAAAGAGCTTACAAGAGAGCCAAGAGCTCATCTCGCACGGAATTGTTACTACCTAGAACTAAAGAAACATCAGTGTTGGAGGGGGATTCGAAACCAGCTGCCGGACCAAAGGAGGAGGTTCGTCTAGTTACTCGTTACAATAATCAGGAATCCACGATTCAAAGGATTCTGCAGAAACACTGGCACGTACTTTCCAGTGATTTGTCAGTGAGGGGTTTAGTATCGGATAAACCTAAAATCACTTACAGGCGGGCAAAAACCCTGAGGGACCTCATGACGAGTAGTCACTTTGAACGTAAATCTAAAACTAAACACTGCAGTGTGATGGGCACATACAGCTGTGGAGGCTGTGCCTACTGCAGATATTTAGCAGTGGGGCCCGAGGTTGTACTCCCCGGTGGACGCAGTTGGAGACTCAGACATTTTGTAAATTGCAACACTAAAGCAGTAATCTATCTTTTGATGTGCAAGTGTGGAAGTTTCTATGTTGGGAAAACTTATCGAGAATTTAAAGAACGTATTAAAGAGCACACTGCGGACATTAGGGGGTGCAATTTCAAGTCACCCATATCCCGGCATGTTAATTTGACACACAGTGGGAATATTAACTTTATCCACTTTGTGGGACTTGATAGAGTTCATCCCCACGTGAGAGGTGGTGACATTGATCGGCAGTTACTTCAATTGGAATTGAGGTGGATCTTTGAGCTCAATGCTACTCAGGGGATGGGCCTGAATGATGCTGTACATTACGCATCATTTTTGCCTCCCTACTGAGTCCACGGAAATCTGATCCTTTTTTTGAGCCATCTCCCCTTGCCCATTTTGTCTCTCCTCCCCTTTTCTCCTCTTTCCCCTTCACCTGCTGAGATGATGTCCTAATTCAAACCCCCCCCCCCCCCCCTTCTTTTGGATTTTGGGGTATGTCCTTTTGATGGGGTTTCATTACCCCCCATTATTATAGTTGACTAATGTTGTATTTTGGAGAACTCTTTTCAGATGCACACGAGCCCCCCCGATTCTTTCAATAACTAGCATTATGATATTGCCATCTATGTAAGATGGTTTTATACATATATTATTGAATTATGGGCATTAGTATCACCTGGCAACCCGCACCTGTCATCTGCCGTTGCGATGATGGCTGTGAGTCCCATGAGTGATTGTGCCCCCTTTTTCATCTTAAAGAAATGCTTAACTTCAATGAAAATAATAACAATGAAAGTAATGTTAGTGCAAAGTAGATGTTTAGATTTGTTTTCATGGTGTTTTTCTTGCCTGCCGTCCTTGCTCCTCTGTTGGTGCATAGGGCCACCTGCAATCGTCCTGTCTAATAAGAACGGCACTTTTGGGTGGCATACCTGGTGCCCAGGAGGTCCGCCCTGAGGGGCGTCTCCTGTGTGGTGCCTGTTTTTGAGCCGCATGCAGTTGTTGCCATGGTGAGCGGACTTCCGTGCGCTCTGCCGTGACACGCATGGCGTCCTTTTCCGGATCATCCCCCGCTTGACGTATGGGGGCCTCCCGGATCTGACGTCATGCGCTCCATGCGGCTCTGCCATTTGGCCGTGCACCTGGGGAGGACGGAAGGGCGGGGCGTTCCCTGTACATTAATGGAAGCTCTGGCGTTCCTAACAGAGCAACCAGCTTTCCGCGCCATTACTTGAGGAGGCTGACATAGGCATCAGCGAAACATGTCGTAACCTGGCGCTCCGAGTATCATACCCAGCACTTCACTCATGGCCTGAAGCAATTATACCGAGGATTGGTAACTATGGAACTGTGACATTACTTTAGAGGAATAATTTTAGAGTCTGCTGGGACTCGTGCAAGATGAATGCTTCCCATTGACTCTGCTGAAATCTGCTTATGCTTACTCTTATGCTTGATGCAAACTTTTGCTATGAACTACAATTGGAGCGGAATGTCATCATATATGTCTCCATCAATCTCTAGATTCATGAGTGAGATGATGTAATGCAAGTTGCTATCTGCCTATGTCTATGCTTGACGCAAATCTTTGCCTGGGACTGCGAGTGGGTCCTATTGGAACTGGGTGCCATCTCAGCTGTTTTCTGCATTGTCAAGTTCTTACGATGGAATGGTGAATAGCAGGAGACAACATTGATACCATTGCCTCTACTTTGGAGTTTGCAAGTTTCTTTCTGCTTTTTGCTGTGCTCTGAGCTCCTCTGCTTCATCTTGCTACACGCTATTGCTAGAAGTTCATCTCAAAGTTATATGCAGCATCACATGCTCCTGATGCTATCTTCACAGTCCATGGAATTTATACTTATCCTTGGTCATCGAGTTTCCCATTATTCTTTGGAGATCATTATATGTGCACATTAATATTGGGAACTGTATTATAGTGGAGGACTGCAGCCTCCCTTAGGTCATGAATAGTGTGGGTTGATACTCTTTTTTATACTATATGTATTTAAAGTGATGGTTTTCTGTCTTATTTTGTTATTTGTGCTTTTTTGAGTTTTTTATGTTTTTTGTTTTTGTTTTCTGCTTTTGTGTTTTTTGAAAAGAATCTTTTTTCTAGAATTTTGAAATTAATAAATTATGGTAATTTGTATGCACCCAAGAGCCAATTCTCATTTTTGTAGTATTTAAGCAATTATTTGTTATCATTCAATTTGAATGACCACCACAGATTATCCTCTAAGCCGATCCATCAGGATGGATCGTCTGCATGGACGATAATTGCTGTCTTGTCTTTTACCATTAATGGTACCCTCTTATGATTCCTGGCCGACTAGCCATTTCTCATTTGTTTTGGGCAACGGCAGTTGTGCATCTATACGGAGCTTTACAGACAGTGCAGGGAAAAGTGCAGGAAAAGGATAGAACAAAAGTTAAAACTATGGGATTTTGGATAGTATAGAAGGAGTTAGAACCTTTCTGTGGATATGTCTAGGACAATTCCTCTCAGCTTTTATTCTGACGGAAGTTGGGTGAACATTCCCAGAAGAGTGACAGGAAAAGCAGCAAATGCATTTTATTTTACTGAGAAAATCTTAGACCTTTTTTTTTATTATTTCTGTTATTTAGTTGCTCATCCTCTTAGGACAATCGTGGTTCAGACAGAGTCTATGGAGGTTGCATGGACAGGAAGTTTGGGAAAATATCGTCAAGGTGGTAGAAGTAGACAATAGCAAAAACCTAAGCAAACCAAACACTTAAAGGAGACTCTAATATAATATAATTACTGTGCTGTCTAAAACTAAATATAATGTGTCTGCCTGGGGCAGGACTTTATTTTAGTACACCTTAATGAGAGAAGTAGCAAAGAACTACTGGAATTGGGTGTTATTGTCATCTGTTCTGACTTTGTTCTAATTTATTTAACCATATTTTATACATGTGACCACATCACACCCAGACAGCTATAATTTTTTGAAGAAACACAGCAATGGCAGCTTCTACTTCTACTATTTTTTTTTGTTCTGTTGCAAGGATAAAACCTTCTCCTTGTACTAGCTAACCAAAGATACACTATATGTAAGTGTGCTTATTTCACCACAAGATGGCAGCAGTCTCATTAGTAAAATTCCTTAGCTGAGTTACAAGAAAGTTGTGTTGTATTAGCTAAAGGGAATTAAATAGTTAACCATGATGGTCAATGTTCACAGCCTAAGCAGGGAACAGACTTTTTTGAATTGCGCATAATTTGCTACGTTCTGTTTGCGTTTTTTTTTGCTCCAGTACAAAATCGATCAATGGGTACTCTGGCTTGGCACCACCATCAATATAATATGTTTTTGGTGAAGATCGATAAAATCTCATATACGCACCGTCATAGCTCCCAACTGTCCCTCTTGTGGAGGGCCAGTCCCTCTTTGGGAATTAGATCCCTCTGTCCCTCTTTTTTCCTTATTTGGCCCTCTTTCAAGACGAATGTAACGGATGTATAGATCTGTATTAATATATGTATTTTGCTGAAAAATATGTTTAACTCTAAACTTTACTCCAATCATTTAAATTGATATATTTCTTATTTTCAAATGTGAAAATGAAGAAAACTAATGGCGATAGAAAGTACCAGTTTGATGTCATTAATAGATGTCAACTAGATGTTAAAAGTACTATTTTGGAGCCTTCAGTCATGCAAAACTGATATATAAAAACTGAGACCTATGACGACAGGAGACTTCAAATGTTTCAATGGCTGCAATCTTAATGGCTAATGTATGCTATCATCATTGTACTACTTCTTATGTTATACCTGTCTTCTATTGGATATTTTGTAATGCTTTATTGGTTCTCAATAAAAAATTGAGTACGAAAAAAAAAAAGAAAGTACCAGTATGAATGATAAAACTACATATTTTGCTTCTGAATTCCTTGTGATATGCATGGTGAGGGGTGTGGTGGGGGCGTGGTTAAAGGTGTGACTGAGGCATGTCTTAAAGTGTCTGTCTTTCTTATCTCAAAAAGTTGGGAGGTATGCGCAACGTAACTGCTGTAATGCTGCGTGTATAATATTTGATTGATCTTCAGTGTGTTTATATTGATGGTGGTGCTATTCCAGTACCTATTGACTGCAACAGTCACAGTGTTGTGGTGACAGAAGATCAGGGATATTTGTTCCACACCGTTACTTTCTGTAATAAAAAAGATCAACAATCTGCTTTTCTCCACGTATTGCGTGCATTACCACTACCAATGTGTTGTAACGTAAATTGGCAATGAAAGTGAAAAATCGTGCATGGAAAACGTGATGGAAGACTAAAAACTGCCCACAATATCAGAGGGACAAGTGTGTTACCTGCCTAACTTGACAATTACTCATGCATATACAAACCAAGCACAACATGTCACAGGAAGAGGCTCTACAGTATTTTTATGTATCAAGAAAGAAAATGGAAGTTTATAGATGACCAACGCAGTGAGAACCTACACGATGCATGAAGATAATACCTTGGTGTAAATTAAATCTAGAACACTGACACAGCAAGACAATGGTTTACAAATGCTGGCTCAGACATGCTTTACTTGATTCCAAAACAAAACTGAGGAACAAGTCAATGTCATTTTGCGTTTCTGTATTCTATGATTAGATGATCTCTTGCCTGCTCCTTCAAGTTTATCTCCAGTCACAGAGATATAGAAAAGACTGTTTTTTTATGGTCCCAGGCTGATAGCTATTGATCTGTTTTTATAAGAAATTGGGGCAGATTTATAAAAGGACAATAATGCACTGATATGCATTTATCACTGCATTATCTGTTGTTTCTGTTATCAGGTAGAAAAGCGTGGTAACACATCCACAATGAACGACATCATGTGTTCACCTTCCTGCTGCCTTATCGCTGTTTTTTTCTAGATATGGGCTTAAATTCATCAAAGGCTGTTCAAAGAAAAAAAAAAGTCGGGAAAATACAGCATTCAGTATTTTAGACTTTTTTTTGCTAATTCATAAATATTATCACAGGTGTGGTAGAAGTTTGGTAATTTACCAAAACCCATTGACAAAACCCTGTTCAGTAACAGCAGAAGAGTCAGTTGTTACATGCTGTTCTCTGTGCAGAGACAGCATTACAATAGTAAGAGGCATCCATCCCTTTAGATGTGCATCTTTGTTATACTCCCTCTGCTTGCTCTAAATCTGTCTATTAGTCTTTGTTAATATTTAATTTAATTGCTACAGCTTAGAAGAACTTCCAGGAGACATTACACATGCCATGCTGCTTAGGTGATTTCCCCACTAGTTCCTCTGCATCTTCAAACAGGAACGTAATGGGTTAAAATGCCGAAGGGCTCCAGAAGAAACCTGTTTTGTTCCATGTTCTCTCCACTGGCTCCCTGGGGGGGGGGTTAGAAAAGTTTGTCCCTCCCAAGAAGCCTGCGGGTCCTATTAACGGGACTTGCAAGAGACAGGGGCTGTTTCTATTGGTTCCCTGCCAATCATGAGGGTATCCACACGGAAGGCATTCGAAGCTGGTTTCCGACAGAGGAGAGCTGCCGGTACTGATCGAATATGTTACAGTGTTTTACCGAATTCTGTAACCTTCATGAATTGACATTGGCATGTGTTGAGGTATTTACCGCACAAGTCAATCATTTACCTCACTGCTCCGTAATTTCAGCATTCCATGTGGTAACAGCCTTGATGCATTTACATTTTCTTAAAGGACCACTATCGTGAAAAAAGTAGGGAGTTAAAATCTGACAGAACCAACAGGTTTTGGGCCAGTCCATCTCCTCATGGGAGAGTCTCAGTGTTTTCTTTGTTTTCAACTGCATTTCCTGAACAGCAGTTGCAAAATCTAACTGACAAAATAGTGCGCAAGTGATTAGGGAGGTTGGCTGGTATCTTGCTATTTTGGCAGCTAAACTGCTGTTCAGGAAATGCTGTTGAAAACAAAGAAAACTATGAGAACCGCCCATGAAGAGATGGACTGACCCAAAACCTGTCTGTTCTGTCAGATTTTAACTGCCTACTTTTTTCTCGATAGTGGTCCTTTAAGTGCTCGGTAAACTCGGCTGTTTTCAGCATTACCAAATGCGGTAATGCTTGAGGAATTAAAGCCAATGTTTCTATATTAAGTGTTAGCCCTTAACTACTTGAGGACCATAGTGATTAACCCCCCTTAAGACCAGGTCTTTTATTATGAAAATGGCCACTGCAGCTTTCTGTTGGTGGGGTCTGATCACCCCCAGGTTTGTTTGTTTATAAACAAACATTTTCTGTGTCATTTATTATACATTTTTTGTTTTTTTATATGCATATTACCCTCCCTCCCCCCGTCTGCCTATCACAGCGATCGGCTGTGATAGGCTTCAGCCTATCACAGTGGATCACTTCTGAGTCCCCCAGGGGGACAGCCGTGTCACACAGCTGTCCCCAGTACAGAGCTGCTGCTGATCGCAGCGCTGTACACCGTGTAAATACAGCGATTTTGGCAATAGCCGCTCGGAGACTTAAGTCGGGACGGAGCTCCGCCCCTCAAGCAGGAGATGCGCGCGCAGACTGCGCCTGATCTCCTGCAAATCCCAGCCCCAGGACTTGACGCCAATTGGCGTTAGGCGGTCCTGGGGCTGCCGCCGCGACCACGCCCATTGGCATGGGGCGGTCGTTAAGTAGTTAATAAATATCACTATAATGAAGGTGTTGCCAATGCAAAACAATGGGAGGGAGCATTACTAATGATTAATCCCTGTCAAATGGAGGGGACAGATCGTAGACATAGTAGTACCGGTAATTATCATAAAATAGCTTGGGGTTCAACATATTTTTTGTTAAAAACTTTGATTTGATAATCCCAACTTTTCCTTCCTGGGTGAGACTAATATATCAGGAGCATTAAGGAACTGTAGAAAGACACGCTGGACACTACTGACATTAATATATGCTCAGAAGAGGCACATCTGGGATTATGAGCACCGCCATCGGCCTCAATATAATTTGTTGCTATGTCTCCACACACTGTGTAATTTGGGTGTTGTGTATATAGCCAAAATCGGGATAGTGGTGGGAGCTGCTGCCGGGAATACAGCCAGAGTTCTGCTATTGTATAGCTGAACTCAGGCTAGCAGGTAGCAATGGCAACTGCGGCAGTGACGCTGGCTAATGGCATTGACACAGTGCAGTGCTTTGGGAATCTGAATTTGGCTATATTATAGCCAAGTGCTTGGGGTTAGTTTTGGCACCAGGGGTTCATTTTTAATAGCCACAGAGAGTAGAGAGTTATCAGTGGAGTGTACTCTGCCTCTGACACAGGAGACCTGAAATCTCGGCTTCTACCTATTCAATAAGGAGACCAAAGGCAAGACTCCCTAACTGGCGCTTTGAGTCCGCCAGGAGAAATTTGTGATATAAATGTTATTTGTCTTGTTTTGTCTAACACTGCTACTGCCTATAGAGCGTGCCCTAGTGAATGTAGCTCTGGCGCTTTGAGTCCGCCAGGAGAAAAGTGCGATTTAAAAGTTCTGTGTTTTGTCTTGACTTTTTAAAGCGGATCTGAGATGAAAAACTGACTATAACAAGTAACTTGTCTATATATCTTATCTAAAGTTTAGATAGTTTACACAGCAAATCTGTCTGCATAAAGCTTCAACAGTTTATGATGAGTTATTCCTGTGATACAATGAGAGCGGCCATGTTCTGTTTGTCATCATTACACAGGTAATCTGCAACTGCATCTCCACCCCTCAGCCTGTGAAAAATTCACTCCCCCCTCCCCTCTGCCTGTGAAATCGCTGGCTAGTAACCTCCTCCTCCTCCTGCCCAGACTGAGCTCCCATAAGCCCTTGCTACATGGGTCTGAGTGCCTTGGCGTTTTGAAGAAGCTGTGGGCGAGGCTTGTTTAGTATATAGGCAATTAGAGTATTAAAACAAAAAAAAAGTATTGGGCTTGAGGAATGCCCTATAAACTATATGTAAGAAACACAATTATGCAATGAATAAAAGTTCATCTCGGATCGACTTTACAGTGGGTTGCAAAAGTATTCGGCCCCCTTGAAGTTTTCCACATTTTGTCATATTACTGCCACAAAGATGAATCAATTTTATTGGAATTCCACATGAAAGACCAACACAAAGTGGTGTACACATGAGAAGTGCAACGAAAATGATACACGATTCCAAACATTTTTTTACAAATAAATAACTGCAAAGTGGTGTGTGCATAATTATTCGGCCCCCTTCGATCTGAGTGTAGTCAGTTGCCTATAGACATTGCCTGATGAGTGCTAATGACTAAATAGAGTGCACCTGTGTGTAATCTAATGTCAGTACAAATACAGCTGCTCTGTGAGGGCCTCAGAGGTTGTCTAAGAGAATAATGGGAGCAACAACTCCGTGAAGTCCAAAGAACACACAAGACAGGTCAGGGATCAAGTTATTGAGAAATTTAAAGCAGGCTTAGGCTACAAAAAGATTTCCAAAGCCTTGAACATCCCACGGAGGCGCTCTGGATCAGAATTGAGTCTCAAAGGGCACATCTACTGACCTGAGGAAGCGGCGGTGACCGCGAAACGCGTTTTCAAATTGTGCCATACTAAATAAAGCCTAAAAATTTTTTTTACCACCACTACCTTACGTGTGAGTGTGACTCTCTCAAGGTATGCTAACTAATATCATGCTATATTTGAAGTATAAGATATAAGATCTACAGACTCCTTGGCCGGGGCGCCTCCTAACTTCTTCTACCTCAAGATCTGAAAACTGCTGTTCACAAATGCTGTCCATCTAATCTGACTGAGCTGGAGCTGTTTTGCAAAGAAGAATGGGCAAGGATTTCAGTCTCTAGATGTGCAAAGCTGGTAGAGACATACCCTAAAAGACTGGCAGCTGTAATTGCAGCAAAAGGTGGTTCTACAAAGTATTGATTCAGGGGGCCGAATAATTACGCACACCCCACTTTGCAGTTATTTATTTGTAAAAAATGTTTGGAATCATGTATGATTTTCGTTCCACTTCTCACATGTACACCACTTTGTATTGGTCTTTCACGTGGAATTCCAATAAAATTGATGCATGTTTGTGGCAGTAATGTGACAAAATGTGGAAAACTTCAAGGGGGCTGAATACTTTTGCAACCCACTGTAAGTATTAGCATAGCTGAGTGCTGGGGAGTAGGAGGTTTGTGGTTAGTGTTAGGCGTAGGTAGGTGGGAGGTTAGTGTTATGCATAAATGGAGGAGGATAGTGTGAGGATAGGATGAAATAAGGCAATACCGGTAGCAGGATATCTACTGTCGGCAATATCTCACACCCATTTTACATCATGGTGTTTTTTTAAATGTATACACCTTGGTGTCATTTGACTCCCATGTAACTCAGGTGGAATGCTCACTCATTTAGCTAATTTTTTTTTTCATCAATCAGTTTTATTAAGATTAAAGTTTCAAAATACAAATGACAACAATTTGCATATAAAATTGCATAATAAAAATAATCTGGTGTGTAACATATTGTCACCGTCATCATTTAACATTTATATTTCAATTGAAGGGGGGGAGGGGGTAAGGGGGTAAGGGAGGAAGGTAAAAGGGGGGAGGGGAGGGGACAGAGAGGGAAAAAGGAAAAAGGGGAAAGCAGGGTCATCTCAGGAAGCAGGTGAATGAAAAATATACATAGCATAACTTATGAACTAAGACCTATGGTACTGTTGCAAGGGAAGACTGTGTGAGTTGTACAGAGGAACACTGTGCTTTAATGCAATGAGTGAGAGGAGGTTTGTCTGTATGCCATCAGCGAGAGGGGGGCTAGATTGGGACAGTGCTTATGCTAGGAAGGTGGGGAGGGCGTCTGTGTCACAGAAGTCCATCCATACTGACCATCTTAAGGTAAAGACGTGATATTTGTCCTGGGCAGACAAGAGGAGGTCGTCCATTCTCTTTATATGGTTCATCTGATTGATCAGATCTGAAATCGGGGGGGCAGATTGGCGTTTCCAGTTTCTGGCAATAAGCAGCCGAGCGCAGATCAGAAGGTATCTAAATATGGATTTTTTGGCTACTGCAAGTGACCCTGGAATAATGGAAAGTAAACCAATCTCAGGGGTGCAGGGCATAGGTTGTAGATATAGGATTTTGTGCAGGTCGAATACTTTCTGCCAGAAAGGACGTATGGAAGAACACTGCCACCATATGTGGAAATAAGTGCCCACCTCCAACCCACATCTCCAACATGTGTCAGGGGTATTGGTATCAAATTTAGCTAGTCTGGCTGGGTCTCTATACCATCTGGTGTATCATTTGAAATTTCTTTCTTGGGCTAGTACCGAGGGAGACATTTTGTGAGATAAGACATACGCCTTGTCCCAGTCTTCTTGATCTATTTCTCTACCAATATCCCTATGCCAGGTTTCCTGTAGTTTTTGAAGAGCCAAGTCCCCACAATCAGCAATTAAAATTTTATAAGTTTGAGAGAGCATGTGAAGGGGCTTGGAGGCCCTGGAGCAAAGCTCCTCAAACGGTGATAGTCGCCTATGTACGTTTCCTTGGGAGCGTAAGGAGTTGTAGAAGTGGCGGAGCTGAATAACGAGGAGCCAATCTGGGGGTGCGGCCTCCTCGGAACTTCTCCACCTCTCTGGTAATTGTAGGGAGGTGGGTTCCAAATAATGTCTGATTTGCGGCCAGTCATCTCGTCCCCTGCCTAGGAAATCTTTCCTGAGCACCCCAGGGCCAAAATCTGCGTTATCTAGGATGGATGTAAGGGGGCTGGGGGTGGGTGATAGATTATACTTTCTGGACAGGGTATCCCATCTGCTCAAGACTATCCCCGACCAGAATTGGAGCGTATTAATGACAGGCCTCCTAGCCTTGGAGGTCCATAGGAGAGCCCGTTGATCAAATGAGTCTAAGCTGGATTCCAGGCTAACCCACTGTTTTTGGTCCCTACCATAGAACCAGTCGAGTACCAGTGTTAGGACTGCAGCGTCATGATATGCGGTAAGGTTAGGTAGCCCCACCCCACCATCCTCTTTGGCCCTGAAAAGAAGATTGGCATTAGTCCTAGGCCTCTTGCCCTGCCAGAGAAAAGAGCTAATTTTTTGTTTAAGGCCTTTGGAGAAGGATCTTGGGATCTCAACCGGGATGGCTTGGAAAACATATAGCAATCTTGGCAAGACATCCATTTTGATCACGTTAACCCGTCCCAACCAGGAAAGGTTAAGTTTACTCCATGATGTTAAATCCTTATTTATTTTATCCATTAGAGGGGGCAGGTTTAGCTCAAAGATGGCTGTGAGGTCAGATGGGAGGAGGATCCCCAGGTATTTCAAGGCTCCTGAGACCCACCTGAAAGGGAATGAAGTTTTGATATGCTGCAGTGTATCCGGGGGCAAGGAAATATTAAGAGCCTCCGTTTTGGAGATGTTAATCTTAAAATTGCTAAGGGCCCCAAATTCTCTTGCCTCTTTGAGGAAACAGGGTAGCGTAGTTAGGGGTTCTGATATGTAGAGAAGCAAGTCATCTGCGTATAAAGAAAGTTTGGTCTCATGGCCTCCGTAGGGTAGGCCCCTAATATCAGGATTGGCTCGCAAGGCGTTGGCAAAGTGTTCCATACACAGTATATATAGCAGGGGGGATAGGGGGCATCCCTGTCTTGTTCCGTTGCCAATGTGGAAGGCGTCCGACAGGATTCCGTTTACTCTGACCTTAGCAGAGGGGGAGCTATATAGTCCCATGATCTTGTGAAGGAGAGAAGGGCCCAGGCCTATTTGTTTAAGAGTTTCTTTCAGAAATCCCCAATGAATCCTGTCGAACGCCTTCTCCGCGTCGACTGAGAGGGCACACAGGGGAATTTTGTCCCTCTGGGCTCTGTGAATTACTGAAATAGATTTTAAGGTGTTGTCTCTTGCCTCACGGAAGGGTGTGAAGCCCACCTGGTCCGTGTGTATGAGGTGTGGTAAGCTGGGTTTCAGCCTTTCAGCTATTATCTTGGAGAACACTTTAATGTCTAGATTAATAAGGGAGATGGGGCGATAGCTACTGCAGGAATTGGGATCCTTGCCCTCCTTAGGGATAACCACGATGTGTGCTTGTAGGGCTTGGTATGGGAAGGGATTGTGCTCAGAAATGGCATTAAACGCCTTAGTCATCAGGGGGGCCAGGTCAGAGGCAAAACGTTTGTAAAAGACAGCAGAGAAGCCATCAGGTCCGGGGCACTTTCCGGGCTTGAGCATGCCAATACCAGAAAGGGTTTCTGCCTCTGAGAATGGCTCCTCCAAGCTTTTAGCGGTGGCCTCGTCCAGAGTTGGAAGTGCAGTTTTCTGTATGTATGCTATCAGTTTTTGGGACAGTTCTTGTGGGCTCATATCACAGAACTTCCCTTTGATGTTGTATAGCTCCTCATAGTAGGCTTTGAAAGTGTTTGCAATTTGGTTAGCCCTGTGAACCTGGGGACCTCGTTTTGTGGCAATGGAAGGGATATATGTAGCCCCTTTTCTAGGATGGAGATATCTTGCCAAGATAGTGCCACACTTATCAGCTCTCTCGTATAGGACCCCTTTGAATCTCTCCCTTTGAGCCAATGTACGCTCATCGAGTATGGATAGGACCGATTGTCTACAAGCGTTAAGGTGTAGGGTCAAGTGTTGAGAGTTGGCGGGGTCCTTTTTAAGTTTCTCCTCTAGATCCGTGATTTCAGCGAACAATTGAGATAACCTAGCCCCCTTTACCTTCTTTAATCGGGCCCCATGGGATATAAGGACCCCCCTAATGGTGCACTTCAATGCTTCCCATTTAAAGGTATCCAGGGTGTCATCAGACTAATGGACCCTAATGAAGTCTTTTATTGCTCTACCTACATCATCTAGGCACTCCTGATCCTTCAGAAGATTGGGGTTTAGTTTCCATGTGAATGAGCTCCTAGATCCTCCCAGCAGGTCCAGCACACATGAGACCGGAGCGTGATCAGACCATAATCTAACCCCAATATGGGATGAGACGGCTTTGTCTAGTAGACTGTGGGAGAGGAGGACAACATCTATCCTACTGAGAGACCCGTGAGGGGCTGAAAAAAAGGTGTAGTCTTTATCCCTGGGATGAAATACTCTCCAACAGTCCACCAGCCTGAGCGCCAGTAGTTTATTTTTAATTTTTGTGCTTATGTGTGAGGGTATGCTCGAGTGACCCCCAGAAGAGTCGATGTCAGGGTTTAGGCAAAGGTTCAGGTCTGCTCCTAGGATCACTTGGCCCTTGGCGAATTCTTCTAGTTTGGCAAGGTATCTCAGGAGGGTCTGGCCCTGGTTCTGGTTAGGCAGATAGAGGGATGCAATTGTGTACTGTTTGCTGCATATTTTCAGGTGGGCAAAGATATATCTGCCCAAGGGGTCTATTAGAGTTTCAACATCTGAGAAGGGGAGAGATCTGTGGAGGCCAATAGAGACACCCTTAGATTTGGAGTCTGGAAAGGTGCTGTGGAACCATGTGGTGTAGTTCCGATCCTTAATCATAGGAAAGTTATCTGATCTGAAGTGAGTTTCCTGTAACATTAAGATCTTAAATTTGGCTTTATGCATACTGTGTAATATCTGGGATCTTTTGGTAGGGTTATTAAAACCTTTCACATTAAAGGAGGCACATCCACACATCTCCCCCCCTGAAGCTCCTCTCACATCAGCTGCCATTTCTGGGATATATGAAGCTTAGTGTAGCACTCGTGAACCTCTTTGTACCGTTTGGCTATGTGGGGTCTAAGACCTCTCCATGTACAGAGCATAAGTAGTGTAAGCAACCTGTTTCCTGAGGGAAAATGAGATATATAGAAAACAAGAGCAACGTAGAATATCAAAATGCACAACATAATGAACATATTGAGATTAGAAATCACAATTAGTGGAAAGTCTAGATAGACCAGACTGTAATGGTTGGGAGCGAGGAGACCGATAACACACAAGGTTACGACACCTGAGCTCCCAGGCAAGCGAGATATTGGAAAAGTTCGCACAGCTCAAACGGTGAGTCCGTGTGGGGTGGAGGCCAGGACCGAGAGTCTAAAGATCAGGCCCGGTAGTGCTTGTGGCCGTGAAGGTAAGAGGGAAGGCAAAAGAAAAACCAAACGTGGTGGAACCTTCTAATGTATACTTAAAAGGAGTCTGAACAGAAGGGCCCTAGTTGATTAATCATTCAATGGGATGAGTCCGCCTAAAGAGGCCTATTGGTAGGACAGGCAGTGACTGTTTGTTGGAGCCTTGAGTCTGTGAGACCATCCTCCTATAGAATAGTCGATGATATAGTACGGGCCCGGTCCAGGGGACCATCGGGTTGTATGGAGAAACATATAGGAGGGGAAAGGCCAGATAAACAGACAAACGCACGTAGTGTGCCAAAGTACTTATCTTGTCCCGGAATTCCGAGATGGCGGCAGCTCAGGCAGCAAGGCCCTTATGGCGTCCCCTGACGCGGTGAGGGAGGATGGCTTGGACCGGAGCCTCTATCTGAGGATCTACGTCTTCTCCTGTTGTTGCGGCCAGCAGTCTGCCATTCGCTTCTCTGTTGTAGAGCCTCCGGGGGCGTCTCAGGAGACGGGGGGTCCAGGGGCCAGGCAGGCAACTTTACCGGTGGTAGGCCCAGGATCTCTCGGAACTTCGTAAGGTCATCTGGCGAGGAAAAGGCAGCTGATTTCCCTGCATGGTGCACCAGAAGCTGGAAAGGATATCCCCAACGGTAAGGTATATGTTTTGCTCTAAGGGCCTCCAAGAGCGGGCGAACCGCCCTGCGTAGTTACAAAGTGAGGCGAGAGAGGTCTGCCAAGATGGAGATTTTGGCGCCATCGAAGTTGACGTGACCCTTGTCCCTTGCAGCTAACGAGATAGCTTCCTTTATCGTGTAGTAGTGCAAGCGGCATACTACGTCTCTTGGGCGGTCGGGGTTTGTGCTCACGGGGCCCAGAGTGCGGTGAGCTCTGTCCATTTCAATGGGGGAGTCACTGGGGTTTCCGAGAAACATATTGAATATGCCCGTTAGTGTAGGAATTAAGTCCTGTACCTTGGTGGATTCCGGGATCCCTCTGACCCGGAGGTTGTTGCGACGCTGCCTGTTCTCCTGGTCGTCGATCTTCATGTAGATATCTTTAATTTGGTTAGTGTGTCTCTCCAAGATTGCATCTTGATCTTTCTGTTTCTTTGCCAACTTCTCAATCTCTCTCTCCGATTCCTCCACTCTGTGTCCAATATGGCGTATCTCCGTCTTGACCTCCTCCAACTCCCTGCGGTAGGTGGCCTCGATTCTGCTGACGTATTTCTCCAGGTCGTCTTTGGTCGGGAGAGAGCGGATATAATCATGGAGGTCCGTGTCCACAGATGAGACCGAGCCCTCAGACCGTGGAGGGGAGGGAGGGTCCGGAATGTCATCCTCCGGTATCTGCTCGGTGTTAGGCATGGTTGCGGCCTTGTCCTGTATGGGAGGCCCCTCCGCCATCTTGGAGCCCTCAGCGGCGCTCAGCGAGCGGGTGGTTGGACGAAAGTAACTTTGGATTTTGGGGGAACGAGAGTGTCCAGAGTGTCTCCGCTCCTTCCTGCTTCTCCTACCGCCCATGTGGGACCGAAATGGTGAGCTGAAACGTGCTTGTTTGTAGCCTGGGAGCGACGGTGAAGCGGAGCTCAGCTCATGAGCGTCCTGCTCGCGCCATCAGCAAGCCACGCCCCCCTCATTTAGCTAATTTTAATTCAATTTTCACCTATAAATCAAACTAAATTTGTTTTAGAATGGTCACAGATTAGAACTTGCGAGTGCTGTAAATAAGGTAAGGAGTAATTTGCAAAAAATGAGTGATTTATTCCTCGCTATATAATGAACACTGTTGTCGATTTCTCTTTTTAATAACTGAGCGTGTTCATTGTTCTCTTTGTTCTCTAGCATCTGTTTAAACTGCACCTGTGCAGATGAGCTGCATATTTATATATGGCTAATGATATGAGTACAGTCCTAGCAATGTGCTTGATTGTTTTGTCTCCTGTAGTTACGCATATCATTTGCATCTTAAATCAAAGGACATTAGAACGCTGTACAGAACATTTAGAAAAATATAAGCTATGTAAACGGTAAGAAAACCCATAAGGCCTCTTAGTGTTGAGATTATATTGTACAAAATCTTGAGTAATAAATACCCTGTTTGGATTTATACTGTATTTCAGTATTTATTCTTTACATTTTACTATTTAGAGTGAACTTAACTATTGTAAATCTAAGATCTAAGATGAATTGAAAAAAACCCCAGTGTGTGTGTTTTTGTATGAAATGTGTTCATCTGATAGGAACAGGCATCTTTGCTATGGTTCATTAACAAAAGATAGCACTTTCTTTTCAGTTACTTTCCACTACAGGTCTAATCTTACAGTTAACCATAATCATTATTTCTTCATTTACCTGGGCAAATATATTTCCCTTGCTGGAATTAGATAATTGCTCTTAAATAGGCATCTCAGATTTGCAGCATTGCCTTTAGGCAGTGTTTTTCAGCTTCATTAATGTAGAACTAAAGTCAAATAAAGAAAGCAGGTTTTACATTGATTTTGTTAATGTAAACCTGTAGGGTAAAGAAAGAGAAAAAAATTAGATACTTACCACTGTGGATGGAAGCCTTTGGATGCTACAGCAAAATCATTCCTCTTTTGAAACTCCGCCCCTTTCTCAGCAAAACCATTGTGGCGTTTTTCCCCCCTGTTTTCAGAAGCTTTGCGGCAACACTCTCGGCTGGCCCCCAGCTCAGCAGCCACAATCTAATAGGTCACTGCCCAGCTGGGGACGGGCCGTAGCAACTCAGGTGGGAGTGGCAACAAGGCTTTTGAACACTTTGGAAAAAATGTCCACAGCGCTCTTGCTTAGGAAGGGGTGGAGTTTCTAAAGAGGAATGATTTATGCTCTTGCTTAGGAAGGGGCGGAGTTTCTAAAGAGTTTTTGCCCCTGTCATCCACAGATTGTATTATCAGTAAGTAAGTATGTGCCTTGAGTGAGCTGGTAAAAAGGACTCATTAACCAATTCACTTTTAAGGTGGGAATATTTATGCAGTAAGAATATTAATATTAGATATTAAGAATCTATTCTGAGAACTGGAGGTTCTGATTTGAAACCTCTAAGACTCAGTCCGGAATATTTGTATTCTTTGCGCTATTTGATGTTATATATGTTGCTTGTATGTGACCTGCAATTACTATTTTCATATATTGTTCACTTAATAAATGTGATTTTCCAGGAATATTTATGCATAGATTTGCAATTCACAGCTAAAGGTTCATTATAATGAAATACTAACACTGAGTTAGATATTACTTGTGCAACCCCCACTGACACATGCAACAAGAAGTAGCTTATATGTGTACTCGATGAGATAAACTGTCACCCAAAGCGATCACAATGATTATTTCAGGTAACATGTATCCAAGTGTGTATATAGCTTTCAAGCATATGGGAAGTTTCCCATGTTTTTTCATCTTTGTTATCATTCCGCTGTGCAGAAGGCGAATAGAGCAAAACTAATTTTATATTGCTCAAAATCACCTGTACAAGAGATATACTTTGAAGGAGTCCTGTATTGGGATTTACTAGGGAGGCTGCCTTCTTAATTTCCTCATAAAAATGATATACTTGCTTGATTGCTGATTCTATACCTATTTTACTTCCTGATTCAGTAACCCAGGATGACCCTGCTCATCACATGATCTGGCTCTTCTCTGTCTCCACAGGCTGCATGCTTGTTTCTGATGTAACGGCTCAGGACAAGGTGAAGCCAAATGGCCAACCTGACAAACTATAGGTTGGTTTTTTTTTTTAAAAAATGAGTCGTGTTAATCCAGAAGTATTGAGTCTGGCTTATCATATTCTAGTGTTGGTGTTTCCAAATTCTCCTGTACAACACACTTCAGCAACCCTGTCCACTGCTTCGGGTGCTGAAGTGCAGTGAGTGGGAGATTTCGTTTTTCTGATTTCATTCTCCTGAATTTGAATGCCAACACTATCATATACTGTAGAGTCTGGAGCAAAGTTCCCTATTTTGATATAGTGGCAGGCTTCTGTTTGAGTGAGTGGCAACACATGCATATTTAATTGGCAAGAAGTGTAGAGGTCAGCAAGAGAAAAGTTAAAGTGTAATTATACAATAATCCTTTCAGAACTCTTGTAACTTTTGATTGATTGACTACTGAAATACATTACCATAAAGTATACTAGGGTCTTAATGCAACAGCTTCACATAAAAACAGTGATGCTGCAGTTCTTATTCACATCTCCAATGTAATCAGTTCCTTCTCCATTTCAGATTGCCTCTCCACATCCTTTTTAGCTTTGTATCCATTACTGCTACATTATGCTACTTATGGCAATGAAGGTCTTCATTGCTGCTCACTCAGCGCTGACATGGGGGGCAAATTTATGAGAAAAGATGAGGTGCAGCTATCGACTGCTATCTGCTATATCATTTATCGATTGCAATATATAACAATTATATCCCTACTACTCCTTAAAGTACCCCTGACCTGGTTTTTACTCTCCTTAAAGTGGATCCGAGATAAACTTTTACTCATTGCATAATTGTGTTCCTTTCATATAGTTTATAGGGCATTCCTCAAGCCAAATACATTTTTTGTTTTGTTTTAATACTCTAATTCCCTATAAACTAAACAAGCCTCGCCCACAGCTTTTTCAGAGTGCCAAGGCACTGTAGCAAGGGCTTATGGGAGCTCAGCCTGGGCAGGAGGAGGAGGAAGTTATTAGCCAGAGATTTCAGAGGCAGAGGGGAGGAGGGAGGAGGAGAGGGGACTGAAATTATCACATTACACACAGGCAAGCTGATAGCATCTCCAGCCCTCAGCCTGTGACAAACAGAACATGGCTGCCCTCATTGTATCACAGGAATAAATAATAATACATTGTTGAAGCTGTTTGCAGCTAGATTTGCTGTGTAAACTATCTAAACTTTAGATAAGATATATAGACAAGTTACTTGCTATAGTTAGTTTTTCATCTCGAATCTGCTTTAAACCTTAAATAGTGCTTTATTATTGGTGCTGTGACTAAGTCACAGCACCATTCCCCCTCCAGCGACCCGTGTGGCCCTCGTTCTGCTCATTTGTAATCTTCGACTGAGCAGAACGTTGAATACAGGCGGGGAGGAAGTGGCAGTTCTTCCTTCCCTCTGCCCATCCATAATTCTGCCCCCCCCCCCACTCGCCGCTATAGTTCCACTTTATGATCCACTGCACACAGCGTACAGGGGAGCTGCGCTGTGTGCAATCTTGTGGTAATTGAGGTTGGATATCCTTCAGACCTCAATGATCACAAACCCGTGATTTTGAAGTGAACACCCCCTGACCCTGTCCACAGGTTTAGTGCTGAATGGTGCTGAAGTGTGGTGTTCAGGTGAATTCGGAATGATGTTTCGAATTTGAACACCAACACTAGTATCCTGTTTCCAACATACTGTCCAGGAATTCCCACCTTGCTGAAGCACTAATTAGCTACAGGGGGCAGGAGCCTTGTTGCCTATTGTCAACACCAGGACTGTGTTGTTTATGCCTGTTTGTAAAATACCTAGATAACATTCTTTATTGAACTTGATGCTTATGATGCTAATGCAATAAATATATGGTATATATCTTACAATGTATTATTCATATATACTCTTATGCTAAAGATTTTAAGGAATCACACCTGCTTCCAGCTGCAGCTATGATCAGTAACAATGTACTCAAGATGGCACCCATGACGTCAGAACCACGAGACTGCTACAGACTCTTACAGCTTAAAAAAAAGAACCTGCAAATCAACATATTAACAAAACAAGGACATATGATTTTACTTTATTTGGGACATTTAGCCACCCTATTACTATTAAATCCCTTCCCATATATTACTGTATATCTTTTACATCATCAAGCCTATAAAAGGCTGGCAGCACAATAAAAAAGCAGAACCTGAACTGCACTGATTTCTACAGCATCTTGTGTGTCTGTATGATTCAATTTTATGTATGCATACATTAAGTCTGGTGGACAGTTTGGAACCATGAGATAGAATCTTAAAGGAGTATTCCTCCCATTAACAACTACAGCCAACTTTGACACTTAGCTTAAATAAAGGTTTGCATTAAAGAGAACCTGTAACAAAAAAAAGTTCCCCTGGGGGGTACTCACCTCGGGAGGGGGAAGCCTCAGGGTCCCAATGAGGCTTCCCCCTCACCTGTAGCTGCAGGCAGTCCAGCGCTGGCTCCCCTGGAGTGTCCCGGAATCCTCCCTCGACAAGGCTGACAAGTGCTGATTTATTTACCTTTCCTGGCTCCAGTGGGGGCGGCATTGCTGCTCTCCGCACTGAGATAGGCGAAAATAGCCGATCTCTGCCGGGTCCGATCTACTGCGCAGGCACAGGGGACTTGCGCCTGTAGAGTAGAGTGGCATGACAGTCATCGGCTATTTCCGCCTATCTCCGAGTGGAGAGCCGACGCTACGCCTGCGCTGGAGCCAGGAAGGTACATATTTACATCCCCGCTGTTCGGGTAGCTTTATCGCCGCCACTGTGGGACCGAGGAGGACGGGGGAAGCCTCAATAGGATCCGGAGGTTTCCCCCACCCGAGGTGAGTACCCCCCAGGGGAGGTTATTTTCGTTACAGGTTTTCTTTAATTATTGCAGTGTATAGAAATTAACTTGATGCATTGAGTTTTTCTCAACAACAGTGAAATTACTCTGCAAATAAATGCGCTATTTTAAACCCGAAATTCAAATTGAAATCAGCTATATCAGTAAAATGGGAATACAAACACTGTGTAAAAGCAAGGAGTTGGATAGAACACTTGTGTCATTGACCGAATGTCTTGTTCTCCCCTCTGGATTCACCAGATAAATGGATCATTTATGGCCGGCTTTACATTTGGTCATGGCGTAATGCAGAAACCGTCATTCACATGACCCCACGGCAGAGTGCGCCAACAGGGTCTTTTGCGTAGCGCACCCCCCACTGACCCTTTGCTGCCTGTCACCCAGTGATGTACTCCCTGCTGGACAGGAAGTACCTCACTAAGATTACAGGGTTTCCCCGTGGTATTCACTCCATTCCGTGCATGCATCCCACACTGATGTCGCCAACATATTTAAAATTGACTTTCATTACCTCCACCGCCGCTGCATTGCTGTGGACGTCCGACGGTAATGCTGTTGACTTTGCGGCAGATCAGCAGCCAATCGGGCACTTCCGGTGCAACGCGACGTGATGCCGTAAGTGTGCTAATCCCTGTTTCCTTGCATTGTTGTTCTCTGGTCCTGCGGTAAAACAGGGTAGTGCAATGCACGCTTCATGGCAAGCGTAAAGGGGGCCTAAATGTAACCACGTGCCACCAAAATTAAGAAGACTGATGCTACCAGCAGACCTGAATGCCAGTAGAGACCATGGGCTCTATTCATAAAACATTTGCGGAAAAAAAAATCTTGGAGGGAAAACACAGCATTGGTATTTTAGACTTTTGTGTGCTAATTCATAAAAAGTTTACACTTGCGATAATAGGTCGGGAATTCCCGCACTAAACTGGCGGTGCTGCTGAGTTGTTACATTTGCTGGCTGAGTTGATACATTTTCTACTGCAGAGACACAGTCAGTATAAAGGAGGCAGCCCCAGCATCCCTTTACATGTGCATTCTTTTTAAAACTGCCTCTGTTTGCCCTGAATCTTCTCTGAATCTGTATATTAGTCTTTCTAAACAGTCTATTTAATTGCCACAGCTTAGAAGAAGTTCCAGAAATGTTACACATGCAGGCTTTCTGATGTGAAATTTGTCTGAAAACAGGTACCCAAGGGGTTAAAAAAACACAGCCTTGGTATTCCAAGATGCAGTTTTTGTTCTGTTCTGACTGCAGCTGCCTGGGAGGTCTGTCTCTCCATTAAGCCGCATCTACACGCGTAGATGCGGCTCCAATGTTCCTTATCAATCGAGCCGCTGATGCGGCTCGATTGATAAGATCTGACAGGACGGATCTCCGCACCGCCGATTCCCTTCCTTGCCTGTTAAGGCTGGCTCATCGCCTTATCTAAACAGCCAGGTTTCAGGTTTCTCCGCTCACATTCCGCCTGCTCTAATCTTTATGAATTAACCTTCAGTGACATGCACAAGGCAGTAATTTCCCGCACTGCTCACGAATTGTATCTTTTCATGCGGAAACAGCTTTTAAGAATGAACACATTGCTAAATAGGTCGGGAAAGTCAGCTGTTTGTAGTGGTAAGCATGCGGGAATGCTTTATGAATAGAGGCCCATGCGTTGACTGGAGGAGGCGGACCCTATTGTAGCTGGTGAGCAATTCCAAAAAATGTAATTCTGCTTACAAGAAACTAGCCAATCAGCTGACATCTGTAGGATCCATGGATGAGTGCACAGCTGCAGGTAAGCTGCTATTTTCTGCAGCTTATACCAAATATGAAAGTCCAAAGCCATAAGAAACACTGCTTATTGAAGTAAAAGTGCTGTATATACAAAGTGAAAACAGGATTTAAAATAGGAACAGTGAACAAAAAAACAACAACACAGAAGCACCTCCCCCCTCCCAATTATGGCAAATAACAATACCAAATATCTAAATAATAGCCAACACTATATACATAAAAACAGAACTAGGGGTCAGTGTAGAATCAATATCAGAGGCAGGTCAGAAACTAAATACAAAATCAGAAGCCAGTAAGACAACACAATACAGTAAAATAAAGCAAGACCAAAGCTGGAAGTAACAGATATGGGAACCAGGAGATCATGCAGCAAGCAGAGGCCGAACTAAAAAAGGATCTCAGAGGACCACCTGCTGGTAGATAGTGCAGCAGAAGCGCTGTGCATTCCAAACAAAAGATGTCACACGAGACAGGAAGATGGCTTCTAACATAAGCACTGCTATACATTGTATTTTTGAATCACAGAAGCTCAGTTCCAATTACAATAACCAACATGACTGCTTTGAGAATTTGCATTGTTTAATTTTGAGTTTAGTTGGGCTTAAAAGTACCTGACCAGAGGCAAAGCTACCCAAGGTAAGCTCAGTGGTATGTTCATGCAGTATCCACATTCCTCTGTGCAATGACTGTTTATTGCATCTGTGCAGTTGACTCCCCTGAACTGCTGAGCTGAACTGAAGAAGAAGCCTTTTTCTCAGCAATGGCAGCATTTCGATATACTCTTTGCAGTGCAGATCTTTGTTTATTTTGGCAAAAAAATTGACTAATTTACTTTAAAGCCCAACTTCTATTAAACCTTTCTATTTTAGTTTTGGATGGGTTGGAAAAGAGCAAGAACATCTGTTAGGTTTTATTCCTGTCTGCTTACACAGTTCCTGCTCTTTTGACATTGGGTTGTGGAAGTAAACAGCCAGTGGTAGTAGAAAAATGTGTCCAGTGAAGATGTCTTGAACCACCACCATGGTTGCTATTGCTGTCCATGGTGGAGAGATTTCCTCACTCTCTGTACTGGAGAGATCCAGTGTTCACAGCACAATAACGCAAGTGAGTAAATTGTCCCAAACAGACACAGAGACAGCAATCTCCTTCAGAGACAGCAAGCTTCCTATTTACTCTAACTTCCATACGTGAAATGTTTTATCTGGAGTTGGCTTACCCCATATAGGGTTTACATAGCAAGATGCTGTCAGTCACTAGGAAGACCAGGGTCGGACCTACCATAGGAGCAAACCTGGGCAATTGCCTCAGGGCCCTTGAGTGCTGCCAGGCCCCTCAGGTCTTACCTTGACTTGTGCTCCTCGGGGTGCCTGCAAAGTTTTGTGAGCATAGCAACTCACCTGTTCCAGTGCGCTGCTCCATCCGTGCTCCCCGTCTTCATCCCCATTGCTTGCCTCTTCTCCATGAACCGTCACATGTCATTACATAATAACATACACCGTGTCACTGAGAAGAGGCGCCCCTGCGAGGATGAGGACAAGAACGCACGGACTAAAGCAGCAGTGGGACAGATGAGTTGCTATGCTGACAAAAATAGTGCAGGGCCCCCGGGGAGACCAGTAAAGTTGAGGAGGGAGATGAGGGGGGGGGGGGGGGCAGCCGGGACAGGGGCCCAAGGTGGGCGAATATGATATGGGGAAGGGGGGCTCCCAGGTTAATTATGGCCCAGGGCCCCATTGTTTCTTGAACTGGTCCTGAGGAAGAAATTGCTTCAGCTGGAAGTGCAGCCTGGGTCACACATAAACCTGCAAATTCCCAGTCCAGTACTGTCCTGTCAGTTTTGCATCAGTTTTCTATCAGTTTCATCTGACTGGACCAGAAATGTGCACCTTTTATGTATGAACATGGCCATAGAAACTCATATAAAACTGATACAAAACTGACAGGACTGGACTAGAGAGCAGAAGTGTATAGATTTATGTGTGAAAACTGCCAAAGAAACACATGCAAAATTGATGCCAACTGTCAAAAACAGACAGGACAGGACTGGACACCTGTTCATGTGTGAACCTAACCTACATAGGGCTAAGTTCTCACTGAACGAGAAGGAAAGAGGAAGTGACTACAGCATTGAACTGCTGCAGCAAGGATTTGACATTCTTATTGCAAAAAGCAGAGGTACATGCATAAAAAGCACTCAGTACAAGTGTTGTTTGGCCTAATGAACAGATACAGAAGCTTTTATTTTGAGGAATGCTGGACATGTTAAGTCTCATCAGAAAAGTGTAGTGTGAAAATATGCTTATGTACACATCATTCAAATTGCCAGGAAAGCATAAACATTAAACTGGGCTCATTTACATTTCTGTAAGAGCCGTATGCAAATTGTGGTCAGTAAACATGTAAATTTGAATATTTGTTTCAACTTCATCCTTCCCAATCAGACGTTAAGAAAGTGTGCTGTAGATAGCGTGTTCTGTCAGTTTAAGTGTACCTGAAGTCAAAAAAGTCACCAGTGCCTTTCCTCAATGCTCTGTTGTGTCTGAACTTCCCCCAAAATGTGTTACAGCTTTCTAGTCTACCCCAAAGTGTGTCCTCATCAATGCTAACCTTGTCTTTCTCCAAGCATGTCATCCCAAAAACATAAGTAAAAAAGACCTCCCCAAAAAACCTTCCAAAACTTCAATAGGGACATAAGATTTTGACTCCCTCTGACAGACAGCTTATTTATACTCTGTAAAGTGCTATATAGATGCCTAGTAATACTAGACAGTGTGCCAGTCAGACTAGCATAGAAAGATTAAAAAAAACATTAATTAGTACTATTTAGTATTTTCCTGATTAAAAAGGCATTCATATATTAACCCTTTGCCGACCGCTCCACGCGGCAGCCCTAGAACCACTCCACGCCAATTGGTGTGAAGTGCTAGGGGCGGAGATTGCAGGGCGCACCGTCATCAGCCTTGCAGCGGTGATTTACTCTCTATAGCACTGCGATCTATGGCATTGCTGTACTGGGGACAGCCGTGTCAAGCCGTGTCACGCTGTGGGCGGCAGGGACGCGATCCGCTGTCATAGGCTGAAGCCTATGACAGCCGAATGCGCTGATTGGCTGGCGGGGGGAGGGAGGGTTAGTAAAATAAGAATAAAATATGTTTATTTATTCAAAATAAAATACAATAAATATGTAAAAAAAAATTAATAAACATTGTGGGAGCGATCATAGTCCACCAACAGAAAGCTCTGTTGGTGGGCAGAAAAGGATGGGGGGGGGGGGGGGGAGGGAAATAACTTGTGTGCTGAGTTGTGAGGCCTTGCAGCGAGGCATTAAAGCTGCAGTGGCCTTAATTGTAAAAAAATAGCCTGGTCACTAGGCGGGTTTAAGACCGTGGTCCTTAAAGGGCACATCCAAGCTGTTAAAAATAAAAAAGTCCACTTACCTGGGGCTTTTTCCAGCCCCTGCCAGCCGTTTCGTGCCCTCGCCGCAGCTCCAATCACTGCAGGTGGTCCTGGGTCCCCTCCGGCGCAGGATTCCTACTGCGCCTGCGCAAGAAGCTCTCAGAGTCGCTCTGACGTCATCTGGACTGTACTGCGCAGGCACAGTAGTTCTGCGGATGACGTTTGTGCAACTCAGTGAGCCCCACCGTGGAACGCAGCAAGATGGAGGAAGATGCCGACCTGGTGAGGTCAGCCTTTTCATCGGAGGGGACCGGGAGCCAACGGAGCTGCGGCAAAAGCACAGTTCGGTTGCCAGGGGCTGGAGGAAGCCCAAGGTGAGAGGATTTCTTTTTTTTTTCCTCCTTGGACCACTCCTTTAATTGGTTAAAGAACACCTGAAGTGAGAGGGATATGTAGGCTGCCATATTTATTGGCAATCATCTGCAAGGTGGCGGGGCTAGGTACCAGTCAGCACATACAAGGCTCAGAGGGAGGGTTGAACAGAAAAGACCCGGCAGGACATTATAACTTTTTATGCTAAGGAAATATATACAGTATGTGTTTTAGACTTTTTAGTCTCTTTTAGGGTATATGACTTAAATTATTAGAGGATCAGCTGGACAACAGGCAATTTGCATTATATAGAAAATAAATATGGCTGCTTCAATATCCCTCTCAGTTCAGGTGTCCTTTAAACCTAATAAATAAATAAAAAAAAATCTATTCTCTTTAATAATTAGATCTTTTAGTGCTGCAGACATGAAGTGAAATATATTTTCCTAGGTTGTAGTCACCATCTATTCTCTGTAGACTCCTTTGTACAAGCTTTTCATCTGTGTGGTGTAGCTTTCAATAGAACCGCTAATGAAACATACTCATTTAACAATGTGCCTTGCCAATATCTATGTGTCAGTGAAATGCACTGGTCAAAACCACTAGAGAATTTACTGTCCTGAGTTAAACACCTGCTAATGGTGTAATGACTGCTTTTACATTTTTTATAGTTGTCATTAAATTCTGGTGTCCATGACAACACATCAAGGGCATCCAGTTAACTTCATTGCACATCCAAATTATGTAGCTGCTTATTCATGCTTATTTGGATGAATTAATTAGTGATATCAATAAAAATCCTTCTTTTATCCCAATATAATGCTACATATTAAATGTTTTTTTTTTTTAAGTATTATATTTTTGAAGCTCCTTCTGGCCCAATTCTAAATACACCATCTGATATACAGAAGACGCAGATGTTGCCTTCGAGTGAAATGAGGCGTCTGCAGCTAAAAAGCCTATATTAAAATTGTACACATGACTTTAAGCAGCCCGGTGGGGCAGGGCTGCTGCTTTTCATAGGCGTGTCGTCCAAATGCTTTTCTGCAGGGGTGCAGAAAAAAATTTGTGGACTTTCGGCAGCTTTGATTAGCAATCAGCTTTTTTCACCCCTGCAGGGGGACATGGAGGCGTAGCAGTAAACAACCCTGGAAACAAACTGTTGCTTCCAGGGCTGGCTCAAATGATGGAGAAAATAGGGATAAAAACGTGGCATTTGTGCAAACGATGGGAAATGGCAGGAAACGATGGTACTGGCTCTGCCCATTCACTTGACTGGGCAGCGTTTAACTACAAGTGCTACGGCCAGCAGTAAACATCACACAAGCCTTCATGTGACCAACTGTGCGAAGATTGAAAGCCCTGTGAAATTTGATTGTGTTTGATGCTCCACTCACTTTTCCTGAATTTTTAACCTTGTTCACCAAATGACCAACTGTGCCAAGTTTGGGGACTCTGGCTTTATTACCGTGAGAATGGCAGCCTTTTACATTTTTTTCCATTGACGTGAATGGGTGAAAGCGGATTGGCTGTTTGTGGTTCCGCCTAGGTGTGCAGGGGAGGCGTGAGACCCCCAGGACATATCATCCCACGTAGTAAGGGATCTGTATACCGAGTTTTATTGAAATTGGTCAAGGCGTTTTACACACAAACACACACACATACACAGAGTCCGATTATATATATCCTATCTAATAATTCCCCTGTGGCTCTGCGTCCCTGTGTGTGTGTGCGCATGTGCACGGACAGCCTTGGCACAGGGAGCAGGGCGGGCCAGGGGGCCGAGCAGACGGGCGTGCGTGCGCGTCGGGCGGGTGTGCGCGCATGTGCGCTGACTGTGCGGCAGTGGCCGCGGTCACAGGGGCGGGGAGTGGTGGATTAGAGTAGGGGAGTTTCCGACACAGACCTAGTGCCCGGGCTTAGGGCTTTAGTATATATATATATAGATAGATAGATAGATAGATAGATAGATAGATAGATAGATAGATAGATAGATAGATATATTAAAAATACTAGTTACTCATGAAGATGAAGATACCTTATTAATGATGTCAGTATCAAAATTCTCTAAACCATAATAAAGCAGCACCTGTTATTGAGCCAGAATATGACCTGCTTTGATACAAGTACTGTATCTCCCTTAACAGTGTGGTATGTGGCACTGAGCAGTGTGTTTCTGCTAATCCCCAGTATGCTCCCATTACCTTGTATGTAAAATATGAAACATTTGAAAAGTTACATTCAGCTGAAATTAAGACAAAAAAATCCAGAGAGGCAGTTGGTATGAAAAGCATTTTAGACAGGAAGCGTATGGAGTAAATTATTGCTAGGCGTTCTAATTTCACAAAGGAAAGGTTGCATGAAAACATCTGTTAGTCTTTGGATTTGTAATGCATCTCAAACCACCACACTACTGCTAGCTGCTGCACTCGCTATTCTAAATCCTTTCTTTAATCAAAAGTGAATAAAATGTTTAACCATCTTTCTAAAAACACATTGTGTACTTATGAATTAAGCCCTGCTAATGGTGTTTTCTTTGGAAACAAGGAGACACATTAATAGAGTATGAACTCAGATAGTCTAGAAACACAGGAATGTACTGTAATTAAAGTGGTATGAAACTCTGTATTTCTTTTTTGCAATAAAAGATTATTTACAGCCTAAGGCTGCTTACACACCAAGACGTTACAGGCGCACGTTAGTGCGCCTGTAACGCTCCCCCAACGCACAGCAATGTAACACAAGTGGGCTGTTCACACAGCCCACGTTACGTTACATGTAACGCTGCACGTTCTCCGCAAAGTGCAGCATGCTACGGCGTTGGAGCGGCTATAGCCGCGTTAGACTGTTTGCACATGCGCAGTGGGGGGCGGAGAGGAGGCGGGGAGAGCCAGCTACAGTAGCCGCGCACATGGCTACTTAATATTCACTGCACTGGCGGGCGCTGATTGGCCGGCGGGACCACGTGATGCGGAGTGTCTCGCTCCGCATCACGTGGACCCGCTGGCCAATCAGCGCCACTCTGAGAGACATTATAATAATCGAGCCGCCTAACGCGGCTCACTCTACCGTCGGCTCTTGCAGCACCATACGTTGTGTTAGGTGCACGTTATGCGACCTTAACGTAGCACCTAACGCAACGTCTTGGTGTGCAAGTAGCCTTATACTTACTAATAGAAAAAATTGGTAGCAGAACAACATTCAAACAGTTAAAAACAGCACTTTCTTCTTCAATAGGAAGCTTATTGCTGAAGTTAGTTCTGAACTCAAGTGATAGCATTATCTCCTTTATGTTAGCTTAGCAGCTATACAGCCACTATTAGAAAACATTGCTGTGCAGGGTTTTAGCTTGCATGGATACCAGAAGGTAAAAACAGCAGAAAAAACTCACTGGGTACATTATAATAGAAAATCAGCAGCTATGCAATAAAATGCAATGGCAGCTTTCAGTGCAGATGAAATGTACTTTGGGAAGTTGTAATTTGTAAATGGACAATATTACTTGTGCGCAAAAGCAAATATAACTGTATCCTATACCTTAATATCCCTGTCAGTGTTTCCTCCTGTGTCCCTGTGCACGCAACAGACTTCAGACAGGGAGAAGGACAGGCGCAGGGGCATGGGTGGGCATGTGAACGTGCATTTGTGCGCAGAGGTGTGCGTTTGTGCGCGGGAGCGTGACATTGCACGTGTTGCAGGGGGAGGGAGATTTGGGGGGAGGGGGATTCGCAGGTGAGGCCAAGCTCCTGTTTTTTAACAGGCAGACCGGGCAGACCTTTTACCTAGTGGGTAATAAAAAGTAGGAAAACACATTTTTATTGAATATTATACCAGAGTTTAATCCCTCTTTAGTTAGAGCTCTTTACCCTGTATTATAGAAAACAAACCAGGTCCTCAATAATAATAACAACATTTGTATAGCACCTGCAGCCACTAAGGTCATTCTCAGTAGGCCACCCTGCAGTGTTATTCTGGGAATACACGGTTCATTTTTGCCGGTCGTTTCTCCGCTCGATCATTTTTGCCGCTCGATTCTGCAGTCGATTCTATTATTTTCGTGTCTTTTTCCATTCACTTCTTTTAGAAATCGAGCTGCAAAACTATCGAATGGGAGATTGGACATGTCGGAAATTATTTATCGAGCCATCTATCTGCCTCAAAAACAATCTGTTTATTCCCAGCATTAGAGTCTTGACCAAGGATTCCTTACAGAATATAGACTGGCTTACTGAATAAGAACATCCAAGATTCAAACCCCTTGTCTGCTATGTTAGAGGTGTTGCCCTTAACCAGTACACTATCCAGCCACTCAACAAACATATTTTGAAAGACTTAAAAACTTGCTGACTGCTGTGGCTCTGAGGACAGTCACAAGATCAACTGAACATCTACAAGAAACATCAAGGAGGAAATCAGAAATCGATTGTTTAGTCATGATTAAAATGCATTGATGAACAGATTAAATATACCTCTGGAGGTGGAGGTGAAAGCGGCTCCTGACCAGCTGACAGAACTCTGCCGTCATAGAGAAGGCAGAAAGAGGAGCCTGTGTCGATGAGACAGCGACGTGAGTGGCGGGTATGTGCGTCAATTTGTCGGGAGGCAGCTTTTTACTGTACCAGCAGTCTCTGGTCCTTAAAGGAGTTATCAGGAAAAAACCTAAAAATGAGCTTTACTCACCTGGGGCTTTCTCCAGCCCCTTGCAGCCGACAGTCCCATGCTGTCACCTCCGCTCCTCGCCGCTGTCCCACTCTCGCCGCTCGGTATTCAGGCCGACCGTGGGGTTGGCCTTACTGCGGCTGTGCAAAGTGCCGCTGTCAATCATGGCCACGTGGGCCGCGGCGAACTGCGCATGTTGCTTTCCACTTATCAGTAATCTATTAGATAGTAGCTTTCAGATGAAGCAGGCACACCATCAAGTTCTGCTTGGTGAGGTGACTATGGCAAAGTCCCATGCAATAAAAGTTTAAACACAGTTCGCCAACACACCAGTATGTAGTTTCAAATACCCTGCACATTAATTATGCAGTTATTCCACAGATATTCCGACAATTTTATCTAGGCATGTGGTATCACTTGTTGCTATGTATCACTCATTTTTTATGTGGTAACATATCAGAACATATTAGGCATTTACCTCATAAGTTGCTATGACAGAGGATCAAGGAGCAGAGATACTAATTTTTTTCTGACTTGCATGCAAATTGTGGCTGCTCTAGGAAGCAAGCATTGGCCTTGCATTTTACTGATTCTCCAGCTCTTGCCAAGGCTCTAAATGTACATAAATAAATGGCTTTTCCTCAATTGTTACAGCTGCATTTGTTAGGATTTATTGCCCTCCATTATCTGTCTTAAAGAATTATTTATTTATCCAGACATTTTTTTTATGCTCAAACCTGACTTATAATTTATTCATTGTTAATTAGCTCTTTCTGACAGCTGTCAGTATTATATATATATATGTGCCCTAAAATGGCTGTTTCTGTCATCTGTTTTTGAATAAACTCATATATTTGCTCAAGTAGAGTTTATTAAGATTTATGTTAATTTTATTATGAAGAATTGTCTTCCAAACTGGAACTTGGTGTTGCGAGTTATGCATTATCAGTAATTGACATAATTGGGTGATCATGATTCATATACACCCAAATGGAATCTAACATGTGTACAGTGGCCCCCGACTCTTAGAAACCTTGATGAGTCAGACATTGTTCACAGCAGCTATGCAATAAATGACAATGGTAGCTTTCAGTGCAGATAAACTGTTCTTTGGGAATTTGAAATTTGTAAACATACATTAATACTTGTGCACAAAAGCAAATATGATAACTGCCTGGGTAATAAAAAGTAGGAAAACCTGTTTTTACGGAATGTTATGTCAAAGTTTAACTAGTTACTGTACAGCATGCAGTATATCTACACCCTGCAGGACTTCATCTGAAGTTCCAAGGACGTAGATATTAGTCTACTGCTCTGCACGCTCCCCACTGTGTGTTCTCCATTAGTACGGAGATTAGTGAATGGGAAAAAAGTTCCCATTCACCGATCTAAGTGCCGGTGTAAATGATTGCTGGCATCAATTACATTACATTACACACTAATATATAAATTTCACATTAAAATTAATCCCTTCCCCCCTCCCCTTCCCCCTTTCATAGTTACCATAATATAATATTTGCACATAAATAGTTACCTCAGGGGCTGAACTTTTTTTTTAATATGCATGTTGTGAGGGTATATTACTGTTATTTTTGCAAATACGGGCTTGTAATTAGTGATAAACGCAGAACAGAAAAAATATACCATTATTTACAAATAAAATATTGTCACCATACATTGTACTAGGAAAATATTTAAAATGTTGTAATAACCGGGACAAATAGGTTAATAAAATGTGTGGGTTGTATCCACAGTAGAACGTTTTATTTTAAAACAACTGGTATAATGGCCGAAAACTAAAGTAAAAATATGATTTATTTTTCATTTTTTTCTTATTATTCCCGTCAAAATACATTTACAATAAAATAATTCTTAGCAGAATGTACCACCCAAAGAAAGCCTAATTGGTGGCGAAAAAAGCAAGATATAGATCATTTAGTTGTTATAAGTAGTGGTAAAGTGATTAACAAATGAAAGGGAGGAAAACTGAAAGATAAAAATTGCTTTGGTCGCTACTCGTCTCAGGTTCACTTTAAAGAGGAGCTGTCAGCCATACTATCTCAGAAAAAAGAAACAAATATATAAGTACTGTAGATAAATACTTGCTCTACTTACATAACATATGTATTGCACTGTCCACGTTATGATTCCTGTGAATTGTATAAAGGAAAAGTAGAGAATCCTATTCTAGACAGTTTCCATATTTACTGTTGCTATTTTGAAGCCAGTCGTGATGTAATATCCGCCCTTAGGCCACATACACACATCAGACCATAGTCTTTTGAAAATGAAAGATCACAGACCAATTTTACCCCCTTCCATGTAGTATGAGAGCCATACCTACACAGTCTATTCTATGGAGCTGAACTCCCCATCAGAAAAAAACCTTTGCAGGATGCTGCACACACAGATTCTGTACAGACACAAAAGATCAGTATCTGCAAATGATCCGTTCCTGCAAATCGCATTCATAGTCTATGAGATCTGCAAATCATCATACACACCTTGTTTAACAGACATTCATCTGCAGATCAGACAATCATCTGCAGATCTGAAAATCCATCCTGGTGGATCTGATCTGAAGATGAATGTCTGTTAAACAAGGTGTGTATGATGATCTGCAGATATCATAGACTATGAATGCATTTTGCAGGAATGTATCTTTTAAAGGAACAGATCTTTTGCAGATACTGATCTTTTGAATGTCTACAGCATCTTTGTGTGCAGCAGCTTGCAAAGATTTCTGTCTGATGGGGAGTTTAGCTCCATAGAATAGACTGTGTAGGTATGGCTCTCATACTACATGGAATGGGGTAAAATTGGTCTGTGATCTTTCATTTTCAAAAGACTATGGTCTGATGTGTGTATGAGCCTTTAGTCTCCTCTACCTGATTTGCCTGCCCTTCACTAAAGAAAGTGCATTGTTTCAGTCTGAGAAATTTTGGCCAATCAGAGAGGACCAGAGGTGTGGGAGGGGAAAATAGGAGGAAACGAGGCTTCAGCCAATCAGGCTGCATTAGTTAAGTCTGAGGGGAAGTAGAGAAGCAAGAAAAGACAACCCAGCATTCCCTGCAACTTCTCTTTTGTGTACCAAATTTTCTGTGTACCAAATAAGAGTCATGTAAACTGGGGAATGATAATTTATCAACAAGAAAAGTAAAAGTGATTTTAACTTTTGGACTGCCTGATTAGCATCCTTATTACTTGTTTACCAGATAAAAATAAAGAAATTGATTTTTTATTTTATGCCCGACAGTTACTCTTTAAGGGGAAAAACTCTTAGTGGTTAACTAGTTAATCCCTTTTTACACACTGTGTATTATGTAACTGTCAAATTAATAGAGCTCTGGGATGTACCTCCACTTTGTTAAAAATAAATAAATACATCTTCAGTTTATACATTACAAGCATTGATGACAAACATTGTTTCAAGTTACTTGTAATGTTTTTGTGCTTAACCTCCCTGGCGGTACAATAAATCCGCCAGGGGGCAGCGCAGCATTTTTTTTTAAATTTTTTTTTTTTAAAAGCATGTAGCTAGCCTAGCGCTAGCTACATGCTTCCTCCCTCCCTTCGCTATCCCTCCCACCCCTCCGATCGCCGCCGGCGCTTTTACCCTGCAGGGAATCCTGTTCTGAACGGGATTCCCTGCATGGGCTTCCCCGTCGCCATGACGACGATCGCGATGACGTCACCAACGTCATCGACGTCAGCGGGTGCTCCGATCCACCCCTTAGCGCTGCCTGGCACTGATTGGCCAGGCAGCGCAAGGGTTCTGGGGGGGGTGATGCGGCACGGCGGATAGCGGCGAATCGGCGGGTGGCGGCGGCGATCAGACCAAACACGCAGCTAGCAAAGTGCTAACTGCGTGTTTGAAAAAAAAAATTATGTAAATCGGCCCAGCAGGGCCTGAGCAGCAACCTCCGGCGGCTTACGCCGTGTCCAGCACAGGGTTACCGCTAAGGAGGTTAAAGGGGAACTGAAGTAAGAGGTATACGGAGGCCACCATATTTATTTCCTTTTAATCAATACCAGTTGCCTGGCAGCCCTGCTGATCCTCTGCCTCTAATACTATTAGCCATAGCCCCTGAACAAGCATGCAGCAGATCAGGTGTTTCAGACTTTAAAGTCAGATCTGACAAGACTAGCTGCATGCTTGTTTCTGGTGTTATTCAGATACTACTGCAGAGAAATAGACCAGCAGGGCTGCCAGGCAACTGGTATTGAATAAAAGGAAATAAATATGGCATCCTCCATATACCTCTTACTTCAGTTCCCCTTTAAAAAAACACAGTGTTCCCTATATAGATTGTCAGATGGGACTGTCAAGGTCTGCTGCAAATCACTATCGCTACTGCTGCCAAAAATCATCAACAAGGTCTCCTGCTTTGTGTTGCTAATTGCAAGTGGAACATCGTTTTCAAAGATTTTTCAACCCATAGTCAGAAGTTACACACCAAGAGCCCAAGACCACACATTGAGTGGAGAGCTGTGAATTGTTGCACATTTATTTTCTCTTGTTTAACTTTTTGTTTCATGTTGAATGCTGAGTACATTCTAGATGTTACATTTCTGAAAATGTTAAACAATTTTATATTGTGTATTGGCTGAGCAAATTATGAGCAAAAGGTGTTTCTCTTGTAAACAAAGAAGCAAAACATGCATTTAATATCTCAGCTTTAGTTTAATTACATATAATCAGGTTTGGATATGACTTCTTATCACCTGCAACCTATTTTTCAGCTTCTAGTTTTGGTAGTCTAATTTCCTTTTTACTTTTTTTTTATTACACTCTTTATAATGCAGAGTCAGTTCCCTCATGCTTTAGGGAAACACATTCTATGGTGCATCTAAAAAGGACTTAAACCCTGCACCCTCAAATTAAAAGCTCTGTGGTTTCTCATGATGCATCACTCCTGAATATGCAAATCATTTCTAACTTTATACTGTACTCAGCAGAAAGTCCCCTTTAAACCTATATTCAACAAAAATAACATTTGTAAAGTGCTTTTCTCCCATAGGACTTGAAGCATATAGATATGGCTCAGATCAATACCTACTTGCAGGGGAAATTTCTTAGTAGCTTTTGACACAGTTGATCATGAAGTCTTGCTTAACAGGCTTCAAGAGTACTATGGCATAGATGGCTTAGTTCTCCAGTGGTTTAAAGGACCTCTTTCCCGAATGAGGGAAAAAAAAGTGGCTTATGCATAAACTATTAAACATCCTTCTAAAATAGTGTAAAAAGTAAAAAAAAAAAAAGAGTGGTTTCATCAATACAACATGTAATGTAAACAGTGACGAATGACGGACTGTGAGGCTGATCCATTTGTTAGGGGTGGGTTTTTTTTACTTTAATTTCACAAATATAACTGCTGCCTACCTAGTTTTTATTGGTGTAATCCATTGCTGGCAGGAATCGCCTTTACAGCTTTTATAATTCCGGCTCCGTATGTGTTTACTTTGTTGCCTGGCAACCAGACTCCCGGTCTGTGCAGAGAGTCGGTCTGTGCAGAGAGTCGATCTGTGCAGAGAATCATCTGTTATCAGCTGCTGGGAAAATCAGCCAGAATCAGCCCCATCTACACCATATGATTCTTTGTCCGATTCAATTCAATTCGATTCGATTTATTGATTCGATTTGATTTAATCTGACATGTCCGATTCATGATTCGATTCAGTTTGAATCGAATTGAATCGAATCATGAATTGGACAGGTCGGATTGAATCGAATCAATGAATCAAATCAAATTGAATCTAATCGGACAAAGAATCGTATGGTGTAGATGGGGCTGATTCTGGCTGATTCTGCCAGCAGCTGATAACAGATGACTCTCTGCACAGACCGGGAGTCTGGTTGCCAGGCAACAATGTAAATACATACGGAGCAGTTATTATAACAGCTGCAACAGCGATTCCTGTCAGCAATGGATTACACCAATGAAAACTAGGTAGGCAGAAGTTATATTTGTGAAATGAAAGTAAAAAAAAACACCCCTAACAAATGGATCAGCCTCACAGACCGTCATCCGTCACTGTTTACATTACATGTTGTATTGATGAAACCATTCATTTAAAAAAAAAAACGTTTTACACTATTTTAGAAGGATGTTTAATAGTTTATGTATAAACCACTTTTTATTTTTGTCCTCAAGAGGTCCTTTAATTATTCCTTGGCTGGCAGAACACAAAAGGTATTCTTGGGGCCTTTCCTATCCAACCCTGTACCACTAAAATATGGTGTGCCCCAGGGCTCAGTACTGACCCCTTTGCTGTTTACCATATACATGTTACCACTTGGAAAAAAACATCCAAAACGACTGTATTATGTACCACTGCTATGCTGATGACACCCAGCTATATCTACTGTATAATTCAAATCTGCTGTGACCTAGTCCAAAAATCAATGTGTGCTTGGCTCAGCTTCAGGAGTGAATGCATGACAAATGGTTAAAATTAAACACTTAAAAAAAATGGAGGTTCAGGAGTTAAGACCTGAACAACTCAGACTTTGTGTGAAGTTTGGGTGTGCTGATTGATGGGGAATAAGACTTCAGGCACCAAATCTCAGCTGTTGTGAAATATTCAGGGCCGGATTTGTACTTTCCAGTGCCTTAGGCCTGCTGTCACCTACAGCTACCCCCCCCCCCCCCCCCACCAAAAACATTCTGTCCAACACTCCGACTAGCGATCATTGGTTTGAATTGGCTCATTTCAGTTGTGCTGCTCTGCCTCCCATTCAGCCAAGAATCAGAGGATGCTCTGTCCACTCAATAATTCCTGCAATTTGCGCTCCTGCCCAAATATGCACAGCAGCCAATAGTGTTCTGGGCATGCATACTTGAGAACTGATGCTAATGTATGTACTTGTCAAGAATGCATAACTCTATACTGGCATTGGTTGCTGTGCACATCTGGGCAGGAGCAGAAAACTTGCGCAAGTCGCAAGTGGCCAGAGCATGCACTGCTTCTTTGTCCTCTGTGCGACTCGCTGCAGTCAGAGCCACAAACAGGTGACAGGACAGCTCAATGGAGAGAAGCCCATCCAAAACAGAAAACAGGTATGTAGCAAACATCCTCTCAATACCCACTTTGGATGTTTGGTTGTAATTAGAGCGGACCTGAACTCAGAACTTCCTCTCTGCTTCAAAAGATACACAACAGCATACTAACCTTTAACAAAAAAGTCTTTGTTACAGCTGATACAAATCCTGCAATAAATCGACAGTGTCTACTTCCTGCTTTCATGGAAGCAGACATATTGTTTACATCCTGTGCTTTAAAATGAGCTTAGATGTTGTGGCAGTCAGGGGACACAGGAGAGAGATCAAATTACAACTTCAGATTAGACACAGATGAGGGGGAATTACACAGGCTCTCTAAAAACATACAAGGTGGATTTTTCTATGTTTTCCTTCTGTCCTGTGCAAGAGTTCAGCTCCACCTTAAAGCATCTGAATGATATTTATTTATATTTGCTGAAAAAATCTATGTATCTCTTTTGAATGTTGAAAGTACATATGCTGGTGTGCTCTAACATATTGACAGTATACAGGAACAAAGTCTGAAGAAGGCTTATTCACAGAAAGATTACTTTTTTTCCTTTTAAGCCAATAAATGGTATCATCCTGATTCAAAACTCTCTGCTTTCGCTGATGGCTAAGATGGTACAATGCTCTACTGCTACAGGAAAGGAGAAGGATGCCAAACCATACACACTAGCATTGAGGAAGTAACAGCTCAGGTGATAGTGACAGTTTGTTCCTGCAGTTCTCATAGATGGTAGAAACTGAAGGACAGAAAATGAGTCAGGAAAGAGTTAACTGAGACCACTGCTGGCTAGGAAGAAAAAAAACCTAAAGCCATAAATTTAGGTAGGCTAGAGATAAGAAAGTGTAATTTACAGCTGCTGGGGTCAGTGTCACAGCTGTAAATGAGAAAGTGAAGAAACTAGCAGAGCTCACTGATGTCTGTGAATGCCTGCATTAAAACTCAGTGGAACTTAGTTCTATCTGCTTTGTAATGTAAATCCCTGGTATTTCTCACATCAACTTGTATGTCCATGACACAGGAATGGATCATCAGGTGAGGTGACAGCAGATGTTGATTGTCATAACACACCAGGAATTGTGAGAGAGAGACTTGCTGGAATTGGGGAACTCTGGAATTCAGCTATTAGTGCAGAGCAGGGTGCTGGCTGGCTGCTCTGCGGGACAAGAAGAGGTGATTAACTTTGACATATTCATGAAGGAGTCCGCACACAAACCGTAGAAGCAATAAACGTGAAGTATTTATTCTCCCATCACATACATGTGCAGACACGGTCTGACCTGCTTAGGACCTAAGCAGGTCAGACCGTGTCTGCACATGTATGTGATGGGAGAATAAATACTTCACGTTTATTGCTTCTACGGTTTGTGTGCGGACTCCTTCATGAAAATTACTTGCACATTGCCTGGGGGTCCAGCACCAGCCTACCTACCGACGTGTGTGCGATCCTTGTATTGGCAACTTTGACATATGACCTCTTCTCTCTCCAAGTCATGCTGCCCTTCTTATCTTATGTGATTTTATCGCCCTAGGCCATGGCCTTTGTGACCTTTTCAGAAATCCGGCCCTGGAAATATTCCTTTTTTAAAGTGAACCTCCAGACTAAAAATCTACTCAGCTGCACTGAAAAGGCTTGTTGTTTCTTTAACAGTTTCACAGCATCAGAACTTTGTTTTTCTTACCCAAGCCTCATTTTTAGCTGCACAAAAGCTAAACTCCGCCCCATCAAAGAAATCTGCCCGGGCATTGTTCCCCTGATGCTGTGCAAGGCATGATGGAATTTCTGATGTTGTTGTTCTTGTTGCTTAGTGCGCGCAGCTGAGAGTGGTGATCAGGACACAGGACAGTTGGAACTGTGTCTCATGCTCCCTATTACCTCCTTTTAACCAAAAAGATGGCTGCCCCCATGAAATCACAAACATCTGCCTGTTCTTTTAAAACGGGGGGGGGGGGGGGGATCGGGGGTTTAAGAGATTATATTACCTATCTATTTTAATTAACATAACTAATGTAACTTAAAGACAGTATGTTTGTTTAGGCTGAAGTTCCTCTTTAACTTAAGGAACTGGGACATCATAGATGATAGATAAAATCACCCAGGACAGAAACCAGTGGTTCACTTTGTTGAGGCCCTTTGCAAGTAAATAAGTAACCTAAGGAACATTCCAAAAATTAAGCACCTCATACCTCCAGCAGATCTTCCATCTCTAGTTCATGTCCTGATCATATCACAGCTTGACTATTGCAATTCTCTCTATACAGACCTTCCAAATGAAGAATTACACATTCTGCAATTAGTACAGAATACCTTGGCAAGGCTGTTATCAAACCAACCCCTGACATTGCAACATAACACTGGTGCTTCACTCACTCCAGTGGCTACCTAAAAAATGAAGAATCAAGAATGGCCTATTAACATTCAAATCTTTACACATCACAGCTGCATCACACCTCCCACATCATAATTCCACAAGGATCTAATATCTTGGTCACCCCCAGAGTCCATCTCAAAAACTTTGGAGCTAGGGCCTTCTGTCCCTACACGTAGGAACTCTCCATCCCTGGAAACATGTCCAAACTGAAAAGCCAACTATTTAGTGTGGTATTTATGAACACTTGACTATTTCCTCTGTAACACAGTCCACCCTGCAATAATGTATTGATTCAACACATATATATACGTTTTGAGTTCCATGGGAGAAAAGCACTTTACAAATGTTATTGCATTGTATTATTGTATTGTAAACAACAATAACAATAACAATAATATTTTTATAGCGCTGTTCTCCCTGGGGACTCAAAGCGCTGTGACCCTGCATTATGCAGTCTCAAAGGCTCGGGAAAAGAGGTGAGTTTTTAGCCTTTTTTTAAAGCTGTCCAGAGAAGGAGCCTCTCGTACTGATTGTGGAAGTGAGTTCCATAGAGTAGGGGCTGCATAGGAAAAGGCCAGAGCACCAAATGTTAAGTGTATCCTGGGAATAACCAGATTCATCTTGTTGGTAGAGCGAAGGGTGTGTGGAGGGGCATAAAGTTCCAATAGATCTGCTATGTATTTGGGTCCCATGGGGTTTAGAGCCTTGAATGTCAGCAGGCAGATCTTAAAATGGATTCTGCATTTTACTGGCAACCAGTGAAGAGTTTGCAGTACTGGGGTGATGTGTGAGCTGTGGGGGGCATTGGCTAGAAGTCTGGCTGCAGCATTCTGTACTAGTTGTTTCAGAACCTTAACTGTAGATCTGACGAACAGGGCGTTGCAGTAGTCTAGCTGGGAGGATACAAATGCATGAACCAGGGCAGGTAGGTCTTCAGCTGGGATAAGGTGTTTGATTCTCACTATATTTCTTAGATGGAAGAAGGAAGACTTGATGACAGCTGAAACCTGCTGTCTGAGTTTTAGATTTCCATCCAGGATCACCCCAGAGTTTTACACAGAGTTTTTATACTGTACGGTATCTCCCCCAATTGCTAGTTTCAGGTGGTGAGCGTTTTGAACTTTATCCATCATGTGTGGACCACCCACCACCAACACCTCTGTTTTGTCAGAGTTCAGCCTCAACCAGCTGGTGTTCATCCAATTTTGTAAATCCACTAGACATGCATTTATGGATGCTGATGGGTCTTGGGTGCCAGGCTTGAAGGACAGATACAGTTGTTGTGTCATCTGCATAACAATGGTATCCTAGGCCATAGTTCTGGATTATTTTGCCCAGTGGGAGCAATGTAGACTGAAAAGAGTAATGGTGATAGTACAGAACCCTGTGGAACTCCATAGGGAAGTGGCACTGGATTATAGTAGTGTGTGCCCAGACATACTTGCTGTGTCCTGCCAGATAGGAAGGTCTGAAACCAGCTAAGAACAGTACCCCTTAGGCCACAGTAATTCTTCAGTCGCTGGATTAGTATTTCATGATCCACAGTATCAAATGCTGCAGACAAGTCAAGAAGAATCAGAATTGAGCAATCACCCTTGTCCCTTGCAGTGGCTTTTCAGTATTAAAACACCTCCAGGTTTGGAGTTGTCTTGGTTGAAGGTAAGTAGTTCCATTGAGAGGGGGAAAACCTAAATAAGCCACTTGTCAGGCTTGTCTGGTCAATGACTATAGGTCAGGCTGTATGCCCATTTGACTGACCTAAAGCCCAGGCCGTAACACCTGCACAAACTCCTACCTAGTACAAAACTGCAATAACCCTGCAGGTAGATGTAGCATACAGACTGACAGATAGTATCCACCAAACAGTACCAATAGCAATAATACAAAGCACAGTATCACAATGATATAGCCACCTGAGGTCTGAAGAATGAGGCAATCCAGATGAGAGTCAGATGACTGCAAGCCGGAGTAATGGTATGCAGATCAGATGCTTTAGAGATAGCGTGGTCAGTTCTAGCCAGATGTCAGGGCAGGCAGCGTTTATGCAAATCCTTATCCAGTCCGAAGTCAATCCAGGTAGCAATCAAACAGTGTCCAGGTACAATGGCAAAGTCGGCAACAGATGATCCAATAGAGCGTGCTCAGGAACAAGCAGAGTCAGCAATGGATAATCCAATCTAAGTAAGCGTGGTCAAGATACAAGGCAAATCAGCAACAAGAGTCAGAAGGTTTTTGTGAGCGCATACCCAGCAACAAGCCAAAAGCTAATGCTATCACAGGCGATGTCTGGGGGCGCTCACCATGCTAAAATACAAGGACTAACCAAGCTGGTTAGCTGACACGCAGGCAGACATGTGGCTACTGTTTACATCGGCGGAGCGCGCACTGAGAACGTGTCCTCCGCCTGCCGCTCTGCGCAGAGTGTTAGTCATCGGCAGGGCCGGCAGCATTATGTGAGTCAGCGGCAGGTCCGGGGGCGACATGCACATTCCTTACACCACTTTATCACATGTATGGTACTCAGAAACTAGCCAAGAAGACAGCATGGTAATCAGGCACCTGACATTTTTACACTGAAGTCAGAAGTCTTTGAGTATAGAGCTAAGTATGTTTAAAAAATTATATACCTTTTTAAAGTGGTCTTTTGAATGTAGACATCCTGTCAGCATTGGAGAGTGCACTGGCTTATAGTACGTGAGAACTCATGGTAGATTACAAAATTATACTCAAATCTGGGGTTCTTGCAAGTGAATAAAGCCTGGAAGTTCAGTGGATTATATATTACACTTAGAAAGTCCTAAAATAGCATAGAATGAATGAACACAGAGTGAATAAAAAACATTGATCAAACCCAATACACCCAAAGACCTTCACCTTGAAATAACATGTATGTGAGTGTGTGGAGTTAATGAGCAGCAGATGTTCCATTGTTGGGGAAAAACATAGAAAAGAAAATATTTTTAAGAATTGAAACTAGAATATTTATTGTAAGCATTGTATGGTAAAATAAACATAGTACTGTACTGTGTTTGAATGCATTGCAGTGTTTATCTGCTCTCTTAAGTGACATGGACTTTCTAAAAACCCTTTCCATACAGCAGTTTTTGATTCATTTTCTGCAGTGGAATATGCACAAAAGATTTAATTCTATATAGCGCTATAAGACACACCTAGATTTGGAGGGCAAAAATCTGGGGGGATAACGAAAATATTAAACCTGGTATGTCTATGAATAATCCAGACGTTTTCCTCTACTAGGTAGGTACTTTTTTCCCTACAGGTTTGGTTTTAAGCCACTTTGCTGCGGAAGCCTGGCATTTAAAGTGGACCGAAACCAAACATTTTTTTTAATTCAAAATATTTAGTTGCACCACTCTGACACGTACAATAAATAAACACTCCTTCAAGCCTACGAGCATTTCAGTGCATGCTTTTCACCCTTCTCTGTTCATAACTAGGGTTATACTGGGGGCAGCCATTAGCAATTCCTCCATTGCCGGACACCACCTACTCCACCAGTTTGACGAATTCTGTCCCGGCAGTATGAAAGAAAGGGAAGGGTTCCACCAATAAATGTAAAATATTTTATATATGTCATCATGCAGCTGAAAAAAGGCTGTTATTTATTATTATAATTTAGAAAATAGATTTTATTTCTGTATCTTTAACCTCACCTTCCTCTTGTTCTCTGTCATGTTGCCCCTACACTTTGGAACTCCTTTGCCACACCCAATCAGGACATCTCCATCCCTAGAAGCATTTAAGTCTAAACTGAAAAGCCACCTGTTTAGTCTGGCATTTATGAACAACTGACTACTTCCTCTAACTAAGTCCAGCCTGCAACCCTGTATTGATCTGAGACATATCTATGAGCTTTGAGTCCTAGGAGAAAAGTGCTTTATGAATGTCTTTGCATTGTATTGTTGTAACATCTGCAAATATAGCGGCTGCGGACACGCAGGGTATATCCGCAGACGCCTTTGTTCCCTGTCCTCAGGCTTTATCCGTTCCGCCGGCGTCTAGCACGCCGGGAACGGTGCTGTCTCTTGCTCATAGGGTCACTGTCTCGCGCGGCCGCGCACGGAGACAGGACCTTTATGCTGGAGGAAGGCGCGTCAGCTGACTTGCCGGTCGGCTGACGTCAGAGGTGACTCACGCCGCTCGGATTGGCTGATTGGTGAGGGGCGCGGCTGTGGGCTCTCCTCTGCTTCTTAAGCCTTCACTGATCATTCGGAACGCGTCTGCTGTTGCGAATACACTCGTGTTAGCGCTCAGACCTTAGACTAGTATCCGGTGTGCTTTGATCTGGGAGGAAACCAAGGATTTCACACAAGACTAGGACTATTGTTATATTGTATTACTGATTACCTGTGTATAATTCTGGCTAGACTCTGACCTTGCTATTGCTTATCGATTCTGTACTTCCGCCTATCTGACCTTAGTTGCTGAACCTCTGCCTGATAACTCACTATTCTTCTGCCTCATGTTTCTGTACTGTAATCGCCTCTCAGTTGCAAACCTTGCCTGTCTGACCTCTCGACTCACCAGTGGGCCCTTGCCACTGGTGAGGTGCTCTTTTGACTAAATACCCACCAGCTCCTCTGGTGAGGTTTACTTTAAGTTATACAGCTCCTGTGAATGATAGTACTTTACCAGCTCCACTGGTGAGATCTATTATTTATCTACTGTTGCACCAAACACTTAACACCTCTGTTTCTCAGCCTTCTATACTTGTATTATTGGTGATACTGCAGATCACCACATAATTGAGTATAGAGTCTGTATTATTGGTGAATCTGCAGATCACACAATAATCAGACGTCTGTGTGCTACACCAATCGTTACAATTGTCTTAGCTTTCTACCTCCCATCAGACTCAAACAGAAGCGAGTTTCCAGGAGGCTTCTACAGAAAGGCAGTGCTAAACTGCTTATCACTCTGGCCACACTGCAACAAAGGCAGCAAAGACAAATTGCAACTCACCACCTCTGTCACGTTTACTTTCGATCTGCATCCTTGTTATAATTTTCAAAATCTGTTATATTACTTCTAATTTGTTCGGCTGTAAAACACAACATTTTTGTTCCTGCTCCTGCAATGTGTCATCACTCTGATAGACAACATCTTTTCAGCAGACAGGCAAGTCCATTAGATTAGGGAAGCTCACTGTTGTAAGCTCATTTGCATCATGCCTGCAGATGCATGAATGCTGCTGACAGCTTGTACTGGTAAACCTGCACAGTGTGTTTTATTACTAGGGGGCACAAAGAGAGATCAACAGAGCCGTACACTACGCACACAATTAAATTTGATTAAATGTAAATCTCTCATAAGAGAAATATGGAGACTGTCATTGGTGACCTCCTTCTAAACAAATGCCAGTTCCGTTTGTGAATCTCTAGCTTGGAACAAGCATGCGGCAGATCAGGCATTTCTCTGACCTTAGTCCATGAGTGCTTCTCTGAAAATTCAATAGCTCGGGGATTAACACTACATCCAGACAACTAGTATTTCCAGCAGGAATATTTATCCAATGACAGGTGCACTTATTGTAGTAACTATGATTGTCCTGGAAAACACTGAGAGCAATAATGAAATGACTCACTAATCTTTTTCTTCTTCTTTTTTATTGTGTGCAGTTCAGGGCCGTATTTACTATAAGGCACTGTAGGTCCGTGGTTTGTGCTTACAGGTGCCTTATGTGAGAGAAGTGGCTCTCCTCCCCAAATGTCCACTTACCTGCTGCGGGGGCTACTTAATACTGGGGTGGGAGCACATCTGTCTCTCTATACTTGGGGGGGGGGGGGGGCACATCTACTACCTGGATTAATAGGGTTACTAAATGCTGGGGAAAATCTGGCTTCTTAGTCTGGGGAGGAGAGAAGCCTACCTAATATGGGGGTGTGGTCAGAGTTGAGGGGCGGGGTTTAGGGCGCCAGAATGCCTGCACCTACTGGCTCCTGAACTATAAAATTCAGCTCTGGTGCATTTGCACTTGTGTCAAACAAATATGGCAGTGAATGTGGGATTAAAGAGACACTGAAGTGAAAAAAAAGTATGATATAATGAATTGGTTGTGTAGTGCGAATAATTAGTAGAACATTGGTAGCAAAAAAAATATTCTCATTTTTTTTTTCAGTTTTACAGCTTTTTTTTATAACATTGCATCATTCTCTAATACTTGCAATTTACACACTACTCAGCATTCTAGATGTTTTTACAGAACAGGCAGTGAACTTTTGACCTGTCCTGAACTGTTCTCTGCAAAAGAAAAAACAATACAGTTGAGATAAAAACCATCAGAAGACAGAGCTCTCTGCGACTTTGAAAGCCTTAGAGCTCAATGGCTATTTGCATAGATAACAACTGGAGTTTCTCAAGTCTCTGCTTCTAATGCTTTATTTCTTTAGCTGTACTACACAACCAATTCATTATATCATAATTTTTTTTTCGCTTCAGTGTCTCTTTAAGGTGTCAGACTCCTCCACCCAGTGAAATGGAGAGGAGATGTCAGTAATAAATAAGAACACTAGCCAGCATAAACGGGTGATTTCAGATATAAGACTATTTTCAGAAAATCTCAGTCATAGATCATGTAATCCAGTACATAAAGTTGATCCTTCACAGTACCGTACTTTCACACTGCTTCTGTTGCAGTGTGATGAAATGGACATGGACAATATAAACACATCACAACACAATGCAATTATATGGCTATGGCAAGTTCACATCTGCGCATTAGTGGCGTGGTTCGATGAAATTCCATCAGAATGATGCATCCGTACGCATATGGGACAACCTGTGCGATTACTATTGCAGTGAAACATACTTCTTTGTACTTTATGCTTTACTGTTTATGTCACATCACACTCTTCACACACAATGCCACTTTTCAACGCTGTTGCATTGTGATCCTTTTTTCCTATTTTTTTCTTAGTGGATCATGGATTGGCATTACCTTAAGTAAAACCAAAATCGAGACAATCGAGAGCCCACAACAGTGTAAAGTCCGGTTGGATTACCACTACATTAACTACTGTCAAGGTAAGTGGGGAGATTAGACCCGACAAAAATCGGGTTAAGATGCTGCTCTCTCCCCTAGCAGACTTTGCAAATATAATTCTTCAACCTCAGACACACGTCTGCAGCGGCGCGCAGCCGCCGCTTACTCCAGCGCTATTGTCACCGCCTGTTAACGGAAACATGAATGAATGGGAATGCAGTTCCCATTCATTAATCTAAGTCCCAGAGTCAATGAACGCTGGCATCTATTAGATGCCTGCATCATTATATCTTCCTGGAGTTACAGTGCCACGCATTACTTCTGATTCACATACTTACGTACGTGAATTGGAAAAAATGTGTGCGGACATTTTGTGGCCAAATTGTAAAACTACATCAAAATGCATTTTATTTAATAAAAATCCCAACACTGACATCTAAAATTTTCTATTTCCCTCCCACACTCTCCCATAGTGCCCAAACTTTTTTTTTACAGCAAAAAAAAATTACATAAAAAATACATAAATAGTTACCTTAGGGACTGAACCAATTAAAATATTGGCGCCATATATTGTACTAGGGAAATATTTTAAACGTTGCAGTAACTGGGACAAATGGGCAAATAAAATGTGTGGGTTTTATCCACAGTAGAACGTTTTATTTTAACACTATAAATAACAGAAAACTGTGAAATAATGATTTTTTTTTCATTTTTCTTATTATTCTAATTAAAATGCATTTAGAATAAAATAATTCTTGGCATAATGTACCTCTCAAAGAATGCCTAATTGGTGGCGAAAAAAACAAGATATAGAGCATTTCGTAGAGATTAGTAGTGATTAAGTTATTGGCAAAAGAATGGGAGGAGCGATGACAGGTGAAAATCATCTGGTCCTAAAGGGGTAAGAACCCCTCAGTGGTCAAGTGGTTAAAATTACCAAGAATCATTCTGGAAAATGCTGCTTAAATCACTACATTAAGCACTTAGTGATTACTATTACGCTTTGTGATTTTTAGTGGATCCCAGATTTTACTGACAATTAAAAATATGGGGCAATGAACTGGGACTTCAAAATAATATCTGTGAACCTGTTGAAGAGAACTCACTTCTTAAACCAGTCACACTATTTTCTATCCACAAATTAAAAAAAAAGGAACACATTTTACGCAAAAACCTGCCTGAAATGCACTGCAATAGCTGAAAGCACATTACTGTATGTATTGGAAAGGAAGCTTATCGTTGGTTTCTTTGGGACTGCAATCCTGTGCAATATGCTACAGTGACAGTTTTAGCTCCTAAATGTCATTACACTGCACCCGCAGTCCCATTCATGACTTAGACATGCTAAATGCAAACTTTCACATGGAAAATGTTCTTCAATTTACAGTACATTGTTACTGTAAGTAATTGGCTTGCTTTCTGACTGACAAAATTGCATGTCAGCTTAGCTACTCTGTAGTTCAGCTCCATTTAGCTTCCCATTTAAAAAAAAAACATGATATTAACCTCCCTAGGGGAGGGAAAAAATGGTGCAGGGGATTGCTGCTGGTGGAATATCGTTAAAATTAGCAATATTCTTCTACTGAATTCTGATAGTAAATATTGGTAATCTTTACCGATATTTTTCCATGACTGAACCCAACCCTATTCTCACACAGAACCCTCTCTCTACCAATGCCTAACACTGAACCGTCCCTCTACTTATGCCTAACCCTAAACAACCCCCCCCCCCACCCCCCCCCCCCCCGGTGGAGCCTAACCCTAATCCACCCTCTGGTGGCCCCTAAACCTTAAACCTCCCCCCGCACCACAGAGACGCAATACCAGCTTTCATAATGGGAGCCTATGGTTTTGTCCTGTTTCGTATTCCTATTCCTCAGTTTACGAATATTAGTAATTTGTTTGACTAAATGTATTCTACAACACAGGATTAAATAAAAACATAAATACTCTATGTAAGGATATATATTACAAGACTCAAAATATATGTAACATCCAATGCAATTTAAGTGGTTGCTATTTTTTCATATGCATTAAATTCAGAAATAGGACTTCTGATCGGGGCACTTGTTTGTTTGGCGATGACCTTTGTGACAGCACACAATAGATATATGACATATAAAAAGGAGACATTGAGATTCTCACTCATTGTAACTGGATACCCAGAGTGAAATGTATTCCTGGTGTGATTGACTGATGTAAAATCTCACCTCATCAAACAGGAAGTATCACAACAGAGGGTTGAAGGTTCATTAGGAATATGCTTTGGCAAACACTGTGAATGAAAGCTTGAAGTACACTGTGAAACTCTAAGTAACCCTGCCTACATACAAGTTTATTAGTTGCACCAAGAAAATGAACCTTGTTGCCATAATTTTGCATGTTATTTTACTTTACAGTACTAAGATATACAATGTTATGAATATGCATATAGTATAAACAGAGACTCTGCTCATGTACCAGATTAGGTCTCAGTTCTTTCTTCGGAGAAAAACAGATTATGGGCCAATTTATAAAGCAGCCGTAGTTCATCACCTTATGGCTCATCCTGCTTTGCTGCACAGTGCAGCAAATCTCAGCTTATTCACAAAGGACTGCTGATATTAGAACACCACTGTGATGGGAAACAATGTTCTTTTCCTAGCTGCAATCTATTAGATTAATCAATTAGAATGAGGTCAAATGACATTTCGATGGACAATTTTTCCACCCTTCAAATGAAAGATATGGCCTTGATTGACAATGTACAGTCCCACATCTAGCTAGGATGCCAGCAATGGATCTTACAGTAAGCATTACAAATTCAAATCCACATATCTTGATTTGGCAGACTATATTTTTAATAGATTATCATTAGATATTAGATTACACATAAACATAAAATCTTATGAAAATCATTAACATTCAATTGTATGATTAAAACATCAATTGAATATTGATTGGGCATGCCCACACTTTGCCCATTTGATACCAGTGGGAGTGTAGTGAGACTACAGGAGCGGTACACAAGCAATATTTGCATAGCTCTGTTCTGTATTAAGTAGGACAAAGTCAGCGGCTTAGTCATGCATTCAATATTAGGAAATATTTTTGCTAAAATGTTGTCTAATATCTAATAATGCAAAGTGGTATACAATCAGGTAGATATTGATTGTTTACTTAATTTACCACTATTCTGAAGCTACGTACACACATGCGAGAATTGTTGCATGTCGGGGATCGAGAAACGATCCCTCAAGGAAACAGTTAGCAGAATGATGCTTTACAGACGCATCCCTAGCCTTGAGGCTAACAATGTATTCTGTTGCTATGGAGGGGGCGGAGGGACGGCAATAGGCGGAAGACCAATCAGCTTCAATAGGTCGGTGAGGCTTCGAAAAAGCATTGCGATCGGTCATGCTTGGGCATCGGGGGTTGTTAAAAATCTGACAGGATGGATCTTTAATGATGCCCGAGCAATACTGATCGGCGGCTGCTATACACACATAACGATAGTCAGCTGAAACTGTCGTTATCGGCTATTTCAGACGCCGGTTATTGCATGTATGTATGTAGCTTCAGGCTTGGTACCCTGCGCCATCTAGCCTATTGAAGCAGCCATTAAAGACATCGGAGCACATGGGGGCGGGACAGAGGTGGAGATTGTCAGCTGTCATGACAAAGGACAATTGCAGCTTCCCCAGGATAAGAGAGCAATGCCAACTTATTGGCAACAGAAGCTGCAGCCAGATGACATTCAGCCCAGCAACTTGCCTGTTTCGGGGGAATAATCCAGTGTCAGATTATCGTGCTGGTGAGGCCCCCTGGACTGCTTTTGTTGCTTGGTCGGTGATCTGGCCCTGACGACCGATCATTCTGATATCGGCTAGTGGGTACAGGTGGAGCACGACTAGCGCCGTCTATATAGATCCGTCATGTGGGATTTTTAGTGATGCCGTTGCCCGGGCACCGCCATTGTTCTTGTTGCTCCCAGTCCGCCAGAAGCCGCTCCGTCACTCATGTTTGTCGTCTTTCCACCTCCGCCGCATAACAACATGAGTCATCAGCCATGGGCTGATAATGCGTGTGTACAGTGTCATAGCTGCGTTGTTGCCCAGCAGGGATTTCAATCTGATCTCTTGGGGGACAGAGTTTGGGAGAAAATCTTCAGGTGAGTATGAGGGTAGGCTCACAGTATTAAAATACTGTGAGCCTACCATTAATTAAGAGTGCCCTAACAGAGTTCTGGGGCTGCTAAAGATAGGTAAACATGCCAGATGACACTCAGCTGAAGCAGCCGTTCAGGACTCTTTCTCCCCCAATGTCACCCAAAGGTGCGACAAGTCAGGTGTATGTGTCCTATCTTTACATTCTAGATTTTCTGTCCAGTTGCTGTACAGTTTGTAATACATATTCTTAATACTTTCTGCCCAGTTATGGGGCAACTAGTTCTGTGCTTAGGCTTGGTTCACACATAAAAAGGTGTCCAGTCCTGTCATGTCAGTTTTGGACAGTTGACAGCAGTTTTGCATGTGTTTCTGTGGCGGTGTTCACACATAAAATGTGTACATTTCCAGTCCAGTCAGGTAAAATTGATAGAAAACTGATGCAAAACTGACAGGACAGGACTGGACCGGAAATGTAGACATTTATGTTTGAACCAGGTTGCCGATAAGCGAGCAACATTTATCAGTTTGGTCTTGCAGCCAATCAGCCCCAATCTCTCTTAGGGTTAGTCCCAATGGCAGTGCTTTTTGGAAAGAACAAAAGCGCTTGTGCTTTACACATCATGAAAGTCTTGTGATTTTAAATGCGATTCCCAGAGCGATCACATTTTTTTTCTGCAACCATTAATCAGATTGCCCCCCAAATTGCTGCAGTGCTCTGCGATCGCAAAGGTGCAAGTGGAACTTTCCCCTTAGGGTTCCACTATTAAAACACTTTACTGTTCGCCGGCAATCTGCCAGTGGGTTCCAGCCCCTTAGCCAGATTCTCGTGAATTTGGTAGTCAATTGCACCATGTATAGTTCGCCATTCATAAAGTGGGAAAAAAATAAAATTACAATTTTTACTCTGCAATGTGTTTTGTGATGATGCCAGCAAGCTGCCAACTGTTGCTATTAAGCCTGATATGTTATGACTCAACCACATCTGCACTGGTGGGGGTTTCATCTTTCTGCTAGCTAGTGCCAGAATTATAAAGCCATTTTTTCAAAAGAGCTTTACAAGATTCTTGTTATCTGACAAATTCACCAGCCACAATTTCACTGATACTTGCTGTCATCCAGCCCATACTGACCATAGGTTGAAAAAGGAAAACTAAATTTCCAGGCAAGAACAAGTGAACATGTCTACTACAGTCATATAAACTAAACAGTATTCTGTTCTATATTTTTTGGAACATATATTTTATATTCTTTTGCAATATATAATTCTTATTTCCCAGATCCCACTGTCTGTACATATGGCACATTCTTCACTGCTAATCCCATATGAATTGTCATGACCTCAGAAATATTTGCCAAATCCATCATCTTGCTATTAGTTGGCGAATTTTGCTGGCTCTGAGAAACTGTTCAACCACTCACTTATTTTTCTGCAGGCTAGAAAGTAACACCTGCTAGCATTCCTACTGGTTTCTGAACCAGGCAAAGCTCTGTGGGACTCAACTCATAAAGATTACATTTATTTAAAGCAATATCAGCACAGTGAGACAACCATGTACCTAATTTACAAAACAATGCCCTTTTACCCTTGCCATTAATATGTAATAAATATACTGTATATATATATATATATATATATATATATATATATATATATATATATCTTCCTCTAGCACAGTTATAGCATATAAATGAGTACATTACATACCGTAAATTCGTTGGAAGGTGAGATGTTTTTAATTTCCTTTTTTCCCCATTTATTTGACCTTTGGGATTTTGGCATTGTTTCCATTAGAAAGCTGTAGAAAAAACATAGCATTTGCTTGGTTAGAGTAGGTCTCGCCATTTTGGGGACACTTTGGCACAGTTGGCGAGCTTAAGCACTGGTACTAATGCTGTAAAGCGTGCTTAAGAGCCCCTGTCGCTTTTTTCCTGTCATGTGCTACAGTATATATATATATATATATATATACTGTATTTTTTTGACTATTAGACTCACTCCCAAAAGTGGGGGAGAAAAGTCACCGTGTCTTATAGTCCAAATGCAGGGAGTTCCTGCGGGCTATTTAAAGTGAATGGGAGCCGCATTTAAAAAAATGAGACAGATACTTACCCAAGGAGAGGAAAGGCTCTGGGTCCTATAGAGCCTTCTGGCTCCTCTCCTGGTCCCCTCATTCCAGTGCTGGCTCGCCCGGTAGCAGTATTTGACTAAATTAGTCAAATACTGCTTTACCCGACCGAAGGAGGCTTCAGAAGTCTTCAGGGAGCCCGAGTGCTCCTGAAGAAGGGCGGCCCTGTACTGCATCTGCGCAAGCACGCTCTCTTGCACGCTCACGCCTGTGCAGTATTTGGCCGCACGTCTTCGGGAGGACACGGCTCCCGAAGACTTCCAAATAGCCTTTCGGCGGGGGATTGAAACTGGGGGAGCCAGCACCGGATAGAGGGCACCGAGAGAGGAGACAGAAGGCTCTATACGACCCAGAGCCTTCCCTCTCCTTAGGTAAGTATGTGCTTCATTTTTTTTAAATGCAGTTCCCATTCACTTTAAAAAAAAAGTGTAGAGCAAATGAGACCTCCACTTCTAGGTGTCTGGAGAAATAACAGTTGCGGGGGTTCTCCCTGCCAAGGACAAGGCTTTTTATTATTGTTGATTTATAAATTCTATTCTAATAATATTATTATTATTATTCTCAAAAACAACAACTTTTATACAGTCACAGACAACCCTGACACTAACTTGTGACAGTCGGCATCATGTTGGCTCCTCTCCTCTTTAGCATGGACAGTTTCTCATTTAAGCTCTCTTTCTGAACTCCTGTTGCAGAAAGCTACAGTGGCACTTTATCTTTCTGAGATCATCCAACCATTAATGTATTATATACAAATGTACTATATATATAACACTGACACATTCTTCCTCAAGGAGTTACAGTATTCTGTACATTCAACAATTCACATCGCTCATTATCCCACAGATGATCTCAAAATCTAATATTCCTACCAAAGTCCAGCTAGACTACCATTGTTTTAGAGTTTTGAAAGTAAACTGGAGTACTTGGAGGAAATCCACACAACTACAAGGAGCACATGCACACCACATCCAAATAGTCACAACCACTAAGGGCTCGTTTCGATTGCAATGCAGAGCCGCGCGGCTCTACATTGCACGTCATTATACTGAACATTTCACACATTTCACATTTCAGCGCTGCTTCCGTTCATTGGGCAATAACTTTATCACTAATTATCACACCTAAATGTGATACATTGTTTTTTTCTGCCACAAATTAGGCTTTTTTGGGTGGTACTTCTTGCTAAGAATTTATTTTATATGCATTCTCAGATTTCGGCCATGATAATTTTTAAATACTACTATAATTAAAACCCACACATTTTATTTGCCCATTTGTGGTTTTGTTTTTCTCATGGTACGCTATCAATAATAAAAAAACGTTATTTGCAAAAAATACCAGCTACACACCCTCATGCCATAAATATTTAAAATGTAACTGTTTGAGTACAGCCCTCTACACCAGCCTTAACACAATCTCAGATTCCCACAACACAGTTCCTTGGCATGAGTTAAATATAAAAAAGAGTCCACTCTGAAGTCCGCAATCTCAAGTCTCCAATACAAATGGTAGGTATCACGCTCACCAAATTTGATGGCTGATTGATTACGATCAGCATAAATGGCATATGGTATATGGCACCTCACTTTCCTTTAGCCTTCTCCTTGTATGTTCCTCAGGGCAAAAAACAATACATAGTGTAATACTGTTTCAAAACGGGTAAACCACACCTCTACCCATGCAACTGATTACCCGTGTGTTTGATAATATATACACCACACTCCCGGTGCATGGAATTGTTATAGCTGTGGGCTCACCAGATATAGGTGCTGATCGTATGATAGACCAGCTCTCAGCGCATAAACAATCAAATCCTCTCCTCTCTCTGGCAGAGTCTTCTCCCTTAATAGACTATAAAGAGTAGGTTCTGTCCGAGTATTAGCACTTATCCCTCCATTCAATGCTTTCTCGATGTTGTTGTTAAGGACCTTGAGGATCTGGCCAAAAACTCTGGGATACATCCACATAAAAGACGATCCAACTTGAGTGCAAGTGAGGAAAGAGCCTTGAAATTGCATAGGGGGATTTAACAATACCCCAGTGGTAATCATTTCTATTAAGGGAGAAGACTCTGCCAGAGAGAGGAGAGGATTTGATTGTTTATGCGCTGAGAGCTGGTCTATCATACGATCAGCACCTATATCTGGTGAGCCCACATCTATAACAATTCCATGCACCGGGAGTGTGGTGTATATATTATCAAACACACGGGTGATTAGTTGCATGGGTGGAGGTGTGGTTTACCCGTTTTGAAACAGTATTACGCTATGTATTGTTTTTTGCCCTGAGGAACATACAAGGAGAATGCTAAAGGAAAGTGAGGTGCCATATACCATATGCCATTTATGCTGATCGTAATCAATCAGCCATCAAATTTGGTGAGCGTGATACCTACCATTTGTATTGGAGACTTGAGATTGCGGACTTCAGAGTGGACTCTTTTTTTATATTTAACTCATGCCAAGGAACTGTGTTGTGGGAATCTGAGATTGTGTTAAGGCTGGTGTAGAGCGCTGTACTCAAACAGTTACATACTCTACAGGGTGTCAATACTCACCCAATTGTATAGCGATCCACTCAGCCATTGTGACTGCATTTATCATACTGTGAACTATATTAGTCTGTGCTGAGGAGCGCATATACCACCTGATCCCGATAAATATTTAAAAAGCTAAGTCCCTAAGGTAGCAATTTACCTATTGTTTTTAACCACTTCCGGATTCCGGGTGGTTTGGCTGATATGTGCTGCGGGGGCTCTTCAGCCCGCAGCACCGATCAGAAATCAGGCAGGGCGATCAGACTTCCCCCCTTTTTTCCCCACTAGGGGGATGTCCTGCTGGGGGGGTCTGATCGCTGCTGTGCCTAGCGGGGGGGGCTCCTCAAAGCCCCCCTCCGCAGCACTAGTCCTCCCTCTGCCTCCTTCCCTCCCTCTCCCGTCCCCTGTGTGCGGCGCAGAACGGAAAGCCGTCCTGCGCCGGATAGGATAGGCTTTAGCCTATCAGATGCCGGCGATCCCCGGCCAATCAGAGGCCGGGGATCGCCGATCTCCTCTACGGCGCTGCTGCGCAGCAGCGCCGTATATATGTAAACACCGGGGAAGATCTTCCCCGCGTGTTTACATTTACCCTGCGAGCCGCGATCGGCGGCTCGCAGGGTGTTCACGGAGACACCCTCCGTGAACTGACATGGAACCATGCAATCCACTTCAGGATTCAGGGGCGTAGTTAAGCGTACGCAGAATCCTGAAGTGGTTAAAATTCCGTGACTTTGGCGATTTTTTTTTACAAGTTTTTTATATGAGGGCAGGTAGTAGGGATTAATAGGCTTGTTATAAATATAGGAAATATATTTTGTTATATTTTCCATTGTAATATTTTTTTGGGGGCCATAGATGTCCCCCCACACAGTTTTATTTTTGGTTAGACTTACAGCCAGCAGGAAGAGAGAGTTAATTTCCTTGACAACGGAATGATCGCTGTTTCTCGTTGCAACTGTCATCATTCCTAATTAGACACTTAGATTGTCTTTGGGAACACAAGTTCCCATTCACCTATCTGTGCACTACCACGGGGTGCTGCTCAGGATCAGAAGGGAAGAGTATCTAAGTCCATGGGAACTCAAGTGTAGATTTCAGGGACATAGATACTCATCTCACAAGAGGGGAAGTGGTTAAAATGTATAGAAAATAAAGTTATTACTGAAAGCAAGTATCACCCTAATTAGAGGTGAAAAAAACAAGATATAAATCATTTAGATGTGATAAGCAGTTATAAAGTTATGGCTAAATGAATAGGAGGAGCGCTGAAACATGAAAATGGCTCTTGGTGGGAAGGGTAAATCAGCCTGTGTTGTGAAGGGGTTAAGGTAAATATGAGAATCCTGAATAATTTATTTCATTTCTCTATATGATTTGATTAATTCTACCATTTAAATTGCCAATGCAAAAATAATAAAAACGCCCCTGTCCAGGTCCTGGGCAGGGGCATAACTAAAGGAGAGCAGCACCTGCGATCGCAGGGGGGCCCAGAGTTGTTGGGGACCAAAGCTGTGGGGGGACCCAACTACTACTCTTCCTTACTCTGGTGGCTACACTTATTATGGGTGTGATCATGATGACCACACTTGTCTTATGAGCCTTGTAAAATGGGCCTCCATGGCAGTGAAGGGCACTAAGGGGAGTCAAGGAAAGGGTGTGAACATTGAGGGGTGGAGGGCATCAAAGTTTTGCTTGGGGGCCCCATGAATTGTAGTTATGCCACTGGTTCTTGGGGCAGGGTAGAGATATTAATTTAAATGAAAGAAACTTGAGACAGTCTTCAGAAGTTGCATGAAAAATACCGCTACTGAATGATGTGGAATCCTTAAAGAAATGTTAGATGGCACTGCACAATTTTTTTTCCAAAGATGAAGATGAATTGGTTTACTGACTCCATGGCATGGCATTTGTGTTTTGCCATTTATACTTCCATAGAGTATTACAGTTTGTAATTACTTTAGCAGATAAATGGAATTACATAAGCCTTCATTCTTTTATTACAATCAGAGCCCGATTAGTAAACATATGTTGGCATATCACTGTAATTAACTATCCCTTGTAGCCTTTTGCCTTAATATTTCTGGATCTGGTTAGTATTTCTTTTTCGTAGTAACATTTATCAGGCCGGTGGACAAGTGGCATTGTACGGCTGTGACACTGCAGTAAGAGTCTGCCGTGTAAAGTGGGAAATAGAGAAATAGACAAAAGGGGAGAAAGTTACAAAGGGAGGGAAGCAGATAAAACGTGTGTGTGCCCACTGCTGTTATCACTAACTCAGGGCTGCTCAGCTGCTGACATCAACATTAATCACAAATGTCCCTCTTTGTCTTGTTGAAGATTTTGGGGCTCTACAAGAGCTATCTTTAGAAAACCTGAATATGTTACATAGTGTACGTTTTTCTGGCAATTTGATTTCTGCTGAACTTGCACTTTGCAGAACATGACAAAGGAGGGGATGCAGAGAGCAGTCTGCAAGGTGAAGTCTCACTGAGCGGCACATACTGAAGCCATCAGGAATGTAATATGTTCATTTTATTCTGCTATGGCTGCCGTCCAGTGTGACCATTTACATGCGGTTGTGGATTGCACTGCGTGAGGCATCTGATCGCATATATCAGTACCAGTATATATGCTGCTGCTTTGTCAGTGTGCTTTTCTTGGGGGGAGAGATTTCATGGATGAAGCAGAATAAGGGTTTTGGGCATAAATAACACTGCTTACATATATACTAAATTACTATTGCTGTAATAGCCATTTGTAACAATAGTAAAAATTGTGCTCTGACTCTTCTAGCGAATCTTTGCTTCATATTAATGTAGAAGTGTATTTCTAACATATTTATTCTAGATCAACCCCAAACCTCATTTGCCCCTGCCCTTAAAGAGAAACTGTAACCAAGGATTGAACTTCATCCCAATCAGTAGCTGATACCCCCTTTCCCAGGAGAAATCTATTCCTTTTCTCAAACGGACCATCGGGATGCTCCGTATGGCTGATATTGGGGTGAAACCCCTCCCACAGTGTGATGAAAGGACCAGGGTGCTGACATCACACTGTGCGAGCCTTGTTGCATTGTGGGAAATAACAGCTGTTTCCAACTGCCCAAAAAGCAAGCAGCATCTCCTTCCAGTGACATCCCCGGCCAGCGGTAAAAATGTCATCATGTGATAAATGTCAGAATGTAAATCTGGGAGAGGAAAGGTTTTACAAGGGGAAACAGTGACTAAATCATTTACACATAATTGTTGTAAAAATAAAGCACTTCTGTTCATTATGTTATTTTCACTGGAGTTCCTCTTTAATCCCTTACTGTGGTGCACCAATCCTTCCACGGGACTAAATAGTCCCACTTAAGGATCTCTAGTAACTCAGGATCTCCACAAACCACATGGCAGTTCGCTGTGTGCACCTGTGATGGATTAAGATGTTATGGGGGCCTAGGCAATGTAGTAGATTTGAGGCCCACTTGTGGTCCTGTTGGTAAGTAAAAGTGGAGAGAGGTCAGACAAGGTGGCAGTGGCAGGTGGGCCCCTTGACACTCACTAGGCCCCAGGCACCTGCCTAGGTTGCCTGGTGGATGATCCTGCTTTGGTATGCACCATAGAGTTCCCCTCCCTTGGTGTCCACAGATCACCCAGATCTCATGGTATCCTAGAACCTTTCAGCACTAAACTAACACAAGTTTCACTGCAATGTTTACAGTGGGTTGCAAAAGTATTTGGCCCCCTTGAAGTTTTCCACATTTTGTTACATTACTGCCACAAACATGCATCAATTTTATTGGAATTCCACGTGAAAGACCAATACAAAGTGGTGTACATGTGAGAAGTGGATCGAAAATCATACATCATTCCAAACATTTTTTACAAATAAATAACTGCAAAGTGGGGTGTGCGTAATTATTCGGCCCCCTGAGTCAATACTTTATAGAACCACCTTTTGCTGCAATTACAACTGCCAGTCTTTTAGGGTATGTCTCTACCAGCTTTGTACATCTAGAGACTGAAATCCTTGCCCATTCTTCTTTGCAAAACAGCTCCAGCTCAATCAGATTAGATGGACAGCGTTTGTAAACAGCAGTTTTCAGATCTTGGCACAGATTCTCAATTGGATTTAGGTCTGGACTTTGACTGGGCCATTCTAACACATAGATATGTTTTGTTTTAAACCATTCCATTGTTGCCCTGGCTTTATATTTAGGGTCGTTGTCCTGCTGGAAGGTGAACCTCCGCCACAGTCTCAAGTCTTTTGCAGTCTCCAAGAAGTTTTCTTCCAAGTTTGCCCTGTATTTGTCTCCATCCATCTTCCCATCAACTCTGACCAGCTTCCCTGTCCCTGCTGAAGAGATGCACCCCCCGAGCATGATGCTGCCACCACCATATTTGACAGTGAGGATGGTGTGTTCAGAGTGATGTGCAGTGTTATTTTTCTGCCACACATAGCGTTTTGCATTTTGGCCAAAAAGTTCCATGTTGGTCTCATCTGACCAGAGCACCTTCTTCCACATGGTTGCTGTGTCCACCACATGGCTTGTGGCAAACTGCAAACGGGACTTCTTATGCTTTCTGTTAACAATGGCTTTCTTCTTGCCACTCTTCCATAAAGGCCAACTTTGTACAGTGCATGAATAATAGTTGTCCTATGGACAGAGTCCCCCACCTGAGCTGTAGATCTCTGCAGCTTGTCCAGAGTCACCATGGGCCTCTTGACTGCATTTCTGATCAGCGCTCTCCTTGTTCGGCCTGTGAGTTTAGGTAGATGGCCTTGTCTTGGTAGGTGTATAGTTGTGCCATACTCCTTCCATTTCTGAATGATCGCTTGAACAGTGCTCCGTGGGATGTTCAAGGCTTTGGAAATTTTTTTGTAGCCTAAGCCTGCTTTAAATTTCTCAATAACTTGATCCCTGACCTGTCTTGTGTGTTCTTTGGACTTCACGGTGTTGTTGCTCCCAATATTCTCTTAGACAACCTCTGAGGCCGTCACAGAGCAGCTGTATTTGTACTGACATTAGATTACACACAGGTGCACTCTATTTAGTCATTAGCACTCATCAGACAATGTCTATAGGAAACTGACTGCACTCAGACCAAAGGGGGCCGAATAATTATGCACACACCACTTTGCAGTTATTGATTTGTAAAAAATGTTTGGAATCATGTATGATTTTCGTTCCACTTCTGATGTTTACACCACTTCGTGTTGGTCTTTCATGTGGAATTCCAATAAAATTGATTCATGTTTGTGGCAGTAATGTGACAAAATGTGGAAAACCTCAAGGGGGCCGAATACTTGTGCAAGCCACTGTAGTTCCCACTGCAACTCGAAAAATGCAATTGATATTTATGATTTGATTGTGAATGAAGCTACGATTTTGCATCATTCCATAAAGTGTAATCACTACAAAAATACTACATGCAGCGCAATTCCCATTTTATACAAATCACAATGCTGCACCGAGAATACTTACACTGTGTTACATTCACACAGTGCTTTCGATCAGCAAATCCCTGACATTTCCAGAAAAAGGACTCCAGTGTGAACTAGCCCTAATAGTGACCTGTACCCCCTCACTACTTTCTCCTGCTCCTGACCTATCTTCTTCTTAAAGTGAACCCGAAGTGAGAGTGATATGAAGGCTGCCATATTTATTTCCTTTTAAACAATACCAGTTACTGGGCAGTCCTGTTGATTTTCTGGCATCAATTGCGTCTGAATCGAAACCCTGAAACAAGCATGTGACTAATCCAGTCAGACTTGAGTCAGAGCACCTGATCTGCATGCTTGTTCAGGGTCTATGGCTAAAAGAAAGTATAGGAGAAATAGGATCAAGGGAGCAGCCAGGCAACTTGCATTCTTTAAAACGAAATAAACAAGGCAGCCTCCCTATTGCTCTCACCTCGGGTTCCATTTAATAACTGGTGAAACTACAATTACTTACCTATTAAAATGAAGACTCTAAACAATGCAGTCCATATTAAAGAGACACTGTAGCGAAAAAAAAAATTCTGATATAATAATTTGTATGTGTAGTACAGCTAAGAAATAAAACATTAGGAGCAGAGACATCAGTCTAATATTATTTCCAGTACAGGAAGGGTTAAGAAACTTCAGTTGTTATTTATGCAAAAGAGCTATTGAGCTCCACTCAGATATAACGTTGAGGAAAAAAGGGTTGTTTGACCTCTGTACTTGACAGAGGGAGCGATCTTGGCAACAAAGTATAGACAAAGTATGTTAGTTGGTGCTGCTCCTTTAAAAGCCACTCTGGGTGGTGAAGATATCTGTAAAGGACAAGGGGGAAGGTGAGATTATTCCACGGTTGGCTAACCAGTTTTCTCAAATTGTCTATTGAGTGCGCTCTCCCCCTCCACTTCCTTTTCCCCCCTTGTCCTTTACAGATAGATTGAGCTCCACGACTTTCAAAGTCTTCTGAAGCTTATTATCTCAACTGTCAGCCACTGTATTTTATTTTTCTCTCCAGAGGACAGGTCAAAAATTCACTGGCCTGCTCTGTGAAATCATTTAGAATGCTGAGTAGTGTGTAAACTGCAAATATTAGAAAATGATGCAATGTTATAAAAAAAAACACTATATAACTGAAAGTAAAAAGATGAGAATATTTGCTTTGCTACTAATGTTCTAGTAAGTATCCGTACTACACAACCAATTCATTATATCATTTTTTTTTTGCTTCAGTGTCTCTTTAAAGAAAGCCCAAAATTGCCCATTTTTGACAAATCATCTCTATTTAGAACCTTTGCTGGTTTATTACTTACCCTTCTTTCCTAAGAATTCAGCAGTGATGCATATTAAGCCCCACTTCTGATCTTTGCAAGCTTCATACACAAACACACCATGAAAATGAGTCCTCCTGGTAGATGCTGTGGTTATATCAGCACACTTTAAGAAGTGATCCATTGCTTGCACTAACATCTACAGCTATAATAAGCTACAACAAAATATTTATGTGGGTTTTTAGAAGACATTTGGCAATAAACAACAATTTCTTTTTTTTAATACAACTCCAAGCTGTGTTTTATATTGACTTTGCTAAATCCTTATACTGTTTACTGGCCTCCTTCTATCATACACACTTTTTCCAGAAATCCCCCTTAGCGATATAATAATGAGTCATCAGTCATTTCTATTCCAGCCTCAGCATTAAAGCCTCTCGGAGCAGCGAAATTCCTGTGTGCCTTGAAAAATGCTTTATACAGTCCCTCTAATTAGCAGTGGTGGATACCTGCTAGCTGCTACCACAGTGATTAAGATTCTCTTTTATATTAAAGAAAAGCTTCTGAGCCGTATTGCATAAACAACAAACCATTTCAGAGGGCTGCTTAACTGTGAACTCACAGGACAATGTGTTTCCAAAAGTACATACATTGTGTGTCTATGCTAACAGACTAATAAAATAAGTTGTGTTAATCAGACGCACAAGGTGCAATGCCATCTGAAAAACAGAAATGATTTTTAAGTCCTCAAAGCCATTATATATTCAACATACAAGTATTTATTGACTTATTTCAGGACAATGGGAGGAGCCATGCAAATCATTCTCCTGCAACTCGCAGAAACATTCAGAGCAACTGATGTATAGCCCAGATATGACAGGGAACTTGAGGTGAGAGCAGAGATGGATTAAGATGTAATGGGGACCTAGGCAAGGTAGTAGATTTGGAGCCTCCTTGTGGTCCTTTTGGTAAGCTGAAGTGGAGAGAGGTCAAAGAAGGTGGCAGGTGGCCCCGTTGACACTCACTAGGCCCCAAGCACCAGCCTAGCTTGCCTGGTGGATGACCCTGCTCTGGGTGAGAGGCATATGGCGGTTGCCATATTTATTTCCTTTTAAACAGAACAACAGTCTGAATTGCTCACCAGAAATAAGCATATGGGTAATCTGGTATTGGGTAAGATGGAGGCGCCATCTGTGCATTCTATTTTAGTGTTTCTTTTAAAAAGTATAAATAAAAAATAGAGAGGTAATTGCTTGCCTCTCCAGATGATACAGACACCAGTTCAACTGGGAAAAACGTTTATTCAAAAAACAATCTGACAACGCGTTTCACAGGTCACTGCCCACTTCCTCAGGTCAATACAAAATGCCTTAATAGCATATGGGGATAGAGTGTGGGTGTGTCTAAAGCCCCATCTACACTATACGATTCTTTGTATGATTCGGTTACGATTCTATTTACGATGCGATTAAATCCGACATGTCCGATCGGGATTCGTTTCGATTGAATTCGATTTGCCATTGTTTTGCAATGGCAAATCGAATTGAATTGAATCAAGTCCCGATCGGACATGTTGGATTTAATCGGATCGTAAATAGAATCGTAATCGAATCGTACAAAGAATTGTATCGTGTAGATTGAGCTTAATGCCTAGTACTCACCATACAATTTTCTGTTAGATTTCACCATACAATTTTCTGTTCGATTTTTTGCTGTTACATTATTTTCTGTAGAGACTGGTCATTATCTCTGGTGCATTGTCTTCTGGTTAATTCCTGCTGAGTAGAACAATGCCTAATTGCTAGGCAGATAGATAGCTAGATAGATCATTTCCATGCATGCTTGTTTAGGGTCTATGGCTAAAAGTTTTTTCAGATCACAGCTCAATTTCCTGGTGCAGATGCCAGTATACAGCTAGCTGAAGCAGAACTTGGTGGTGCAGGACAAGATGCAATAAAGTAACCTTCTAATGCTGGGCATACACGGTGCTATTCTGAGCCAGAATCGAGCCGCTGGCTTGATGCCGGCACGTCCTCGCTCGTCCGCGTGGGCGCGTGGATCGATTCCTGCTCGTCCCCACGGGCAGTTCCTTATCAGCCACTCGTTTCTTCCATTGTCCACCCGCGGGGATCGAGCATGGAATCGATCCGCCGTGGTGATCGGACAGGTTTAATATTATCAATCGAGCCATCAGCGGCTCAATTGATAACAACTATCGCGCCGTGTATGCCCAGCATAAGGCCCGGTTCACATTGCGTTTTAGAGCCAAAAGGATTCGGTGAGCCGCGGATCCGGTCTCCACTTCACCGGATCTGGATGGCTGTGTCCGCGGCCCGGTTCACATAGTGAAAATGGATCTGATCAATGATTGATCGGATCCGTTTTCACTCAGCAATACATACCTAATCTTCCATAGCAGCCGGCAGTAGAGGCTGCCTCTTCTTCCGCTGTGACTACACAGCGCGTCATGTGACTAGTCACATGACGCGTCATGTAGTCACATGATGCAGAAGAATACGGAAGCCTCTACCGCCAGCTGCTACGGAAGATTAGGTATGTATAAGCCCTCCCTAGCCCACCCGCCCGGCTGCTGCACCCTCCCTCACCCTCCTGTCGCTCAGGTTCGCGTTGGCCCATGCCCCCATCCCCCATGGATTTTTCTTCACTAGTGTAAAGAAACGTTCCGTTTCCCATTGCCCCCAATGCTGCTGCATTTTTGTCCGGATCCATTCTGCTAAGCAGAACGGTCTGGAAAATTAGGGCCTGCAGCAATTTTTAGGTCCGGGGACCGGAACGTACGGAACGTATCTGTACCAACGGACGCATGTGAATGGATCCATAGGATAAAATTGGATCCTTTCACATCCGTTCTGTTTGTACAGTATATGTTCCGGTTCCGATCCAGAAAAAAAACGCTAATTTGAACCGGGCCTAAGACTTACACAAACAGTATGATCTACAACAGTCCATTTAAATGCAGAGATACATTTATTAGGGCAAACTGGACATATAAAACACAGAGCATCCGTAAGATTGACCACTGAACATCGGACGTGCTACCAACCCTCCTAGGTCCTTAGTCGTAGTGGGTCAGAAACATTTCCACTGCTCTGTGGCTGAGTGATCAGTCTTACTGACACTCTGGGCCATATGCAATTCACTTTCCTGAGTTTTCTACTAGGAGATAATTTTTTTATCTTTTATTTTTAGCACATTGCAATGGAAAAAGTACTAAAAAATAGGTGAAAAGGTACTATCAAAATCATTTTGAGTATTTGTTTGCTTGCCAGTGGTTTAAAAGGCATTTTATTGACAAGTTTGAAAATATCCCCTAAGAGAAAACTCATGAGAAAAAGTTAATTGCATATGGGCCTCTGTGTTTTATACATCCAGTTTGCATAAATAAATTAATACTTGCATTTCAGTGGACTAATGTAGAGCAGACTTTTTAAGTGAGTCAATGACTAAACATATTATAGGTAGAGGATCAGCAGGACAGCCAGGCAATTTGCATTGTTTCAAAGGGAATAAATATGTCAGCCTCCATATTTCTCTCACCTCAGGTGTTCTTTAACCACTTCAAGACCACAGGCTTACACCCCCCAGTGACCAGGCCATTTTTCAGAACACAGGGCTGTGCAGCTTTGTCAGGTTGCTGCACAGCCCTACAACTAAGCACTCAAATGAATCTTACCCCCTTTTCTTGCCCTTAAAGTGAACCTCCAGTCTAAAAAACTACTCAGCAGCACTGAAAAGGATTGGTGTTTCTTGAACAGCTTCACAGCATCAGAACTTTGTTTTTCTTACGAAAGCCTAATTTTTGGCTGCACAGAGGCTAAGCTCCGCCCCATCAAGGGGCAAACGCAGGATTTTTAAGGGGGAGATTCCTGAAAGGTCCAGAAGCACTTATGTCCTCGAGTGCTTCCGAATACAGGTGGCTCCATACTGCCCATGCACAAAAGTGCGCTGGCGTATTACGGAGCTGCCTGTCTTTGGAAGTACTCAAGGACACGAGTGTTTCTGAGGGCTTCTGGCAGCAGCAAATTTGAACAGGGGACAGCGCTGGAACAACTCCCCCCGAGAGAGGAACGGGAGATAGACTTAGTTTGGACAATTCAGTGGAATATGCCACATAGTGTCAAATAGCGCAAGCGATACCCATATGATGCAGGGATATATACATCTGCGGAAGATGGCGGCGCTATATAAATACTAAATAATAATATTTTGCCTCACCAGAATTGCACTTTTATTTAGCTTTCCTGTATGACAAGAAGACACAGCCAGCCAGCACTAGGGGAAGAGGGAAACAAAGGTGAATGAGGGAGGCTGGTGCACACCAAGAGTGCTTCTGAGCGTTTTTCAAATCAACAGTGATTTGAAAAGCGCTTGGCTAATGTTACCCTATGTGGGTGTTCTCACAGCAGCGTTGTGACTGTTTCAAAATCGCATGTATACTGCATGTAGCATGTTTTTGAGCCATTCATTCAAAAATCGCTCTGAAAATTTGCTTCACAAAATCACACTCACAAATTGCTAGCGATTGCTATTGTCATTTTGACGTTGCACTAGCCCAGATAGAGGAGTGGAGAAATTGAGAATAGCCTGAGATGGAGCAGAGAACTTATCTGTATTGCAGTCCCACATCAGACAGGTTACTTGCCTGTAATTGGACTCCTGTCCCTGCCAGTCTCCCACACAAGTCAGAAAGAAGCCCTCCTGGAGTCTAGGGACTGTCAAAAACATTTCAACTTGTTTAACACCTTATCCACACATGCAGTCATTATAACAATGGGGAGAGACCAGACAGATGTTTGCCCACGGACCCTGAGTCCAGGCAAGCTCTGCATCATGCTGTGGATATTTACCAGCTTGCCTGCCCTCTAATTGCATCATGTCTGACACTTCTGTGCTGTGGAGAGTCCGGGACTCCAGAATCAACATTCTCTCACTGCAGGCTGCATCTTCTTGTGGGGGAAGCTCGGCTGCCTCTCTCATTCTATTAACTGCAGGGAGGCACCAAAAGTAAGAAGGGAGGGAGAATGAGGCTGTTTATATTATGCAGAGCTTCACTGGCTGAATACACAGCTTAGTGCAGGGGGGTGGTCCAGACACCCGGAATAGCCCCCTCCGTTCACCAGTGCCATCAAAGAAAACTGCCCGGGCATTTTTCCCCTGATGCTGTGCAAAGCATGATGGGATTTCTGATGTTGTTGTTCTCGTTGCCTAGTGAGTGCAGCTGGGAGGGGTGATCAGGACACAGGACACTTGAAACTGTGTCTCATTCTTCCTGTCACCTCCTTTCAACCAAAAAGATGGCTGCCCTCATGAAATCACAAACATTTGCCTGTTCTTTAAAAAAAGGGTGGGTAAGAGATTATATTAGCTATCTATTTTAATTAACATAACTAATGTAACTTAATGACAGTATGTTTGTTTAGGCTGAAGATCCTCTTTAACAGGACATTCTTCTGTAGGTGTTTGATCGCTCCTGCGATCCTTTGTTTTTTTTCCTCAGCCTTTCTGTGCCTGATTTTCCCTCTCCCCCCTCCCTCTCCTTTCCACCCCCTGCCCCATCCTGATTGGCTTATGACGGCGATCGTTATAGGTATAGGCATCAGCCTATGAGAGGGCTTCGATCCCCTGCCACACAGCCAAGTGTCCCTTGTACAGCGCTGCACTAGATAGCAGCGCTCTATCGATGTAAACAAAGGGGATTTCTTTCCCCTTTTGTTTACTGACAACCTGCTAGCTGTGATCGCAGCTAGCAGGCTGATCATGGAGTGGAGCTCCGTGAACTAGCAGGGAACGTTCACGCATGCGTTCCCTGTTAAACTGCAGCTCCAGGACTTGATGCCAATCAGCTATAGGCGGTCCTGGGGCTACCGCCGCAGTCATGCCCATCGGCGTGACACGGTCATTAGGTAGTTAAAGATACATAGCTATGGACTCCAAAATTGCACACAGTTCCATTTATTTGGCCATGGGTTTGAAGTGTAGGGATGCCAGGTTCCCAGTTAGGCTATGGTGAATCAGACCAAGTTTTTTTGTGACAGACTATAACTAATTACCTTGCTTAAGAGATGTAAGGGATGTAATTAAAGCTTAATGAATAGAATTAATAATTTATATTATAGTTCAACCGCACATCACAACATCATAGCAATTGATAAAAGTCTAACACGATAAGACTCCACCTGGATCCAATCAGGAGAGACCACCAACAAGACACCTGTTGGGGAAAAGACTCACCCAATTCGCTGTGACCACTGTAATGCTGGGAATACACGATGCGTCTCTGCCACTCGATTTTCCGCTCGATCGTTTTTGCCGCTCGATTCTGCACTCGATTCTCTTATCTTCTGCTTGTTTTTCTTATCTTTTCCATTCACTTCTATCAGAAATCGAGTTGCAAAACGATCGAACGTGAGATCAGACATGTCGGAAATTATCTATCGAACCATATATCTGCTGCAAAAACGCATTGTGTATTCCCAGCATTAGACTGGTGGTCAATGACAGCTCTATGCCGGGATACTTCAGTTTGGGCTCTCCTATCTTTTCCTCAGTGTCTCTCACAGGCTGTTTAGACATAATTTGTTACAGATAAGATCATAGTACACTTGTCACTATCCTGATCATCCCCCATGAACATCTGCAGTGACAAAACATGTTAGGCGGAGACTAGACAAACCAGGAAGTTACGGACATCGATTGTGGAGGATCTCACAGAACAGTGTGTGAGAGATGCTGAGGAAAGGTGGTGCCTGACTGGAAGGCAAACAGGGAGAGCCTGTACAAAAACTCTAGGCGTGTAAACACCTCATGAGCACAGGGGCGTAGAAATAGGGGGTGCAGAGGTAGCGACCACATCGGGGCCCTTGGGCCAGATGAAGGGCTCTCCCTCAACTGCAGTATTAGCTCTCTATTGGTCCTGTGCTCATAATAATCACTTCTATAGATACTTTGAATAGTGGTAATCATTAACAAACTGTACCCCATCCTCTTCTCGAACCCTGTAGTTGCCATTGGCAGGTTTTGGTGCGTCGTATCAATTGTTATGTATAGAGGGCATTGTAAAACTTGCATTGGGGCCCACAGCTCCTTAGCTATGCCACTGCATGAGCATATGAATGCATTTTGAAATAAAAGTTTACTGTTTTTATGAAATTAGGGTATGGATGGTGCTTAATTTATTAGAGGTATTTTCAGCATGTAATGTTATAGTAGGGATCCTGAGGAACCCCAGCATAGAGATGTCATTGCCCATTCTAATCAGAATCAAAATCCTTTATTTCACCAAGCATGACTAGGTCAAGCACAGAATTTGGTTTGGCACAATACATAGCTCACGTAGAATATAGGTAGATAAATAAAAACATAGGTCCACATCATATAGTTACTCGTACAGAAACAGCAATGTACAAGACCAAAACCATACAGGGTACGTAGTGATGACCTGGGTGGGAAAGATCTTTGGCACTCTAGAACGTAGTCTGATGTTGTATAGAGTGGCAAGTGAGGGGACAATGATCCTTTCCACTGACCTGATGACCCTCTGTAGTTTGTGTCTGTCGCTGACAGCATGCCAGACCAAGATGGAAGAGCAGAGGATAGATTCGATGGTGGCGAAGTAAAAACTTGTTAGAATATCTTGGACCATGCCAAACTTCCTCAGTTAGCGGAGGAAGAAGAGTCTTCAGTTCCAGCTGAGGTCCCTTGTGATGGTAGTGCCCAGGAGGTGGGCGCAGGGTACTCTAGCCACCTCAGTGCCATCAATGTAGATTGGAGGAGGGGTGGGAGCAGACTTCCTAAAGTCAACAATCAACTCCACAGTCTTGGCCATGTTGAGCACCAGCCTGTTCTCCTTACACCAGTGACATATTCTCTTCACCTGCTGACAGTACGTCTGTACATTATCCTTGATGACAAGGCCTACAATGGTGGTGTCATCAGCGAACTTGATAACCTTGACTGAGTCAGTCGTGCATCTGCAATTATTCGTATAAAGGGAGAAAAGCAGAGGAGACAAGACGCAGCCTTGGGGTGCGCCTGTGTGGTTGCATCAAATTTAGAGTCTTTTTACCAACGCATGCCCTGGTGATGGTCTCTCCTGATTGGTTCCTAGTGGAGTCTTATTATATTGGACTTTAATAAGCTGCTATGATGTTGTAATTTGCGCTTAAATTAAAATCTGAAATATATCTGTGGTCACCAACCAAGGAATAGTGCACTCAGAAGGAAATTACTGTGTTGCTTTTTATAATTTTAATTTTTAAAATTTAATAAATAAGCCACTTGCAGTATTCAAGTGGTAACACTGAATATAGTGTTTAAATAGTAACTGGAGAATTTGCGTTGGGATTTGTGGGTCTGCGAACCCTGGAACTCTCAATATGGAGTTTGCCATTCACTCGACAAACAACACTGCATAATGTTCAAGCTGCAATCCCCTCTTCTGCGGGCTTACCAATCCTTTAGACATTTGTGCTTCTAGAGCCATGTTGACATCACTGCCCCCAGATCACTGAGCTGGATGGGTGAGTAGGCAGTCTCATCAAGCCCACTCATCCATCTCTCTCTCTATGCTTCCTTGGCAGTGAACACACAGACCATGGAGAGCTGGATAGATGGGCTAGATAGGACTTCCCATACAGCCCACCCTTACAGCTCTCCGTGGTCCAGGGGTGGTGAAGAGGTGATGAATGGATGGCTCAGTAAAAGTGGGGACCTCCAGACCACAGGATGGTGAGACAGGGCATTCTAAGAAGGAGGGAAAGAAGTGACCCAAGCCAGCAGCACAGATGTGGTGCGGTTCTGAGGGCAAACCCATGTTTGTGTCAGCATTTGCGGGTGTGCTTGTTATCAGGTGAACTGCTAGCGGTTGCCCCCATCAGGTTTACCAACCAAACGGCACCATGCCATGTTCTTCAAAAACGTCCAACACTAGTAGCAACACTTCTAACAAATAGATTGATCTGGAAATAGTAAAAATGTAAAAAAAAATCGTACAGTTTAATGAATGCAGGTCATGAGTACTTCAGTGACTAAACTCCATAAAGTAATGATTCACTACAAGCTCACATGTGGTTTTATTAGTACTCCAAAGAAGAATAGTATGCAGTAACCCCTAGCAACTGACCTGCAAAATAAAAATAAATGAACACTGAGTTAGGTGCTGCATTATTTCATCTAAGCGCCAGTAAAACAGAAGAAATATTTCATACACAGGTGCATGACCAAAAATGGCTCACACTTCAAGTCTTGTGGGATTTACTTTGAACTGATAAATGTTTATAGGAGGATTCAGCAATGCACACACCTGTGTTATAGTAATAAGCAAAAATGTTGCAGGTCATAAGATTGCCTCCTGTACAGTGCTATGCAGTGTCAGGCCCAGTGCACACCAAAACCGCTAGTAGATCCTCAAAACGCTAGAGATTTTTGAAGCAGATTTCAGAGCGATTCTAGGCATGTTTAGAGACGTTTTCTAAACATGTCTAGCGTTTTTTGGAGCGTTTTTGTGTAGCAGATTACAAATATTGTTACAGTAAAAGCTGTTAGTGAACAGCTACTGTTACAAAAACGCCTGGATAACCTCTCTGATCTAGCGTTTTTCAGAGCTGTTTGAGCTTTTCCAATACTTTACATTGAGGCAGAAACGCTTCTGCAAACCGCAAAAGTGCTGCAGGACCCACGTTTGCAGTTTGCTAAAAACCGCAAACCGCTGGTGTGCACCATCTCATTGAAATACATTAACCAAGCGTTTTCCAAAGTGGAAGCGTTTTGCAAAACGCTTCAAAAACCACTCGGTGTGCATCAGGCCTCATATTGCTATGACACTTTCCATCAAGGGTTGTTTGCTGGGCTGCACAGATGGACAGCTGACTCCATCAGTGATAAAGGGTTCTGTTCAATCTGGGAGCCATACTAATAAAGGTGCCCATTAATGGTACAATAATTTTTCATCAGATGCAATCTTTTGATGCGAGTTGAACAATCATAACTAATCAAAAGTTAATTATCGATTGTCTCCATTAATGGAACGATTTAAGGAGGTTTTACATTCCGATTCGATCATAAAATCCAACTTTTGGATTGATAATTTTTCCTTTTCTATTCGACCAAAGAATCATTGATTTGTGCCACAAACAGCACAGTTTTCTATACAATTCGATCATAAAAAGTGCATCAAAAGATCGAATCTGAAGGAAAAATTGTATGTTAATGGGCACCGTAAGACTTATCACTGTTCTGTCTCTGCTACTTTGGCCAAGACTAGCACTACCTTTTGGTCCAGCCCTGATTGCATCCATACTACCTTATACTCTCTTTTATCGCTCTTACCTGTCATCTGCATAATTGACTCTGTCATTTGTCATACTGTGTAATCTACAGGGATTTTTCAGTATATGCCAGGACTGTATTCTAGAAATGCAGAGCTCATTCAAATTTTGTACAGCTAAAAAAAAATGAAAAACAAGGAAAGCTGCCATAATTGTTACCACAAGACATACTGTACATAACAGGCAGAGCTCTTTTTAACTAGCTCATAGATGTTTTACAGTTTCTGCTTAGTTCACACAGCTTGTATCACTCTTAGTGCTTGATTCACTAAAGGGACCCATACACCTAACGATTTTCCCACCGATATACAGCAGAGTCGATCACTGTGATTGAATCTGCTGTGAAATCGTCGCGCAAACGCTGACGGAACGATCGATTTCCGTCCGAAATCAATCATTCCCGTCGATTCCCGTCGATCCGTCCGTGCGGAAGATTTTTCTCGATCACCGGCGGGTCGGGAGTGCGTCAATTGCGGCGTTCGAATGCCCGACAACCGACGCATTACAGCAGAGATACATTACCTGTTCCAGCCGGCATGACTCCCCCGGTCTCCGCTGTCTTCTTCTCCGCTCCAGGGCTGCAGCTTCACTGAACTTCCTGTCCGGCAGGAAGTTTAAACAGTAGAGCGCCCTCTAGCGGAGACTGGGGGAGTCGCACCGGCCAGATCAGTTAATGTATAGCTGGCGGGCAGGCGGCGGCGGCTCCAAAGATTGTGATCGGTTTCATGCTGAAATCGATTCACAATCTGTTTGCAGTAAAGGCAGCCATACGATCCCTCTCTGATCAGATTCGATCAGAGAGGGATCTATCTGTTGGTCGAATCTGATGGCAAATCGACCAGTGTATGGATACCTTAAGACAAACAGCATGCCTTATCTAAGTTATCCCGCCTTATCAGAGATAACACGCCTTATCAGAGTATCACAGCGAGTGCTACGAACTTATGCCTGCTAATTGCCAATGACAAGAGGTCCAACTGTCCTGCCCTAAACCCCGGCGGGTTTGTATGCTACTTTGATAAGGCGTGTTAACTTTGATAAGGCATACTATTTGTCTTAGTGAATCAAGCCCTTAAAGTGGTATAAAACTCTTACATAATATTCAATAAAAACATGTTTTCCTACTTTTTATATCCCATACAGTTATCACATTTGCTCTTGTGCACAAGTATTATTATTCATTTAGAGATTACAAGTTCCCAAAGTACACTTTTTTTTGCTCTGAGAGCTGACATTGCATTTTATTCATAACTGGTGTATTCATATTGTAATGTACCCAGAAATGCTTTCTGAGTATCTGTCTGTGTTCTGGAGTGTCTGAATTGCCAGAGAGAATGTTACATTCCTCATTTGATACAATTAAAGGACTTCCGAGGCCAAATGTCAAAAAAGTTAAATACCCGCATCACTTTTGTAGGCACGGAGGATGCCGTCCGCGCTCTCCGTGCCGTTCCGCCGTGTCCCCGCCGCTCAATAGCCCCTCGGGCCAGCTCCCGACCTCACGACCTGGGTCGGGCTCTCCTGCCTGCACTAACATGGCCGCATGAGCTGGCCGCGGCTGCGCAGTCCGCATAGCCGCGAGTGGGGATGCGCAGCTCTAGGGCCAACCCCCCGATCCACGTGGATCGGGGGGTTGGCCCCAGAGCTGTGCAGACGCACAGTGCTTATTGGGCTGGAAGAAGCCCTGCGTAAGTATAAATTAGCGCTAGTGTACCATCTCTAGAACACTTTAATATATTTGTGTTATAAGTTTGTATACAATTAGAACCAATGGATTGGCTTTTTTGTCTGTCTAAAGCAAAACGGAAGTAAAAATAAACTCAGATGTATCTATAATCCTAATCCTAAATAGGGCTTTCCTGGAATCACATAGTTGTATTTTGGTGCTAACGGTTGAAATTCTAGTTATAGTGTTTTGACTTTTTCAGGTCAATGACAATTTTTTTTTATATTTACACAGATATTGACCTATTGAAGTTTTTATCTGTTCCCTGCACTCAGAAGTGTTTGCCACCCACACATGAGTTTTATGACCTCTAATAAGATATCATTGAGAGTCTGCAGTTTGTCTTTCCTGAGGAAGAACATTTTACATTGATAGTCCTGTATTATTAACACTTACATTAGGTGAACTGATAATCGCTGATGCCTTCACCAACATACAGTAGATTCCTCTTTTTTGGGTTCAACTAGTTTTTCTTCCCTCTTCCATTGCTTTCACAAGTTAGCATAATAGGACTCTCCCTTACAGGGGCGTAGCTAGACATCATGGGGCCCCATAGCAGAGTTTTTTTGTTTCTTTCAAAGGCACGCTTTTTCCCAGTATAGGTAGCCAGTAGTAGCCCACCAAGCAGGGCCATTTTTGGCTTTGTTGTCACTCCAGGCTGCGTCTCCTCCACCCCTTATAAAACAAAAAATATTTATACACACACAGGCTATAAAACAAAAAGGTTTCCCTCGAAAATGAAATTATAGTGAAAACATTAGACATGACATGACAAGATTCGATTGTAATCTCCTCTGAGGACAGTCAGTGACATGACTGTGTACTCTGTAAAGTGCTGCAGAAGATGTCAGTGCTATATAAATACATAATAATAATATGGTAGGAGTAGATTCTAATCTCCTCTGAGGACAGTCAGTGACATGACTGTGTACTCTGTAAAGTGCTGCAGAAGATGTCAGTGCTATACAGTGGCGTCCCTACCATTGGGCGCAGGGGGGCGTGGCGCCCCGGGTGACTGACACCTAAGGGGGTGTCGCCACGACCCCCCATGGAAAGGGAAGAGCAGCGCTAGAAGGAGGGGTGGGGGACAGCGGCGGGGAGGGGGGACAGATCCCTCCCTCCCTCACCTGGGTCCCCTCCTTCTCCCTCTCTTCCCCGCTGCCCGCCCGGAACCCCCCAGGTGTTGAAATCCCCGCAGCCCACTGCGGGGACTGCCTCCCGGAGGCAGAGCAGGGCTACGGGAAGATGGCTGCCGAAGCCCTGCACTGGAGACTATTTGTGTCTCCAGTACAGGGCTTCAGGCGCCATCTTCCCGTAGCCCTGCACTCTGCCTGTCAGCACGGGAGATTTACACTGGCTGCAGGAGGATCGTCACTGGAGGATCGTCAGGGAGCTGCGCATGTGAGGCCGGCCAGGTGAGTGAATTTTTTTTTTTTTTACAGGATTATTTTCTGGTGAATGCTGCGCACATAACGATTATTTTCTGGTGAATGCTGCACACATAACGATTATTTTCTGGTGAAGGCTGCGCACGTAGCGATTATTTTCTGGTGAATGCTGCCCACATAACGATTATTTTTTGGTGAATACTGCACACATAACGATTATTTTCTGGTGAATGCTGTGCACGTAACGATAATTTTCTGGTGAATGCTGCGCACGTAGCGATTATTTTCTGGTGAATGCTGCGCACATAAATATCATTTTCTGGTGAATGCTGCGCACATAGCGATTATTTTCTGGTGAATGCTGTGCACATAACGATTATTTTCTGGTGAATGCTGCGCACATAACGAATATTTTCTGGTGAATGCTGCCCACATAACGATTATTTTCTGGTGAATGCTGCGCACATAGCGATTATTTTCTGGTGAATGCTCACCACATAGCGGTTATTTTCTGGTGAATGCTGCCCACATAATGATTATTTGCTGGTGAAATGCTGCCCACTTTACGATTTCTGGTGAAATGCAGCTCTCTTTACGATTATTTTATGGTGAAATGCTGCCCACTTTACGATTATTTTATGGTGAAATGCTGCCCACTTTACAATTATTTTATGGTGAAATGCTGCTCTCTTTACGATTATTTTATGGTGAAATGCTGCTCTCTTTACGATTATTTTCTGGTGAAATGCTGCCCACTTTACGATTATTTTCTGGTAAAAAGCTGCCCACTTTACGCTTATTTTATGGTGAAATGCTGCTCTCTTTACGATTATTTTATGGTTAACTGCTGCCCACTTTACGATTACTTTATGGTGAAATGCTGCCCACTGTACGATTATTTTATGGTGAAATGCTGCCCACTTTACGATTTCTGGTGAAATGCTTCTCTCTTTACGATTATTTTATGGCGAAATGCTGCTCTCTTTATGATTACTTTCTGGTGAAATGCTGCCCACTTTACGATTCATTTCTGGTGAAATGCTGCCCACTGTACGATTTCTGGTGAAATGCTGCCTACTTTATTATACAGGGAGCACCTAAACCTGGCATTACCCACTGTGGCACGCTTAGTATGCCACACTTTTTTTGGGGGGGGGGGGGGGAGTAGGGAGGGTGGTGGTGGTGGGGGGGTGTGCTATAATAACCAGCACTCGGGTGCCAAACGCCATAGGTACACCACTGGTGCTATATAAATACATGATAATGTTAGAACATTAGACTATGACTATAGTAAGATTAGATTGTGAGTGAGGACTGGGAAGAGGTCTCTGGGTGCTGCTGAGGGATGGTAGGGATTAAGGAAAGGTCACTGGGTGGTGCTGAGGGTGGGTGGGGGACAGGGGAGAGGTCACTGGGTGCTGCTGAGGGATGGCGGGGGACAGGAGAGAGGTCCCTGGGTGCTGCTGAGGGTGAGTGGAGGGCAGGGGATAGGTCCCTGGGTTCTGCTGAGGGTGGGTGGGGGACAGGTCTCTGTGTGCTGCTGAGGGTGGGTGGGGGACAGGGGAGAGGTCCTTGGGTGCTGCTGAGGGTGGGTGGGGGTGGGTGCTGCTGAGGGTGGGTGGGGGACATGGGAGAGGTCCCTGGGTGCTGCTGAGGGTGGAGTACTGGGAACAGGGAGAGGTCCCTGGGTGCTGCTGAGGGTGGGTGGGGGACAGGGGAGAGGTCCCTGGGTGCTGCTGAGGGTGGGTGGGGGACAGGGGAGAGGTCCCTGGGTGCTGCTGAGGGTGGGTGGGGAACAGGGGAGAGGTCCCTGGGTGCTGCTGAGCGTGGGTGGAGGACAGGGGAGAGGTCCCTGGGTGCTGCTGAGGGAGGGTGGAGTACTGGGGAGAGGTCCCTGTGTGCTGAGGAAGGGTGGGGAGATAGAGACATCATCCTACCTGTCCTGCTCCCACACTTCTTCATCTTAGCCCCATTCAGGATTCCACGTGCCAGGTGGGGGTGGAGCTTGTTGGTAGGGGGCGGGGCTTATCGTGGCTGTGGGCGGAGCTTTTTCTGTCGTCTCACCTGTCTCTGTGTCTCTTCCCGTGTTCTAGCGATAGTTCTGTCACAGGGTGGGGGCAGAGTCACGGCAGGCTGAGCCATGAAAAGTTGTTTGGAGGGGTGGAGCCACAGCAGGAGACGTGAAGGGGGCGAAGTCATGTCCTAGCACTCTTCCTCTCTCTTTTCCCTGGCTAGAACTGCGAATTAATTGTCGGCCAGATCAATGCAGTGAAGCAGCAGGTGGAAAAATAGTCCAGTTTCTCCTGCCAGCCTCACTGCAATAAGGAAGGGGAGCTGTCAGAAAGTATGCTGGAGTTCATGAAGACTATAAAATAAAGCACAGGCAGCACAGACTTACGGGCCCCCTTGTGGCAACCTTGTGTCAAGGGCCCCATAGCCTTGCTATGGTTGCTATAGTGATTCCTACGCCACTGCTCGCTTATCCTATTTGTCCACTGTGATCAATGGAATTATCCGTCCTCCATTTTAACGCAGCAGGGACAGCCATACTATCCCAGGTAAAAAAAAACCACATATTGTATATAAGTAGATAACTACTTGTTCTTCTTACATAACATATGTATTGCACCGTCCATGTTTTGATGTGATGTTTTCAGTGAATTTTATATAGTAAATACAGAGAATTTTGATCCTGGCATTTGCCAATTGCCATCTTAATTCCCTCTGACTGAAACCAATCCTGATGTCATTTCCTCACTTTTTTTACTCCTACAAACTGCACTGTCATAGCTAGTTTGCTTTGTGAGCACAGCCTGCAGTGCATAGATCAGATTTCAGCTTCACACTAAACTGCCTTCAGCCAACTAGTGAGGAGCAGGAATGTGGGAGGGTGATGACAAGCTTCCATCTTGTCAGAGATGGTGAGGCTGACCAAGATAAGATTTATTACAACAGAAACATTTTTGAATAGATTGGAGTGCTTGCAATGCAGGGTAAGGCTGCTGGCTGCATATCAGACACAGAGCGGTGGGTAAATGGAATTTTATTTTGTGGCTGACAATCCCTCTTTAAAAATGGCAATGACCCTGTAACAGATTCCGGGTCAGCATACTGTTAAAGTGGGCGATAAACTGTAATATTTCCCAGTTGAACCATAGTGAAACATGGACATTACTTCGCACATCAGTTGTCCTTTCAGCTATAACTGACAGCAACTAATATATTTCAGATCTGACAAAATCTTGTTAGAACTGGAAGGAATCATTGTAAGAAGAAAATGGTGAGCTTCTGAGAGGAACTGACAGTGAGGTAAGTATGTAATATTCATTTGCAGGTACATCATGTGCTTATTTTAAATAATTCTACTCGGTTCAGGTTCCCTTTAAGTCATATTCTAGTTTTACATGAACCCCAGTGAATTAAAACCCTTACCAATTTATTGTTGGAGTATGTTTTGAGAAGTCTAAGCATACCATCACTAAGCCATAAAAATAACATTACCTCATATGCACATTAATCTGTGGCTCCACTTGGATTGTATTTACCGGTAGCTATTTTATTTCAATGTGCTACTGTCCTTTTAAATATAATAAGGATCCACAGTGAGTGATGTGAGAACGTGGGAAATAATTTATTCTGGGGACCACTGATAGAGAAGCTTTGCATCTTTGTTTTCTGTACCTTCTAAAACATCAGATTATATTATAGTTGGTAGGAAGCTGGAAGGATTCCAAGCAGTGCATTCATTTACACATGACAATGTGTTACTTCTTTCTACAGTGTCTGCAGATACAGATAGACAGTTAGGTACGAGATAAGGGACTGTGCTATTGGAAAGGCTTCACAGTCTGTTCTTTTGTTCTTACACATTTCTTTATTTACAGAGAACACCATGCATTGAAGTATAAAAGTGAACCTGAACTCTTGCACAGGACAGAAGGAAAACAGAGAAATGCACCCTGTATGTATTTAGAGAGTTTAGCCTGTCTAATTCTGCCTCCTGTGTCTAATCACAAGTTGCAATTTGATCACTCAGCTGTGTCAGCTGGCTGCCACGGCAGAGAAGCTAATTGGTAAACACAGGTAGTTAACAAGATGTCTGCTTCCATGAAAGCAGGTTTATTGCAGATTTATTGCAGGATTTGTATCAACTGTAACAAATAACGGAAAATTGTATACTCACCTAACGGTAATTTTCCTTTCCATGTGCATCCATGGCAGCATACATATGGGTTAAGCCCCACATCTACCAATTAACAGGACCTTAGCTATAAAAGAAAGTGACCCCTAGCGAGCAGCATTCTCATTGACTAGCCGAACCGGAGAACAGCAAAAAGTCAACAAAAGGAAAGGGAGGGAAATCCCTATGCTGCCATGGATGCACATGGAAAGGAAAATTACCGTTAGGTGAGTATACAATTTTCCGTTTTCCATATGCCTCCATGGCAGCATACATATGGGATTTAACTAGCAGAAAAAAAAAAGTAAGGGTGGGACAAGACTTGCTGACCAAAAATAATTTCAATTAAGGCTTTAACAGATTCAGAAATAACTCTTTCTAAATTAAACTGAAGCGGAGGCTGCTGGATTGACTCTGAAATGGGCAATGAAAGTATGGACAGAGGACCATTGGCAGCCTGGGTAATCTTTGCCCGGATAGCGAATGTGGCACAGGGGACAGCTGAGAAGAGTGCACTGTGATGCCACCCAGAGGGACAAGGTAAAAAAACCCTGATCATAGGCTAGCCTTAATAAAAGGCTTTGTTGATTCATTTGAGCCATGAAGAGATCTTTTGAGTTTGATGTTAGCTGGCTCTTTCTCAGACCTGATGGAATTATGAAGAGCTATTCTGATTTCCTGAAGCTCCCTTGTTACATTCACATAGGCTCTAAGGGCTTGATTCACAAAGCGGTGCTAACTGTTAGCACGCCTGTGAAAACCCCCTTAGCACGTCTAAACAAACTTTTCGCGCATAAAACTTTACGCGCGCAAAACTTTATGCGCGTAAAACTTTACGCGCGTACTGCACAGAGCACAGGGCGCACCGCGCGAAGTGCCCATTAAAGCCTATGGGACTTAGCGCGCGTAAAACTTTGCGCGCGTAAAACTTTACGCGCGCAAAGTTAGCGCACGATCTGATTGAGAGATCCGGTGCTAACCTACTTAGCACCCTGGTTAGCGCGTCTAAAGACTTTAGACGTGCTAAGTAGGTTAGCACCGCTTTGTGAATCAAGCCCTAAGTGTTCTTGCAACATCTAGAACATGCAGATCAGAGGAATTTGTATCCATAAAAGATGGCACTGTCCGATCCTGATTAAAGGGAAGCCCGGAAGTGAAGTGCTGTAGTGGTCTCAAAACTACTGAGTAGAATGTCAAGAATGAGCCCCTAGATCCTGGAGCTCGGAAACTCTTCTGTCCGAAGAGATAGCGACTAGAGGCATAGTTCTAAAAGTTAAGTCTAATTTCCTGCAGTCTTCCACTGGGTCAAAAAGAGGTCTTGCTAGGTAACTGAGAACCTGCGCAGTTCCCACTTTTGAAAAAGGTTGCAATTAGGATGCTTGTTTTTGGTGGCAGCCTTCATAAATTGCACTATTAGAGGGTGAGAGACCCAGCAGTGATCCGTCAAAGCAGAGATAGCAGAAGCCTGCACTTTGAGAGTGCGAGCCAATTGTTTTTCTAGGCCAATCTGGAGGAAGCTAAGAATATGTTGTGCTGGTGGAGCCATTGGATCAAAATCATTTACCAGAGCAATTGTGAAAAAAACATTTTCCAGTTTGTGGTAGTTTTCCCTGCTTTTAGCAGTGTGTTTATCAATTATTCTGAGTTTACCAGGTCTCTAAGCTTCCTCCCACAATCCTTAAACCATTAAATTAAGGGATTGAGGAGACAGATGATAAATTGAGTCCTGGGACAGGGGGTTTGGTCTGACTGAAAGAGGAATAGGAGGTTCCAACTTCAGGCTCCAAATTAGACAAACTCATGGCTGGCATGGCCAAAATATACCCACCTCCAGGAGTACAACTTGTTCTAGGAGGAGTCTCCTCAGAATTTTGAAGATAAGTGGAGTTGGAGGAAAAAAACAGAGACCATTCAGAAATTCCAGGTGTTGCCAGAGCACCCTGAGCCCTTGAATGTGGGGGCGAATCTCCTCGAGCTGGCATTTAGTTGATGTAGGTTGCCATCAGCTCCACCTACCCAATGGTCACAGATCTCTCTGGATATATTTTATTGAGTGGCCACAAGCTATTGCCTCAGTCCCCTTGATTGAGAAAATCTGCCTCAGAGTTCTGAGGCCCTATGAGATAGACTGCCATGATGCTGCAGAGATTGCTCTTTGCATTGGAGATAAATATTGCTGACCTCTAACATGAGGAACAGACTCCTTATGTCCCTCTGCTACTTGATATCAAAGACTGACGTCTCATCCCAGTGATGGCTGAAGGTCTGAAGCACCATATAAGCCACCCTGTGTTTGAGTATATTTACAGTGATCGATCAGCTTTGTTTTGACTATTTTACCTAGGCTAATACGACCTGTAGACATGTCAAACCATGCTTGCATCTTTATGGGTGAACGATTGGTTAATAGTTGTTGAGCTTGTGTTTAGCCACCACCGCAGACAGTCTCTCATTGTGGGAGTGAGAAGGATGGTCTGAGAGTAACTCAGGTGGTTTCATTGATGGAGAAACCCTAGTTGGAATGGGCAGATGTGCCAGTGAACCCATTTGACCATCTGGATTGTAGATGACGAAGTGCCCAGGAGGTGTATACAACACCTCGATTAATGAATATAGTATGATAATCAGCACTCGCGAACTTTTGCCAGCAATTTTCTCATCTGGTTACTGCATTGGATATATGGAGATTGGAATCTTGCTCCCGGAAAGATTAGGTCCTCAGAAGGAGTGAGGTGGCTTTCCTCCTTGTTTGTTAACCAGCCAAAGACAGACAGTGTTTGAAGAAGAATCTGTTGCTAACACAGTAGAGCCTTGGGATCTGAGGCTAGCAACAAAAGATTGTATAAATAGTGATAAAGTCCTAACTTTGCTTTCTCAACTGAGCCACCAGACACACTAGTACCAAAAAAGGTTGTCATGGCTGTGATAATGTCGAGGAGGAGGATGGTTACTGGAGAAGAATGTTACCAACTGCATGGTGGAAAGAAGTTTGAAATAATGAATGTATCTGCCAAGTCTATTGAATATATTCAGTTCTGTAAGGGAATGGCTGGTCCATTCATTTGTTGTAACTCCATCTTGAATGTTTTTAGAAAGATGAAGATTTAGGAATTTCAGATCCAGTACTGAACGCAGATCACCTGACTTCTTTACAATGAAGAGAGGAGAGTAGACTTCCTGAAAGCGCTCCTCTTCTGGAACCAACATAACAGCCGTTTTCTGCAATGAGTCATGAATGTAAAAGAGCAGGTCTCTGTATAGACAAAGTGACTGAGTTGTGGAGTGAACTTGCACATCCAAGAAAAACCGAACCACTCTGTACCTGTGGCCCACTCGTCCATTATTGTTTTTGTCCAGATAATACAGAACTGCTGAAGTCTTTCAGCTACTATCTGGACTTCAGAATTTTCAATAGGACTCTGCGCTGACTGCTTTGTGAGCTTATGGAGATTAGCATGTGAAGTTTGCCAATTCCTATGGTCTGGTCTTTCCTTCCGCAATGTCTTCTCACCTTTGGTATAATACCAGCCTTGGTGACTGTTGGTTGCTAGATCCAACTTGTTACTAAAAAGATTTCTTCCATCAAACAGAATTTTAAACACATTTTGTTGGAAGCTGGGATCAGCAGACTAGATTTTTATTTTTTTTTTAACAGGCCACTTCACTGTCATGCAAAAAGCCTGGCATATTAGGTGGACTGGACAAAATCTATAGCCGCTTCCCTAATAAACTTAGAGACAATATCAAAGTTCTCTTAGCTGCCAGGATAGAATCAGAATCCTTGTCCACTTCGTGGCAACTGAAGATAGAGCCAGGGCTGGTTTACATGCCCCTCCAGTAGTGGTATACACAATCGTTAAATCTATATCAAGTTTATGGTCTAGGACATCTTAAAAAGTAATCAAGACTTTTAACCTTACATGGCATGCAAGACACATGACTGACATGTCCACCATGGAAGCAAATGCTAGGACTGGAGAATTTTCTTGAAGAAAAAGGATGATGTTCGGAAAGTCTGCTTTTTCAGGAAGGACTTTCTCCTTACCTTTTCCCATTCATCTTTATTTTATCTCTTTCAAGACAGAAAAGGAGAATGATAATTATTTCAGATGTTTCTTAGCATGGAGAAGGGTTTCCTCTTCCCAGTGAATGGCTTCACAGATGGTTTGGATAAAGGAGAAATAGAAACCAGATATCTGTATGCTCACTCTCATTGGATTCCTGCTAAACCATAGATGATTGAGGATATTCAGTATCTTAATTGATTTGCTGGGAGGACGCTTGGGGACCAAAGAGCCTACATAGGAGTCCATTGATTCCTGGACAGCCTGCTTTATCATCTTGGATGTGTGCATTTGGTGGAACTCTGGCTCTTTTCCCATCTGGTGGAAACAGATCTACTTTACTGATTTCCCTGGCATGGTTCTGTCACCACAAGCCCAGCAATCTGGGGGGCTATGGTGCCTTTAACTGGGACCTGATCCTCCAGTTCCCAGGCAGATTATTTACCTGCTCCTTGAGCAGGATCCTGAGTGATGATATAAAGATCTTAAAGCAGGATCTCAAATGATGACAAAGAACCAATGTCCTAGAACTGTGGTGGGAACTTGCCCTCCTTTGTTCTCTTCTTCCTGGGCTTGTATATAAAAAAGTACAGCCCATTTATGGAAGGTGTGCTCTCTTTTTTTTGTAGAAAAGCGGGGTCACTTACCTGTATGACTCTTACCTATTGACCTTAGAATTATCTGTTTCTGGCAGAGTGTGATCCAGAATGCAGTCCAACGGACCGCAAGAGATGAAATAAGTAAGATAAGAGGTACGTGAAAAGTAGCAGATAAATAAGAAATCAGATAATACTTTCATGCAAGGAATGCTATGTCATTTATATTGCACATAGTACACAATACTGTTCATATAACTGTTTATAATGAGAATGGCAGATGATAAAATATAGTACATAGTGCTACCAAGATAATTGGAATAACTTACCTCCTCCTGCAGCTTGAGAAGCATAACATCAGAGGGACAGCAAATAATAGTGCCTTTACCTTTAAGCCAGACATAGAGGGAGGTAGTGTTGCAGCCAGCACAGTCCTGTGTGTATCCAGCCTTGTGAGAGGAGGGGAGGAGAGCTCAGCTGTGGGGAGATCTCTGCTGTGTCCAGAGCAGGGATTGGAGAGCAGTTACTGCAAACATTTCCTGGTCTGATGGCTGTGCGTTCCAAGCTGGAATGCACTCTAAGCCATGTGCTTCAGAGTCTTTCACTGTGAGACAGGTGAGTGGAATCACACTGAGCACTCAGCAGCACTGAATACCCAGCAGGAGAGGCTGAACTATGCCTCACATAATGGAGCCTGAGCAGTCAGCAGACAGAGCAAGAGATACAGGTGAGAGGGATCACACTGAACACTCAGCAGCACCAAACACCCAGCAGGAGAAGCTGAACTATGCACCACTAACCTGTGCAACTGCAGACAGCAAGGGAAAAAAAAGGTGAGAAGGATCACACTGTGCTCTGCAATCGTATTTAAGTCATGCAGAGCAGCCATAAAGGGGGGAAAAGATCATTTAGATCAAGCTCCCACCATCACCCCAGATATAAGGTCCCTGAATAATTTGACATTTAGTCATGACAACAGGGCTGCGACCAGGAGAGGCTGAACCTGGCCGGAACGCCGCAGGAATGTCGGCGAGGTAAGAGTAAAATAAAAATAAATAGCGATGAAACACTAAGGGACCTGTTCGGAGGTGAGGACAAAAATGAGAATGCTGCTCGCTAGGGGTCACTTTCTTTTATAGCTAAGGTCCTGTTAATTGGTAGGGGTGGGGCTTAACCCATATGTATGCTGCCATGGAGGCATATGGAAAAATGTTTTTGTTTAAAGGTTATTATGGTGTTGCATATCTTTTAGAGCAGAGAGGAGTTCTGAGTTCAGGTCCGACTTAAAGAGACTCCGTAACAAAAATTGCATCCTGTTTTTTATCATCCTACATGTTCCAAAAGCTATTCTAATGTGTTCTGGCTAACTGCAGCACTTTCTACTATGACAGTCTCTGTAATAAATCAATGTATCTTTCCCCTGTCAGACTTGTCGGCCTGTGTCTGGAAGGCTGCCAAGTTCTTCAGTGTTGTGGTTCTGCTATGAACTCACCCTTTCTGGCCCCTCTATGCACACTGCCTGTGTGTTATTTAGATAAGAGAGAAGAGAGAAGCTGCTCTAATCAGCTGGATAAATCGTCCTCTGAGCTGGCTGGGCTTTCACATACTGAGGAATTACAAACAAGGGCAAAGCTGTTTGCAAGAAGAAAAGAGCAGCCTGAAACTTCAGTGCATGGGGGAAAGAAACACACAAATGATCTCTTGAGATTCAAAAGGAATGCTGTATACAGCCTGCTTATGTATGGATGTATTTTCTATGTGTGGACATACTGTACATCAACCTACTTCCTGTTTTGGTGGCCATTTTGTTTGTTTACAAACAAACTTTTAAAAACTGTTTTTAACCACTTTTAATGCGGCGAGGAGCGGCGAAATTGTGACAGAGGGTAATAGGAGATGTCCCCTAACGCACTGGTATGTTTACTTTTGAGCGATTTTAACAATACAGATTCTCTTTAAGGACTAAAACATAACATTATTCCTTTTAAGGGCTCTTCCACAGTGCAACGTTAAAGTCGCACGTTACAACAACATGTAACGCACAATAACTTACAGCAATGAAAAATCAATGAGCTGTTCACAGTGCAGACGTTGCATCGATGTATAACGCTGCACGTTAAATGAAAGTGCTGCATGCTATGCGTTATACATGTTTTTAGCTGCGTTAGACTGTTTGCACATGCTCAGTAATGTTTTTTGTTTTTTTACGTATGCGCCGTTTTCGTTCTATCACTGTGCGACGAAAACGGTGCATCAAACGCAGGGCTAAATAACGTCCAAGTTATAGTCTTTCAATGCGTTGCATTAGGGGCACGTTATGCAACCTTAACGTCGCATTAAACGCAACGTCTTACTGTGTAAGAGGCCTAAAGGTAACTTGAGGTGAGAGTGATATGGAGGCTACCATATTTATTTACTTTTAAGCAATGCAAGTTGCCTGGCGGTCCCCTGAGCCTCTGCCTCTAATACTTTTACTCATAAAAAAAAACAAAAAAAAACCACCAAAACATTCGCACTAAAATTGCCAGGTACAAGAACACCTTCATCCCCTAAGCAGGCCTTATCCTTAACTCATGCCCCTTCCTCACATTACCTCCCAGCCACCCTCACCTGCCTCTCTGTTATCCTTGATATCTATGCCTTCATTTTTATTATTATTGATTTATAAAGCACCAACATTTTCTGTGGCGCTGTACAGGGTAAGAAACAAACATGGAGTACATAATACAGACAATGGCGTATACCAATATACAAAATCGGTAACAAAATACAGTATCCATTCAAAATACAGAATTGGTAATTACAGTTACAACAGTAGCATGATGAATAAAATATATAAAAAAGACACAAAAGGATGAGGGAGCCCTGCCCTTGCAAGCTTACAATCTAAAAGAATAGGCGGGAAACAAGAAATGGGGTAGCATACAATAAACATACCTAGAGGCAGTGTGTCTATATGCCTATATTCAATGTTCATTATACTGTACACTGTCTGTTATTTGCACTATGACCAATGCCAAGTGTTACACAAACAACTCCAGGTGCGATAACTGTCATAATTGAAGAATAAAGCTGATTCTGATTTCTGACTGGACCTAACAGTCAGAATCAGAATCAGCTTTATTCTTCAATTATGACAGTTAAGACCCATTAGCTTACCAAACTCACTTTTCCAGGATGTTCTTTCTAGGCTGCCTCTTGCTGCAGATATCTGGAGTGCCCATTATGCACAGTAGACTTGTGTCTATAGGCTTTACCGTTGGTGGGTCTTGCCTACAGGTGTAACTTCTGGAGGGAAACCTATTAGCAAGCTCTCCCTCAGTCCTCTGCTTTTCTCAGACTTGCTTTTGAGGGCATTAAACACACAGGGCAGCTGTATTTCCTCTACATGCATGAGAGCAGACAGCATGACTGATCAGAATCCTTTATGTCATGATGAATAAATATGACCACCACACAAGATAATATGAGTTATGGGGGTAAGATACCATATACAGTATCTGATGGAGCAGAGTGGTCTATACACACAGATGATAGGCAATCAGTATAACAAGTTAGAACTCTTTACAGAAGAAAAATTTGCAGAGATAAAAACATACACCACCATATACCACACACCACCAAAACATACACCACCATCGGGCAATGCAGCTTACTTAGAACAGAGAGGCACACATAATGAATACAGGAAATCACAATACCATAGAGATCTTAACATCATTCTACAGACAGTGACATCTTGTGGTTTCTTTACTATACTGCAGTTTAAAGTAATTATGTTGATATTGCCATTGCCAATAATATCCACTACAGTATTGTACTGTAAGGGTAAATCATTTCTGTCTAGGCTAAGGGAAATAACTATGTCTAGAATCTTTTCACCACACAGTTAAAGTACAGTTAAATGACTGTATGTGACATTAAATGTGTAGTGTTGATTTCACTCCAAAAGGCAAGAGTGGACATATGATTATTCTGCAGTTTGTCCATAAACAAAACTAAAATGTACAATGCGCATCAATTGGTGCCCAGGGCATTGTGGAAATGCTGTGTGAAGCCTGTTAATATGGCATCTGATGCAGATCTCTTATGATGGTAATATTTAACCATGACAGGCTTAGTTATTACAAAAGCCAATTACCAGCTTACAAGCTTCCTTGTTCAGTACTTTACCCGCACATAGGTCAAGCGTAAATGTTTTAATTTGCATTAAACATCACACATTAACTTTAGCTATTTGTGGTTCAGATGCAAAATGATAACAAAAAGGTTTACAGGCAGTGGGTAGCTTTTGCACAGTACAGATAAGAGGACGGTGCTAAATCATAGAAATGAATTACCAGCATACAATAGGAGACATTTATGGGATGGGAAGCAATAGGCTGAAATCTGGGCATTTTCCTTGTTTTGCACTCATTTGTTTCAGTAACATTTCATTGGTAGCACACAGCTGTATTTTTTTTCCAGTCTCTCTCTCTCTCTCTCTCTCTCTCTCTCTTTTTAAAATAAGGTCATGTTAGACAAAAGCATGGCTTTCAGTGGCAGACTATGTGCAATATTTCTGTAATCATTATTTTTCTAAATGTAGTGAAATATTACCATGCTTTTGCCTGTACTAAAATCTGCATTAGAGCGATAGATTAAAAACAGCTGCAGGCAGAGGTGTAACAATAGCCCCTGCATGGGATGCAAGTGCAGGGGGGGAAAGCCGCCAGGGGGTCCTGTGGGTGGAGAATTTTCTTTTGCCTGTCCTAAGAGACTGACAATGACTGCATCTGCTCAGCCACTGATAAGGAATCATTTAACCCTCCTGGCGGTCTATTAAAAACCGCCAGGGGGCAGCGCAGCCGTTTTTTTGATTTTTTTTTTAAATCATGCAGCGAGCCTAGGGCTCGCTACATGAAAGCCGGTGTGCAGTGGCATCCCCCTACCCTCTTCGATCGCCTCCGGCGATCGTCGATCAGGAAATCCCGTTCAAAGAACGGGATTTCCTGGAGGGCTTCCCCCGTTACCATGGCGACAGGGCGGGATGATGTCACCGATGTCATGGACGTCATGACGTCTAAGGGAGTCCCGATCCACCCCTCAGCGCTACCTGGCGCTGATAGGCCAGGCAGCGCAGGGGTCTAGGGGGGGCTCTGCAGCGACGCGGATAGCAGCGAATCGGCGCGGGGCGACGGCGATCGGTGTGCTCACGCAGCTAGCAAAGTGCTAGCTGCGTGCAGCAAAAAAAAATTACGCAAATCGGCCCAGCAGGGCCTGAGAAAACCTCCTGCGCGGCTTACCCCGCGCCAGGAAGGTTAAAGTTTTGTAGACAAAGATTTGTAGACAGCCCCTATTTGGTGCCCTGCTGCCCGCAGGTGGGCCCTGTGGGGGGAGAAGTTTATTTTCCCTGTCCTGATACTGACAACTAAGGGCATGGAGAAAATAAGCTTTCTGCTCTCAGTACAGTTGTTCTAATCACTGCGTCTGCTCAGCCACTGATAAGGAATTATACAAAGTTTTGTAGACAAAGATTTGCAGACAGTCCCTATTCAGTGTTTAGCAGGCTCTTATGTACAGTGCCCAGCCCCAGCCTCTCCACCCCTCCCGAAGTGCTGTGTACAGTAGTAGTGATGCTGGAGTCCTCTGCAGAGCCAGTTCTGCGCCATCAGAGGATAGAGTGAATGTAATAAGAAGCTGAGGCAGGGAGCACACTCTTCTGTCAGTTTTCTGTGTGCGTTTTTCTGTATGCATTTTCTACACATCATGTGTGTCTGTATTTGTGAAACATGCATGTTTTATTACAGAAGCCAATGTAATTGATAGGGAAAATGTGTGCAGTGCTTCACTGCTGTCAGTTTTTATCTGCCTGACCTGTCTTTCCAATTCCCGTTTTAATGGGGGAAGCCCCAGCCAAAGTCTTGGGGGGGGGGGGGGGGGGGGAGGCAATGATTTATAGTCACGCCCCTGGCTACAGGTCAATCAATAATGAACAAAATTGTTTATGGTGGAGACACTGAGCTCACAGATATCATTTGTGCACACTAAACTCATTCACTTTAGTGTGGCTTTAGCTTGATCTACACTACATCATATACCACTTACTAAAAATCTATACCTGTCCTTTTAGTTTGGATGCATTCTCACAGGAAGCAATGAAAAGTATCTTTAAACAGTGGCGTAGCTAAGGAGTTGTGGGCCCCGGTGCAAGTTTTACATGGGGCCCCCCAAGCACTCTATACATAACAATTGATACGGCGCACCAAAACCTGCCAATGGCAACTACAGTGTCAGAGGTGCAAGAAGGGGGTGGGGAACAGCTTGTTAATGATTACCACTATTCAAAGTATCTGTAGAAGTGATTATTATGAGCACAGGACCAATAGAGAGCTAATACTGCAGTTGAGGGAGGGCCATTCAGGGCCCCTCTGGCCCAAGGGCCCCGATGCGGTCGCAACCTCTGCACCCCCTATTGCTACGCCCCTGTCTTTAAAGTACATCTGAAGTGAGAGGGATATGGAGGCTGCCATATTTATTTCCTTTTTAACAATTCCAGTTTCTTGGCTGTCCTGCCATTCTTTCTAGCATCGGTAGTGTCTGGATCAGGCATGCAGCAAATTCAGGTACACATCTAAACTTTGTTCAGGGTCGATGGCTAAAAGTATTAGAGGCAGAGAATCAGCAGGACAGCCAGGCAATTTGCAGTGTTTGAAAGGAAATAAATATAGCAGCCTTTATTTCCCTCTCACTTTAGGTATCCTTTAAGCTCTTTCCGTTACTCTCAGCTTATTAGTGATAGCTCAAGTCATGATCACAGTTCTCCTGTGAGATAGGTATCACTGCCCACATAGCAAGGGCCTAGAAACATAGCAGTCAGTGGTGTAGCCATAGCAGCTTCTATGGGGCCCTGGATTAGAGAGGGCCCAGGTGGTACTTGATGTATTCACTATTAGCTTTCTTGTGTTCCTCCACCATCTGATTATCAGTGCCCATGGACTATATGCAGTGTAGATGCACAAGAATGTAAATTACCAATTAACTCATGTCCGTAGGGTAGGGGCAGTTGGTATAGCTAAAAAGTGCCTAAATCCAAGTGCCCCTTGAAAGTTTTACAATGGGACCCCATGATCTTGAGCTACGCCACTCAGGGCCGGCGCTACCATAGAGGCAAAGGAGGCAGCTGCCCCAGGGCCCCAGAGCTTGTAGGGGCCCCAAGTGGCGACAAGAGGAAAAAAAAAATTCAAATCGGCCTTATAGTTTTTGAGAAAATCGATTTTAAAGTTTCAAAGGAAAAAAAATACACATTTAAAAACCTGCCAACTTTAATGGGTAATAGCAAATCCACCTTAAATGCTAGAAACCCTAAATTTGCAGGATATGTTAAGGAGATCATTACAAATAAGAGAAAAAAACAATTTTTCAAAAAGACCTTATAGTTTTTGAGAAAATCGATTTTAAAATTTCGAAGGAAAAAAGTATACTTTTAAATGCGGTAAATGTCACTTTTAGTAGCAAACCTAACGGTAGTGTAATTTTACATGCATCAAACGAAAGCGCAATAAATTTCCTGACGGGGTTTCCAGGGGGTCTATACACAGCCGCAGCGCTTTGGCCAGGGATCGCTATACAGACGCAATATGGCTGTATGAAGATCCCTGGCATTTTTTCCTATTTTCCCAATTTTTTTTTATGTTTAGAGTGCGGGAATTTAAAAAAAAAATATTATGTGGGGTCCCCCCTCCTGAAACTTTTTAACCCCTTGTCCCCCATGCAGGCTGGGATAGCCAGAATGTGGAGCTCCGACCGACTGGGACTTCACACCCTGACTATACCAGCTGCAAAAAAGGTCCCCTAATGCCGATTTTTGTTCCGGGGTATATGTTGGGGGGGCCCCCCAGGTTTATTTTGCCCTGGGGCCCCATTGTTGCTTAAACCGGCCCAGACGCCACTAATAGCAGTGGATGGCACTAACCATCCGCTGAGGGCTGAGGGAGGCAGTGAGATTATACCGCTGCTCCTTTGTCTCATAGGTTGACCATTCCAATAAAGAGTGCCCATCCATGAGAAACCCCTAATAGCAAGTGTAACAAGCAAGGCTGCTGAGAGTAGAGCCATGCCTGTCAGATTCACGTCACTGTATCACAACAACAACAACCACCATAAACTACCGCTACATCCTACCATTTCTAAATCTTGAATGTACATGTGAATATGTGTTTTTGATTTTCTCATTTATTCATTAAAGTGTCCCTTTAATGATGCAAACTAGAATGAGAGGCACTCCTCTATTCTCCATACTGCACTATGGTGCGGAAGTCGGTGGTTATAGGAGAAACACATTATTAACTAATTCAAGTTTACCCACTTTTGACTTTGATTGCCAAAAACCAAAGGTAAGCTATCATCCTCCCTCCAAATCGGTTGTAAATTGGCGTCGCTAAAAGCATGTCCGATCGATTCTACCAATTTCAGCCCGACACAGGTCTTATGTATTGATCGCACATACTGCAAGATGTCAGGGCCGACATGCTTGATCAGGTGTATGGCCGTAATGGGTTGTGAATCCAATCAACCATGCCACGTAAATCATATGAAGTCCCCCAGCAGTGTGCTCAGACAATAGCAATTGTAAAAAGCAGCAGTGGAAAAGGAAAAGGCAGCACTGCAATGTGGTCAGGTTCAAAATGCTTTTTTATTCCAAAACATGGCACAGAGAAAGCAATTGGTTATGATGGGAACACAGACAGTGGCATGTGAGCAGATCTTTTTTTCTGGGCACCCATCCCACTGTCTGACATTTCACTTAACCTATTGCTTCTGTTTGTCCGGTTCTGGAATAAAAAGGATTTTGAACTTGACCACGTTGCAGTGCCGCCTGTTCCTTTTCCACAGCTACTTACAACTGGTGTCAGAATCTTAAAGAGGAACTCCAGTGAAAATAATGTAGTAAAAAAAGTGCTTCATTTTTTACCATAATTATGTATAAATGATTTAGTCAGTGTTTGCTCATTGTAAAATCTTTCCTCTCCCAGATTCACATTCTGACATTTATTACATGGTGACATTGTTACTGTGGGCAGGTTATTTAGCTGTTTCTAGCTGCTCTGTCTGTTACAGACAGCTAATAACAGCTATTTCCTGTCTCTGAACATTGTTACATTGTGGCAGTTTGCCAGCAGTACCACGGTATTCAGAGCCTCTTGTGGGAGGGGTTTCAGCACAAAATCAGTCACACAGCGCCCCCTGATGGTCTGTTTGTGAAAATCATTGTCTTTCTCATGTAAAATGGGGTATCAGCTACTGATTGGGAAAAAGTTCAATTCTTGGTTGGAGTTTCTCTTTAAAGGTAACAGTTGGGAGTCGGGACATTAGGAAAAGCTTGATAAAAGTATTATTTAGAAATGTATAAACTCAAAAAAATTAACAAATATTGATGAACATTTCAAGTTTTGTTTCTGCTACGACTTGAAGTTTAAAGTACATCTGCGATGACAGCTGCCATATATGATAATATTGATCTTATAGATCCAGGGCGATGATCTATATTTTTTGGCTCAAATTTTAGTGTCTATAGCTGCCATATTGATTTCTTTTTCTTATGTTACAACTTCCTTGAATGTTATGATTCCTCCACACTAAAGCTGGGAACTTGCTGTTGGCTGGCAGACAACTGAATTCCAAGTTTAGCTGCCTGCGTATTACTTTGTCAGGTAAACTAATGGCACAGTAAACACAGAAGCAGCTGTCCCATGCAGCATCCCAGAGCAGCAAGCATTCCGCTATGACCTAAAGCCTCCCACTGTTATGAATGTGAACACTTACAATTTGTACTCACAGCGTGTTTACAGTGCAGTTTCAAAAGGAAAGTCTATTTCCTCTTGACACATCTCTGGCTACTTTGTAACTATTCCGTAACCTTTTACTAAAATGCTTGCATGCTGCTCTGATTCTTCCAAACAATTGAATTAAAGCACCACTGGGTACCAGAGATGGATAAAGATGTAACAGGGTCCTAGGCAAGATAGGAGATTTTGGGCTTCCTTGTGGTCCTTCTGGCAAGCTGCAGTGGAGAGAGGTCGGAGAAGGTGGCAGACCGTCCCCTTGACACACACTAGCCCTAAGCACCTGCTTAGCTTGCCTGGTGGATGCTCCTGCTCTGCTAACATCAGTTAGTCACAAGCAAGCATGCAGCTAGTGGAGTATGAAAGGTCAGAGTCCACGCTTATCAAAAACTGGGGTCAAATTGCAACTTTGCAAAAACACAATTGCTGCATAGACAATAGAAGTCAGTGGAGATTTGCATTTCAGGGTCACACTTTCGAAAACTGGATTTGCATTTTCATCTGCATGAAAAAAATGTACATCTCATTGACAGTCATTAGCTACCGTGGTAAAATGTACATGTTTAAATGCAGATGTGTGAGGAAAAATTGTATGCGGAAAAAGGTGCATTTTTCACATGATCAAGGGTGAAGATTTGTTACATGAATCAATCTTTAAAGATTGCGTTGAGTGGTAGTTTAGGAACAACCGTTGTACAGACACGCTGTTGTCAGCTGTACTTCAGAGTGACTGTGTATGGCAGCTGTGTCTGGAAGCATTCTGCTCTTGCAAATGCAACATAGAAAACATCACCTAACACACCACCAACCAGACAGCAGGAGGACAAGGTTCAGTAACTCCAGATAGAATGACGTTTAGCTGAATTGCCTGTGTCTGGAATCGTTTGTTTAATAAAGATTGGACTTCTTAAACCTTACAGTGGAGCAGACTTACCTCTTGCTGTTTCCTGTTAAATAACCCCACCTTAAGAAGTAGGCCTTTGTAGTTAAAAGACCTCTGATTGCACTGATGGCAATAAAGGTGCTGCTTCGCCAGGGCTCACTGAATAATCAGTATTTTGTCATTGTGACAGAGACCACTCATTCCCAATCATGAATGTACAAAAAAGCCTTAGGCCATGTTCACAATGACCCTTGTGCTGCATTCCCAGTGACAGCAGGAATGCAACGCAATGGAACGGAAAAAGGGCCCCGCTTTTTACCCACATGTTGTATTGCATACATTGAAGCACATAGTCAATGAAAAGTGTGCTTCACTGTAACCGTTAACGTGTGTTTTGAGGTAACGCATTGTATGCAGTATGCTACCATGCCACACTCTGTTACACTGCAATGCACCCGCTGCACTGTAATCAGCACATGGGTGTTGCAGTAATTGAGCACTTCATGAAAAAATTAGAAAAAATTTGACTCTTGAAACGAATACAAAAATACAGGAAGTTTGAAGATTCATTGTAATCCTTTGCTTGAATAAGCAAACACTGCATAATTAAGTCATATAGGCTGAAGCTCTTCTGTCAAGCAAATCACTGTTCACGCAAGGTATCGTGAGTAACCAGATTTTATTAATAAAAATCAGTTAAAACCGTACTTTTTGCAATGAATGGCAACTGGTCAAATCGCTGAAATGATCTCTCCTCAGCTGAGTTATCGGACTGAATGTTCAAACCAAATGACAGGAAAATAATTGAAGTCAGTAGGAATACATCATATATCCATGTCTCGTTATTTCTGGTGCATCCGTAGGAGCTTGGCCAGAATGTCACAGCTAAACTAACCAGCTAGTACGATACCTGTGTACATAGCCTTTGCTCTCCCTCCCCTTGGACAGACTTCAGATCCCAGAGAAAATGAACTCTTATGGCTAAATGAGTTCATTCGAGGCAGCTCATGTTTCCAAAGAAAAAGGAGTTCAGCTAGTTACTATTGTTCAGCACAGGTCTACACAGCGGTCTGACAAACAAAGGACTAACCCTTTCCTAGACAGGACCCTGTAGCAGCAGATAGTACCAGCACCAATGCGCTGCGTTAATACATACCAAACATGCATTATTCTTATGAGGCTCACACACTTGCATTATTTATTAGCGTTATACAGTTTGTAGATTTCTTGTCTACTTTACAGTGTGTAATTAATGTACATTGAATTTAATCAGATAGCGGTATTATTATATGCCTCATGTAGCCAGTATGAGCTATCACCTGCCAGGATGTGTTATTCGCATTACAATAATATTCATTAATCTTAAAACGGGCCAGAGATTTCACTTTGCCTCACATGTAGGATGCAAATATTGGCTTTTGTATTAATAGGGCTGAGTGCCGAAAGATTTGTGTAAAAGATGAATTTGCTGATCTGTTTTTGAGAATATTAAGACAGGAGGTTCCCAAGTGCTGTGTGTTTCTAGTATTTAAAGCCCAGTCCTCTGTGCTTTCTCTATTCCCCTCCCTCCTCTCACATACTCTTGCATTAAGAGATGACTGTCTCAGTTTCCACTCAAGCAGTTTGAGCACATGCAGGATCTCATTGTGCTGGCATCTGAAACGCGGCATCAGGCTCCCAGTGGACTCTTCTGTTAGGATTGCATCTGCTCCAGGAGTAATGCTTTCACACGTGAATAATCCACCTCATACAAGAGTTTCTCTCATCGTCTTCCCTGGATTGCATTAAGAGGAGAATGCCACAGTCGGAAAGAGTTACAGCCTGGTGTTATTTGTGGAGTTATTGAGGGAAGCGTCTACCTGTGAACCAGGAGTAATGCTTTTTGTTTTCCTTGATGGCTTGGTAAAACATTAGGGTTGGTGGTTTCCAACCAGGAGGAGACCCTAATGCACCGCCGGTTAAAAAGTACACTCTGATGGTGTAAAGAGATGAGACCGGATGATATCAACCCGCGTACTGGACTGGTGGTGGCCTTGGTGAGCATATTTCTTGTGTTTGGTTTCATGTTTACTGTTTCTGGGTTCAAAGGGGAGACTTTGGGATCCATCCCACTAATTGCAATAGGGCCAGCCATTTTTCTACCTGGAGTGGCAGCTATAACTCTAGCCAGGAGGACAGATGGCTGTACAAAATGGCCTTACAAATATTGTACTTGCTGCTGCAAAAAGGGCAGAGATAAGGAGAACGTGGAACTTTTGAAGACTCCGTCAGACAAGGGCAGTTCTAATGAACTGGACAAAAAATCTAAACCAAAGGAAAAGGGAGAGGACGGTGAGTCGAAGAAAATCACCACCATAGAGGATTCCAAGATTGTCCCTGAGAAGGAAGATGGAGATGCGGGGCAGAAGTGCCTGGACCAATGCTATGCTAAAAATTCTCTACCTGGAGGGGTGGAAAACCACAATAATTGTTCTGTTTTTGATAAAAAGATCACAGCGGATAGAATAGTTTACACTGTTACAGAGGAGAAAATTACACTGGATCCTAGAGACAGTGATGCAGGTGCCTATTCACAAGGAGGGGACAATTCTTATAACAGGTATTGCTGTTATGTAAAACCAACTGAAGTGACCTGGGACCAAGAGACCATTGTATAATCCCTAATAAATAATGATTATGCACATGTACACATAAGAATGTGTTTGCACTGCATGACAGATCCAAGCCCTGCTGAATACAATGCGGGTCCTTAAAACTGGCAATCTCCTGCTGAAGGTGTGCATTTTTGCAGATCCCTATTTCTGGGTTCTTGGGTCAAATGGTTCCTTTTTTTGTGATAGTTCTGGTCAAACACAGTGCCTTGATTTGGAGCTGGGAATGCATAACAGTGAACATGACTGATCACCAGTAGGACAACATGCAGGCAATAACAGCTAACAGCTCAGGCAAACTTTCCTACAAACTGATGTCACACTAACATTCTGAATACTAATGTCTGTGGGTTGCTCTCTAGCAAGTTGCTGCAACAACACTTTCTTTTTTCTAAGTCATGTATGACCTAAAATATTATGTTACGTGTGGAGAAACAGGTACCCATTTACCTTCCTGGATACTCAGTATGTTTCAGTTTAGCACTGCAGTTATTGGCTACTACTACATGTCTGCTGATAAATAGCATAATCCATTACCTTACTAATAGAATTATCCTTTCAACTAATAGGATGCCGCTGCTGCTAATTATCATGACTCTATGATAAATATTCTTTTTAAATGGGAACTATTGTCAGAGTACAGCTTTTAAATTGTTTTGCAAAGTGCAATATTGCTTACAGTGCAATTTGGGGTATATATATATATATATATATATATATATATATATATATATATATATATATATATATTCTACTTTTACTCTTCATCAGTCTCCAGCCTTGATTCTTCACTATCATTTTGTGGCATGTCTGTGTGGTGGGGCTGATTTCTGTACACTAGAACAAAAAATATTGAGCTATTGTCCACAGGAACCAATGTTTATTATTAAAATGGAACACGGAAGCATACTGGTTGCTATGGGAAACAGTCCCATAGTTCCTCATTCTAATCACTTTTATAAATAAGCACCAGATTCTACAAACTCCTGAACTGTGCAAATTACCACATATTAAAAACTGACGATGGTAGTTGCCATTGATATGCTGATGCAAGATAGCATTAAGAGCTTCCATATCCTTTTATTTGTATGACGTTTTCCTTACTAGGAATAAAATATGCATTCTTAATGATTATTAACTATGTACTTCTAACCTATAAATTGTTTGTAACATTAGGACCTTTAATAAACAGTCCAGTATACTGCTTGCATATACCTTACTATAGTACCTGCTCTGGTTATTTCATATTTTGATGAGTCCTGTTTTTTTTTTAACTGCTGTGTGTTACTGTTGAAATATGCTGGGGTGTGTGAGTGGCACTTAATATAGAACATAGGTTCCTGTTATTCATATAGGATAGATTGGGTGAACATTTCCAATATACTGCCTTCACCTCTTCCCTCCTTGAAGGTCTTGTTAAATAAATTGTTTCTCAGTCCTCTGGCTATGAAAAGATTAACGTTGAAAAGTTGACTAAGGTTTCCGATATTAAAAGGCTAAAGTTCAGCTTTGCCCACCTCACTTTGAGAAAGCGAGAGAACTGCGGTGAAATTGAGTGACCTTCAAGACTGGTGTGTTTAAATGGGAACTATGTAACGATGTGTGCTTCATTTTCAGGGAATCTGGCGACCAATTATAAGCCAAAAATAAAATGCCACAGCAGTAGCGAATGCAACCTCAGCAGGATACGTGTGATTTTGCAAAAATACCGCTAAATAATTTAAACAGATATTGTTAAGCTATATATTTATATATGTGCAGAGTGGAAACGTGTAAATTTGCAGAGCAGCCAATGAAGTCTTAGCCTAGATTTGCTAGACCAATCACAGCTTGTTGCTGAGTCTCTGCTCTGGGTAATGTACACAAGTATCACAGTCATTTCAACTCTCTCAGTCTCTGTAAACTATGGATTAGAATTATGTGTACAGCATGTACTAGAAAATAGCTAAAACATTTCAAACTGATCTTATGGAAGCCTAGAAGCATGCTGCAGGAAAGCTAATGTTCCTTAGGTTAGTAATTGGAGGTTGAAATGCTCAATATGAGTTTAAAAGTACCGATAAACTACAGTTCACTTCCCTTTCCCCGCACTACTTGCCAAAAACATCCGTAGTCCCCACATGGGACTCGTCAGCTCCTTTCCTCGCTCCTACATGCCTTCATCATTTGTAGCTAGGTTGCAGTTGCTGCAGGAAGGAGTCCCCCATCTCTTCTATGGTAGCTGTGTACAGAGTGTGGGACTTGTTTGTCGAAAAAAATGCCCCATGTATACTTACTTTTTATTGTACTACTGAAAAGATGGAGGCTCGCTGTTTGCTGCATCAGCTGCAGCCTGGCTGGCAGTAATAGTTTGGAGGATTTGGGGAATGTAGGTGGTTAGAAGAATTAGAAACTTTCACTGTATGAGCTACCACTGAACTTTTTTAGCAGAACCAGCAAACAAGCAAATAGACATGAAGTAGTTGTGCTGTGGCAGCTCATGTCTTGTGCCTTCTCTTCCCAGCTTAATATTATGATAATACTGCTTCATAAAGTGATGTTATGGCTTCATACGTTGCTGCAGCTCCGCTCTCTCCTCTTCACTCTGCATGCACTAGCAATGTTTTGGGCCCCAACGCATGTAATTTGACATCGGGGCCTTACAGAGGAACGCTGGTGCATGCTGCCAGGCTGCAGAACAAGGAAGAGAGAGCTGAACCATGGCAATGTAAGTATGTGCATGCTGTGCTGTTGCTCTCATTAGGGCTTGGGAGTCACAGGCTGGCCACAACCCGTGGTGGTGGTGGTGGGTCGGTAAGGCTAGTTACGCCCCCGGTTTCAACTTGTAACGTATGTACGTGTAATAATATTAGATGTTTCATTTTGGTGTGTAACTTTGGGAGCACCGGCTTAAAGTAAACCTCTAGACTACAAATCTACTCAGCAGCACTGAAAAGGCTTGGTGTTTCACAGCATCAGAACTTTGTTTTTCTTACCTAAGGCTCATTTTTAGCTGCACAGAAGCCAAGCTCCACCCTATCAAAGAAATCTGCCTGGGCATTTTACTCCTGATGCTGTGCAAAGCATGATGGGATTTCTGATGTTGTTGTTCTCGTTGCCTAGCGCGCGCAGCTGGGAGGGATGATCAGGACACAGGACAGTTGGAACTGTGTCTCGTGAGTGTCACCTCCTTTCAGCCAAAAAGATGGCTGCCCCATAAAAACACAAACATTTGCCTGTTCTTTTAAAACAGAGTGGATAAGAGATTATATTACAGTACCTATCTATTTTAATTAACATAACTAATGTAACTTAATGACAGTATGTTCGTTTAGGCTGAAGTTCCCCTTTGAGTAGAAGTAAACTCATGAGATAAACAATTGTTTTGTATCCTCCTACTCTTAAAAATAATTTTTGGATATCCCACAGTTTTATATTATTTTTAAAAACCTAAACAAGATTCATTGTTTTGACTCAGCTCAATAACAAAGTCTGCCCCATGTCTCAGAGTGCTAAAATATATGAACTATTGGCCCTTTTTTTTATCAATTTCTTACCTCAGAAGCCCTAATTCTCTGTCAGGAAAGTGTTTTCTGGGTGTAATTCCTTATCAGTGAGGGATGCTTTAGTCCAACTGGGTACCACTGGAGTGAAGCTGTCAGTTGCATGACTGAATATTAACTCTTTCAGGCAGAGAAAGAATAAAAGGAACACTGCATATTTATTTGTGTCCTTTCCACTGTGCATACACATGTTTATCTCAGCATGTCGAATGGCACTTAAAGTGGACCTGAACTCTTGCACAGGACTGAAAAAATACATAGAGAAATGCACCCTGTATGTATTTAGAAAGTTTATCCTGGTTAATTCCCCCTCATTTGTGTCTAATCACAGGTTGTAATCTGATCTCTCCCCTGTGTCACATGACTGCCTATGGCAGATATGGCAGAAAAGGCCATTTGAAAGCACATGAGGTTAACAATATGTCTGCTTCCATAAATAGGAATTAGAAACAGTGAAGATTTATTTTAGGATTTGTATCATCTGTAACAAAGAAATGTTTTTTGTTTAAAGGTTATTGAGCTGTTGTGTATCTTTAAGAGCAGAGAGGAAGTTCTGATATCAGGTCTGCTTTAAGGTTCCATTTAAGGTGACTCTACCATAAACAGATATACATAAGAAACTGCATGGGAATGTGGAGTCTGAGTCAGTTACATCCGTTTACTTTCTCAGCTCAGAGGCGATAGCTTACTGTCATCTGGAACAATTGGTAATTACTCCAGGTGACAGCTTTAGAAAAGACTGCTGTATAAGCACACTGCTTGGCTACAGGTAAGCTGCCTGTTCAGCTCTATGGAGAAAAGAGAGAGGGGCAAGCAGCAGATCAGTGGACAGCACCTGATGCAGAGAAAAATCATAAAAGACAAGACTGCTCTTTTATCTTTTGTCATATTTGCTATGATCCGGCATGGGCCAAGCAATGGTTACAAGCCTTTGCCACTTTATTACCATTTGTAAAATCTTGTCAGTTGTCACCTAATAACAATCAATTTTTAAAGTGAAACTCTGCTTTATTTTAAATTTTTGTGGCCATATAGCCCCACAGAACTTTTTGTAATTTAGTGTTAAGTATCTTTCAATTTCAATTTCGCAGCACACGGTACATTTCCAAAACTGACTAATGCTGAAATAGTACTTCTCTGCAAACAATGACTTGTAGATATTACTAAGACATGAAAATTCCAGTTATATGCATATATTACCAACGACAGGAAGGAACCACAGTCTTGTCAATGGACAGGAAGGTACTGTATTCAATGCAGTAACAAACGTGCAGAAACCAACAGGAAGGTACTATATTCAATGTAGTAACCAACGTGCCGTAACCAACAGGAAGGTACTATATTCAATGTAGTAACCAACATGTGCCGTTCCTTGCTTACAACGACACATGATGTGGAATAAAATACAAAATATGAATTAGTCGTTATAGCCTCATATACTCTACATATCCTTGTACTGTAATGCTTCGCCATTATAGTCCACTCATTACAGTGCTCCTAGTCAGAATGCCGCTCTGCTATAGTATCCTCCATTATAATGCTGCCAGTTATAGTGTCCTGTTATAGTGCTCCTACCACAGACCTCCCCTTATATTGCTTCCTCCAATAATGTCCCCTCTTATAGTCCCCTCAGTTAAGATCCATCCCTTATGTCTACTGCTATAGCTTCTGGCTACTGTCAGCAAATGTCCCCCCCTTATAATGCCCTCTGTTACCCTTTTATAGTATCCCCAGTTAGTGTCTTGCTAACACATTTCCTTTTTGCCCCCCAGTTAGTGTGTGTCTCTCCTCCCCATATTACCCCCTGATATAGTGCCTCAGTTTCTTCTGCAACCCTATCGCACTCTTATTACAGCGGCCTTGTTCCTGCTCCACCTAAGAGCTGGAAGTTGGTCATGAATGATGCTGTATTTACCTCTCTGAGCTGTTTTACCTAGCATTAAGATAACTTCTCCTCTCCTCTTCCCAGCTCCTGACCTCTGACCCTCAGCCATTAGAAAAAGATTCCGATCCCCCATCCGGCTCCCTGTGATAACAGTTTACTGCTTTACTTCAATGACTGCCACACCATATTCCTTGAAATTGACATAGTCATAGAGTCCGTGTGCTGCTGCCATGCAGCTACACGGTAGAGCCAAGGTGGTTACTACGGTCTGCAGAGACTGTAATGCAAGTGTGCTAAGTGCAGATGTGAGATGTAGTGGAAGTAGCAGGTAACATATGTTGCAAGGCAATGTCAGACTCCCTCATAGCTCTAAACCAGGCAAGCAGAATTGTTTCTCAGTAGAAGGTAGCGCCTACACAACTGCAAGTCCATGCAATGGGTGCAAATCAATACAATGGGTGCAAGTCACAGTTCAAAACTCGTGGATCTGCTGTATAGGATCTCATCACTACGTGGATCACCCCCACCACACCGCAAGGTTCCAGACTCACCAGATAGTAGGACCTAAACTAGGCCAAGATGCACATCGGGACACTTAGGGCCGTCCCTCACCGCCTCTGGATAGTCCACTTGCCCACAGATCATAGACTCTGATGCTTGCCACCATGCATGTCAACAGAATTCCTCAAAAAAAAAATCTCCACATAGTGTAAAACCGTAGCTTTATTAAAAATATAAAAAGCAATTGCACTTACAATCTGATGACTTGTAATAGGGCACAGAGTTTTAGGACAAGCTCTCCCCCGTTAGGCTGGGCCCCGGCTGTTGTCGTATGTTCCCTGCCATGCTGAGGGCGATATCCGTGCATGCTGCGGTCACCTCTCCCGGTCAGGACGCCGTTCCATCTGCCCACGCCTGTCTAGGATCTCTCTCACTTCCGTGCCTAAGCCCGACATGTTTCGTCACAAGGACTCATCAGGAGCTCCTTTTTATTAGCAATATTAGGGATTCTGGTGTAGCGCTATCTCTGCATTTATCAAGCAGAATTGTTTATTGCATGTACCATGTGCTCAGTGGCATAGCAATAGGGGATGCAGAGGCTGTGACTGCAGCAAGGCCCCTGGACCAGAGGGGCCCTCCTTCATCTATCCTATCAGCTTTTCATTGGTGCTTTGCTGGTAATGAACACCTCTATGAGTGCATTGCATAGTGGTAATCCTTAACTGTTTCCTTACTCTGATTACACCTCTCAGACACTGCAGCTGTCTTTGGTAGGTTTTGAGGATTCATATCATTTAAGTGCTTGGGGCCCCATGTAAAATGCACACTGGGGCCCCAAGCTCCCCTCAATTAGACCACTGCGTGTGCTTTGTTTATAAATGACTAATTGCCAAGAACCATGCTATGTATGTGTCCATCCTATTATTACATCATCATTATTTTGGGGGTGGGAGGGGGTAGAGAGAGAGGTGTTACAGCCAATCACCTTACAGATATATTTTTGGCTGGGAAAGGGAACTGGAACAGTCAGAAGAATTCTGACTAGGCTTGTAGTCAGATTTCAGTATTGGGACTGAAGATAGCCTTGTCAACGGCCACCCTATGTGCACATTATATTCACAAATACATAATATATGAAAATAAAACCATTACCCCACAGTGGAGAAATAATGTATAAATATACAAAATGCATAAAGATCTGCAACATAGGCAGAATACAGAAAGCCCTCAAAAATGCATCCTCAGAAGCAACAAAAAAGGACAATCTGCATCACAATAATTTTGGATTTGTAACTCCACCAGTAGATGCTACAATTTTATACTATAGTACAACAAGAGAAATGTGTGCATCAACCAAGTTTAACCCTAACAAATCTGGCTTTGCAAATTTGGCCTAATTAGCTTATCACAAGACATTGCTCATGCAAATATGCATTTGCTTTCGCATGCCAAAATATGCAGGGTCTAAAGCTAACACCGCAAAGCGGTTGCCCTGCGGGGATTAGTACATGCTACAATTATATACTATCAGGCCTCACTTATCTCTGGGCACTATTATCAGCAGATCCAGGGCTGTATTTGGGCATAGGGCATCTAGGCAAAGGCTCAAAGCACCCTGTAGTGTACAATGCACAATGCTGCACCTTCTGTATTAACCCGTTAGCAGCTCGTTCAAACAAAATGTTTGGTTTGAAAGCTGCTGGTGCAGTGTTAGCCTCTGTCCCCATATCTCATTTGGCTGCCCAGCGCAGCCAAACAAATGTGTGGCAGTAAGCAGTTCCGGGCGGCTTCTTCTCTTCCTCAACCGGTGGCTTTAAATTTCCATCAGGTCCTCTTGGTTCCTCTCACATCATGTGACATGTGATCACGATCCAGGAAACTGTAATGTAAACTTTTGTTTTTCTAACACGTACAGATAGCTATGTGTATTTGGCAATAGGCAAGTGAACACATTGGGAAGTGCAGTGCCATATGTGGAGCCATGTAGCATATCCTTTACAGCAGACTATGATCTGCTCCGGGCAAATTTCTGACCTGCTTGGTGCTGAACAACAACATGTGACACCATTCCCCTCTTACTTCCCAACATTCACATGCACACTCTGTGGAAAGGGAACGAAAGAGGTTAAAGGATAAAATATGTGAAAAAAAGAAGAGAAACGGTGGGGGGGGAGCAGGCATATACTATCACCTATCCTGATGCCCACCGCTCCCCACATTCTCCTCTGTAGCCCCCCTATCATACTTGAAAGCCCCCCAGGATCCTTTTTTAAGTCGCCGGAGTTGGGCTTACTGGACAGGTGCTGGCCGGGCTGTGCGCATCCTACAGCGGGTGCCCATGGTCTGGAGCGTGCTGCGCATGCGTATGAGGTCACTACGTCATGTGCATTATATCATGCATGCGCAGAGCGCAGATGCTACATGGCTCCACATATGGCACTTCACAATGTGTTCATTTGCCTAATACACATAGCTATCTGTACATGTTAGAAAAACAAAAGATTATATTACAAAACTGAAAACATTAGCCCTATTGTGTTTGCTTTTAAAAGGGAATGCTTTAAATTATATTGGATGCGTTAGATAGCAGCGAAACCACAATAGAGCTAGTTCATGCTATTAATCAATTGATTTTGTGCAGTTATGGAATGTCATTATTTATTATTGTGGCACAGTTTTCCTACATATGGAACACAAGTAACAGAAAATAATGTGGAAGGGGAACTTTCCATTCTCAAGAAAAATCTAGTCACACTAACACATGGCAAACCTACTGAAGAAGGGTTCCACCAAGGGTAGATAGCCTCCTAACTGTGCAATCTCCACATTTTGAGGTTCATACATTACCAGTTACAAGATTACAGCCTCCTAAAATCCCAGCTGTCCCAAATGTATTAGCCACACGGAACTCTGATTAGGATGTCTTAACCTCCCTGGCGGTATGATTCCTTCTGATTTTAGGGTCTAAAAGCGGTACAATTTTTTCAAGTGCTTTTAGACCCTAAAATCATGAAAACATCATACCAGGAGCTGCAGTTTTCCCTCCGTCTTCCAGGTGGCACTGTAACCCTAAAGTGAGATTGCCGGCTGTCGTCATGATGACAGACAGTGATCTCACCAGGGGAAGAATAATGGTGGTCGACGTCGGGAGGTGAGTTGAAACGCCCACTGCGCTCATTGCTCTGCATAGAGCCACCGGCGGCTACCCTGAGTGTAGGTCGGGGTTACCGCTCTGAGCTGCAGTTTTCCCCCCGACTGTAGCTCGAGGTTACCGCCAAGGAGGTTAAAAGGAACCCAAAGTGTAAGTCCTATGGAAGCTGCCATATTTATTTCCTTTTAAAGGGGAACTGAAGAGAGAGGTATATGGAGGCTGCCATGTTTATTTCCTTTTAAGCAATACCAGTTGCCTGGCAGCCCTGCTGGTCTATTTCTCTGCAGTAGTATCTGAATAACACCAGAAACAAGCATGCAGCTAGTCTTGTCAGATCTGACTTTAAAGTCTGAAACATCTGATCTGCTGCATGCTTGTTCAGGGGCTATGGCTAATAGTATTAGAGGCAGAGGATCAGCAGGGCTGCCAGGCAACTGTTATTGCTTAAAAGGAAATAAACATGGCAGCCTCCATATACCTCTCTCTTCAGTTCCCTTTTAAACAATACCAGCTGTCATGCATCCTTCTGATCATTCTGGTCTAAATCACACGTCTGAAGCAAACATGCAGCTAATCTTGTCAGATTTGTCATAGACATCTGATCTGCATGCTTGTTCAGGGTCTTTGGCTAAGGCAGAGGATCAGCAGGACAGACAGGCAATGTGCATTATTTAAAAGGAGATAAACATGTCAGCCACATGAGGTGAGAGGGATATGGAGGCTGCCATATTTATTTCCCTGTAAACAATGCCAGTTGCCTGGCAGCCCTGTTGATTGTATGGAATAAATAGTGTCTGAGTCAAAAGTAAACCCTGGAACAAGCAAATGGCTATTCCAGTAAAACCTGAGTCAGAGTACCGGATCTGCTGCCTGCTTGTTCAGGGTATATATGGCTAAACGTATTAGAGACACAGGATCAGGACTGTCAAGCAACTGGTATTGTTTAAAATGAAAGAAATATGGCAGCCTCTATATACCTCTCACCGCGGATTCCCTTTAAGCTACCTACAAATGCTAGATATTCCATAGTTGAGAAAATGATCTACCATCAGTATAAGTGTTCCATGACCAGGGCCGGGCTGAGGCAGAGGCGAGAGAGGCTCCAGCCTCAGGGTGCAGTGTAGGAGGGGGCGCACAACCCACTCAGCTATCATTCCCCTATTGTGTTTGAAGCAGAGAGAAATAAGAAAAGGGGTTACACTGACTGAATCTCGGCTCTGCCTGTTCAGTAAGCCAGCACCTATTCAATAGGAGACTTTGGGCAAATCTCCTTAACACTGCTACTGCCTATACAGCGCGTCCTAGTGGCTGCAGCTCTGGGGCTTTGAGTCCGCCAGGAGAAAAGCGCGATATAAATGTTCTGTGTCTATCTGTGTCTGACTGCAAGCCAGATAACTAGAGATTAAGGTGTTGGGGGCCCTGGGGCGCCTCTTAGACTAATAGCAATCAGTGTCGTGGCTGGGGTGCGAGGGATGGAGGGGCGCACTTTGGTGTCTCATCCTTGGGTGCTGGAGGACCTTGTCCCGGCTCTGTCCATGACACCATTAAAGGAGAACTGTAGTGAGAAGAATATGGAGGCTACCATATTTATTTCCTTTTAACCAGTTCTGCCTAGCTCAGAGGCAATCTGTACGAATATATTCGTTCAGCGGTGTTGCATATATACATATGCAGGTGGCTTGTTCCCCAGCACTATTACAGGGGATCAATTACGGAAGGGGAACGAGTGTTCCTCCGTGGTAACTGATCCCCTGTGAATGAATCAACATGCCTCCAATCATGAGGCATCTTGATTCATGCAAATGGAACTTCACAAAATGTAAAAAAGAAAAGATCAAGCACTTCCTGGTAACTTCCAGGATATTTCTTAGCGCCACCTAGTGGCCAAAAAGTAAAATTAAAGTAGAAAAAAAAACACATTACACATTTAAAGGAAACCAGAGACGGGGAAAAAAAAGTTTTATATATATCTGGGGCTTCCTCCAGCCCCATGCGCACGGATCACTCGCACGTGGCCGCCGTAGAGATACATGGACGGCGCACTTTTCTTGCACAGACTGGAGGAAGTTACAGGACCTAGTACCGGAGCTGCAGGCAGCGGAAGACAGAGACTTTTTTTTCCCGTCACTGGTACACTTTAATAAATCTTGATTAAACCCCCCTCCCCTGTAGCTTAAAAAAACACGTTAAAAAAAGACAGTTTTAAAAAAACAAAACATAAATAACCTTAGGGACTAAACTTTTTAAAATATTTATGTTGTGAGGTTATATCACTGTTATCTTTTGCCTATATGGGCTTGCAATTAGTGATGGAGGTAAAACTGAAAAAAATGCACCTTAATTATTTCCAAATAAAATATTGGGGCCATACATTGTACTAGGGAAATATTTTAAGCATTACAATAACCGGGACGAATGGGCAAATAAAATGTGTGGGTTTTACGCACAGTAGAATGTTTTATTTTAAAACGATAATGGCCAAAAACTGAGAAATCATTTTTTTTCCAATTTTTTTTTATTATTATTCCTGTTAAAATGCATTTAGATTAAAATGGCCCATATGCAATTAACCTTTTCTCCTGAGTTTTTTCCTAGGTGATATTTTCACACCTTGCCATAAAATGCCTTTTAAACCACCAGCAATCAAGAAAATACGCAAAATAAATGTGATCATACTTTTTCACAAACTTTTGCGTACCTTTTTAATTGTAAAGTGCTGCAATGTTATTTTTTTAGAGAAGATGAAAATTACCTCCCAGGAGATAACTCAGGTGAAAAAGGTAATTGCATATGGGCCAATAACTCTTAGCAAAATGTACCACCAAAAAAAGCCTAATAGGTGGCAAAAAAAAAACACAAGGTATAGATCGTTTTGTTGTGATAAGTAGTAGTAAAGTTATTGGCGAATGAATGGAAGGGGCAATGACGGGAAAATTGCTTCTGTCCTAGAGGTGAAAACATCTGCGCGCTAAAGTGGTTAAACAATACCAGTGGCCTGCCAGCCCTGCTGGTCGATTTGAATGCAGTAGTGTCTGAATAACATCAGAAGCAAACATGCAGCTAATCTTGTCAGATCTGACAATAATGTCAGAAACATCTGATTTGCTGCAGGCGCTTTTTCAAGGTGAAAGGCTAAAAGTATTAGGGACAGATGAAACCGGCGCTACCATAGAGGCAGAGGAGGCAGCTGCCCCAGGGCCCCAGAGCTTGTAGGGGCCCCCAGTGGCTACAAGAGGGAAAAAAAATTCAAATCGGCCTAGTTTTTGAGAAAATCGATTTTAAAATTTCAAAGGAAAAAAAATACACATTTAAAAACCTGCCAACTTTAATGGTTGATAGCAAATCCACCTTAAATGCTAGAAACCCTAAATTTGCAGGATATGTTAAGGAGATCATTAGGAATAAGAGGAAAAAACAATTTTTCAAAAAGACCTTATAGTTTTTGAGAAAATCGATTTTAAAGTTTCGAAGAAAAAAAGTATACTTTCAAATGCGGTAAATGTCATTTTTAGCAGCAAACCTAACGGTAGTGTAATTTTACATGCATCAAACGAAAGCGCAATAAATTTCCTGACAGGGTTTCCAGGGGGTCTATACACAGCCGCAGCGCTTTGGCCAGGGATCGCTATACAGCTGCAATATGGCTGTATGAAGATCCCTGGCATTTTTTCCTATTTTCCCAATTTTTTTTTATGTTTAGAGTGTGGGAATTTTTTTTTTTTTAAATTATGTGGGGTCCCCCCTCCTGAAACTTTTTAACCCCTTGTCCCCCATGCAGGCTGGGATAGCCAAAATGTGGAGCTCCGACCGATTGGGACTTCACACCCTGACTATACCAGCTGCAAAAAAAAAATCCCCTAATGCCGATTTTTGTTCCGGGGTATATGTTGGGGGGGCCCCCAGGTTTATTTTGCCCTGGAGCCCCATTGATGCTTAAACCGGCCTACAAGCCGGGTAACTAGTATTGCTTAAAAGGAAAAACATATGTCAGCCTCCATATCCCTCTTGCTTTAGTTGTCCTTTAGGAGATCCACCAAGTTGAACCACTAGATCACAAATGACAAATGAGTTCTGTTGCTTGGCGTATCCAGATTGGCCACTGCTTGTCATTGCTCCTCCCCTCTCCACAAAACGGGCTGTTCAGCCAGACAGCACTCATTCCTAAAAAAGATCATTCAAAGCTGATAACTATTGGCAAGGGTTCGAAACTAAGGCCTGGTGCACACCAGAGGAGTTTTTCTGAGCGTTTTGAGTTTTTAAATCTGCTGCTAATGTTATCCTATGTGTCTGTGCACACTGGAGCAATGAGGTTTTGTAAAAAACCCCATAGCATTACATTGGGAGGAACTTTTAGAGGTTTCAAAAGCTCTTCCCAATGTAATGCTATGGTTTTTTTTTACAAAACCTCATTGCTCCAGTGTGCACAGACACATAGGATAACATTAGCAGCAGATTTAAAAACTCAAAACGCTCAGAAAAACTCCTCTGGTGTGCACCAGGCCTGACTGTTAGTTACATTAACTTGTCAGGTTGATAGCTGGGCAGACTAAATGTGGCCACACAAAATACATTTTTTTTCAGATTGAGAATTCTAAATGATTTTTCTAATTGATTGAAACATTTAAAAAAATCATTCTAAACATATATAGCACGTCTGTTTATCTTTTTCCCAATTATGAAAAAAAAATCAAAAACTCAGAAAAAATTGCCTGGGTCTCTAAATCAAGGTATTTATAATCTATCCTATGCTGTACAATTTTCTGAAAAACTGATCAAAATTTTCTATCAAGGGTGATTGAAAAATATTGAGAAAAAAATAGAAATTTGATCGCATTTCTCAATTGAAAAAAAACCCAATACCTAATTGTTTTGATCAAATCCATTTTCTTGTATCTTGTGTGATCACTTTCAGCCACATCCAGTAAAGGTCTGTGGAAGTATACCCTTCCAGTAAAAAAAATGCTATAAACTAATATCAGTGCTGGATAAGTCTTTTTGTAGGTTATTGTTTGTAAACACGGCCTTTACACTTGACTTTGTAGCTATTTATTTTGTACAGCGCCATGGAAGATGTTGGTGCTTTATAAATCAATAACAAAAATAATAATAACTAGGAATTTTCTTTGCAAACATGGAGTCAGTTCAGACTGCCTAGAAATTCCCATCCTTGTGAATTGAGTGCACAGAGCAGGGGTCCTTGCATTTTCAACAGCTAGCTTAATCCAGTTATTAACAACACTTCTATCTGACAGTTTCTGCTAGGAGTAAGGCCCAGTGCACACCAAAACCGCTAGCAGATCTGCAAAACGCTAGCGGTTTTGGGAGCAGATTTCAGAGCGATTCTAGGCATGTTTAGAGCGGATTTCTTAACATGCCTAGAGGTTTTGGCTGCGTTTTTGTGTAGCAGATTACACAAATTGTTACAGTAAATGCTGTACTGAACAGCTTCTGTAACAAAAACGCCTGGCAAACCGCTCTGAAGTAGCGTTTTTCAGAGCGGTTTTTGTTTTTCCTATCCTTTACATTGAGGCAGAAACGCTTCTGCAAACCGCAAACATGCAGCAGGAGGCACGTTTGCGGTTTGCTACAATCCTCAAACTGCCAGTGTGCACCATCTCATTGAGATACATTAACAGAGCAGTTTGACAGGCGGATGCGGCCGGCGGATCGCATCAAAAACCGCTCGGTGTGCACTGGGCCTAACTGTGTTTTAAATGCACAAAAACCAAAGCAAGCATGCAGAAATATTTGTTTATTTTTTTAGCTACAGTACCTGGCTGTAGCTAAAAACATCCAACTGACTGGCAGGTTCTTCCAACCTCTTTCAGGTAAATCCACGAAGGACTCCTTAATTAAAGAAATAATCTTTGCTTGTCTTAAAAAATAAAACACATCGAAATGTGCATTCCTAAAACAGAAGGTACTTGTAATTTTTCAGCTTTATGAGTGCAAATATGCAAATCATCACTTTATGTCCCTAAAAGCCAGCCACACATCCAGCATTGCAGGTGTACAGTTTGTCTATAGCAGTGGTCCTCAAACTAAGGCCCGCGGGCCGAATGAGCCCCCCTGAGGCTTTTTTACCGGCCCCCACACACAAAATGTATTACGTATAGATGCAGTCAGCTACATCTTTAAATATTGGTGATCCACATATAGAATAGCAGTGCTGGCACCACCCATCCACAGGGAAGCCAGAAAGCAGTAATTTGCTGGTTTCCAATCAAATTCCACATCAGGTGACACTACTGTCCAATTAGACTGCAGGTTGTCACCTGCGTATGCTTCACTGTCTGGCCCGCAAAGACAACATTTTATGCATACTCCAGCCCCCCAGCAGTCTGAAGTATGTTGACCTGGCCCTCGACTCAAAACGTTTGGGGACCCCTGGTCTATAGCCTGGTAATTAAACAAAGCCATATTATTCCAGCTTGCATACAGCTATTTCGGACTGATTGTCCCTCATCACGTAGTATGAGAGCTTACCTACACAATCTGTTCACAGAATTCAAAATCTGTTGTCCCAAAATTTGTTGGTCAATCATTGGCCAATCAAAATGATTGACCAATTTCACTAGTGCAATCCGATTTCACCGGATCTCAAACGTCCCACTTGTTGCAATTCTTCTGTATTTCTCCTAGAATCCAGTAAAAAAAATCACAAAACGCAACTGCAGTAAAGTTGCATTGTAAAATCGCACTGCAATTGCATTTGCGGTTCAAAACAGCCCTTAGGGCTGAGCCACACTGTAGAGCGCTTTGTGAACCATCCATTCTGCATTTGCATTTTTAAAAACACACTCACGTTGACTTAAATTTAAATCACAGCAAAACTGGCACAATCGTGAAAAATTGCAATCGCTATGTCAATATATATAGGTCAATGGGAGTGTGTTTTTAAAGCCACACACGCAGTGTGGACGGATTGCAAAGTGCTCTGCAGTGTGGCTCAGCCCTTCGGGATTGTTCATTTAAAGGGACTCCGAGCTCAAAATAGAATAGAAAATGGTACTCACCTGGGGCTTTCTGCAGCCCAGTGTAGGTCTGGAGGTTCCACACTGGCGTCATGGCTCTTCTCCCGTGGTCTCCGCAGAAATGGCTGGCCGGCGGCTCCCGGCGACACTGGCCCCGAGTGTCGGGCTCCTCTTCCTCAAATGTCATTGCTGACGTCACCACGGTTTAATCGCGCATGCGCCGTACTGTCACGCCGGCCGCCGTGATGACGCAAGGCGTCCGGCGTGGTGACGTCAGCCATGACGTTTGAGGAAGAGGAGTCTGACACTCGAGGCCAGTGTCGCCGGGATCCGCCGGCCAGCCATTTCTGCGGAGACCATGGGAGAAGAGCCAGGATGCCGGCGTTGGACCTCCAGACCTACACTGGGCTGCAGAAAGCCCCAGGTGAGTACCATTTTCTATTCTATTTTGAGCTCGGAGTCCCTTTAAAGGGACACTTAAGTCAAACAAAAAAATATGAGTTTTACTCACCTGGGGCTTCCAATAGCCCCCTGCAGCTGTCCGGTGCCCTAGCCGTCTCCCTCCGATCCTCCTGGCCCCGCCGGCAGCCACTTCCTGTTTCGGTGACAGGAGCTGACAGGCTGGGGACGTGAGTGATTCTTCACGTTCCTGGCCATAATAGCGCCATCTATGCTGCTATAGCATATATCATACACCATATAGCAGCATAGAGAGTGCTAATGTGTCTGGGAACGCGAAGAATCACTCGTGTCCCCAGCCTGTCAGCTCCTGTCACCGAAACAGGAAGTGGCTGCCGGTGGGGACAGGAGGATCGGAGGGAGACGGCAAGGGTACCGGACAGCTGCAGGGGGCTATTGGAGGCCCAAGGTGAGTAAAACTCATTTTTTTTGTTTGACTTAAGTGTCCCTTTAAGGCTAAGTTCACAGTGCAGCATAATGGAGGCATTTTACCGCACACTGCAATAGTAAGTCTATGTGACATTCAGAATGTATCTGGTACAATGCGATCCAACTGACTACAGCATAAGAGAATGAGTCCCAAGACTCCAAACCCACTAGCATGGGTGGCACTACACTGGGGCCTGCTAGGACACAGCCCCCCATTCCCCTGCGAATTACTGTTTTCCCCTGAGTCCCCCCCCCTTCAGTAAAGAACAGCTAAAGTTTTCAGCAGCATACAGTGGACAGGATAGGGTCTGTGAAAAAACTCTCTGTGTTTCTCACCCTCCTGCCTCTTCCCCCTCCCCTTGCTTGTAGAGCTGTGAGACACAGGTTGGGGGCTGGAATGATTTGCCTGTGATCTGTTCACACATGAGCAGATTGCTAGCAAGGATTAAAACATGCCAGCAAACTAGCCAAGTACATCTTTAGCTTTTCTTCAATAATACAGTAGCTCCATCATTTGGGTCCTATCACTGCTGAACTAGTTAGCCTTAATTTTATCACCTGAGTTAGACAAAAAGAATCTAAAGCTCACCATACAAACATTGACTTTGATCACCCAAATGCCTAACAGCCGAAAAAAATGCCTAACAGGAAAAAAAATTGAAGCTGGAGCCACCACTGCCCATTAGGAGTTGGTATTATCTAAAAATTAGATGTGGTTACATGGGAGAGAATTGACTGCAGTGGAAATTAGCAAGTCTTCAGTTCCCAATAAACTAGCTGGTTCCATTGTTAATTTATCTTAGCCTTGGCCAAAAGCACTGCAACTTCAAAGATGTATGCATTATTAGAGTTGAGCCGAACCTCCGATTTTAGGCCGCGGAAGGTTCGGTTCGCGTTAAAGGTCGCGAATCGCAATAGACTTCAATGGGGAGGCGAACTTTGAAAAAAAAAAATTATGCTGGCCACAAAAGTGATGGAAAAGATGTTTCAAGGGGTCTAACACCTGGAGGGGGGCATGGCGGAGTGGGATACACGCCAAAAGTCCCCGGGAAAAATCTGGATTTGACGCAAAGCAGCGTTTTAAGGGCAGAAATCATATTGAATGCTAAATGACAGGCCTAAAGTGCTTTAAAACATCTTGCATGTGTATACATCAATCAGGTAGTGTAATTAAGGTACTGCTTCACACTGACACACCAAACTGTTCACTGAACAGAACAGGTATGCAGTGGCGGGTTCACTGAACAGAACAGGTATGCAGTGTCGGGTTCACTGAACAGAACAGGTATGCAGTGGCGGGTTCACTGAACAGAACAGGTATGCAGTGGCGGGTTTACTGAACAGAACAGGTATGCAGTGGCGGGTTCACTGAACAGAACAGGTATACAGTGGCGGGTTCACTGAACAGAACAGGTATGCAGTGGCGGGTTCACTGAACAGAACAGGTATACAGTGGCGGGTTCACTGAACAGAACAGGTATGCAGTGGCGGGTTCACTGAACAGAACAGGTATGCAATGGCGGGTTCACTGAACAGAACAGGTATACAGTGGCGGGTTCACTGAACAGAACAGGTATGCAGTGGCAGGTTCACTGAACAGTACAGGTATGCAGTGGCAGGTTCACTGAACAGGTATGCAGTGGTGGGTTCACAGTACAGGTATGCAGTGGTGGGTTCACAGAACAGGTATGCAGTGGTGGGTTCACAGTACAGGTATGCAGTGGTGGGTTCACAGAACAGGTATGCAGTGGTGGGTTCACAGTACAGGTATGCAGTGGTGGGTTCACAGAACAGGTATGCAGTGGCGGGTTCACTGAACAGGTATGCAGTGGTGGGTTCACAGAACAGGTATGCAGTGGTGGGTTCACAGAACAGGTATGCAGTGGTGGGTTCACAGTACAGGTATGCAGTGGTGGGTTCACAGAACAGGTATGCAGTGGTGGGTTCACAGAACAGGTATGCAGCCAGGGACAAGCTAAGCCTAACTAATCTTTCCCTATGAGAGAGAGTGTGCAGCAGCTCGCCCTACTCTCACTAATGCAGGCACACGAGTGACCGTAATGGTCGCCGCTGCCTGCCTTTTAGTAGGGGGGAGTGGCTCCAGGGGCTAGTGTAGCCTAATTGGCTACACTGTGCCTGCTGACTGTGATGTAGAGGGTCAAAGTTGACCCTCCATGGTGCATTATGGGGCGAACCGAACTTCCGCAAAGGTTCGCCTGCGGGACGCGAACGCGAACCACGGAAGTTCGCATGGGACCGTTCGCAGGCGAACCGTTCGGCCCAACTCTATGCATTATATGTTAGAAAGATCACTGAATTATCAGCATGCTAAACAATTACATATGCATAGTACAATAAACATAGATATCTACATTGTCCATGAAGTTCATCATCCTGGGCATCACTGCACCCCAGTTCAAAGGAAAGAAAAGCTAAAAATGCAGAAACTACCTCTCCGACTTGATTAAGGCATCATCTTCCTACCAGTGTTGCTTTTAAATTCTTGCCAAAGTCATTTTCACATCGAAAATGCTATTTTCAATTTAGAGAAATTGTCACAAAATTAGGCTTGGTTTACAAAAACGCAAAAAAACAATATTTTTACTGCAGAAATCGATATTTGTAATGCCAAAAGGCATGAAAAGTATGACAATGCACAAAAACAATGTTTTCACCATGACAATTTTTACCACAAAAATGCTGAAAATCAATATTTATACCCCCCCCCAAAAAAAAAATCTTTTTTATACAAAAAGCGTAAAAAATGCAAAAAGTAACAAAATTAATTTTCGATGGAGTTTACAATTGAAAATCCAATTTAACAATTTTCATGGAACTTAAAGAGACTCTGAAGCGAGAATAAATCTCGCCTCAGAGCTCATAGTTAGCAGGGGCATGTGTGCCCCTGCTAAAACGCCGCTATCCCACGGCTAAACGGGGGTCCCTTCACCCCCACCCCCCCCCCCCCGCAAAATCAACGACCAACTTGGTCGTAAATTTTGCTCTTCCTGGAGGCAGGGCTAACGGCTGCAGCCCTGCCTCTCAGCGCGTCTATCAGACGCGCATCACTGCCTCTCCCCCGCCCCTCTCAGTGAAGGAAGACTGAGAGGGGGAGAGGTGGAGGTACGCGTCTGATAGACGCGCGGGAGGCAGGGCTGCGGCGGTTAGCCTTGCCCCAATGCGGAAGCGCTCCCCGCTGCACGGAGGGGATTTGGGGGGTCAGCGGGATAGCGGCGTTTTAGCAGGGGCACACATGCCCCTGCTATCTATGAGGTCTGAAGCGAGATTTATTCTCATGGTTCCCGATCACCGATCCATTTCCCCGCAGAAAAAACCGAAGCGCTCGCTTGTGAGGCTGCAGTTCTTCTGCCCGGACAGATTTCCGCATCCCCCTTGTACTTCCACTTAGCGAGAAGTACAAGGAGGGTAAACAAAAATGAAGTTGGCCATCTTGTGGCCAAATAGTAAAACTACATCTACACATTTTTTACATTACAATTTACACATAAAGCAACATTAAAAATGTACTGTTTATGTCCCATACCAAAATATTCCCCAAATAAAATTTTTAATAGAAAAAAATAAATTACAATTAAAATAAATAAATAAAAGACATAAATAGTTACCTAAGGGTCTGAACTTTTTAAATATGCATTTGAAGGGGGTATACTACAAACATTTTTTAAATTATAAGCTTGTAAATAGTGATGGACGCAAAACGGAAACAATGCACCTTTATTTCCAAATAAAATATTGGCGCCATACATTGTGATAGGGACAAAATTTAAATGGTATAATAACCGAGATATACGGGCAAATAAAATACATAAGTTTTAATTATGGTAGCGTGTATTATTTTAAAGCTATAATGGCCGAAAACTGAGAAATAATGAATTTTTTCCTTATTGATCCTGTTAAAATGCATTTACGGTAAAGTGGCTCTTAGCAAAATGTACCACCCACAGAAAGCCTAATTAGTGGCGGAAAAAACAAGATATAGATCAATAAATTGTGATAAGTAGTGATAAAGTTATTAGCGAATGAATGGGAGGTGAAAAATTGCTCCGATGCATAAGGTGAAAAATCCCCGCGGGCTGAAATGGTTAAAATTTTATGACTTACTGTTTGTAAAACATTATTATTCACATAATAAAGTGATCAGTAAGTAAATCGTATTTTTTTTCAGTCACTATTTGTAAAACATTATTATCCACACAATAAAGCGATCACCAAGGGGGTCTTAGGGCTAGGCACCACCAGGGGGGTGGTTAGGGCTAGGCACCACCAGGGAGGTGGTTAGGGTTAGGCACCACCAGGGGGGTGGTTAGGGCTAGGCACCACCAGGGGGGTGGTTTAGGGTTAGGCACCACCAGGGAGTCTAGGGGTTAGGGATAGGTACAGGGAGGGTTCTGTGTGAGAGTAGGGTTAGATTTAGCTGTACTAAAATGTTAGTAATATTTATTTATTTATATTTATAGTAATGTCTATCGTATGTAACTAAAACGTAATTTAGCATTTTATGACTTACTGTTTGTAAAACATTATTATTCACATAATAAAGTGATCAGTAAGTAAATCGTAATTTTTTTTCAGTCACTATTTGTAAAACATTATTATCCACACAATAAAGCGATCACTAAGGGGGTCTTAGGGCTAGGCACCACCAGGGGGGTCTTAGGGTTAGGCACCACCAAGGGGTCTTAGGGTTAGGCACCACCAGGGGGTGGTTAGGGTTAGGCGCCACCAGGGGGGTGGTTAGGGGTTAGGGATAGGTACAGGGAGGGTTCTGTGTGAGAGTAGGGTTAGGTTTAGCTATACTAAAATGTTAGTAATATTTAGTAATGTTTTACTACGGGTATTTTTCATTGTTGCAAACAATATTTTCTGATTTTATTACACGAAGAAACTTTAATTGAAGGTTATACACAATATTATACAATTATAATTATTATACATATATTATCGTTTTTTAACAAACGTTATAATAAGTTTCACTTTCAAAATTGGGAAGATTATAATTTTTACAATTTGCAAACTCATACACATTTTTTAATGTTTTTTAATTTGTAAAACATTATTGTAAACGACATACAGCACATTATTTTTTATAAAAGTTATTGCCACTTATCGTTTACACCCCGCGCCCTTTTTTCCCGATGCCCTTTTTGCATGTACGCATGAAGATAGTTATGGCTACACTTGTTTTATAGCCCTTGTAAGATGGGCACTCAGGCCTTGATGGTCACCAAGGGGAGGCTAGTAAAGGGGTGTGAACATTGGTGGTGCCCTATTAAAGTTTTGTTGGGGACGCCAATGTGTGTATGTATTTGTATTTATTTATGTGTCTTAAAACCGCAAGATACATTACAAATTTCTTTAACACAACAATAAAACTATTTTCCCTACATATATATTGCCTTGTGTTGAAGGAGACTTGGCAATGTTTCCTGCTAAGTCCCATTATCAATATAAAGGTCATGCACTTTGGAGCTTACTCTGCATATAACTGATCTGCATGGAGGGCAAAGCTGTGTCCTGCAGCCATAGGATATTAATTGAAGTATTCGGTTTAGTTGAACTATAATTGCATCTGCTAGGATAGGTGATTAAACCATGCATGATTGTGAAATTTGCCTGAAGGTACTGAATGTCTGCATCATGGACTCTAGATTTGGCCATATGTGTATAAATAGCAGGCGTCATGTAATCATAATATAATCATACATCATTATGTGATTCCTGTGGGTACCAGAAGAAGCAGAAGGGCATATTTCTGCATTTTAAATGTGTTTAGCCATACTGTCCAACCTGCCAGATCTGGTATTTTTTCCTCTACACAATCTGTAGATATACAAGAAAGGAATTTGTGAATCAGCATTTAGCCACCATGGATATAGTTGAAAAGGACATCGGAAGTAATTATAATAGCAATAATTCAATACACTGCTTTTTATTTGAGTGATGGGGTCCCTGAGGGCTACATGCAGCTCATAGGCCGCCAAGCTGGACAGAGCTGATTTATTACAAAGGGAAGTTAGAGAACGAATTTGCCATACAATGGGCATATATACATTTCAAGGTCCACATATTATAAATCTGATTAACGTAATTTTTCTGTTTTGCGACTCAAGTAGTTTTGCAATTTCACTAACTTTGATTAAAGCAGGCTTTATGTGGAAAAAAAGCACTCTCAATTTCCTGCCATATATGACTGCCACTCCTGAAAAGTAATCACAAGGGAAATTCACTTAATAACTTTTATATTGCTTACTACAGCAATAGTAGAACAAAATTAAACTGCAAATGGCACACTGCATTGCTAGTAGTGCGAGCAAAAGCTGATGATCGACACCATGGACCTTGCATTTTACCTCTCCATGTATAACAGGCATTCATTTACAACAGGCATCGCAACTACAGTAACTGCCTGTTTTATTTAAAGAGGTGAAGGGGCTTGTTATGTCAAATAGCAACAACTGCTGGACTATACTGTGCTCAGGGCTAAAGATCAATACATACACATTTTAATTTTTTCTTATAAGAATGCATGTGTAATGAGCAAGACCTCATACTAAAATTAAAATGAGTGCTTAGACGGAGAGGTGAAGCTGTAAATCAGTTGGGCCCCATAAGGTGGGGTCTTTGACCTTATGTGCCCTTGAGTAGTATCTCCACTCTCCCTGCATGGATGTTCACTCACAGAGTGAAGTACAGGCATTTCCCCATACAAAAAGCACATTAACACAGAGACATATGTTGTACAGTTGTGCCCACAAATGCAGAGAATGTATAGAAACTGTGTTGGACTGTGTCTCCTTAATACACTGAAACAGCCAGTGATTCTGTGACTAGTGAGTTCGCTTCCTGAAAGGGCAGCATAGTTCCTTGCAGGCTTCTGTCAATGCATGTTTTTCTTCCAGAGTAAAATGAGCCATAAATGACTTTTCTTCTATGTTGCTGCCACTTATAGTAAGTAGTAGAAAACTGACATTAGCGACAGGTTTTGGGCTAGTAAGTCCATCTCAACATAGGGGATTCTCAACATGGCCTTTATTTTTTATAAAGACACTCCCTGAAAAAAGATTTATATAAAGATGCTGGCCAGCCTCCCTGCTCACCGTACACTTTTTTTTGCAGTTGGATGGAGTAACTGGCATTCACTAAGTGCTTTTGAAAATAAAGAAAACCCTGAGCACCCCCATGAGGTGATGGGCTAGTCCTGTTTTGTCAGATTTCTACTACCTACTGAAAGTGACAGCAACATAGGAGAAAAGTAATTTATGTCTCATTTTACTCTGGAAGAAACATACTTTTTATCTGTATATGTTTACACATATTTTAAATTTTAAGATTTTCGTGACAGTGGTCCTTAACGACATTGTATCGTATTAAAACTTCCTGTTTGAGCCTGTTACCAGCAACATGACTTTTTAATATGTGCGCCGCTCCCACCGCCATTTCCATCTGGATTTCTTGTTCAGCGATTGGGGAAGAGGACCGAGCGGTCCTCTAACCAATCGCAATGCTTGGAATGGATGGACATGACCGCGATCAGCGGCCACGTCCATCCATAAAACAGGAGACAGTCACAGTGTAGTTGAATGTAGAAAAAAAAATGAACACTTCCTATAATGGGAGAGTGTTCACTAGCGACATACAGGCACATACATACATACACAATACTAATAAAATTAGTAACTTACATAACCCCCCCCCCCCAAAAAAAAAAAAAACAACCGGTTGTAAGAAAAATCAGTTTAAAAAAAAAACATAAATAGTTGCCTTAGGGACTCCGCTTTTTTAATCTATATTTTATGAGGGAAAAATACTTTTACTTTACTACATAGAGCAGCCTTTCTCAACCTTTCTACCCTGGAGGAACCCTGCACATAGCTTTTGGATCTCAAGGAACCCCTGCAAACTATTTTTTTATCTCGAGGAACCCCTGCATTTATTTTGCAGGAAGCATGGTCTTTAGAAGTAGGTGTGGCTGTTTATTTCACTACCCCCATTACACTGCCACTCATTATACTGCCTCCTAAGCCCCTAATTTAGTGCTTCTTGTTGAAGTACCACCTATTATAGTGAGCTCCATTATACATCCCCACGATGGGGTAAAATGCCAAGGAACCCCTGCAGAGTATTCAAGGAACCCTGGGGTTCCAGGGAACCCTGGTTGAGAAAGCCTGACATAGAGGCTTGTAATTATGGACCGGACAGAAAAAAAAAATAACACCTATATTTCAAAATAATGTATTGTCACTATACATTGTGATAGGAACATAATTTAAATGGTTTAATAATCGGGACAACTGGGCAAATAAAATGTGTTGGTTTTACCCACAGGAGAACGTTTAATTTTAAAACTATAATGGCCGAAACCTGAGAAATAATGAATTTTTTACATTATTTTCTTATTTCTCCCATTAAAACACATTTAGAATCAAAAAATTCTTAGCAAAATGTACTACCCACAGAAAGCCTAATTGGTGGTGAAAAAAACGAGGTATAGATCATTTTCTTGTGATAAGTAGTAATAAAGTTATTAGGGAATAAAAGGGAGGAGCACTGACAGGTGAAAATTGCTCTGGTCCGTTAGGGTAAAAACCCTTGGGGGTGAGCTGGTCAAGTGTGGTGTACCCTGAAAAAAAAATCATATAAGACAGCAGGTTGAATAAACAAGAGTCCAGAATAACAGTTATGGTTGTGTGCAGAAGTGAAGATGTAACTAGGATTTATGAGCACTCCTTTTTAATCTGTCAAAGTTAAACTGCTGCTTCCCTTGTGTAGAAACAAGCACTTTGTGTGACTCAGGTCCAGGACAAGGTACTCAAGCATTTGATGCAGAGTTTTTTTTATACCTATAAAAATGGCGCAGGGATAAAATAGCTCCAGAGACTGCTGGTAGTAGAATATCGGTAAAATTACAGATACCGATTTTTTCACTGTAATCTAACTTAGCCCTACTCTAGCATTATTATACATTACCTGCTCCCAGCTATCGCATCTCCTCCAATTCTTGGTTAGTTTGTAGGTGTCTTGCAGCCAGCCAATCACCATGCAGGCCAGCCAATCACCATGCACTGAATCTGCATGGTGAATGGCTGGCTGCAGGACACCTGCAAACTAACCAGGAAGTAAAGGTAATTTGATCGCTGAGACCAGGTAATGTATAGCTACGCCTTCCTAATCTCACACTGAACTCTCCCTCTACCTATGCCTTAACCTAAGACCCCACCTGGTGCCTAACCCTTAAAGGGACCCTGAAGTGTCAATAAAAATGAAATCGGGACTTAACTGGGGCTTCCTCCAGCCCACCATAGGCCGCGAGGTCCCCTGGCGTCTTCCAAGCTCCTCTCCTGGTCCCGTTGGTGGCTGCATTACCGGCTACTTGCGGGCTGAATGTCGGCAGGCAACTTTTTCCTGAAGCCAGCAGCTCCATTCTGCTGAATGGAGCTGCTGACACTGGGGAAAGTGTCGTCCTGTCTAATACAATGTAACTATGGAAAGATGGATATCATTTTAAAGCTCTCTTTCTCCTCTTTCTGGCGACACCTAAATCGCCGCCCTACGCCTTTTAGTTTTCTCTATTTTCGCGATTGAAATCGTGGCCGCGGCAATTTCAATCGCGAAAATAGCGAAAACTAAAAGGCGTAGGGCAGCGGTTTATATATCATTGGAAAGAGGAGAAAGAGAGCTTTAAAATGATATGCATCTTTCCATAGTTTCTGCACTGCTCGGAGTCCCTTTAAGCTCTCAATTTTCTCTTAATATCTCCACTTGTTCCACACTAGTCTGCAATTCTCACGGTCTCCAGGCCCTTTCTGTAGTGTAATGGGCATTGAAGTCTCCTCCTTCTGCTACAGTGGCTTGCACAAGTATTCGGCCCCCTTAAAGTTTTCCACGTTTTGTCATATTACTGCAACAAACATGAATCAATTTTATTGGAATTCCACATGAAAGACCAATACAAAATGGTGTACATGTGAGAAGTGGAACGAAACTCATACATGATTCCAAACATTTTTTACAAATAAATAACTGCAAAGTGGGGTGTGCGTAATTATACAGCCCCCTGAGTCAATACTATGTAGAACCACCTTTTGCTGCAGTTACAGCTGCCAGTCTTTTAGGGGATGTCTCTACCAGCTTTGCACATCTAGAGACTGAAATCCTTGCCCATTCTTCTGTGCAAAACAGCTCCAGCTCAGTCAGATTAAATGGACAGCATTTGTGAACAGCAGTTTTCAGATCTTGCCACAGATTCTCGATTAGATTTAGATCTGGACTTTGACTGGGCCATTCTAACACTTGGATATGTTTTGTTGTAAACCATTCCATTGTTGCCCTGGCTTTATGTTTAGGGTCATTGTCCTGCTGAAAGGTGAACCTCCGCCCCAGTCTCAAGTCTTTTGCAGACTCCAAGAGGTTTTCTTCCAAGTTTGCCCTGTATTTGGCTCCATCCATCTTCCCATCAACTCTGACTAGCTTCCCTGTCCCTGCTGAAGAGATGCATCCCCCGAGCATGATGCTGCCACCACCATATTTGACAGTGGGGATGGTGTGTTCAGAGTGATGTGCAGTGTTAGTTTTCTGCCACACATAGCGTTTTGCATTTTGGCCAAAAAGTTCCATTTTGGTCTCATCTGACCAGAGCACCTTCTGCCACATGGTTGCTGTGTCCCCCACATGGCTTGTGGCAAACTGCAAACGGAACTTTTTTATGCTTTCTGTTAACAATGCCTTTCTTCTTGCCACTCTTCCATAAGAGCCAACTTTGTGCAGTGCACGACTAATAGTTGTCCTATGGACAGAGTCTCCCACCTGAGCTGTAGATCTCTGCAGCTCGTCCAGAGTCACCATGGGCATGGCTTGTGGCAAACTGCAAATGGGACTTCTTATGCTTTTCTGTTAACAATGGCTTTCTTCTTGCCACTCTTGCCACTCTTCCATAAAGACTTTGTGCAGTGCACGACTAATAGTTGTCCTATGGACAGATTCCCCCACCTGAGCTGTAGATCTCTGCAGCTCGTCCAGAGTCACCATGGGCCTCTTGACTGCATTTCTGATCACTGATCTCCTTGTTCGGCCTGTGAGTTTAGGTGGACGGCCTTGTCTTGCTAGGTTTACAGTTGTGCCATATTCCTTCCATTTCTGAATGATCGCTTGAACAGTGCTCTCTGGGATGTTCAAGGCTTTGGAAATCTTTTTGTAGCCTAAGCCTGCTTCTAAATTTCTCAATAACTTTATCCCTGACCTGTCTGGTGTCTTCTTTGGACCTTATGGTGTTGTTGCTCCCAATATTCTCTTAGACAACCTCTGAGGCCCTCACAGAGCAGCTGTATTTGTACTGACATTAGATTACACACAGGTGCACTCTATTTAGTCATTAGCACTCATCAGGCAATGTATATCTGCAACTGACTGCACTCAGATCAAAGGGGGCTGAATAATTATGCACACCCCACTTTGCAGTTATTTATTTGAAAAAAAAAATGTTTGGAATCATGCATGAATTTCGTTCCACTTCTCATATGTACACCACTTTGTATTGGTCTTTCATGTGGAATTCCAATAAAATTGATTCATGTTTGTGGCAGTAATATGACAAAATGTGGAAAACTTCAAGGGGGCCGAATACTTTTGCAAGCCACTGTATATAACCTTGCACCACAGAGCTGCTCTCTAGTGCTGCTGGAGTCCTAGCTCCAATTAAAGGGAACCTGAAGCAAGAGGTATGTGCAGGCTGACATATTTATTTCGTTTTATACAGCTGCGGCTCCTGGAAAAATCGGGTACCGCCATTGAGTCACGTACAAAATATCGACAAGGAGGCATCAAAGCAGAAATTCAGGTGCCCAACATGCCCGAAATTTAGCATTTTTTTTTTGTGGGGTTTTTCTTTTTTCTCTGGTGTGGTTTGGGCGCCTGCGATATTTTGTGTTTATTGCTGAAGGGGGGGGGGGGGGGGGTGTTATCGGGTGTGTTTTAGTGTGTGGGGGGGAGGATCAAGGGTTAGGTGTCAGGAGTGGGGTTTTTGTATGGGGGAGGGTTAAGAGTTAGAAGAGTTAGGCATCAGGAACGGGTCTTATGGGGAGGGAGGGTTAAAGGTTAGGTGTCAGGAAGGGTGTTCGTGGGGGGGAGCTAATTGGGCGTCAGGAACAAGTTTTGTGCAGGGGGAGGGATAGGCGGCAGCAAAGGTGTTCATAAAGTATCAGTAAACGTACCAATATTCTACTATCGGCAGTTTCCCTGCACCTGATTTTCCCTGGCGGACATATTTCATGTATGCCAATACTAGTTGCCTGGCAGTCCTGTTGATCATTCTGGCATCAGCAGTGTTTGAATCACACACATAAAACAAGAATGCAGCTAATCTGGTCAGATTTTTATAAGAAACATTAAGTAAAGGCTCTGCAGGACAGTTGGGTGACTGGTATAGTTTAAAATTAGATAAGAATGTCAGCCTCTATGTCCCTCTCACTAAAAGTTCCCATTAGGTGGCGTGAATTTAAACTAGTATTTAATATTCAGTATCAGCCCTGTTGTGTGATATGTTCATTTTACTTTAAAACAGGAAAATGTTGACCAAGATATGCACAGGTGCTGCCCCAGTACTTAGTGTCAGGAGTATGAGAATCTTGTAGCCTTTTTGAGATACTTAGTAGAATTCACCATTATCTTGAGCAGATGGCAGCTGTTAATAGTTCGTTGAACCACCTCCCCCATCCTGCCGGAGCTGTATAGCAGGAGAAGATTTATGTATGCAGTATCATCTTCAGAACCAAGAGAATAGTTGCCAGTATTGTGATTTCCAGGGACACCACTTGGATGTTGAATATGTGTACTAACTCCTGTCATGCATAAATTAACCTGCTGGCACAGAGTAAAGCAGAAAACAGAATCAAGACTTTATTTTTAAGCAAACAGCTGAGAAATGAGTGTGTTGAGCGTGTTTGCACTGTAATTGCTATTTTCCAGTTATTTGCAACTTGAAGTAGAGCAGAAAAAAAATAATTAAATGGACAGTTGAAATACACATCCACTAACAAACAAAACAAATAACATTTATATTGTGCTTTTCTCCTGGCGGACTCAAAGCGCCAATGATTTTACCTTTAAAAGGATTTTCAATTCTGACTAATGGCAGTGGCGTAGCTAAGGAGCTGTGGGCCCCGGTGCAAGTTTTACATGGGGCCCCCCCAAGCACTCTATACATAACAATTGATATGGCGTACCAAAACCTGCCAAGGACAACCACAGTGTTGGAGGTGCAAGAAGGGATGGGAAACAGTGCGTTAATGATTACAAGTATTTAGAGCATCTATAGAAGTGATTATTACTAGCACAGGACCAATAGAGAGCTTATATTGTGCTTGAAGGAGATGGGGGGCCCCTCTGGCCCAAGGGCCCCGATGCGGTCGCTACCTCTGCACCCCCTATTGCTACGCCCCTGACTAATGGTACAGACACACTTGCGATAACAATCGTTTGCAAGGAATGATAGTTACCAGACGAACAATCTTGCAACGATTGGGATGCAGCGATCATCATTCATACACATTTTTACTATCGTTCTCGCAGAAAATAATGGTCAGAGGGAAATGCTGCGTACATATTTATATAAAAAAAAAAAAAAAAACCAAAAACATTAAAATGGAGTTACAATGGATAAAAATATATGATAGTTAACTTGAAAATAAAGTTTATTTGAAATTTATAATGTAACAATCTTTACGGGCCGTGCTACACAGGAAGTACGGAAGCTGGGCAGAATCCAACGCAGGCGCATTGGCCCTTGTAACGATCGTTCTCGGCCGATGTCTGTACACACTATAGTTTTGTAACAATTGTCGCTCGATACGATCTGTCCTGTTGGATCTTCTCATCGTGCCGATATCGTTTGTTCGTCATTGTACTTAATGACCGTTTGGTGAAGTTCTTTACCCGATTGTTGGCATACCGATCGTTAAGCTGCTGTTTCAAACGACCATAGTCGCAACTGTGTACGTACCATAACTGTTGTGTGATTTGTACACCCTGTGTAACATTGCACAGCTAATCACTGGGCACCCTGTTCTCTGGCTTTAAGTAAGGGTGCATACACACATACAATTTTGGCTAGTGACTGGCCAATTTAAGCCCTCCCGTGTAGTATGAGGGCCAATAGATTTTGAATACTATGAATAGATTATGTAGGTAGACTTACCAACTACATGAAAGTGGTAAAATTGGCCAATCATTGGTCAATTAAAATTGGATGTGTTTACCACACGTAAAGGACAACTGAAGTGAGAAGGATATGGAGGCTGCCATATTTATTTTCTATTAAACAATACCAGTTGCCTGGCAGCCCTGCTGATCCATTTGGCTGCAGTAGTGTCTGAATAACACCAGAAACAAGCATACGCTAATCTTGTCAGATGTGACTATAATGTCAGAAACAGCTGATATACTTTAAGCTTGCTCAGGGTCTATGGCTAAAGGCATTAGAAGCAGAGGATCAGCAGCACTGCCAGGCAACTGGTATTGCATACAAGGAAATAAATATGCAGCCTCCATATCCCTCTCCCTTCAGTTGTTCTTTAAGTAAAGCTACAGAAGAATGTTTTGGCAGGGTTCTCCTTGGCACTTTTTGAGGCTTTTTGAGTAGACAAGCTAGTTAGCAACAGCAAGTTTAGGCCGAGTGGTTTTCAGGTTGAGGACATTCATTTGGAAACAACAGGCCTTGATATCTGGTTACAGCGACCAAAGATGGACCAGGCGGGCCAGATTTTCCTCATTCATTTATTTATAGTAGAGGACTATTTGTCCTGTGTCAGTGGGAGTTTTTTAGGGGTTAGGCCCCAGGGCAGTGCTCTGTTGTTATGCCATTCCAACAGTCTACCCCTATCCAAGCATTAGTTCTTAGCTGTGTTCCGCATGTGTGTGAGGCAATGTGGGATTATAGTAGATGACTACTCGTCTCACTCATTCAGGATCAGAGCTGCCACGGAGGCGGTCCGATGGAGCTTGGAGGAGAAGGTGGTAAAATGGATAGGTCATTAGGAGTTGGCTAGATTCTCCTCTTATATCCATATGCATTAGGTATAAGTCCCTCATTTTGGTTTTTCTGCTTTCTGGCTCCCTTTGCTTTCATGTCCCTCAGTCTTGGAGCTGTCCATTGTTGTGACTATTTTATTTTGTGTGCAGTTCTGTTCCCCTCGTTTACTGTGTTGCAGGTCTCTCGACCCATTTGGATATAAGAACATTCATATGTGGTGTGGGGGGCCAGGAGAGTGGGTGTCCATCTAGATGACCGGCAGCTGGGTTTCCCCAGGAAGGAAGTTTTTGCGAGCTGGATCGGGCTCTCCGGCATGCTTAGGTTATTGCCTGAATTCCATAGGTATTGCAGACTGGACAGGCCACCCGACATCCTGGTCATACACGCTGGTGGTAATGACGTGGCTCTGAGGTCCACAACATTTTACTTAGCACATCAAGTTTGATGTCTTGAGATTATGTACATAATGGCGCCAAGCCTGATCCATGGCGAAAGTTACCAAGGCCAGAGTGAAACTGAAAAAAATTGTGAGGTGTTTTATGGCCAAGGTTGGTGGAGTGTCTATTAGGCACTTGGACCTTGAATCTGATGTTGACCTCTTTCTGCATCATGATGAGGTTCATCTGAATGCTGTAGGCACAGACATGTGGGCCCTAGATATCCAAGATTGTATTCAGTGGGCTCTTGGTTTGTGGAGGGCTGCCCAAGCATGAGGGATCACACTTGGTTGCTGTGGTCCCCATACTGTCAGTTGTGTGTGGTGAGGATACGAGTCAGTGTTTTTTTCAAGTAAGTAAAACTGAACTTCTTCAGTTGAGGACCATTTTAGTGGATTAGCTGCTTACAGTTGTCTCCGAGCTGGCATTCATGGCTGGGGGCCGTTGGCTGTGCAGTTCAAGTGTAGCGTTATCCTTCGGAGTCCCTCCTCTTTTGGGTTTACTGGTCTTGAGATGTTTGTGTTGACTCAAGTTATTAGTTTAATTGTTTTGTTAAATTGATTTATTAATAAAACGACTTTGTCCATTTAATCCAACATTGGCAGCCCATGTGCTCATTTTGATGGGATTGAAAATGTGTTTTATGCTAGTTTAGTTGGCTGGTTGGGATGTTATATATTTAGTTAAGGAGTTTACCAATAACCCATCATAAAAAAGGCCTTGAGGGTTTCTGAGGGGCCTAACATGATGGGTCTTTGCAACCAAGTGGGTAGTCAGTGCAAGCAGGCTCATCAGGGGTTAACACCAAGTAGTCAGGGATAGTGAGGCGTTGAAGTGTTAGGGTAGGCTGATCCAGGAGGATGTAGTTTGTAGTAAGGAGGGAGGAAGGACAGGTCCTTACCATTCCTAGGGAAAAGGACAGTTTCCCACCCGCCCACCCTTTTAAGTCCTGTTTTTGGTTTGCATGTACTGTATGTTCTTTTCTTTCAGGTGGACTTCGTTCAAGTTTTTTTGTTATTGCAGCCTGGCAGGGGAAGGGTCCTCGGAGGCTCCCTAACTAGTAAAGAGAGCTGCTTTTGGCCCATGTAATGCAGCCCATGTGTTCATTTTGATGGGATTGAAGGGGTATGTTTTATGTTGGTTTGTGGGTTGGGATGTAATATATATGGGCAAGGGGTTTAGCAATAACTCATAAAGAGTGTCACTGTCAGAGCTGCTACAACTGGCCTCTCTATGTGACTGTGGTGCCTCTACCATCTCCCCTTTATAAAGGGCTGTGGGGTGATGTCTTAGGAAGTTAGGATTGGTTGCTGGGGCAAAGGGTGCATTGTGAGAAGATGTTATTAGCTTAGCAGAGGGAGTTTTCCATGTTTCCTGTCCATTCTTTTCCTGCCTGACTGCCCCCTAGGTTTCCTTATTCTTGTTTAAGATAGCCACACGACAAACGTCATTGTCTGGTTTGCAAGAATTTGATAAATAAGATTGGCGCTGATTCACTGCAAAATGAACTCATCAATTTGGCTCACTCATCCCTTGGAGCCATTTCCGCTGTACTGGGACCCTTCCTTGAGGAATATTAAATAATTAGACCATTTTTGCAAGTAACACCGGTTTTATTTAGCAAAGCTTGTGAGGACACACTCAGTCTTCTGCAAGGTTGCATATAGGTTTTTATAGATTTGTGGACCTGCGTGATTGGGTGTTCATTCACTGCGGAGATCTGCATGTTAGGTAAGTTCTCCACTGATTTCTATATACCTACATTTCCTGGCCTTCCATTCCTCAAGTAAAGTACATAAGATCTAAGAGCCTACTGTCGTACCGTAGCTTTTGTATTGCAGGGAAATAAATGTAACCCACTTTCTTCTTGTTTACTAGATGTAAATCATTATGACAGCTCTTTGCACACCATAAACCTATCAGCTCCTCCTACCCATATACCAGGAGACATCTGGCTGATACAGTCCCTGCATTGTGCAGATGATGATTCTGCATACAATAATATCCTTATATTCCCATCAGTGTTTGAAATGAGTATAATCATCACAGGTCAGAGCTTTTTGATCACATTGTTAAAACGTATATTGTTCTGTTTTAAGCATTCTTTACTGTTGTTCACCTATTTTTGGCATGTGTTGTTTTTTCCTTCAGCATTCTTTACTGTATGTTATTTTGTGTTTACCCTTATTTATATAATTACAGGAGACAGGACTAGGAAATACATCACGATGATACCCCACAATGTCCCTCTTGACTCAAGAGTATACTACAACTACTGCTGGTCAGTTTAAAACAAAGAAAACTGTCCTGGCTCTCACTGTTTTAGTCCAGTAATCACAACATGCAGGAAGCAGTCATTTGAGACTTTGCAATTGTTAATAGCTAAGTTCAAAGGACAACTGATCAGAGAGGGATATGGAGGCTGCCATATTTATTTCCTTTAAAACAATACTCCTAAGCATTCAACTAATCCACTCAGACTTCGGTCAGAAACATCTGATCTACAAGCTTGCTCAGGGTCTGTGGCTAAACATATTAGAGGCAGAGCATCAGCAGGACAGCCAGGCAACTGGCATTGATTAAAAGGAATTAAATATGTCAGCCTCCATATCCCTCTCATTTCAGGCATACTTTAATCAAATGTAAGACTGTCAGTATCTACACTTTTTTATTTAGCTCATCCTAACAACCTTAAAGAGAGCCCAAGGTGGGCTAAAAAAAAAGCAGGTTACCTGATCCGGGGGGCTGAGCGGATCAGGTAGCCGCAAAAACTGCCACTCCCCGCCGCTCCGCAATGGCCCACTTTCACTTTGGTGACCTGTGGGTTGCCATGCTGCACTGAGAGACTGTGTGTCTCTCATAGCATGCAGGGAGGCGGGGGAGCGGCAGGGGGCGCGGTCAGGGAGAGAGAGCTGCCCAATGGCAGCTCTGGAAATCCTGCAGGGATGCCCCTGGTGGGGGCGTTTTGAACAGGGAATCCCTCTCCCTCTGTTTTCCTCCGAGATAGAGACAAATATTGTTGCTAATCTTGGGGGCTATAGCACAGCGATGGAGGGGCAGAGAGCAGCAGTGTAGGGACACAGAGGCATGTTATGAGGCCTCTGCGTCCCATCTGCCCACCTTGGGTTCTCTTTAAAGGACTTACGAGTCCAAATTAAAAAAAAGTTAAGTACCTGAATTAAATTTGAATGCACGGAGGACGCCATCCGCGCCCTCCGTGCCGTTCTGCCAGGTCCCCGCAGTTCAATAGTCCCCCGGGCCGCTCCCGAACCCACAGGTCGGGCTCTCCTGCCTCCACTAAAATGGTTGCCGGTGCTGGCCTTGGCTACGCAGTTCGCATAGGCGCAAATGTAACTGCGCAGCTCAAGGCCCCCCCCCGATCCACGCTACAAGAGACAGCCTGTAGCGTGGATCAGGGGGGCCCTAGAGCTGCGCAGCCGCACTCGCGCCTATGCGGACTGCGCAGCCACGGCCAGCACCGGCGGCCATTTTAGTGGAGGCAGGAGAGCCCGACCTGTGGGTTCGGGAGCGGCCCGGGGGACTATTGAACTGCGGGGACCTGGCAGAACGGCACGGAGGGCGCGGGTTGGCGTCCTCCGTGCATTCAAATTTAATTTAGGTACTTAACTTTTTTTTTTATTTGGACTCGTAAGTCCTTTAAAAGGTGGTCCTCTCTCTTCACAAACACCTCCTTGTACTCAACAGGACCAAAGGCTTGATTTATACTTTTTCTAACCATAGGCCATCGTTCTTGTTACCCCTTATCCATGTGTAGAAGCACCCCTCCAATTTCATGAGCAACTCCCTCTTGCATGGGTAACATCCATGTACAGCAGCCCCTTTGTTTCAAATACAGCAAACTTGGAGAGCAGCATCCATCTTCCATGTGTTACTCCCCATTTTCAGCCTCAATAATACATTTGTAACCTTCTTCCTTTCCATATGCAGTAATCACTCAACCCCTATTCCATGCCAAGCCACCCCCAAAGTCAGCAGCTACCCAAGGACTTGACCTTTATGTCCTTTCAAGAAATTTGGCCCTGCCAGGACTCCTGAACATTGAGTGTTGATGACATACTGGATCAGGGCAGTTTCTAGGCTAAATTTCACCTAGGCCGAGGGTGTAAAAATCACCATCTCTTCCATGGAGCCAGGCATTTAGGTTCGTTAGGTAGGTTCCCCCAGTATAGGTTAGTTAGGTATGTTCCCCCAGTATAGGATAGTTAGGTAGGTTCCCGCAGTATAGGTTAGTTAGGTAGGTTCCCCCAGTATATATGTTAGGTAGGTGATTGGTGCAGTTCAAAGCAGCCACCTGATGAAAAATTGAGAGGGGGGGGGGGGGGGAGTCACGAGCTGATCATATGCAAGTAACTTAGTCACCAACCGAGTCTTTGCTGAGTCCCCTCCTTTCAGTTTTTCAGGGGGCTCAGCCAGGAGTTAACTTAGTTAGTTCTCAAAGTAAAGCTGAGACTAATTATTTTTACTTACGTTGGGCTTTCTCTAATCCTCTGTAGACCGTCAGTTCCTTTAGGTTTGATCCGCTGTGCTCCTATGAAGTGATCCCGCTGGGTTGCGGGCCACTACACATGCACTGTTCCAGGCAGCGCGCCTTCTCCATCACACTCCCATTGGTGGGAGCATTCTGTGCAAGCACACTTACAGTCTTAATAAACTGTGCATGCAGCAGGATTGGTGGGTGCGTCCAGGATTGCACATGTGCAGTATTCAGTGACTGAGCCAAGTTGTGGACTTTACAAGGCTGACAGCATCATAAGGGAGGGGACCAGGATAACATTGAGGGAGCAGATGGACTACAGGGGGCTGGAAGGAGCTTCAGATGAGTAAAAATCATTTTCTCCCATTCATCTCAGGTACACTTCAGGTTATTAGCACCTAATGAAAGGAGAGCATGGAGGCATGATTTAGCATGAAGGGGACCCAGTAGGTTTGCCCAGTATTGGGCCTAGAAATTTCTGATGGTGGCCTTGACTGAACCTGGTTATTCTTCACAACTCAAGTGCTCCTGCCCTGGCTGTCTGATACTCTGTTTTCAGCCACCGAGTCCTAGACTTCAAGTTGCAAGGGTTTCATTTTTCACATTGAAGTCTCTACCTTAAAGGCAGGCCCGGATTTACCTCGCAGGAGCTTATAGGCATCAATGTCCTGGCACCCTAGACTTCACCCTCCACGAACCTACAAACACCAGTTGAACCACACCACGAGTGTGCTGGCTGGTCCAGCTGTCATTTCTCCCTTACTCCCCTTGCCCATCATAGGTAGCTACAGGTATCCCTTAGTATCACAGTGGGTTGCAAAAGTATTCGGCCCCTTGAAGTTTTCCACATTTTGTCACATTACTGCCACAAACATGCATCAATTTTATTGGAATTCCACGTGAAAGACCAATACAAAGTGGTGTACATGTGAGAAATGGATCGAAAATCATACATTATTCCAAACATTTTTTACAAATAAATAACTGCAAAGTGAGGGTGTGCGTAATTATTCGGCCCCCTGAGTCAATAGTTTGTAGAACCACCTTTTGCTGCAATTACAGCTGCCAGTCTTTTAGGGTATGTCTCTACCAGCTTTGCACATCTAGAGACTGAAATCCTTGCCCATTCTTCTTTGCAAAACAGCTCCACCTCAGTCAGATTAGATGGACAGCGTTTGTGAACAGCAGTTTTCAGATCTTGCCACAGATTCTCTATTTGATTTAGATCTGGACTTTGACTGGGCCATTCTAACACATAGATATGTATTGTTTTAAACCATTCTATTGTTGCCCTGGCTTTATGTTTAGGGTCATTGTCCTGCTGGAAGGTGAACCTCCGCCCCAGTCTCAAGTCTTTTGCAGCCTCCAAGAGGTTTTCTTCCAAGTTTGCCCTGTATTTGGCTCCATCCATCTTCCCATCAACTCTGACTAGCTTCCCTGTCCCTGCTGAAGAGATGCATCCCCCGAGCATGATGCTGCCACCACCATATTTGACAGTGGGGATGGTGTGTTCAGAGTGATGTGCAGTGTTAGTTTTCTGCCACACATAGCGTTTTGCATTTTGGCCAAAAAGTTCCATTTTGGTCTCATCTGACCAGAGCACCTTCTGCCACATGGTTGCTGTGTCCCCCACATGGCTTGTGGCAAACTGCAAACGGAACTTTTTTATGCTTTCTGTTAACAATGCCTTTCTTCTTGCCACTCTTCCATAAGAGCCAACTTTGTGCAGTGCACGACTAATAGTTGTCCTATGGACAGAGTCTCCCACCTGAGCTGTAGATCTCTGCAGCTCGTCCAGAGTCACCATGGGCATCTTGACGGCCTTGTCTTGGTAGGTTTACAGTTGTGCCATACTCCTTCCATTTCTGAATGATCGCTTGAACAGTGCTCTCTGGGATGTTCAAGGCTTTGGAAATATTTTTGTAGCCTAAGCCTGCTTTACATTTCTCAATAACTTGATCCCTGACCTGTCTTGTGTGTTCTTTGGACTTCACGGTGTTGTTGCTCCCAATATTCTCTTAGACAACCTCTGAGGCCGTCTCAGAGCAGCTGTATTTGTACTGACATTAGATTACACACAGGTGCACTCTATTTAGTCATTAGCACTCATCAGGCAATGTCTATAGGCAACTGACTGCACTCAGATTAAAGGGGGCTGAATAATTATGCACACACCACTTTGGTGTAATTTATTTGTAAAAAATGTTTGGAACCATGTATGATTTTCGTTCCACTTCTCATGTGTACACCACTTTGTGTTGGTCTTTCATGTGGAATTCCAATAAAATTGATTCATGTTTGTGGCAGTAATATGACAAAATGTGGAAAACTTCAAAGGGGCCGAATACTTTTGCAACCCACTGTAGGTAGCCAGAGGCGCCCTCAGTATTAAGTAGCTAGTGGTTCCCCTGACTAAAGGGAAATCTCATCAGTGGAATGCCGAGAGGTGGGTGAGTAACCTTTGATTTACGCTTCACTTGGGACTTTGCATAGAGAGGGAGAGAGGGAGGCGCTAGGGGAGGGGGAGTGAGCCGCCTTTACACCATCAGGCCCCTGTAGGCATGTGCCTACAGTGCCTTATGGTAAATCCGGCCCTGCTTCAAGGTGCACCAATTCCAGCTATAGAGTTATTGGAATGCATTAAATGGACAGCTGGAGAGCACATAAGTCATTTCTGTATAAGGCTTGGTTCACTTCTCAATGGATTGCTGCCTTGCAGTAACTTTGCTATAATACAGCTATATACAGCTGTAGTACAGCTATTTCTTAGCTGTACTACACATACAAATCATTATATCATAATTTTTTTTTCGCTTCAGTGTCTCTCTATTATCTTTCCCTTTCAGCCTACTGCAACTATGTAGTAAGCTTGCAGTAAACCATGGCAACAGTGCACAGTATGCTTTGGTGTAAAATGCTCCAAGAATTCATGTTGATTGGTTTCTGCCGATGGTTACAAGAATGGTTGGAGAAAAATGGGAATACAATTTAATGGAATGCAGTGGAAGTTCCAAATGTGGTATCTCCCTTTTTGAAAATGAGATGTCCTCACAGCTACCACCTATACCCCATGTGAGAGGTGCCTGCAGAATGCTCCCCTCCCTTGATGGGTCAGTCCCAGTATTCTCAAGTTGGATAGAGTCTACATAAGGCTGGAGAGTCATCCTGATGATTAATCTGCAAGCCATGAGCCAGCTGGGAGACTGCAAGCAGCATCTCCTCTCCACACCTGCTTTGCAAGCTCCTGAAATAGCTGTAACCCCCTCTCTCTTTATCACCCACTATGGGGGGTCTCTAGGTTTAGATAGGTTGCCAGAAGCTCATGGCTTAGACACCACTCTATCCTGCTCTTAACTGAGCACCATACAGTTTTTCTTGTAAACCTCATGTGGTTTTGTATAATAACTTCATACTGTATATTTTTGTGATATTTTATAATTTGCTATCCATCTTATTTTTGTTCCAGAAACATCATTACATGACTCAGCTTACTGCTCCCATACCTGCTAGGTCAAGATATATAACTCTAAAATTCTTCTTTGAATGTGGCCTGTGTTCACTAACTAGGCAGGAGGGTCATTTTACTAACACCATGGGACAAAGTGCCTACAGGAAGAAAAAGTAAGAAACTTCACAGAAGGAAATAATACAGGAGCCAGTCAAGACATCTTTAACCTCCACAAAATCCTCACAGAGGTGCAAGCTTACACTGGTAATAGAGGGTGGCCATGATGTGGTGTTGGAATATGTATTAAGCAACAACAATCTATAATGTGTATAAGATACATTACTTGACAGTCAGGCTATTGGAACAATCAAAGTGCAGTATTATCATACTTTAAAACTACTGGACCTGCCGGGCTCCGGGCGGGTTCAGTGGAGTGCTACTTAAGTTTAACAAATCGCTCTTTAAACTATTTGAGCCAAGCATAATTTAACTGCACATGCTATGGCTGCATAGGGCTCAATTCACAAAGCGGTGATAACCCAGTTAAAGACTTTAGGCGTGATAACCATTTTTATCATGCCTAAACTCAGTTTAGGCATGATAAGTTTAGGCATGATAAGTTTAGGCATGATAAGTTTAGATAAGTTTAGATCGCGTGCAAAGTCCCGCACGCAAAGCAGCGCCATTAAACTCTATGCAAAGTGCACCAGACTTTGCTAGCGCAAAACTTTTGATCAGCTGTGCTCTGCGGTGCTAACCCAGTTGGCGCTTAAACTTATCACGCCTAAAAACTTATTACACCTAAACTTATCATGCCTAAACTTATCACACCTAAACTTATCACACCTAAACTTATCATGCCTAAACAGAGTTTAGGCGTGATAAAGGGCTTTTCACTAGCGTGCTAACTGTTAGCACCGCTTTGTGAATCAGGCCCATAGGGTGCGCAGGGAATTATAACACTCTCTGCTGTCATTAAACTGCACTGCTGTAGCAGCGCATCTTAGGGAATCAACCTCAAAGAGTGCTGATTAATATCTATTTCTCATGCATTCTACATTGCTGCACACTAAGAAGCTAGTTTATATAGCTTTTCTAACAGGTGGACATAAGTATTTTCTTGTGACTCCATAATCATGTATGCTTGAGCCAGATGAGCATGGGTGTTTATGATGAGGGGAGGCAAAGGAGACTCCTCCAATCCTGTCCTTCCGGGGGGAAGCAAATGCATTTGTTCTGCTAAAAAAACAAAGGGTTGGATAATTTTGTACGTGAAATGTAGGTAACTAACTCTATAACATGCTGTACCCATGAGTACACACCAGGGGCGTTGCTAGCCCCAAAGATCAATGGCACGTGCCCCAGATCTATTCTGTGGTGCCCCTGATGTCCCCCAGGCAGAGCAGAGCAACAACAGCACCCAGCATGGCACCACACAGTACCCAGCATGCTCATAGAGGCACCACCGCATCCAGCATGGCAATACACAGCACCTAACATGGCAATACAGCACCCAGCATGCATCATGGGCACCATAGCACCTAGCATGACATCATAACACCCAGCATGGCATCACAGAACACAGCAATGGGGGTATGCTTAGTGCTACGGTGCTTCTGTGTGGGCATATTGGGTGCTGTGATGCCATGCTAGATGCTGTAATGGCTTTATTGGGGCATGCGGGAAGCTGTGGTTTTTCTATGGTAGCATGCTGAGAGTTGTGGTGCCTCAATGGGAGGCCCATGGGAGCATGGGAGGGGGTCCACTAGAAGGTCAGGGAATGCTATGGGGGGACTGGCAGCAGGCCAGCTCACCCAACAGAAAGCCAGACCAGTGTAGAAGCCAGGTAACTGCCTAGTTATGTTTAAATGACACTGCCTATTTATGTGATATGCTGCATTTTTGTTTTGTATTAATGGAGATGGGGGCTTCATCCAACATTTTGCTGGGCAGGCCTACTTAGACCACTGTTAAGTTCACGTAAATTTGGCCCCACCCATGACCACACCCACATTACGGTGCATGGCCATACCCATCTTTCGGCTGGAGTGCCCAAAAGTACCCTGGATCTCTTAGGATCCTAGGAACGCCCCTGGTACACACATATTCCAGTTTATTTTAACAGACATAGTAAAAGGAATATTCAGTACCTTAGTTTTCCAAATAAATAATTCCACAGGGAAAATTGAATTTTTTTATTCATTTGACAATTACACTTATTTGTAGGACATAGAGAGAGATATACTACTACCAATTAAGAGAAAGTACATTCCTGAGCCTAACATTAGCAAAGCACAAAATAGATGGATCAGTTCATCTCGGCGCGCAGCTCCGAGAGCCGAGCACCGAAGCTGGGCGCCGTCATAGCAGCAATGCTATGATGCGTGCCCTGCGTAGCGGTAATTCGGGGGCCGGGGCTCTGGCAGCTGCCAGACTCCGAATTACATCTCCCTCTGAGTTGCGACAACTCGGAGGGGGAATAGTACTTAACACTGCCTGTGAGTTTAGCGGCAGCCGGGAAAGCCGTCATTCGGCTCTCCCCGCGCCGAACTGAGCGGCACTGTCATAATATGTACTCCAAAATAGATTATAAAAAAAAATGTGTCAGACACAAACCTCAGATTAGTAAATATTGGAAAACCTTAAAGCAAAATTAAAGTCATAATTTCTCTGCCGATAGGTTAGTCATAGGTTAGACACAATATTTAAATTTCTATGAACAAACTCTTGTTAAAGAGACTCCGTAACAAAAATTGCATCCTGTTTTTTATCATCCTACAAGTTGCAAAAGCTATTCTAATGTGTTCTAGCTCACTGCAGCATGTTCTACTATCACAGTCTCTGTAATAAATCAATGTATCTTTCCCCTGTCAGACTTGTCGGCCTGTGTCTGGAAGGCTGCCAAGTTCTTCAGTGTTGTGGTTCTGCTATGAACTCCCCCTTCCAGGCTCCTCTATGCACACTGCCTGTGTATTATTTAGATTAGAGCAGCTTCTCTCTTCTCTCTTATCTTTTACAAGCTGGATAAATCGTCCTCTGAGCTGGCTGGGCTTTCACATACTGAAGAATTACAGACAAGGGCAAAGCTGTTTGCAGGAGAAAAAAGAGCAGCCTGAAACTTCAGTGCATGAGAACTGCAGGGGGAAAGAAACACACAAATGATCTCTTGAGATTCAAAAGGAAGGCTGTATACAGCCTGCTTGTGTATGGATGTATTTTCTATGTGTGGACATACTGTACATCAATCTACTTCCTGTTTTGGTGGCCATTTTGTTTGTTTATAAACAAACTTTTTAAAACTGTTTTTAACCACTTTTAATGCGGCGAGGAGCGGCGAAATTGTGTCAGAGGGTAATAGGAGATGTCCCCTAACGCACTGGTATGTTTACTTTTGTGCGATTTTAACAATACAGATTCTCTTTAAAAAAAAAGTGCATGAGAGGATTTGTGGGCTCACATTCTTTTTCACCTGGGAGCCTCCTTATTAGTCACTGAGCTGTGCCACACCAAGGCACATTAAGCTTTCCATGTTATACTGAAGGTGGCGCTGCAATAGTAACTAAATAAAAATTCAGATATAGCAGAGTTTTGGTGATACACCCAAAAATATTACCCGCTAACGACACTCAATATAACTCTTCCTGCTGCTTCCTTAGTATTAGGTGGGGGTACCCAACCCTACACCTCAACAAAAGAAATCAAATACTAATTGCAAAAAGGAGCGCTGGACATCAAAAGATATATACATATAATACTGGTATCAATTTTATTTCTGAAGCACAAATGTACTGTATATTAAAATACAATAGTGATGAACAACCCCCTCACTCAAACCATCCACACATTTGTATAGGGACCACCTGATGCCAATAAAAAAGATTGTATAAAATATATATATATATATATATATATATGAAAATATATATATATATATATATATATATATATATATATATATATATATATATATATATATATATATATATATATACTAAAAAATCAAAATACATATATGATCAATTGCTTCAAAATCAAGGGAGTATAAAAAATTGGAGTCAATCCACAGTATACAGTATATACAAACTCCCTTTGTAAGAATCAGGTTGATGATCCAAATGAAATCTAAAATTGACTGCAATGTCCACAGTACAGTATATAGCAATACGTGCCTTCTTCCACACGACTGCGCCGGCCCAACTGTCACTAAGAGCGCTGCTCTAAACACAATCTGCGTATGGATTACCTCAGAGGGTGCAGTCCCAAGGCATCAGAATCCTCGCTTTGTCTCCGCTCTCCAAACTGACAGCGCATCCGGGCTCGTAACTACGGCTGGATGTTATGCAGCCCGACAGTGTCCAGATTTCCTAGTGACGTCACTTCCTCCCACTGTCCTCCTGCGCTCCAGTAAATAGAGCGGTGGTATTTCCCTGCGTTCCACCGCAGGAAGGACAGTGCTAGTACAGAGGATAGGTTTGCAGATAATTTCCAACTACAGGAACCTCCACTGTATTGCACTAGGATCTTCTGGGGCGCCCCTCCTAGCTCAGATGAATAAAACTCTACCCCCATAGTACAATCACACCTATTTCATGAGCCCAAACATTTCCATTCCTTCATTTAAACCTTTTGGAGAGATGGTGTCCAGATCAAAGATCCACCGGCTTTCAGCTCTGGACATTTTAGCGATAAAATCCCCTCCCCATTGATCCCTATTTATTATTTCTATTCCGAAAAACACTATGTTAAAGGCCTCACAATTATGAAATCTCTTAAAATATTTTGAGAGGGGGTGCTCCTCCCACCCCTTTCTAATATTGTTCACATGTTGACCAATCCTCTTATATAGCTCCCTTTTAGAAAACATGTGGATCTGAGCTAGGAGGGGCGCCCCCGAAGATCCTAGTGCAATACAGTGGAGGTTCCTGTAGTTGGAAATTATCTGCAAACCTATCATCTGTACTAGCACTGTCCTTCCTACGGTGGAACGCAGGGAAATCCCACCGCTCTATTTAATGGAGTGCAGCAGGACAGTGGGAGGAATTGACGTCACTAGGAAATCCGGACACTGTCGGGCTGCATAACATCCAGCCGTGGTTACGAGCGCGGATGCGCTGTCAGTTTGGAGAGCGGAGACGTAGCGAGGATTCTGATGCCTTAAGACGGCACCCTCTGAGGTAATCCATACGCAGATTGTGTTTAGAGCAGCGCTCTTAGCAACAGTTGGGCCGGCGCAGTCGTGTGGAAGAAGGCACATATTGCTATATACTGTGGACATTGCAGTCAATTTTAGATTTCATTTGGATCATCAACTTGATTTTTACAAAGGGAGTTTGTATATACTGTATACTGTGGATTGACTCCAATTTTTTATACTCCCATGATTTTGAAGCGATTGATCATATATGTATTTTGATTTTTTAGTATATATATATTTATATATATATATATATATATATATATATTTTTTTTTTTTATAAAATCTTTTTTATTGGCATCAGGTGTTCCCTATACAAATGTGTGGATGGTTTGAGTGAGAGGGTTGTTCATCACTATTGTATTTTAATATACATTTGTGCTTCAGAAATAAAATTGATACCAGTATTATACTGTATGTATATATCTTTTGATGTCCAGCGCTCCTTTTTGCAATTAGTGTATGACATAAAGCTTTCCAGGCTGCTGGAAAATTGTTTTATCTAAAATTGTAGGAGATAAGGCTTCATTTTTAGAAGGCTTTGGTGTGCATTGATTACTGATTATAAGCAGGGCACTGCTATTTTTCTAATTTCTCAGCTTCCTGAAAATGGAAATCCTAGCAAAAATCCATGTATGTAGACGTTTAAGCTTAAGGAGAACCTAAAGTAAAAAAAAAACAAAAACGAGATGAACTCACCTGGGGCTTCCCTCAGCCCCCTGCAGACGATCGGTGCCCTCACAGCTCCGCTCCGATGTCACAGGACCCGCCGGCGAACACTTCCGGTTTCGCCGTCACCGGCCGACAGGCATGGGAACGCGAGTGATTGTTCGCGTTCCCAGCCTGTATATCGCCCCCTATGCTGCTATTGCGCCCCCCCCCCCCCCCGTGTACTGTATGCATCTATCCCCCCTGATCACCTGCCAATCACCTGTCAATCACCTGTCAATCACCTGTCAATCACCCATCAATCACCCCCTGTCACTGCCACCCATCAATCAGCTTCTAACCTGCCCCTTGCGGGCAATCTGATCACCCACCCACACCAATAGATCGCCTGCAGATCTGACATCAGATCACCTCCCAAGTGCAGTGTTTACATCTGTTCTCTACTCTAAACACCCACTAATTACCCATCAATCACCCCCTATCACCACCTGTCACTGTTACCCATCAGATTAGACCCTAATCTGCCCCTTGCGGGCACCCAATCACCCGCCCACACGCTCAGATTGCCCTCAGACCCCCCCCCATATCAATTCGCCAGTGCATTATTTACATCCGTTCTTCCCTGTGATAACCCACTAATCACCTGTCAATCACCTGTCAATCACCCCCTGTCACTGCCACCCATCAATCACACCCTGTCACTGCCACCCATCAATCAACCCATCAATCAGCCCCTAACCTGCCCCTTGCGGGCAATCTGATCACCCACCCACACCAATAGATCGCCCGCAGATCCGACGTCAGATCACCTCCCAAGTGCATTGTTTACATCTGTTCTCTACCCTAAACACCCACTAATTACCCATCAATCACCCATCAATCACCCCCTATCACCACCTGTCACTGTTACCCATCAGATCAGACCCTAATCTGCCCCTTGCGGGCACCCAATCACCCGCCCACACGCTCAGATTGCCCTCAGACCCCCCCTTATCAATTCGCCAGTGCATTATTTACATCTGTTCTTCCCTGTAATAACCCACTGATCACCTGTCAATCACCTGTCAATCACCTATCAATCACCCATCAATCACCCCCTGTCACTGCCACCCATCAATCACCACTGTCACTGCCACCCATCAATCACCCCTGTCACTGCCACCCATCAATCAGCCCCTAACCTGCCCCTTGCGGGCAATCTGATCACCCACCCACACCAATAGATCGCCCGCAGATCCGACATCAGATCACCTCCCAAGTGCAGTGTTTACATCTGTTCTCTACCCTAAACACCCACTAATTACCCATCAATCACCCCCTATCACCACCTGTCACTGTTACCCATCAGAATAGACCCTAATCTGCCCCTTGCGGGCACCCAATCACCCGCCCCACACGCTCAGATTGCCCTCAGACCCCCCTTATCAATTTGCCAGTGCATTATTTACATCTGTTCTTCCCTGTAATAACCCACTGATCACCTGTCAATCACCTGTCAATCACCTATCAATCACCCCCTGTCACTGCCATCCATCAATCACCCCCTGTCACTGCCACCTATCAATCAGCCCCTAAACTGCCCCTTGCGGGCAATCTGATCACCTACCCACACCATCAGATTGCCCCAGACCTACCCTCAGATCACCTTCAAAGTGCATTGTTTACATCTGTTCTGCCATCTAATCACCCACTGATCACCCATCAATCAGCCCCTGTCACTGATACCCATCAGATTAGACCCCTATCTGCCCCTAGGGCACCCAATCACCCGCCCACACGCTCAGATTGCCCTCAGACCCCCCCCCCCATATCAATTCGCCAGTGCATTATTTACATCCGTTCTTCCCTGTGATAACCCACTAATCACCTGTCAATCACCTGTCAATCACCCCCTGTCACTGCCACCCATCAATCACACCCTGTCACTGCCACCCATCAATCAACCCATCAATCAGCCCCTAACCTGCCCCTTGCGGGCAATCTGATCACCCACCCACACCAATAGATCGCCCGCAGATCCGACGTCAGATCACCTCCCAAGTGCATTGTTTACATCTGTTCTCTACCCTAAACACCCACTAATTACCCATCAATCACCCATCAATCACCCCCTATCACCACCTGTCACTGTTACCCATCAGATCAGACCCTAATCTGCCCCTTGCGGGCACCCAATCACCCGCCCACACGCTCAGATTGCCCTCAGACCCCCCCTTATCAATTCGCCAGTGCATTATTTACATCTGTTCTTCCCTGTAATAACCCACTGATCACCTGTCAATCACCTGTCAATCACCTATCAATCACCCATCAATCACCCCCTGTCACTGCCACCCATCAATCACCACTGTCACTGCCACCCATCAATCACCCCTGTCACTGCCACCCATCAATCAGCCCCTAACCTGCCCCTTGCGGGCAATCTGATCACCCACCCACACCAATAGATCGCCCGCAGATCCGACATCAGATCACCTCCCAAGTGCAGTGTTTACATCTGTTCTCTACCCTAAACACCCACTAATTACCCATCAATCACCCCCTATCACCACCTGTCACTGTTACCCATCAGAATAGACCCTAATCTGCCCCTTGCGGGCACCCAATCACCCGCCCCACACGCTCAGATTGCCCTCAGACCCCCCTTATCAATTTGCCAGTGCATTATTTACATCTGTTCTTCCCTGTAATAACCCACTGATCACCTGTCAATCACCTGTCAGTCACCTATCAATCACCCCCTGTCACTGCCATCCATCAATCACCCCCTGTCACTGCCACCTATCAATCAGCCCCTAAACTGCCCCTTGCGGGCAATCTGATCACCTACCCACACCATCAGATTGCCCCAGACCTACCCTCAGATCACCTTCAAAGTGCATTGTTTACATCTGTTCTGCCATCTAATCACCCACTGATCACCCATCAATCAGCCCCTGTCACTGATACCCATCAGATTAGACCCCTATCTGCCCCTAGGGCACCCAATCACCTGCCCACACCCTCAGAACACCCTCAGACCCCAGCCCTGATCACTTCGCCAGTGCATTGCTTGCATCTATTTCCCCCCTCTAATCACACCTTGAGACACCCATCAATCACCTCCTGTCACCACCTGTCACCCCCTAGCACACCTACCCATCAGATCAGGCCCTAATTTTCCCCGTGTGGGCTCTTGATCACTCGGCCAAACCTTCAGACCCCCCTCAGACCCCCTTCCGATCACCTCCCCAGTGCATTGATTGCATCTATTTTCCCCTCTAACCACCCCCTGAGACACCCATCAATCACCTCCTGTCACCCCCCTAGCACTCCTATCCATCAGATCAGGCCCAATACAACCTGTCATCTAAGAGGCCACCCTGCTTATGACCAGTTCCACAAAATGTGCCCCCTCATAGACCACCTGTCATCAAAATTTGCAGATGCTTATACCCCTGAACAGTCATTTTGAGAAATTTGGTTTCCAGACTACTCACGGTTTTGGACCCGTAAAATGCCAGGGCAGTATAGGAACCCCACAAGTGACCCCATTTTAGAAAAAAGACACCCCAAGGTATTCTGTTAGGTGTATGACGAGATCATAGAAGATTTTATTTTTTGTCAACAGTTAGCGGAAATTGATTTTTATTGGTTTTTTTTCACAAAGTGTCATTCTTCACTAACTTGTGACAAAAAATAAAATCTTCTATGAACTCACCATACACCTAACGGAATACCTTGGGGTGTCTTCTTTCTAAAATGGGGTCACTTGTGGGGTTCCTATACTCCCCTGGCATTTTAGGGGCCCTAAACCGTGAGGAGTAGTCTAGAAAACAAATGCCTCAAAATGACCTGTGAATAGGACGTTGGGCCCCTTAGCGCACCTAGGCTGCAAAAAAGTGTCACACATGTGGTATCGCCGTACTCAGGAGAAGTAGTATAATGTGTTTTGTGGTGTATTTTTACACATACCCATGCTGGGTGGGAGAAATCTCTCTGTAAATGGACAATTGTGTGTAAAAAAAAAATCAAACAATTGTCATTTACAGAGATATTTCTCCCACCCAGCATCTGTATGTGCAAAAATACACCACAAAACACATTATACTACTTCTCCTGAGTACGGCGGTACCACATGTGTGGCACTTTTTTACACCCTAACTGCGCTAAGGAGCCCAAAGTCCAATGAGTACCTTTAGGATTTCACAGGTCATTTTGCAACATTTGGTTTCAAGACTACTCCTCACGGTTTAGGGCCCCTAAAATGCCAGGGCAGTATAGGAACCCCACAAATTACCCCATTTTAGAAAGAAGACACCCAAAGGTATTCCGTTAGGAGTATGGTCAGTTCATAGAAGATTTTATTTTTTGTCACAAGTTAGCGGAAAATGACACTTTGTGAAAAAACACAATTAAAATCAATTTCCGCTAACTTGTGACAAAAAAAAAATCTTCTATGAACTCACCATACTCCTAATGGAATACCTTGGGGTGTCTTCTTTCTAAAATGGGGTCACTTGTGGGGTTCCTATACTGCCCTGGCATTTTAGGGGCCCTAAACCGTGAGGAGTAGTCTTGAAACCAAATGTCGCAAAATGACCTGTGATATCCTAAAGGTACTCATTGGACTTTGGGCCCCTTAGCGCAGTTAGGGTGCAAAAAAGTGCCACACATGTGGTATCGCCATACTCAGTAGAAGTAGTATAATGTGTTTTGGGGTGTATTTTTATTCATACCCATGCTGAGTGGGAGAAATATCTCTGTGAATAGACAATTGTGTGTAAAAAAAAATAAAAAATTGTCATTTACGGAGATATTTCTCCCACCCAGCATGGGTATGTGTAAAAATACACCCCAAAGCACATTATACTACTTCTCCTGAGTACAGCAATACCACATGTGTGGCACTTATTTGCAGCCTAACTGCGCTAAGGGGCCCAAAGTCCAATGAGCATCTTTAGGCTTTACAGGGGTGCTTACAATTAGGCCCCCCCAAAATGCCAGGACAGTGAACACACCCCACAAATGACCCCATTTTGGAAAGTAGACACTTCAAGGTAATCAGAGAGGAGCATAGTGAGTCCGTGGCAGATTTAATTTTTTTTTTTTTGTCGCAAGTTAGAAGAAATGGAAACTTTTTTTTTTTTGTCACAAAGTGTCATTTTCCGCTAACTTGTGACGAAAAATAAAATCTTCTATGAACTCACCATGCCTCTCACTGAATACTTTGGGATGTCTTCTTTCCAAAATGGGGTCATTTGGGGGGTATTTATACTATCCTGGAATTTTAACACCTCATGAAACATGACAGGTGGTTAGAAAAGGCAGAGATGCTTCAAAATGGGAAAATTCACTTTTGGCACCATAGTTTGTAAACGCTATAACTTTTACCCAATCCAATAAATATACACTGTAGCAGAATAACTTTCATGCTCAAATGTATAGGAAATTTTACTTTATTTGAAAAATGTCAGCACAGAAAGTTAAAAAAGTCATTTTTTTTGACAAAATTCATGTCTTTTTTGATGAATATAATAAAAAGTAAAACTCGCAGCAGCAATCAAATAGCACCAAAAGAAAGCTGTATTAGTGACAAGAAAAGGAGGTAAAATTCATTTAGGTGGCAGGTTGTATGACCGAGCAATAAACCGTGAAAGCTGCAATGGTCTGAATGGAAAAAAAGGCTCTGGTCCTTAAGGGGCGAAAAGACTGTGGTCCTCAAGTGGTTAATTGCCCCACTGTAATTTTGGGGCCAGCAAGTCCACCCCCTGTCGGAACTAGCTTCCTCTTTCTGCTCTGATTTAGGCAATCTTTCGTTATTAGCAGTGGCGTAGCTACAAACCTCTGGGCCCCGATGCGGAATTTGGATGTGCACCCCCCCCCCGGCAACAACCGCCCCCCCCCCTCAACACCCGACGCACACACATATCCGAATCCCTATAGCTGTGCATGGCATGGATATATCAGTTCAGCTTTGCAGCAGCATGGGTGCCACGTTCAATTTGCAGACATACGCAGCACCCAGAGGAAATAGGGCAATTAGTAGCAAGATGCCTTTAATTAGATAGATTACTATCAGTATAGGCATAGAATAAAGATGCATACACACATTCAATTTTGATTGGTCAATCACTGACCAATTTTACCACTGCATGTAGTATGAGGGCCAAGAGACTTTGAATACTGTGAACAGAGCTGGGCTCTCATAATACCTAGAAGTAGTAAAATTAGCTATTCAAAATTGTATGCGTGTACCAGGCTTTACAGCTAATACTGTACATACAATACAGCTGGTTTACAATCAGTACAGGCATTTTACCACACTAGATCACCGCGCTCACTTGCCTTGTAAAAAAATCAGAAGATGCACATAGTGCCCAGTACAGTCTGCAACTGGCTACAGTGAACACCCCGTTCCGCACTCCAGGGGGTAGTGCCACCACCAGAATAAGGGTAAAAACGTTCAGCTCCCCCTTTGTGGGTGCACTCACTAAAAGCGCGTCTTTTACTATTGCACATCACATCCACATCCGTAAGTCAATCCAGCCAGCCAAGGAGTAGGATCAGCGTATGACAATAAAACTCATTTATTTAAAAGTTTTAAAATGCAGGCTTACAGGCTATTTCATTACCACTCCGTCCGCGGATATCATAGAGCAGCACAAATACCCTCTCCTGCCTTTACTTCCTCACTGACGTCAGCGCGCCTCCGACTCCGCCCTACGCGTTTCGTCACATCACGGTGTGTGACGAAACGCGTAGGGCGGAGTCGGAGGCGCACTGACGTCAGTGAGGAAGTAAAGGCATTTTCCTCAGGCGAAGTCAGCTGTGGTGCCTCAATTGGAGGGCCGTGGGAGCATGGGAGGATGTCCACTAGAAGGTCAAGGAATGCTACAGGGGGGGGGGGACTACCAGATAACATGGTGGCAAGCCAGATCACCCAGCAGAAAGCCAGCCAGCACAGAAGTCAGGTAACTCTGCCCAGTTATGTTTAAGTGAAACTGCCTATTTATATGCTGCATTTTTTGTGTTTTTGTGTTTTTTTCTGTATTAATGGAGAGGAGGGCTTCATCCAACATTTTGCTGGGCAGGCCTTTTTAAGACCGCTGTTAAGTTCATATAATATTGGCTCCACCCATGACCACACCCACGTTATTTTACGTGGCCACACCCATTTTTTGGCTGGAGTGCCCAAAAGTGCCCCGGATCTCTTTCGATCCTACCAACGCCCCTGGATCCCTGGTCTTGTGACATGCAAATTGAAGGTCAACACACTACTCATGTAACCCGATTTATCCTCTGTGTTCTGCCCTGGGTGAGAGGAATCCACCAGACACTGACTCAGATGTGAATATCAAGGATTTATTTGCGACCTTAAAGGGATACTGTAGGGTGTCGGGGGAAAATTAGGGGCTTCTAATGGTCTACCGCAGACATCCTGTGCCCGCGCAGCCACTCACCGATGCTCCAGGCCTGCCTCCGGTTCACTTCTGAAATTTCAGACTTTAAAGTCTGAAAACCGCTGCGCCTGCGTTGCCGTGTCCTCGCTTCCCCTGATGTCACCAGGAGCGCACGGCGTAGGCACAGACCATACTGGGCCTGCACAGAACGCTCCTAGGGCCATCAGCGGGAGTGAGGACACGGCAACGCAGGCGCAGTGATTTTCAGACTTTAAAGTCTGAAATTCCAGAAGTGAACCAGAGGCGGGGCCAGAGCATAGGGGAGTTGCTGCGCGGGCACAGGATGTCTGTGGGGGACCTTTAGAAGCCTAGGGTAACTTCAACTCATTTTCCCCTGACCCCCTACAGTGTCCCTTTAACAATGGTCAACTGGTAACTTCACTCAACCAGTATAACTCTCAACACAAATATACACTTTCCTTGCACATCACAGGTCAAAAATACAATCTTCTCCTTTCACAGCCAGTGCACCGGTACAAGCTGCGGGATAAAAAGGTTAGGTTACACAAACACTTTTACATACAATTGAGCTACACAGGTCTTATTCTCTTACAATCATCAACCACTTTTCAATACAACTGTGAGAAAACGTGGAAAAGCCGCCGCGTCTGCTGAAAGCAAGGCGGCTGATTCCGCGTCCAACGCGGTGGTTTGCACGCGTAGACATGCGTCTAGTAGTGTGGCAGAACGCGGAAAAGCCGCCGCACGTTCTAATAGCAAAGCGGCTGTTTCGCGTCCAAGGTGGCGGTTTGTACGCAGCAGCGTGCCTTTAGAGTGGCTGGGTCTGTTAGTCCACATAGATGGATGAAGAGCTACGCGCGCGCGGGCCAGAAGTCAGGACCTTTATACCAGCAGGGGAAGTGTCAGCTGATCAGGACGATCAGCTGATTCCTGCTGGACTCATGATTGGCTGAGTGGCTCGGGCGGGACAGCAGAGTTCAGCTACTATATATTCTGCTTGCTTGTCAGTTGCTGGTTGTCTGCCATTGCAAACACTTTGTGGAAGCATTCAGACCATAGTCAGATCCTTACAGTGTGTTTGAACCAAGAAGACTTTGGAATTCACACTGAGCCAGATTGCTTTGTACTGTTTATTTGTTGACCAGTTCCAGGGTGTTGAGATCAAGGCCCTCACACCCAAGATTAGGAATCTGTGTTATCATTCTGTTATACTTCAGACTAGTTCCAGGGTGTTGATGATCAAGGACCTCACACCCAAGATTAGGGAATCGTATTGTCTTTGTGTTATATTCCAGACTAGTTCCAGGGTGTTGACGATCACGGACCTCACACCCAAGACTAGGGAATTGTATTATCATTTATGTTATGCTCCAGACTAGTTCCAGGGTGTTGTGACTACGGACCTCACACCCAGACTAGGATTGTGCTATTACTGTATTACATTAGCCCAGTCCAGGGCAATACCTTTCATATTAGCTGCAGGGCTTCCTGCAACCCAGCCTCGGTCCCTCGCCCAGGGGTCCACAGGCAACAGGAATATCACCCACAGTCAGGGGTGAATTCCTCAGGAGTCTTGGGCCGCCAGCTTCTCTGGTGGTCTCCACTCAGAGTTGTTACTGTTGCACCAAACACTCTCACTATTCTGGTATCCAGAGGTTAGCAATACATCTGTATTATCGCTGATTCTGCAGATCATCGATAATCAGGCGTATATCTGCGTTCTTGGTGGTGCTGCAGATCGCCAAGAATCAGATACTCTCTGCGTGCTGACACCAATCGTTACAACAACACTTTTGATCACAGTACTATTCACTGAGGTATAGGGGCTTGGGTAGGGACAGGTCTGCTGAGCAATTCAGTTCCTATACAGTCTCAGTCCCTTGCTGCCAACTCCAAGCTATCATGCTCAGCAAAACCTTAGGGTGTTAATGGCTCTCCTTAATATGGTACTGAAGCAACTTACACAGTTTTGTTGGTTGGTATATGGCATCCAAATGATGTTTACTTTACTCAGAAGATCTCTCAGACTCTTGCTCTATCTACTGTACTTCTCAAACTCTCTTTATGTGAATCCCCAAGTAAAATAATAACTAAGAATACAAAAAATAATCAAATCAACCAATAAGGGGTTAGAGAAATAAAAGGAAAATAAAATACAAAACAAAATTAACCAATGCACCCAGCTGTACCACCAATAACTCTCGCTATACTGTATACTGAATAAGCTCTAACTACAGTAATGGTAACACTGGTTCACCAACTTTGTTGAATATTTTCTCTGTCAGATGTCACTCTGCTTTTCACTGTAGTTCTCTTAGTAGCACTGGATGCAGTGTGATTCCAATACCAATCTTCTCCTTTACTGTTGGCAGGTTAACCGATCTAGTTAAGTTTCACTGACAAGTTCTCTTTGTCTCAAAGGCTCTTGCTCTCTCTCTCTCTTAGTTTTGCACTCAGATAACACAGAAATAGCACTTTGGTTCACTTCTCATATCAGGCTTTTAGTAAAGAACTGAAGAACAAATCAACTGATGAACTGATGAATTATGAACTGATGCAGGCTGACAGGCAACTGATGCGGCTGAGCTATATGTCACTGAGGGGTTTATCAGAGGTTATTCACTTTTCTGGTGACAAAATTCACTCACACTTAATATACTTGACCACAGTCTCTGTTTCTTTGGCAATACAGTACTATATTGCATAAATGAACTGATTATCATCACAATGTCACTGTTTCTTTAAGGCTTTATCAGACAGGCAGATTTTAATCACACCACCTTCATCAGAATATGCCATTCTGTATGCTGGGGTTAACTGTCACTATTCTCAGACAACCTCCACTGAACTCTGGCCCTTTTCTGATCACAACGTGTGTCTTGATGCTGGCGCAAGGCCTATACTCAACTGGCCTGACAGGGTCTTTCTCCTCCTGTGCCCGCCTGGATCTGGCCTGCTGTCTCTTTAAACAGTCTCCGGTCACTGCTTTGGGCTCTATCACCGCTGCCCCCACTCTGCTTGTGGTCTGGTTCACTGCCGCCGGGCCCCCGCTCTGCTCCATGGGGTGGCTGCTTCTGCACTGGCCTCTGGTCCCCTCACTCGCTCGCTGCCGCCCAACTGTCTGACTGACTGAAGAGCGCTCTGTGAGGAGAACTGGTTTTAACCACTTCCCTCAGCCTGTGTCTCACGCGCTCTGCCCTACTGCACCTGCTCTGTGCCCTGCTCTGCTCGCGCGGGGCTTCTGGAGCATTCCCCTCTTTGTGCATGCGGTCGCCTAGCAACCCAGTCCATGCGACTATATGGGCGCGTTAGACCTATCTATGCGCCGTTTTAGTTCCACAACACCACATTTAAAGGCACAGTTTACTCTAATATGTTAATATCACAGAATCAATGTAAATTACACTCCTGCTCACATTACAGTCTTTTTAAAGGGTTACACTCAGCCTGATAGAAATAGAATGTCCCTTTTATCACAGAAAAAAAACCAAAGGATTCCTACATGGCCCAATCTTGATGATATTGTAATCAACAATCTCAGTGCAATCATAATTTTGAATGCAATAACTATATTGGCAATAAGTAGCGGCAGTCAGCTTTGAAATACCATGTTAAATTGGCCTTAGACAATTAATACTGTGATTATGTCAAGGATAAGATTGCCAGCTCCTTTAAGGAACATTTAGTGATATGAGTATGGAAGATGCCAACATCATACAATATAAATACATGATATACCGATAATAATAACAAATGTGTCTGCAAACACTATATCTCTGTGAGGAAAAAATACTTGTCTACATGCCAGTTTGTGTGCATTGATGCAGATAATCAGTAAAATGATCTGGAATTTGGTGTATGCTTTAAAGAGAACCCGAGGTGTGTTTAAAGAATGTTATCTGCATACAGAGGCTGGATCTGTCTATACAGCCCAGCCTCTGTTGCTATCCCAAACCCCACTAAGGTCCCCCTGCACCCTGCAATCCCTCATAAATCACAGTCGTGCTGTGAGTCTGTGTTTACATCTGTAGTGTCAGTCTCAGCTGCTCCCCCGCCTCCTGCATAGCTCCGGTCCCTGCCCCGTCCCTTCACTCCAATCAGCAGGGAGGGAAGGGATGCAGGCGGGGACTGAAGTTCTGCAGGAGGTGGGGAGAGCAGCAGACTGACACTATAGAGATAAACACAGCCAGCTCTGACAAGCTGTTTGTCAGCAGCGTGGCTGTGATTTATGAGGGATTGCAGAGTGCAGGGGTGCCTTAGGGGGATTAGGGATAGCAACAGAGGCTGGGCTGTATAGGCAGATCCATCCTCTGTATGCAGATAATATTTTTCAAACCCACCTCGGGTTCTCTTTAAGACAGACTTTCTTGTCTGCTCGTGTTGCCTGTAGCCTCAATAAAACATTCGATATTTGATTTAATTAACTGTCTCCAGTGAGGGAACACTTGCCTCCTTGCTGATTTTACTTCTGCTGAGACCTCATTAGAATCCTGGTGTGTGACTATGTTAAAGTGAAGCGGGATCGTTACACTAAAATGCCAGTGGTATATGCCATCTGACACTTCTGCTGACTAAAGAGTCATTTAGACATAAATCTACACAGGATGCCTTATTTGTTCCTTTTATGCAGTTATTGATTTAGCAAATGTAGACATTAATATTTGGTGACAGAAAAGGCATAATCAAGAAATTTAAAATAACATCAAATATGTGCAGCTCTCTGCGATTCCCCAGCTTACGTAGCTCTGCTTGCGAGTGCGGATTCTGAGGAGTGGATATTATGGCATCTGTCATGATGATCACGCTTGGCTTAGGATGGGTTCAATATAATACAACTTCATTACTGTGACCAGACAATAACTGCACTGTATTCAGTCACTACATCTACAGGCTATTCATAACCAGGTCTTTGCTGCAGCAAACCAGCAACCAGTAGTTGATGGAATGGTGGTGCCTATTAATGTAGAGACTGCCAATAGGCAATTACATCATACCTGCTACATAGATATTTAAAAAAAAAAAAACAGTCTTGCAACCCCCCCCCCCCCCCCCCCCCGTTCCCAACTACCTCCTGGACTGACCTCTCTGCTCACATCCATGTGAGGGCCAAACATATCAAAGCAGAAAGACATCAGCAGCATGATACCCCAGATCTACAAATGAAATAAACAATGTCATTCCAGCTTCAATATATGCTTGGCGATCCATTTTTGCCACACTTTTTTCATTTTTTAGGACAATTCCTAGAAAGGTACACTTGCTTGATTACGGGAAGCTCAGTGTTAGTATCCAGTCCGATTTGGATGGAGGAAGAGGCTGATTTCACATTGGCAAGGTGCTTGATTGTTTTTTTTTCTTTTACACAAACACTAGATGGTTGAAACTCTTGGAATTGGGTGTGCTCTGATCAGATTGACAACCAAAGGAGATCTAATCCTTGGCTTGGACAAGTCTCTCAGTAAGTTCATCATCAGCTTAACCTGGGATATGGAATATTTTAGCTTCTTGGCTCCATGCATTTTTTTAGCTTCAGAACTCACAGGCTGTCTATTATAGAATGCGTTCTTGCAGGATGTTATCCTGTATAGTTGACTCACCTTTACCAAAATTGAGGATGCTTAGAACCAGGTAGGTAGCATATAACCTTAATGTAATTGTGGCACACTTTCCAGGACACCAGTGGCATGTGAGATATATCAAACAACATCCCACACATGGGTATTAGGGTTCCCCATGGAAACTTTGGGGGCCTGGGGGCTTCTTGTTATACCCCTTACGGCAGGCAAGCTAATTTAGTGCCTGAATTCTTCTACTATGGAGCAAAGAGATTGGTAATATTATATATAGTGTACAGCTTGGGATTGTCTACCTGAAATAAACAAGGCCTTCCTGAAAAAAAAATCTGGATGGCAGCAAATGTTGCTTTGAAAGTTGTATCTATTGTGCAGCATCAATACTGCCTTGCAAAAGCTTTTTGCCTTGCAAAAACTAGTTTGTTCAAAAGAAAACCACAATGTACTGTACATATATCACTATGGTGTCATAAGTAGTAATAAATAAAATAGGGGCATAGCTAAAACAATATCACAACAAGAACTCTATAGCACCCCATTCAGGCAAGTCCCCATAATTCGATGAGAATCCAATTATGGGCTCGAATGATCCACCCCTCCTGACATCTGCCTGGCTTTGCTATTCATGTGGAAACCAGTCAATGACATGCCAAGGAGGCTGGGAGGTGCTTGGCTGGTTTGAAAATGAAGTGAAGCATTGCTTGTGGTTGGGGGAGGTGTGACAGTGGTGGGAGGGAGGGTTGTTGGGCTTCTGAACCAGGTAGTCCAGCCAAACACTGGAACTTACAGAAGCTTAGTATTATTTATTATTATTATTTATTGTATTTAAAAAGCGCCAACATATTACGCAGCGCTGGACATTAATTTAGGTTACAGACAATATTTAGGGGTGACATACAGCAATATGACAATACAGGAATACAAGAAAACCAGATCACACAGCACAGTATGAGTACAAGGTAATGCTTAGTCAGTCACTGGATGGAGCATGGAGATTAGGCAAGTTAGGTTCACTCAAATGCATAGAATGGGTTTACAGTAATGGAGGTGCATGATCAGGTAGGACACAAAAGGAGGAGGACCCTGCCCAAAGGCTTACAATCTAGAGGGAGAGGTAGGGACACGAGAGGTAGGGGACCAGAGTTCAGCTGTGGGTTTAGAGCAATTGTGAGGGGTGGTAGGCCAGAGTGAAAAGGTGAGTTTTGAGGGCCTTCTTGAAGGTGTTGAAGGAGGGGGCTGCCCTAATGGGTGGAGGTAGGGAGCTCCATAGTGTTGGAGCGGCTCTTGAGAAGTCCTGGAGGCGTGCATGGGACTGGGTGATGCGGGGGATCGTCAGGCGAAGTTCATTGGAGGAACCAGGGGCGGCGCCAGGGGGGTGCTTGGGGGTGCTCGAGCACCCCCTAGAATTGTCCAAGCACCCCCAAAGCACCCCCTGGAGTGAACTGACTTCAGGCGTCTAAAAGACGCCAAGTCAGTTCACACAGCGGCAGCACGGAGCAGCAGGCAGGGCTACGGTAAGATGGCCGCCCGGAGCCCTGCTCTGCAGACTTCGAGTCTGCAGTGCATGGCTTCGGGCGGCCATTTTCCCGTAGCCCTGCTCTCTGCATGCAGGCAGGAAGTCTCGTCGTGACGTCGGGAAGGAAGAGGATCGTGAGCGCGCGGGCGCTGCGCGCCACAATGAGGTCGGGACTCAGGACAGGAGGTCGGGATAGAAGGTCTTCTGGCTGTAGGTGAGTAAATGGGTTTTTCTTTTCTTTTTCAGGTGATGCTGATTGTGCATATTGGGGTCATATCTGCTACGGATTGTGCATATTGGGGTCATATCTGCTACGGATTGTGCATATTGGGGTCATATCTGCTACGGATTGTGCATATTGGGGTCATTTCTGCTACCGATTGTGCATATTGGGGTCATTTCTGCTACCGATTGTGCATATTGGGGTCATTTCTGCTACCGATTGTGCATATTGGGGTCATTTCTGCTACCGATTGTGCATATTGGGGTCATTTCTGCTACCGATTGTGCATATTGGGGTCATTTCTGCTACCGATTGTGCATATTGGGGTCATATCTGCTACGGATTGTGCATATTGGAGTCATATCTGCTACGGATTGTGCATATTGGGGTCATATCTGCTACCGATTGTGCATATTGGGGTCATATCTGCTACCGATTGTGCATATTGGGGTCATATCTGCTACCGATTGTGCATATTGGGGTCATATCTGCTACCGATTGTGCATATTGGGGTCATTTCTGCTACGGATTGTGCATATTGGGGTCATTTCTGCTACCGATTGTGCATATTGGGGTCATATCTGCTACGGATTGTGCATATTGGAGTCATATCTGCTACCGATTGTGCATATTGGGGTCATATCTGCTACCGATTGTGCATATTGGGGTCATATCTGCTACCGATTGTGCATATTGGGGTCATATCTGCTACCGATTGTCCATATTGGGGCCATATCTGTCACCGATTGTGCATATTGGGGCCATATCTGCCACCGATTGTGCATATTGGGGTCATATCTGCTACGGATTGTGCATATTGGAGTCATATCTGCTACCGATTGTGCATATTGGGGTCATATCTGCTACCGATTGTGCATATTGGGGTCATATCTGCTACCGATTGTGCATATTGGGGTCATATCTGCTACCGATTGTGCATATTGGGGTCATATCTGCTACCGATTGTGCATATTGGGGTCATTTCTGCTACGGATTGTGCATATTGGGGTCATATCTGCTACCGATTGTGCATATTGGGGCCATATCTGCCACCGATTGTGCATATTGGGGCCATATCTGCCACCGATTGTGCATATTGGGACCATATCTGCCACCGATTGTGCATATTGGGACCATATCTGCCACCGATTGTGCATATTGGGACCATATCTGCCACCGATTGTGCATATTGGGACCATATCTGCCACCGATTGTGCATATTGGGACCATATCTGCCACCGATTGCATATTGGGACCATATCTGCCACCGATTGTGCATATTGGGACCATATCTGCTACCGATTGTGCATATTGGGACCATATCTGCTACCGATTGTGCATATTGGGGCCATATCTGATAACGATTGTGCATATTGGGGCCATATCTGATAACGATTGTGCATATTGGGGCCATATCTGATAACGATTGTGCATATTGGGGCCATATCTGATAACGATTGTGCATATTGGGGCCATATCTGATAACGATTGTGCATATTGGGGTCATTGGACATGTTTTTTGTTAAAATCTGCTCACATTATGTGTATTTTCTTGAGAAAACCTGCACAATTATGTGAATTTTCTGGGAAAAGGGTCACCAAAACTTGGGCCCTCTGTCTTTGCGTTGCACTTTTAAAGGGAACCCGAGGTGAGAATAATATTGAGGCTGCCATATTTATCTCCTTTTAAGCAATACCAGTTGCCTGGCTGCCGTGCTGGTCCTCTGCCTCTTATTCTTTCAACCATAGACCCTGAACAAGCATGCAGCAGGTCAGGGGTTTCTGACAATATTGTCAGAACTGACAAGATTAGCTGCATGGCTTGTTTCTGGTGTAATTCAGTTCACTACTACAGCCAAATAGATCAGCAGGGCTGCCAGGCAACTAGTATTGTTTAAAAGGAAATAAATATGGCAGCCACCATATCACTCTCACCCTGGGTTCACTTTAAATTACAGTTAGCCCTGCCCTCATCCGGTCATGACCACGCCCATTTTGTAGCCGCACCCATTTTTTGCTTCGCGCGCCGCAGGTCGTCAGCTCCCCCGGAAATTGGTCCAGCACCTGCATAGCACCCCCTAAAAAAATTTCCTGGAGCCGCCACTGGGAGGAACGGAGTGAGCGGCTTGGTGTGTATTTCTGAGTAAGATCAGAAATGTAGGTTGGACAGGTTTTGTGGACGGATTTGTAGGTCAGACACAATATCTGATTCTGGACTGGATAGGAAGCCAGTGGAGGGATTCACGGAGGGGAGCCGACCTGGTGGAGCGATGGGAGGAGTGGATAATTCTGACTGCAGCATTCATGATGGACTGCAGTGGGGCAATTCGGGTCATATGGAGACCAGACAGAAGGGCATTGCAGTAGTCAAGGCGGGAAATTATGAGGGCATGGATGAGGAGTTTGGTGGTGGCAGAGGTCAGGAAAGGGCGGATCTTTGTTAGTGGCAGTAGTACATCTTTGTTAGTGGCAGTAGCCTATGCTGCTGAGATGGCAAGGCTTACAGTATACAGTCTTAGCACAGCTTTCCTGGTCCACAGTCCTATACAAGTTTGCTTTAGGCTTCAGAATTTAAAAAAAATAAAAGTATGTTTCTAACAAGCTCTATTTGTGTGAACAGGAATAAATGTAAATAATGAATATGACCATGTAACACAATTTACATGTGCTAGATGTTGCTGTTAAAAAGCGCAGAGCATACACTGTGTGGTGCCCCTTACCATCAGCATCCAGTCCCTGAACGTTAGGGGCACCTGCAAAATATTAGAGAAAATTAACTACCCTTTTGCGCTCCTTTGCAGTTTTGTCAGCATTTCTCTCAGCATTTTTCTAAACGTCTAAATGAATAGGGATTAATTTACAAGCCCAACGTTTTCGCGATCTGATACAAGGACAGGATTGTCAGGCAGCTAATATCTATTTTTTATGTCTTTCATCCTCCAGTGGATTCTCAATGGGGCGTTGTGTGTAAAAACAACTTATAAATGATTTTCTTTCATGGTGGGCAGAGTGTAATGAGGTTTTAATTCAGTAACACTGGGAATTATATGCTCTTACAGCTTACCTTAATGACATGCTGCTTACCACAGCTGTAAAGTTATCCGAAGTGTGCTAGCACTGATTACATTTCTGATGTGCTTCTGAGACATTTAAATGCATATCAGACATGGATCAGTGTAACGAAAACAATTTGTTTTGTAGTACATGTTATTCTGCATCTAATATATAGCAAGGGAAATCAAACCAATTCTGCTGGTTTGAATTCCTGGCATTCTCTGTTTCCTGCTTGCAGCGTTCACCTTTCTAATGCTACGTACACACATGCGACAACGATCGTTCGTTGTCAACGACGAACGATCTTTTAATTGACGAAAGAACGACCGAAGTAAAGTTAGTTGTAAAAAGTATGTAACGATCACATCGTTAGAACGAACGTTACACCACGTAAAAGCACTTAATGCGCCTGCGCATAAAATTGTAAAGTTCCTTGGAGAAAAAGTGAAATGCGCATGTCCAGCCTGGTACGAACGATCGTTTCCAACGATGTGCCACTTTTGCTAACGATCGTCGGTGGTAAAAATCCGCCAAGACAGAACTTTGTTTTGTAGCGATTTGCCTCGTTCGTCGTTTGCCTTAATAGTCGTTGGTTCGTTTTTTGTAACGATCGTCGTTGGTAAAGATCGGGGAACGATCGTTACAAACGACTATAGTCGCATGTGTGTACGCACCTTTAGGGCCCTTTTCCACCAGCGCGTTTGCGCTGGCTGAATCGCAAAACCGCAAACCGCTAGCGATTTTACAATCGCTACGGTTTGCTTTTTAACATAGGAATCGCGGTAGGTCATTTCCACTACCGCGATTCGCTTTTGTCGGGAACGCGAACGCGCGGCGGAGCGATAATTGCCGCGATTTTGCTATGCAGTGCATAGCATAGCAAAATCGCGGCCGCAAACGTCGGGGGAATCGCCGGTTTTGCGATTCAGCAATCGCTAGCGTTCAGCGTGAACGCTAGCGATTGCAGGTGGAAAAGGGCCCTTATAAAGGCTCACAGCAAATCTTGCTTGGCACAAGTATTAGCAGATGCAAATGAGGCTAATCAGGCAAGTATGCTGTGAATTAGCAGCAAATCTAGACATATGGAAGTACTGGAGAGAACAGCAAGATCCACACGCTCAGGAAGGCAGCAGGGGTTTCCTGGTAAATCCTTCCATAGGCATAATATTCAGTGCTTTATAAATACTGCATACGTTACAAACTCTATAAAGAAACAAATGATGGGCCTGAACTACTAAAGCATCTCATATGGAGATATAATAAAGGATCCAGGACACTTGGACAGAATTTTTTAAAAACAATCTGCTATTATGCAGTAGTAGATTGTAACCCACTCCCGGTTTAAATTCAAGCATAGTGGGGAGTCATTGTAAGGTTACCAAATTAGCAGTTGCGTGATTGCAGCTTCATATAGGTGTCTAGATTTGATAAAACAAGTGTTGTTGTAAGTGTACAATTACACCATCACTAATCCGAAAACCTTTCAGCCCACAGTTTTATGTTCTGTTTAAAAGCTGAAAAAGTAGGTTTAATGTTTTCTTGTCTCAGCTAAATGACACAGTCTGGCAGACTATAAAGCCACAATCTATGAACTATTGACCCTGCACTCAGAAGCTGTTCTCTTCCAAGAAAGAGTTTTATAGCCACAATTCCTTATCAGGAAGGGGTACCCTATGGTCTGACTGGGTACCGACTAGACAGAAACTGTCACTTGCATACCTGAATGTTAACTCTCTCAGGCAGGAAAACAAAAAAACAAGAAACACAGATTAGTTATAGTATGCTAGTCAGATGAGGTACCCCTTAAATGCAAATGTCATGGTGTTTGTATCATCCATTATATCTGCTTCTCTTATTCCAGGATTCTACCAGCACCGTAATTACAGGTACATGCTATAAGCGTCTAGAAACAATTTCCACTCCAACTGCTATTATACCAAGTCACTGTTATTTTCGTTTACTCATTGATAACTGCAGATGTTTTCTTTGGTCATGTCCAGTGGAGCCATTCTTCTACACAATAGGTAAACAATGTAATATACATGGGATTGGAAATGTAATACACAAAGAGCTATGTTCAACATAATATGTGTGTATTTCTGGATCTATCAAACTAACACACAAGCCAGATGTTCAGACTCCCTCTGTTTGTGGCATATATATGTGCTGAAGGGTTTATAGGGGTGATATTGTGAGACTGACTGTTTCAGAGGAAATCTAATAAATAACTTTTTTTTTTTTTTAATAAATAACTTTCTTCATACCCAAGAGCCAGTCTAGCAGCTCTGACATTTCTTCTTGAGTGTATTTGTAAGACAATTACATACCGTATACACTGAGGGGTGCTGCTAGTATTAATGACACTTGATATATGTTCACAATGGTATAAAACCTCCTTCAGTTTTCTTTCTGCTGCTAGCCTTAAGATATGTGGGGGTACCCCCTCCCTCAAGCTCAGGAAAAGGGTTTCAATTCAATCACAAAGGCAGCACTGGACATATTGTAATATATTGGATTGATTAATGATAAAAAGTATAATATACACAGATATCAATTAATCAAAAGTTTAAAGCTACTACATTCAACACTCATACTTTTGGGAGTTAGCTGATGCACTTAAAAAAATAAAATAAAAAAAGTATATGTACTATGTGCATCTGCACTAAGTGTCCCCTGTTGTTAGCAGGTGATGATTTTGGATATTTTATTAGGACAATTGTGGATATTGTTTAAAGGGAACCAGAGACAAAGCACCCTCATGTATTTTACCTTATAAATCAGTGGGAACATGACAGTAAACACCTAATCTGCTCTTTGTTTCATTGTTCTCTGTTTAATCTGACTGTTATCACCTCTGATAAGAATCCCCGACTGAGCATTCAGTCTGGCTTTGCTATGGAATGATTATAGCTGAGTCTGTCTTCTCTGGTGTCTTTTCAAGCCCAAGCCTGCCCCCTTGTGGCTCTGCTATAATGACTCAGCTATAATTATTCCCTGCAAAGCCAGACTGAATGCTCAGTCCGGGATTCTTATCACAGCTGATAACAGACACTTTTAGCAGTGAGGATGAAACGGAGAGCAAGGTAGGTGTTTTCTCTAATGTTCCCACTGATATATATGGTAAAATACATGAGGGTGCTTCGTCTCTGGTTCACTTTAAGGACTCAAAGAGACTATAACGAAGTGTTTGAAACTAAGTCCACCGAGACAACCTAGAAACCTTGGAATTTTTATGATACCTTTTTTGGATGGTTCGAAACCCTTTTTTTTGATACGCGTATATATGTGTGTGTGTGTATATATATATGTGTATATATATATATATATATATATATATATATTTTTTTTTATCATTAATAAATCCAATATATTACAATAATATATGTCCAGCGCTGCCTTTGTGATTGTATTGAAAGTATTTGTAAGACAGTATAAACTTCTCAGGACTTCTCAGACTCAACCTGCCCTGGTTACACAATACAGCACCTTAGACTGTACAGAGTTTGTACTTGGATCCATAAGTGAGCCTATGATAATGCCAGTCAGGGGCGTTGATAGGATCTAAGATTATCTGGGGCACCTTAGCATACCTCACATCAAACACCCCCACCCCCCTAAAAAATCAGTTGCCCCTAAAACAAAAATAAATAGTCCATCCCCTCCTTCCCTGTAAGACACCCCACTTGAAAACACAAGCAGACCCCAGAGACAGAAAGCGGGTGGTAGTGCAGATGGACAGAAGGACTGATCCATGATCCCGCGCTACTTGAGCAAGAGTCCAGAGCTTCTGTCTTCTTTCTTCTCAGCATTGTATGTGCTGCTCTTAGTAGAGGCTTTTCCTAACCTAATGGTGCAGTCATAGATGGATATTTTGAGCGGCTGTATCATCAGGTTGGGACAAGCTCTAGTACGGGAAGTGTGCACCATGTGGGGTAAAAAGAAGACAGAAGCACTCCACTCATACAGCCCAGTGACACTGGATCACAGATCAGGTATGCCTTCCTCCAAGAAAACTGTCAAGCATTGACAGTCTCTGCCAGACACTTAGATAGGGTTGCCAGGTGTCCGGTTTTAGACCGGACAGTCCGGTTTTTGGCCGCTGTGTCCTGTCCAAAAAGGCATGTTAAACCGGACAATTAAGATGTCCGGTTTTATGCCTTTTGCCACTTGCCGCCACCCGTCCGCCAGCGCTGCGCGACCGCTGATTCGCTGCCTGGCTGTCAGTCAAAGGCACAGCCAGCCAGCTTACGCGGCGTAAGTTACGCCAGCTTAAGTACCGCCCCCGAGCCCGCGCTTCCCGACGTTGCTACGGCAACGCCAACGCTGCGTTGCCAACGCACGCATGACGTGCGTCACTCACGTCATTTGCAATGCGATTCTGCATCTGCGAAGGAAGCAAGGTAAGGTCAGGAGTCTGGAGATATGGTGAGTGAGTGAACCATAATTCTCTGGTTGTATTTCCGCTCTTTGTGTGCATTGGCTCCGCTCTATCTCCCCTCCGTATAGTCCAGGCGTGACTTTCAATCTCATTCAATCTCGCCTGAGCCCGCTGCTTACTATACTTTACACTTGAATTCATACTATTGTACAACGCAATTTATACTGTTATACTGTTATATTTGTTATATTTGCTCAAAATGTGTACATACATGTATGCGCAGATTTATATTTTAACTTTATGCCTATGTATGTCCACTTTATTGTTCTCAATAAAAAATTTTGGTGGGAAAAAAAAAATAAATTTTAAAACTTCCCGCAAGAAATCGACCACTTCCCTGTGCAAAAACGCCATAAATGCATTGCATTATTTGCATAGTTTTCCAGTTTTGTAATAGTTTTCTGCTCGGTCTCTTATTATGTGCATTTACTGGTGAAAAGTGGTCTCTTATGTGCATGTACTGGTGAGGACAGTTAGTGACATGGCTATGTACTCTGTAATGTGCTGCAGAAGATGTCAGTGCGATATAAATACTGTAAAAAACATTTTTTAAAAAGCCCATTGCTTAGCCCCACTCTACATAAAAGTGCGCTTCTGACTCCGCCCCTAACTCCACCCCCTGTCCGGTTTTCTCCATCAGCCGACCTGGCAACCCTACACTTAGAGAATCAAAACAATCGGGGCTCAGTGTCAGAGGTTCAGGGCACTAGCCCCCAAATCGTTTTGCCTAATGACACCACTAATGCCAGTAGATAAATATTACAAACACAGTGTGGACAAAGTTTGGAAACATACAGCAAAAGGTACTCTCTAACATGCCAATGCAGCTTTTATCCTGCATGGGATTTTTTCATACGCTTACAAACTAAATTGTGCTCCATGTTTATCTTCTCGCTGGAAGGCAAGGAAACTTTTTTTAGATCCCAAATGAGACAGAATTTCCCAGTGGCTGAACTTGGACGTATGGAGAAAAATTCCGGTGATTAAATGCACCTTTGCTGTTGAGAAGAGAGAACATTACAACAATTGAGTTAGGGATTCTATAGTGGGAGGCTGCTGGCATGTAATAGCTTTTGATTGATGACTTTTGGTACATTAAAGGTCTCTTCATAGTAGGTGCTTACTTGCATTACCTTAACTTCGGTGAGACACCAACCCTCAGGCTGCTAGAATGATACAGATCCATCTACTTCACTGTAATGGCTAATCATATTGATCATCGTAAAGACAACTGTGCAAGTCAGCTGAAAACCTACACATACAGTACATACAGTCTTATTTTGTCACATGTTCACAAAGTCACCTTAAACTCTTTCCTCCTTCACAGCTGCCTGCCACTGATTCTCTACATGGACAGAGAGCTGACAAAAATTTTCATTGACCTAATTTCTGACCTATTGTGCCTGTATGCATAAGTAACCTGGCAGTGTTGAGGGAATAATGCTCTATTTTTACAGAAGGTATTACACATAAATAGCAAATCAAGATATGATAAAATACAAGATCTGACACCTTTTTTCATAGAAACCCACATCGAAAAAGAAAACAAAAAGGAAGGATCCCGTTTAACAGACACCATTATAAGGTGATTCTGGGTGCAGTTGCTGTCTGCACATGATTGGAGAATCATAAACATTATTTGCCTCCTTTCAGCAATGACCAGCATGTCAGATTCTCCAAGGCCCACTGCTGTTGTAGAGTCTACACTGTCACCCGGAATCTGAGCCGGATTAAGGCTAAATGGGGCCCTAAGCAAAGTAACTGATTTGGGCCCCCCATCATGTTGTAATAGAATCAGAAGATGCAGCTGCACAGCAACATGCTGCACACACCGGGGCAGCCGAGCTACTGATTGCTAAGGGCAACAGCCCGCTTTCCATTGTGGGTGCACAATGCAGGGAATAGCAGCTGCAAAATGCAGAGTGAGAGATGAATGGCTGGGACATTTGCACTCAGGGGCTGGGGCACCCCTGTGAAGAGGGCGCCAGATATCACAGCAGCAGCACTTTCCCCCTGCATCTCCAGCCTGGCAATAGCAGAAAGCTCTGGACACCACCAAACCGGAAGCCGTTCCCCAGACAGAATTACATAACCACCCCCACCACCGAACAACCGATTTCCTCCCAAACTAGACAGCCACCATGCAGCCTCCATCCCAGTGAATACGATAGTCCAGCAGAGAAGGCAGCCGCAGCGGGGGAGAATGACAGCACCAGATGACTCAAATTCACCTATTGCGATCCAAGCAATAGAGATCCCATCATCCGGAGCCCATCTGTCTCCTCTAGAGTGCTGCCGTTCTGTTACTACTACTATTACTACTTCCTACTTCCTGTCTGATCTGAGAATCAGAAAGTTCAGAGCGAGCGGCTGCACTGTAAAAAAGACAGATGGGTTTCAGATGATGGGATCTCTATCGCTTGGATCATGGATAGGTGAGTGAGCGTTTGCCATCTGCTGCTATCATTCTTGCTGCAGCTGTGGTTCTCTGTGGGAAGGGAGGGAGGAGTGGGCAGCAGCAGAGCGCACAGTAGCAGGAGGCGGACCTAAGAGGAGAGCCTGGCTCTGAAGACAATCAGCAGCGCACGGCATCATTTGACAAGACAAGACAAATAACATATCGCGCTTTTCTCCTGGCAGACTCAAAGCACCAGAGCTGCAGCCACTAGGACGTGGCCTATAGGCAGTAGCAGTGTTAGAGAGACTTGCCTAAGGTCTCCTACTGAATAGGTGCTGGCTTACTGAACAGGCAGAGCTGAGATTTGAACCCTGTGTCAGAGGCAGAGCCCTTAAAGGGACTCCGAGCAGTGCCTGTGGGTATGCCTTTAAGCATATCCACAACTAATTAATTACATCCTCAAACCTACCAGCATGATGTTTGTAATTATATCCCCCTGGGTTCCTTAGATTTCATTGCATTGTGCTAAATCGAGCTGCCGACGTTGGAGAAAAGTCATCCTGTGTAATACAATGTAACTATGTAAAGATGCATATCATTTTGAAGCTGTCTTTCTCCTCTTTACAACGATAGATAAACTGCCACCCTACGCCATTTAGTTTTCGCTATTTTCGCGATCGAAATTGCCGCGGCCGCAATTTTGATCGTGAAAATAGCGAAAACTAAAAGGCATAGGGCGGCGGTTTATAGGCGATTTATATATCATTTGAAAGAGGAGAAAGAGAGCTTTAAAATGATATGCATCTTTCCATAGTTACTGCACTGCTCAGAGTCCCTTTAACCATTATACCATCCAGCCACCGCTGACAGGATGGCAAGGGCTGGTTTATGTGCTGGTGGGGCCCCTTTGACTCTGAATGGGGCCCCAAGCGACTGCTTTTGTTGCCTGGTCAATAATCCGGCCCTGCCCGGAATGATCACAATCTATCATTTTGTGTACATCACTTTAGTCCCAGGGTGTAGCTCATTGTCAGAGCTACTGATCACCAGTAGCAATCATTATCAAATTGATGGATAGCTGATGCTTTCCAGTGCATCCAAGACCTCCCGAAATCACTGGGAAACAAAAGAAAAAAACATGAGCCAAATAATGCAGTCAGCCCCGTTTTTAGGGATGGCGCAGTGGTGGGGGGAGTTCAGATAGATGCAGAGTGCACATGGAGCAGTAACTTACCTCTCTGGGATCCACACGCTGCATATCTTCTTTCCATTGGTAACAATGCTCTCTATGGTGACATGCTTTTATCTCACCACAGGGCGTACTGTTACCAATGATATGGATGCCAAGGAGTAAGAAGATATGCAGCATGTGGATCATGGAGAGGTGAGTTACTTCCACAGAGGGGGGGGGGGATCTCTCTGGCTACCTATAATGTGGGAGGGGAGGAAGCTCCCTGGCTACATATAGGGAGGCTGTTCAGGGCGGGGGCTGTATAGCTAACTATGCTGTGGGAGGGGAGGGGGTTCTCTGACTGCCTATACAGAGGGGAGGGGGCTCTCTGGCTACCTATACAAGGGGAGGGACTCTCTGGCTACCTATACTGAAGTTGGGGAGCTCTATGAATGTAGGGCTCTCTGGCTACCTATAATGAGGGTGGCTCTCTGGCTACCTATACAGAGGGGAGGCTCTCTAGCTACCTATTCTGGGGGTTTGACCACCTATAATGGGAAACTCTCTGGCAACCTATACTCCTATACTAGGTTGAAATCGGGAAGGGGAGGAGGGGGTGGAGTCTGCATCTGGCTACCTAATACTGGAGACTTCTGTAGCCAGCTATACTGGGGGTGGGGGGGGGGCTGAATCTGGCTACTTAATACTGGGGGCTCCTATGGATACCTATATTGGGCTGCATCTTGCTATAGTGGGGCTCTTCTGGCTACCACATTGTAGTGTACTTGAGTCTACGGGGAAGGAGGGGGGGGGGGGGGATGACACAATTTTTGCATCCTTGCCCTAGGAGATGTGTAGCCTAGAAACTGCCCTGGATGCAGTATGTCTGAAAAATGGGATTAGGGTACCTACCTAGGATGTTATATTCATAAATGTAGTTGCAAGAAATTGCAACCACCCTCAGAATTTGCGGGGAGATGCCCGCCACTACTCGGGAATCGGGATTTCCAGGTACTATGTTGCAGGACCTGGATGGTCGCACTCCTAAGTAGTTTTCTATGGTCAACTAAACAACTACAACCTCCCAACTAAGGAGTAAGGTATGGTAAAAAGACATTTTTGGAGGTGCCCAATATGATAAAAAAAACTCTTCAAAACATTTTAAAAAGGACAGTCAGTGTTGGTCTTACCTCTCCTGCAGAAAAGGCCAGCAATAACTGGAAATGAAAATTTTATTACTCACTAAAAGGACATGTTTTTTTGGACTTTGTCTGCTTCTTCAAGTCTATGCAACAATAGTGTCTGTCAGCTTAGGCCTTTAGGAGTGCATACCTCTTAAAAATCTACCTTAAAAATCATTATTAATAAAAGTATAAAAAGAAGGTCACAGATCCATATGGAAATATCAAAAATCAGTGGTGTCAATACAGCCATAAGCAACAGAAATGTTTCTGCAGTAGATGTGCAACCTGTAAAAATCAGGTCTTAGTAGTTTGTTTGTGAACATGAGCCCAGAGCTCTCTCTCTCTGTGCTGTAAAAGATAAGCTTTAAAGAAAAAAATGTCTTTGTTACAGCTTACAAAACCTCTGCAATAAATCTGCAGTGTTTCTATTTCCTGCTTTAACGGAAGCAGACAAAGGGTTAAAATTCTATACACACAAATTTGGAGAAGACAAAGGTCCACAGATGCTGTCAGTGATTATACTAAATATGAAATAAGGATATATCAAGAATCTATAAAAATATAAATTTTATTGAAATTCCATCTAAGAATCATATAATGGTTAAAAAACTCTATGAGATGGCCATCTCCTCACATAGACCCCATGCACACCTCTGACACACATCACTGGCTAGGTAATGATATGAGCTCGTGTAGATGTAAAAGAGCTATTCAATACTAGATCGTTATTGAGGGACGATCCAGGACAGACACTGCAAGAAAGAGTACTTCACGGTCCAAAGCAGAGACAGTAGCAAGCTGGCAGCATATAAAAAAGCAAAAAGCGTAGCTTCAAGCCATGCATCACAATGTGTCAATCATGATCACCATATGGGTACCATCCGTATCTCACCCTCCTGTGATCCATGTGTGTCCAAGGATGCAGGCAGACTGTCTGTCAAAGTGGTTGACCCGCTGATTGCCAAGCTGGTGTGCGAGGAGCTATCAGTGTCGTAGCTGTAGGTATCCACTGACGTGATGGTATGTCCAAGGAGTGCACAAACACGTGCTGAGGTGCCAGTCCTGGTGTGCTGGAAGCGCTCAAAGTGCCAGTCAAGTGTTGCGCGGTGTCCCCCAAAGTTGTGCAGTAGAGCAGGGTGAGCAGGGGGTCCGCGGGAGGAGACGGCGTCTCATACAGGCAAGGCCCTTACATGTTTCGCCGTTCTCACGGCGTCATCAGAAGGCGTACCTGTGTATCTACAATGCGGAAATAAATCCGCTTGCAGAGCCAATAGGAGCTAGGCGGGAGTGCCCGTCCGGACCGGAAGTGATGCGAGCGGGCCACCGGAGCGAGCAGATGGACAGCAAGCTCTCGCCCTCGCATCACATGGGTCCGTATTGTTGCACCTCCGAGCTACAGTGGCTCTGATCAGCCAAACTAGTGACATTCATCCCATTCGCACATTGCTCAGGTGAGACAGAGGGAAAATCCCTCAACTGCGCACCCTGAAATTCATGTATACATGTAGTTATATATAAAAAAGAAAAAAGAAAAAATATTGAAGACAAATTGAGATAAAGGGACATCTATAAATATAGCTCAAAAGCGTCTATATAAAATAAGGCGCCAGCGAGCAGTGCACAGCATAAGCGAAGCGGAACTGCGCACTCATCAACCGGTAAGAAAAAAGTCCCTACAGGTTCAAACACTGTGTCCGAGGGGAGGCGACCATGAGCCAAACAACCGACAGACAGAAGGGGGGGGGGGGAGAAAAGGGGGGGGAGGGGGGGAGGGAGAGGGGGGAGGGGGGGAGGGAGAGGGGGGGGGGGGAGGGAGAAGGGGAATAAAAGGGGGCGGGGAACGGGGGAACAGGATTCACAGCAGGGGTAATGAAAATGTCATACTCCCTCAATTGTCTTTAGAGGGGCAAGAATGAGGCATAACTGAAGGCCTCATTCAAACCTGGAGGCTGACATGCCTGCAACTCAAAGATCCACCTTGTTTCTCTTTGAAGAAGAAGGCGGTCAAAGTTGCCTCCACGTATGGTACCGTGGATTCTATCTAGTCCTACAAAACATAATTTCTTGCCCGTACACGTGGGACACTGTCTCACGTGTCGGGAAATGGGGGTGAAGGATTCATCATTTCCGACATTTTGCATGTGCTCGGAAATGCGTCTCCATAAAGGTCTCTTGGTCTTGCCTATATAGAAGGAGCCGCATGGGCAAAGCAGCAAATAAACCACTAACTCGGTTTGGCAGTTAACATAATGTTTTAGAGTGTGAGATTTACCATTAGGTAAGGTGACTGTCTTTCCCACCCTGATAAATTGACAATATGAACAGCCGCCGCAGGTATAGGTTCCTAGAACGATGCAATGACGTCTGGGGTTGACTCCTCCAAAGTGACTTTGCACTAGAGTGTCTCGGAGGGATGTCGCCCTTTTAAAAGTAACAATAGGGCGTTCTGGGAACACGTGACCTATCGCTGGGTCATTCTGCAACAAATACCAATGTTTCTGTAGGATATATCTCAAACTGGAATGTTGGGCACAATACTTAGTCACGAAACGCAAATCTGATCCTTGTTGTTTAATTTTATGATTGGGGCGTTGAACGAGGAGACTTGAGCGATCCCTTTTCTTGACCCTATTGAATGCTCGTCGCAGCGTTACATCAGAATAGCCTCGACTTTTAAATCTTGCTCGTAATGCCTTGGCCTGAGAGAAAAATGCTTCATCAGAAGAACAATTCCGTCTCACTCTCATATATTGGCCAGTAGGAATCCCTCTGATAGTGTGGGATGGATGGAAACTAGAAGCATGTAACAGGGCATTAGTCGCGGTTTCCTTTCTGTAAAGGTCAGTAGAAAGATGGCCATCCATATCAATAGATATGCATATATCTAGAAAAGGGATCGCTCTCTGGTCGCATGTCATATTAAACGTAAGATTGCGGGCGTTATCATTAATGCTGGCAACAAAATTGTCCAACTCCGAAGCGGTGTCCGGCCACAGAACGAGAATGTCGTCGATGTACCTGTGCCACGATAAAATGTGGCACAGGTACATCTCCAGACCCTCGTCTGCAAAGATGGCCCGCTCCCACTCCCCCAGGTACAGATTGGCATAGGATGGGGCACAAGTCGTGCCCATCGCGGTTAAAATTCTATGTTTACAAATCAGCTGTGTCTGCCAAGGACTGCCACATTTCTGTGTTTACACAGCGGAGAGATCAAATTACACTTGTGATTACTTACGATGAGGGGGAATTAGACAGGCTCTTCTGTCTAAAAACAACTAGAGTTGGGCCGAACGGTTCGCCGGTGAACGGGGTTCGCGCGAACTTAGGTGGTTCGCGTGCGGGTACCGCACGCGAACCTTTTGCGGAAGAAGTTCGGTTCGCCCCATAATGCACCTGAGGGTCAACTTTGACCCTCTACATCACAGTCAGCAGGCCCAGTGTAGCCAATTAGGCTACACTAGCCCCTGGAGCCCCACCCCCCCTTATATAAGGCAGGCAGCGGCGGCCATTACGGCCACTCGTGTGCCTGCATTAGTCAGAGTAGGGCGAGCTGCTGCAGACTGTCTCTCAGGGAAAGATTAGTTAGGCTTAACTTCTTCCTGGCTGCATACCTGTTCTGTTCAGTGAGCCCTCAGCCCACTGCATACCTGTACTGTGATCCTGCCACTGCATAGCTGTTCAGTGATCCTGCCACTGCATACCTGTTCTGTTCAGTGAGCCCTCAGCCCACTGCATACCTGTACTGTGATCCTGCCACTGCATAGCTGTTCAGTGATCCTGCCACAGCATACCTGTTCTGTTCAGTGAGCCCTCAGCCCACTGCATACCTGTACTGTGATCCTGCCACTGCATACCTGTTCAGTGATCCTGCCACAGCATACCTGTTCTGTTCAGTGAGCCCTCAGCCCACTGCATACCTGTACTGTGATCCTGCCACTGCATAGCTGTTCAGTGATCCTGCCACAGCATACCTGTTCTGTTCAGTGAGCCCCCAGCCCACTGCATACCTGTACTGTGATCCTGCCACTGCATACCTGTTCAGTGATCCTGCCACAGCATACCTGTTCTGTTCAGTGAGCCCTCAGCCCACTGCATACCTGTACTGTGATCCTGCCACTGCATACCTGTTCAGTGATCCTGCCACAGCATACCTGTTCTGTTCAGTGAGCCCTCAGCCCACTGCATACCTGTACTGTGATCCTGCCACTGCATAGCTGTTCAGTGATCCTGCCACAGCATACCTGTTCTGTTCAGTGAGCCCTCAGCCCACTGCATACCTGTACTGTGATCCTGCCACTGCATACCTGTTCAGTGATCCTGCCACAGCATACCTGTTCTGTTCAGTGAGCCCTCAGCCCACTGCATACCTGTACTGTGATACTGCCACTGCATACCTGTTCAGTGATCCTGCCACAGCATACCTGTTCTGTTCAGTGAGCCCTCAGCCCACTGCATACCTGTACTGTGATCCTGCCACTGCATAGCTGTTCAGTGATCCTGCCACAGCATACCTGTTCTGTTCAGTGAGCCCTCAGCCCACTGCATACCTGTACTGTGATCCTGCCACTGCATACCTGTTCAGTGATCCTGCCACAGCATACCTGTTCTGTTCAGTGAGCCCTCAGCCCACTGCATACCTGTACTGTGATCCTGCCACTGCATAGCTGTTCAGTGATCCTGCCACAGCATACCTGTTCTGTTCAGTGAGCCCCCAGCCCACTGCATACCTGTACTGTGATCCTGCCACTGCATACCTGTTCAGTGATCCTGCCACAGCATACCTGTTCTGTTCAGTGAGCCCTCAGCCCACTGCATACCTGTACTGTGATCCTGCCACTGCATACCTGTTCAGTGATCCTGCCACAGCATACCTGTTCTGTTCAGTGAGCCCTCAGCCCACTGCATACCTGTACTGTGATCCTGCCACTGCATAGCTGTTCAGTGATCCTGCCACAGCATACCTGTTCTGTTCAGTGAGCCCTCAGCCCACTGCATACCTGTACTGTGATCCTGCCACTGCATACCTGTTCAGTGATCCTGCCACAGCATACCTGTTCTGTTCAGTGAGCCCCCAGCCCACTGCATACCTGTACTGTGATCCTGCCACTGCATACCTGTTCAGTGATCCTGCCACAGCATACCTGTTCTGTTCAGTGAGCCCTCAGCCCACTGCATACCTGTACTGTGATCCTGCCACTGCATAGCTGTTCAGTGATCCTGCCACAGCATACCTGTTCTGTTCAGTGAGCCCTCAGCCCACTGCATACCTGTACTGTGATCCTGCCACTGCATACCTGTTCAGTGATCCTGCCACTGTATACCTGTTCTGTGAACCCGCCACTGTATACCTGTTCTGTTCAGTGGACCCGCCACTGTATACCTGTTCTGTGAACCCGCCACTGTATACCTGTTCTGTTCAGTGGACCCGCCACTGTATACCTGTTCTGTGAACCCGCCACTGTATACCTGTTCTGTTCAGTGGACCCGCCACTGTATACCTGTTCTGTGAACCCGCCACTGTATACCTGTTCTGTTCAGTGGACCTGCCACTGTATACCTGTTTAGTGAACACGCCACTGCATACCTGTTGTGTTCAGTGAACCTGCCACTGCATACCTGTTCTGTGAACCCGCCACTGTATACCTGTTCTGTTCAGTGGACCCGCCACTGTATACCTGTTCTGTGAACCCGCCACTGTATACCTGTTCTGTTCAGTGGACCTGCCACTGTATACCTGTTTAGTGAACACGCCACTGCATACCTGTTGTGTTCAGTGAACCTGCCACTGCATACCTGTTCTGTGAACCCGCCACTGTATACCTGTTCTGTTCAGTGGACCCGCCACTGTATACCTGTTCTGTTCAGTGGACCTGCCACTGTATACCTGTTCTGTTCAGTGGACCTGCCACTGTATACCTGTTTAGTGAACACGCCACTGCATACCTGTTGTGTTCAGTGAACCTGCCACTGCATACCTGTTCTGTGAACCCGCCACTGTATACCTGTTCTGTTCAGTGGACCCGCCACTGTATACCTGTTCTGTTCAGTGGACCTGCCACTGTATACCTGTTCTGTTCAGTGGACCTGCCACTGTATACCTGTTTAGTGAACACGCCACTGCATACCTGTTGTGTTCAGTGAACCCGCCACTGTATACCTGTACTGTTCAGTGAACCCACCGCATCAGTGCGCATACCTGTGCAGTTAAGTGAACCCACCTACCTACGTGAGTGCACGCAGTGTGATATACCACTCCGTGCATACCCGATATGGACAAAACAGGTAGAGGAAGAGGAAGAGGTAGTGGCAGAGGCAGAGGAAGGCCACCCGGCAGGTCTGCGCGAGGTCGTGTAAATGTAATTTCGTGTGGACCTGGCCCACAGTACAGTGCTCGGAAGAAGGCACGTCCCATCACCTCCCAAGATTGTCAGGACGTGGTTGAGTATTTAGCGACACAGAACACCTCATCTTGCTCAGCCACCAGCGCTACTACTAGCACCACTTCCGCTGCATTTGACACTTCGCAAGAATTATTTAGTGGTGGTGAAATCACTGATGCACAGCCATTGTTACAGCCAGATGAATTTTCACCAGCTCATATGTCTGCGTTACGCGACAACACTATGGATGTAACGTGTAAGGAGGATGAAGGACCTACACATTTGGATTTTTCTGAGGCAAGCGAAGCTGGGCAGGATGATTACGATGATGACGATGATAGGGATCCTCTGTATGTTCCCAATAGAGGAGATGAAGAGGGGGACAGTTCAGAGGGGGAGTCAGAGAGTAGTAGGAGGATAGAAGTTGCTGAAAGAAGCTGGGGCAGCTCTTCGTCAGAAACAGCTGGTGGCAGAGTCCGGCACCATGTATCGCCAGATTCGCCACCTATGTACAGCCAGCCAACTTGCCCTTCAGCATCAGCTGCTGAGGTGCCCACATCCCAGGGTGGCTCAGCGGTGTGGAAATTTTTTAATGTGTGTGCCTCAGATCGGACCAAAGCCATCTGTTCGCTCTGCCAACAAAAATTGAGCCGTGGAAAGGCCAACACTCACGTAGGGACAAGTGCCTTACGAAGGCACCTGCAGAAAAGGCACAAACAGCAATGGGATGGCCACCTGAGCAAAAGCAGCAGCAGCACACAAAAGCAAAGTCACCCTCCTTCTCCTCTTCCTCCTTCAGGTGCATCATCTGCTTATGCCGCTCTCTCCCTTGCACCTTCACAGGCACCCTCCTCCACTCCGCCTCTGCCCTTGAGCGGTTCCTGCTCCTCTGCCCACAGCAGCAGTCAGGTGTCCGTGAAGGAAATGTTTGAGCGGAAGAAGCCACTTTTGGCCAGTCACCCCCTTGCCCGGCGTCTGACAGCTGGCGTGGCGGAACTGTTAGCTCGCCAGCTGTTACCATACCGGCTGGTGGACTCTGAGGCCTTCCGTAAATTTGTGGCCATCGGAACACCGCAGTGGAAGATGCCAGGCCGCACTTATTTTTCCAGAAAGGCCATACCCCAACTGCACCGTGAAGTTGAGAGGCAAGTGGTGTCATCTCTTGCGAAGAGCGTTGGGTCAAGGGTACACCTGACCACGGATGCCTGGTCTGCCAAGCACGGGCAGGGCCGCTACATTACCTACACAGCCCATTGGGTGAACCTGGTGGTGAACGATGGCAAGCAGAAAGCGGCGGACCAAATTGTGACACCTCCACGGCTTGCAGGCAGGCCTCCTGCCACCTCCTCTCCTCCTGCTACATGCTCTTCGCTGTCCTCCTCCTCCTCCTTGGCTGAGTGGCAGTTCTCCTCTCCAGCTACACAGCCCCAGCTTCGCAGGGCCTATGCTGCATGCCAGGTACGACGGTGTCACGCCATCTTAGACATGGCTTGTCTCAAAGCGGAGAGTCACACTGGAGCAGCTCTCCTGGCTGCTCTTAAGAAACAGGTGGATGAGTGGCTGACCCCGCACCACCTGGAGATAGGCAACGTGGTGTGCGACAACGGCAGCAATCTGCTTGCCGCTTTGCATATGGGGAAGCTGACACACATACCCTGCATGGCACATGTCATGAATCTGGTGGTTCAAAGATTTGTGGCAAAGTACCCTGGCTTAGCGGATGTCCTGAAGCAGGCCAGGAAGTTCTGTGGGCATTTGAGGCGCTCTTACACAGCCATGGCACGATTTGCAGAAATTCAGCGTAAAAACAACATGCCGGTGAGACGCCTCATTTGCGATAGCCCCACTCGCTGGAACTCGACCCTCCTCATGTTCTCCCGCCTGCTAGAACAGAAGAAAGCCGTCACCCAGTACCTCTACAACTGGAGTAGAACGAAACAGTCTGGGAAGATGGGGATGTTCTGGCCCGACAACTGGACAATGATGAAAAATGCATGCAGGCTCATGCGGCCGTTTGAGGAGGTGACCAACCTGGTGAGCCGCAGTGAGGGCACCATCAGCGACTTAATTCCCTACGCGTACTTCTTGGAGCGTGCTGTGCGTAGAGTGGCGGATGAAGCTGCGAATGAGCGTGACCAGGAACCGTTACGGCAGGAACAGGCATGGGACCAATTTTCATCAGACCCAGCTGTTTCCTCAACACCTGCGGCAGCACAGAGGGGGGAGGAGGAGGAAGAAGAGAGGTCATGTGCAGAAGATGAGTCAGACTCAGAGGATGATGAGCAAGGTGTTTCTTTGGGGGAGGAGGAGGGGACAGCGGCAGGAGAACAACCGCAGCAGGCGTCGCAGGGGGCTTGTGCTGCGCAACCTTCCCGTGGTATTGTTCGCGGCTGGGGGGAGGAGGTTGACTTACCTGACGTCACTGAGGAAGAGCAAGAGGAGATGGAGGGTACTGGATCCGACTTTGTGCAGATGTCGTCTTTTATGCTGTCCTGCCTGTTGAGGGACCCCCGTATAAAAAACCTCAAGGGGAATGAGCTGTACTGGGTGGCCACACTACTAGACCCTCGGTACAGGCACAAAGTGGCGGACCTGTTACCAACTCACCGGAAGGTGGAAAGGATGCAGCACATGCAGAACCAGCTGTCAACTATGCTTTACAATGCCTTTAAGGGTGATGTGACGGCACAACGCCAGCAAGGTACCACTGCCACTAATCCTCCTCCCGTGTCCACGCAGTCAAAGACAGGACGCTCCAGCGATCTCATGGTGATGTCGGACATGCGGACGTTCTTTAGTCCAACGCCTCGCCGTAGCCCTTCCGGATCCACCCTCCACCAACGCCTGGAACGGCAGGTAGCCGACTACCTGGCCTTAAGTGTGGATGTAGACACTGCTGTGAACAGCGATGAGGAACCCTTGAACTACTGGGTGCGTAGGCTTGACCTGTGGCCAGAGCTGTCCCAATTTGCCATCCAACTTCTCTCCTGCCCTGCCGCAAGCGTCCTCTCAGAAAGGACCTTCAGCGCAGCTGGAGGCATTGTCACAGAGAAGAGAAGTCGCCTAAGTCACAAAAGTGTTAAGTACCTCACCTTTATAAAAATGAATGAGGCATGGATCCCGGAGGGCTGCTGCCCGCCCCAAGACTAAGTCAGTCCCCGCACATACAGCATCTCTGCCTGCACGCCGTGTGACTGGCTGCCTGGCCTGCCCCAAGAAGACTAAGTCGCTCCCAGTCCCTCCACACAGCATGTCTGCCTGCAGGCCGCTTCACTACCTTCTCCGCCACCACCAACAGGGTCCGGGACTCCAGGCGGATTGCTGAATTTTTTAGGCCGCTGCTAGCAGCGGCCGCTGTAATAATTTTTCGGGTGCGTGTACATGACTGCCTAATTTTTCTGGCTGCACTGCGGGCAGCTGCAACAACAAAAGAAAAGGCATGAACATGCGCCCATTCCCCTTCGTGATCATTACCTTGCCGTGGTGAAGGGGCTTGCGTATCACAATGGAGCAATGACCGGCGCCTAGATGAGTGTCTCGGGGGGCACACCCACGATAATAAGGTCGTTGCCTCATTGTGGTCAGACCAAATTTGATCAGCTGGACAGTCACTGTTCTGTCATTCAGCTACATCAGCCAGGTGACTGACCATATGGGCTGTAAAGCCACCAAAACCTGCACTCTCGCCATGGTGCGCACCAGTCCAGCACGGCCGTCACTACACAAACAGCTGTTTGCGGTGCGTTACACGATGAGTTTGGTGCGTCAGTGTGAAGCAGTACCTTAATTACACTACCTGATTGATGTATACACATGCAAGATGTTTGAAAGCACTTTAGGCCTGTCATTTAACATTCAATGTGATTTCTGCCCTTAAAACGCTGCTTTGCGTCAAATCCAGATTTTTCCCGGGGACTTTTGCCATGTATCCCACTCCGCCATCCCCCCCTCCAGGTGTTAGACCCCTTGAAACATCTTTTCCATCACTTTTGTGGCCAGCATAATTAATTTTTTTTTTCAAAGTTCGCATCCCCATTGAAGTCTATTGCGGTTCGCGAACTTTAACGCGAACCGAACCTTTCGCGAAAGTTCGCGAACCCGGTTCGCGAACCGAAAATCGGAGGTTCGGCCCAACTCTAAAAACAACAACAACAAGGTGCTTTTCTCTGTTTTCCTTGTGTCCTGTGCAAGAGTTCAGGTCCACTTTAATCTGGGTCTGCAGACATACAGTAAATGTTGTTCTTGTAAGTATCATAGAGGAGGAAAGAGCAGACCTTCTGTCAGATTTTTAAAGCTATTTGCATCCCAATCAAAGAGCTAATTCTAGTCTTGGTAAGGCCTCTTTCAGACGAACTGCTGAGCTGCGCAATTGTGGAGCAGTTCAGCGTCCCATCTGCTGGCCACAAGTGTGATTCGTGTGCAAATTAAATGCAGCTAAATGGCAACACACATGTGCATGCTTGACACGCAGTGGTGTTACTCCGCAGCACACCTGCACTCAGATGTGACTCCATGGGGGGCTGCCTACCCACAGACATCACCAAGCGCTAAAAAGCACCTGACTGATGTACGGGAGCAGCTGATAGGCTGAGAAGTCAATGCCTTCAGCTGCCCTTCTGAAAGAGGCCTAACTCAATGTGAATTTGAACAGAATAAGTGCTTTTTAAGTCAATATTTGTATAACTACCCTTTTTACATTGTGGTGTGCAGTAAGATGCAAAGATTGTGAGAGAGAGAGAGAGACAGACAGGCAGACAGACAGACAGAGACAGAGGTGTTCTGTGCCTTTAAGGTCACATGTATGAAAAGTATTGTTGGATAGAATTATATTCTCATTGCCTACACAGTATTCCATTCAAGATCGAACACTGAGGGGAAGGAAACCACTTTTCTTACATACATTAGGAGCTGAGATTAATGAAAACACCTGTTACTAAGATACATGTATATGCAAGTCAAAGGGTTTTTAAACCTGAATGAAAAGCCTACATATAAAACAACTCAAAATACGTATTCATGTATTCATCTTACTTAACACATGATAGGGCTTCATTTCTGACAGTGTGGCAGAAGGTAGAATTGAATTTCGCTAAATGTTTCCCTTTATACATCTTTATGTGCATTCTTCTTGACACACATATACAATAATTCTTCAAAAACTTATAAACATGTACCTAATTTCTGCTCTGCTGATTGTTTACTGCAATCACTGCAATCCTCTGTGACAATGGAAATGGGAGATGTGGGAGGAGGTCCTGAAAGCATGGGATAGATAAATAAGGTCAATAGGTTATGTATTTTATATTCTGGAACACTGAAAGACTTTATCAGTCATATGAGACAATAAGACATTTATTATTTGACACAAATTTTTTAGCTGATACACAGAAAATAAAACTGTGGGATTCTTAAAAAAAAGTCATTTTTAGGAGTAGAATGATAGATACAATAGTTTATCACACCAGCTCATTTTCACCTCTGGTTTCTTTTAAAGAAAATCTGTAATGAAAAAAACTCCCCTGTGGGGTACTCACCTCGGGTGGGGGAAGCCTCCGGATCCTATTGAGGCTTCCCCCGTCCTCCTCGTTTCCACGGCGGCGGAGAAAATTTTCCCGGAGCGCTGGCGATGTAAATATTTACCTTTTGGCTCCAGCGCAGGCGCAGTATCCGCTCTTCCCACGGAGATAGGCGAAAATAGCCGATCTCCATCGGGCCGCTCTACTGCGCAGGGGCAAGTCTCCTGCGACTGCGCAGTAGAGCGGACCTGACGGAGATCGGCTATTTTTGCCTATCTCCATCAGAAGAGCCGCAACAGCGCCCCCCACTGGAGCCCAAAAAAGTAAATATTGCACAGGCTGTCGGATTTGCCGCCTGTGTGTTCCGGGGGCTGCAGCGAGACCGCCGTGGGACACAGGAGGATGGGGGAAGCCTTGATAGGGTCCAGAGGCTTCCCCCTACTGAGGTGAGTACCCCCCAGGGGAACTTTTGTTCAGTACAGGTTTTCTTTAAAGATTCCTCAGCTTTAAAACATACGGGCCTATATGCAATTCACTTTTTCACCTGAGTTTTCTCCTAGGTGATAGTTTTACAGCTCCTAAATACAATACTCAAAATAGTTTTCAGCTACATTTTGGTACTTTTTCACTTGCAAAATGCCGAAAAGTTATTTTAAATACAAGATGAAAATTTATCTCCTAGGAATCGCATATGGCCCATTTAGTACTAACAAGAGCCTGAGAGAACGTTTTACATATTCATCCATTTATTGCATAGACCAGATTTTTTATTTCATTGACCAAAAGTTTTATTGCAGATAATAATGGTACAAATTACTACCATACAGCATATAATATCTTTAAAAAAATGCAGAAATTCTGAAAATGACACATGAAGGGGTACATAGCATTGGTGATTTGTTTAGTCAACTATTTACATATGGGTTATACATATACCTTGAGACAGAGAAACGAGCCTATACAGGTAGAATGAGGTATATTGCCAAATTTAACTAGAGTAACATGATATACAGAGAGTGTAGGTTATAAATTAGGATTTGACAACTAGCGATCCCATATTTTGTTGTATTTCGTGGTGCAGCCTCTGTGGTAATATATCAATTTTTTGAAAGGGAGGGATCTCTCCAATCTTCTAATGAAAGGCGACATCCATCTGAAGGCAGTGCATTGCTTGGCTGCAAACAAAGTCTTTACAATAAAGGCTTTGTCAAACTTAGGTGTATCCTGGTCAGTTTTAACTTAGGTTTGGTTGGTCTATAACATGCACAAGTTACTTTGCCTTTTACCATCAATGTGAAATTTGAAATGCAAAACTCAGCACTATGAAATTCCGTAGTGAGAGGGAATGTAGTTCCTAGTGAAATATGATGCTGAGAGACAAATCATTTGCTTAACATACTAGGCATACTCAACACACAGGTCATTAGAAATAATTTTGTGCCGTTCTTATTAAATATCAGCGATGTCAGGTAAATTTCAGGTACTTAGGTCAGGTTAGACTTGCCTTGTCTTGAATAAAGTAGACATGCTGAGTCCTGGCTGACAGTAGTCATGTGTCTGCTGACCATACAGTATGGAAATGTACTTCTAGTAAGCAGTTTTTATTACATATCATTATGCTGTATTGAGATATGAGATTTAGCCAGAAAATACAATTTATGATCATAACATTTTGTGCAGGAATCTGGAAGAATTGTAATGATCAGCTATAGTTTTATATAGTTTTAAGATCTTATTTAAAGAGAACCCGAGGTGGGTTCTAAGAATCCTATTAGCACACAGAGGCTGGGTCTGCATATAATGCCCAGCCTCTTTTGTTATACTGTTTCCCCCCAGGTCTCCCCTGCGCTCTGCTGTCCCCCATAAATCAAACGCTGTGCTAGCGACACGCAGCGTGTCGATTGCAGTCTGTTTACATCTGCACTGTCACTCTCGCTGCTTCCCCACCTCCTCTATATCTCCGCTCCCCGCCGGCGTCCCTTCCCTCCAATCAGCGGGGAAGGAAGGGACGCAGGCGGGCAGCGGCGACATAGAGGAGGCAGGGGATCGGCAAGAGTGACAGTGCAGATGTAAACAGCCTGCTAGCGATGTCGCTAGCACGGCGTATGATTTATGGGGACAGCAGAGCGCAGGGGCGGCCTGGGGGGAGACAGTATAGCAGTATAGCAATATATGCAGACCCAGCCTCTGTGTGCTAAAAGAATTCTTAGAACCCGTCTGGGGTTCTCTTTAAACAGAGAAAAAAAGCACTTCAGAGTCATACATATCAATGCTTCAATAGAGTGGCATTGGCATACAGCCCAATGTAATGCTCAACACTGTGACTAGGAATTGAGCAAGAATACAAAGTTTGTTCTCATTTATCTCATTGCAAATATAAGAGGGTAGAAAAAGCGTGAACAAAGAACAAATTAATAATTGGGGGGAAGAAGTGAAGACGAGAGGGTGGATGGTGCATCAGGGAGAAAGCTTCTTTGTGGCTGGATTTCTTCACGAAGTCCAAGTGCCTAACCAGTAAAAAGGCATTGATTAAAGGGGACAGAGCCTTCTCAAAATTATTCGCACCTAATCTAGCTCTCACCTTTTCAAAAATAGGCTCCATCCCAGATGTTTTCTTATTTGCTCCCCATCCACTTGCTATCATTTGTTTCACTGCAGTGAATTTAAAGCAAATCTATAGGGGAAAAAAACTTTAAACTTATGAGGTAATGAATTGTGTGTGTAGTACAGTTAAGAAATGCAACATTAGTAGCAAAGAAAAGAGTTTCATGTTTTTTTCCAGTACAGGAAGAGTTAAAACAAAACTCTACATGACTTAAAGATGGGGATCCTGTGTGGCATACCTATAAAAATAGTGCCCAATAAAAATGGTGCCAGAGATTGCAAGTCAGTAAAATTAACAATATTCTAATACTTAATTCCTATAGTAAAATATCAGTTATCTTTACCAACATTTTGCTATGACCTAACCTAACCCTACTCTCACACAGAACCCTCCCTCTACCTGTGCCTAACCCTAAGAACTCCCCTGGTGCTGTCTAACCTTAAAGGATACCCAAGGTGACATGTGACGTGACATAGAGATGTCACGAACATAGAATTTTCCGTTTGCGAACAGTGAAAGCGAACTTGCGCAAATGTTCGCGAACATTTGAACCTGGCGAACCGCCATAAACTTCAATGGGCAGGCAAATTTGAATGCCTACAAAGACTGTTTCTGATTACAAAAGTAAAGGGAAAGTTGTTTCAACACCTGTCTAACACCTGGACTGGGGCATGCCGGAGGGGGATCCATGCCAAAAGTCCCACCAAAAATTACGGAGTTGGCGCAAAGTCAGGTTTTATTCCCTAAAGGGCAGAAATCACATTACAATCCTACAAATAATACACTGCAGTGGTACTTGTGCGTGAAACTTAATGTAGCAACAACAATAGCAGTATAATACACTGCAGTGGTACTGTGCGTGCAACTTAATGTAGCAACAACAATAGCAGTATTGTTTATTCGAAAATCAAAGCGCTCTGGTTGTTGCTTGAGTCCAGTAGCGGAGTGCACTATCAACTAAGTATAGCAAATACTTTAAATGACATATGTATGAACAGTTAAGCGCACATCCTTTAAATATATTAATAACTATAGTCCGTTATTCCTCAACCAGGGATATATATCATATAGTCTCTAATGCAGTTATTTCTCAATGTTCCACCACCTCGTAGCACCCAACAGGAAATGCACTCACCAATTATGATGTGACCACTATCAGACTGGTCAGATAGCGCATAACTCCAGGGTGCCCTGGTGCATCAGGTCCTGGCTTCTCTTATCATTTCATATATCCCGAGTACCTCAAATGAAAATCTCCCATAGCGTAATACAGTTTAAAATCAACTATACTTTATTAAAAGTTTACACTCACATGTCGCCGCCAGTTGTCATAAGCGCATAGAGTTTTTTCTACGGGCTCTCTCCCTTTGCCAAGCCAGGCTGTGCCACGCGCTGCACTCCACGTAATTCCGCGTTCTCCGCCATCACTGCAGACTTCCTGGTACGTCAAATCCCTGTAGTGTGCACAGCTCTGGGTGTCAGTGGGCTGCTGTGGAGAGTTACACACAGATAAATGCAATAGTACTATCGAAATACAGTGAAATAATAATGCACTGGAGTGGTTCTGTGCCTGCAACTTAATGTGGCCACAATAGCAGTAGTGTGCACACAGCTCTGAGTGTGGGCTGTGGAGTGTCACACACAGAGAAATGAAATAGTACTATCAGAATACAATGAAATAATTATGCACTGGAGTGGTACTGTGCCTGCAACTTAATGTAGCAACAGCAGTAATGTGCACACAGCTCTGGGTGTGAGCTGTGGAGTGTCGCACACAAAAAAAACACTGTAGACCAATGTGCTAGCCCTCAAAAGGGCTGTTGGGGGGCTTTCACAGCAAGTGAGGAACAAGAACACAGGCTTAGCTAATGCTTTCCCTGCCTATCTGCAGCAAGTCTGACCCTGCTCTCACTAACAGTCAGCCAGCAGAGAATGAATCCAATATGGCCAACGCAACTGCTTTTTAATAGTTTTAATAGGGGGTTGGGGGGTCCAGGAGAGGGTGCTAGCTGATTGGCTGCCAAGTGTCTGCTGACTGTGAGGTAAGGGGTCAAAGTTTGCCTCCATGATGATGTGTAGGGCGGCGAGTCGAACACGCTATATATTAGCAGTTCGCCGAGAATGCAAACAGCAGAAATTCGCCGGGAACTGTCCATGGGTGAATTGTTCGAGCCATCTCTAGTGACATGATGAGATAGACATGTGAATTTACAGTGCCTGGCACACAAATAACTATGCCGTGTTCCTTTTTTCCTTTCTCTGCCTGAAAGAGTTAAACATCAGGTATGTAAGTGGCAGTTCCTGTCTGAGTCAGGACTGGGTCAGACTACAGTGTGACCCTCACTGATAAGAAATTACAACTATAAAACACTTTCCTAGCAGAAAATGGCTTTTGAGAGCAGGAGAGAGATAAAAAGGGTCAATAGTTCATAGATTTTAGCTCTGGCATACTTCAATGAATGTGTCATTGAGCAAACACAATAAAACAGTAAAAACTTAGAAAGTAGATTTCACTATAAAATGAAACTGTAGAATATCTTAAAAATACATTTTTAGGAGAAGGGGGATAGATACAGTTGTTTATTTAATTTGTTTATTTTCACCTCGGGTGTCCTTTACTGAACCCCCTGGTGCCTCACCTTAACCACTCCCCCAGAGCCTAACTTTAACCACGCCCATCCCCCTTCCTCTGCTACCTAACCATAACCATCATCCCTCACTTAAACGTAACTACCCCATGCCTAGCCTTAATCTACCCCCATGCCTAACATTAACCCCCTAAATTACCATAGCCAATAGTAAAAGCTGTGATTAATGTTAAAGAACAGTAATTGTAATTACCGTTCAATGCCATTAATCGTGGCCATTACTATTGCCGCCGGCGCCATTTTTAGCGGTGCTGCTCTTGCACCTTTTTTACATGATCTGACAGTGTGGCCCTGAAACTATTTCCGCTTATACAGCTGACATATGAATACATTAGGATTGATCTAATTAAGTTGGTGTGTTGACCATTACGATGATGAACTTGATTTTGAGTACCTACCATTTTAAGTTACCGGTATGTTTGAAAAATCCATTTTGATGAATAGATGTTTATAGGGGATTGTTTTTTGTTTCATTTTTAATAATGACTGGAATATCACATTTAAAGTGTAACTGTCGGGCATAAAATCAAAAATCACTTCTTTATTTTTATCTGGTAAACAAGTACTGGTAATAAGGATGCTAATCAGGCAATCCAAAAGTTAAAATCTCTATTACTTTTCTCGTTTATAAATGATCATTCCCCAGTTTACCTGAATCTTATTTGGTACATTGCCGCAAAAATGAAGTTGCAGGGCATGCTGGGTAGTCCTTTTTTGCTTCTGTACATTAGTTAAGTCTGAGGGGAAATAAAGAAGCAAAAAAAGACAACCCAGCATGCCCTGCAGCTTCCTTTGTGTGGCAACGTACCAAATAAGAGTCAGGTAAACTGGGGGAATGATCATTTATAAACAAGAAAAGTAATAGAGATTTTAACTTTTGGATTGCCTGATTAGCATCTTTGTTACTTGTTTACCAGATAAAAATAAATAATTGATTTTTTATTTTATGCCCGACAGTTACACTTTAAGAATTCCTTTTTTTTGTTCCTGAAAAATAAGTTAATACATAATTATTACCATTTGCTTTTTTTAGATTCTGGGTTACATGGAGATAATCTGGAGACTAGACATTGCGCAAGTTTAAATACAGTATGTTTTTAAAGATGTAAAAATGATATTATGTTCAATGACTTAAGCAACCAGTCACGTTTCATCTTTATTCAGAACTGAATCGGCAGATCAATAAAATCCAGCAGGGTAATCATGATTACTGCAATTGTTGGTTATTGTTGGCAAATTAAAAAAAAAAAATACCAAGTCTTTTTTCATTACTGTTGTGTTAATTCAAGTGCTAATGTTGGATAAAGTGTTTCTTAACCTTCCGTAAAGCCTTTTATTGTGTTTCTTCTTCTATAATTAACAAATAAATATATCTGCATGGGGATCAATGATCACCAAGCCAGCAGTTTTGTCAGAGCACTTTTATTTCCCTCAAAATGCATCAAAAGTATATTTAAAGACGTGTTCAGAAGCATTCACCTGAATGATCCCTGGAAATTGCATTTCTCGAGAGGCAGGAGGCATAAAACCTGTTTAGCAGTAATCTACTTTTTTGTACGCACTACAGTAATTTTAAATTTAGCCCCAACAGTTATTTCATGCATAAACAAGCCATTTTTTGAACATTGATTAAAATGTCCTCACTTCTGAGACCTCATGTCGCTTTAAACTTTGTTTCATTACATTCTTTTGCGTTGTTCTATTTCTTATGTTTTATTTCTTAAACAAAAAACCCACACCAAATCCACCCACGGCTATCCTAATAAGTAATACCTGTGCAGTGGCACTGACATAGGTTCTTTTAGGTCTTGCAAGAGGGTGGATTGGTGGAAACTATAGACAGGCTGCACACCTGAACTGAGAGGGATATGGTGGCTGACATATTTATTTCCTTAACGACCAGCTAACGACGACAGGCGGCGGCTGGTCGTTTGTGGGATTCCATGGAAACAGCGGCCGTTCCATGTCAGTTCACGGAGGGTGTCTCCGTGAACAGCCTGCAAGCCTCCGATCGCGGCTCGCAGGCTAAATGTAAACACGCGGGACAGAAATCCCCTGTGTTTACATCATACGGCGCTGCTGCGCAACAGCGGCGTAAAGGAGATTGGCGATCACCGGCCTCTGATTGGCCGGGGATCGCCGACATCTGATAGGTTGAAGCCTATCAGAGGCGG